>NC_090373.1:193688177-194288177 GCF_036365525.1 Heterodontus francisci
CCCTAATTGCCCTTGAGAAGGTGGTGGTGAGCTGGCTTCTTGAACCGCTGCAGTCCATGTGAGGTAGGTACACCCACAGTGCTGGAAGGAAGGGAATTCCAGGATTTTGACCCAGCGACAGTGAAGGAGCGGCGATATAGTTCCAAGTCAGGATGATGTGTGACTTCGATGGGAACTTGCAGATGGTGGTGTTCCCATGCATCTGCTGCCCTTGTCCTTCGAGGTGGTAGAGGACGTGGGTTAGAAAGGTGCTGTCTAAGGAGCCTTGGTGCATTGCTGCAGTGCATCTTGTAGATGGCACACACTGCTGCTACTGTGCATCGGTGGTGGAGGGAGTGAATGTTTGTGGAGTGGGTGCCAATCAAGCGGGCTGCTTTGTTCTGGATGGTGTCGAGCTTCTTGAGTGTTGTTGGAGCTGCACCCATCCAGGCAAGTGGAGAGTATTCCATCACACTCCTGACTTGTGCCTTGTAGATGGTGGACAGGCTTTGGAGAGGCAGGAGGTGAGTTAATAGCCACAGGATTCCTAGCCTCTGACCTGCTCTTGTAGCCACAGTATTTATATGGCTACCCCAGTTCAGTTTCTGGTCAATGGTAACCCCCAGGATGTTGACAGTGGAGGATTCGGCGATTGTAATGCCATTGAATGTCAAGGGGAGATGGTTAGATTCTCTCTTGTTGGAGATGGTCATTGCCTGGCACTTGGAGGAAAGTATAGGTGGTCTGATTAGCAAGTTTGCAGACAACACTAAGATTGGTGGAGTAGCAGATAGTGAAGGGGACTGTCAGAGAATACAGCAGAATATAGATAGACTGGAGAGTTGGGCAGAGAAATGGCAGATGGAGTTCAATCAGGGCAAATGCGAGGTGATGCATTTTGGAAGATTCAATTCAAGAGTGAAGTATACAGTAAATGGAAAAGTCCTGGGGAAAATTGATGTCCAGAGAGATTTGGGTGTTCAGGTCCATTGTTCCCTGAAGGTGGCAACGCAGGTCAATAGAGTGGTCAAGAAGGCATACGGCATGCTTTCCTTCATCGGACGGGGTATTGAGTACAAGAGTTGGCAGGTCATGTTACAGTTGTATAGGACTTTGGTTCGGCCACATTTGGAATACTGCGTGCAGTTCTGGTCGCCACATTACCAAAAGGATGTAGATGCTTTGGAGAGGGTGCAGAGGAGGTTCACCAGGATGTTGCCTGGTATGGAGGGCGCTAGCTATGAAGAGAGGTTGAGCATATTAGGATTATTTTCATTAGAAAGACGGAGGTTGAGGGGGGACCTGATTGAGGTGTACAAAATCATGAGAGGTATAGACAGGGTGGTGGAAAGTTCTTTACGCAGAGGGTGGTGGGTGCATGGAACGCATTGCCAGCGGAGGTGGTAGACGCGGGCACGATAGCGTCTTTTAAGATGTATCTAGACAGATACATGAATGGGCAGGAAGTAAAGAGATACAGACCTTAGAAAATAGGTGACAGGTTTAGATAGAGGATTTGGATCGGCGTAGGCTTGGAGGGCCGAAGGGCCTGTTCCTGTGCTGTAATTTTCTTTATTCTTTGTTCTTTGTTCTTTGTGTGGCGCGAATGTTACTTGCCACTTATCAGCCCAAGCCTGGATATTGTCCAGGTCTTGCTGCATTTCTACACAGACTGCTTCAGTATCTGAGGAGTCGCGAAGATGGTTGGGCCTACGACACTACCCTGAGGAACTCCTGCAGTGATGTCCTGGAGCTCAGATGATTGATCTCCAACAACCACAACCATCTTCCTTTGCGCTAGGTACGACTCCAACCAGTGGAGAGTTTTCCCTCTGAGTTCCATTGACTGATTAGAATCCAGGTTTTGCTAGGGCTTCTTGATGCCATACTCAGTCAAATGCTGCGTTGATGTCAAGGGCAGTCACTCTCACCTCACCTCTTGAGTTCAGCTCTTTTGTCCATGTTTGAACCAAGGCTGTGATGAGGTCAGGAACTGAGTGGTCCTGGCGGAACTCAAACTGAGCATCAGTGAGCAGGTTATTGCTAAGCAAGTGCCACTTGATGGCACTGTTGATGACACCTTCCATCACTTTACTGATGATTGAGAGTAGGCTGATGGGGCGGTAATTGGCCAGGTTGGACTTGTCCTGCTTTTTGTGTACAGGACATACCTGCGCAATTTTCCACATTGCCGGGTAGATGCCAGTGTTGTAGCTATACTGGAACAACTTGGCTGGGGGTGTGGCAAGTTCTGGAGCACAGGTCTTCAGTACTATTGCTGAAATATTGTCAGGGCCCATAGCCTTTGCAGTATCCAGTGCCTTCAGTCGTTTCTTGATATCACGCGGAGTGAATCGAATTGGCTGAAGTCTGGCATCTGTGATGCTGGGGACTTCAGGAGGAGGCCGAGATGGATCATCAACTCGGCACTTCTGGCTGAAGATTGTTGCAAATGCTTCAGTCTTATCTAGGGGATTTGATGATGGTAATGCCATTGAGTGTCATGGGAAAGTGCTTAGACTCTCTCTTGTTGGAGAGAAATATTGTTTGGGGTAATGTTAGAGTAAAGGGAAAGGAGGGGAGTAATTTCAGAAATGTATTCAGGAGAGCTTAATTGATTCGTATGTTCTCAGTCCAAATAGGAAGGAGGCATTGCTGGATGGGGTGTTGGGGAATGAGGTGGGCCAAGTGGACCAAGTGTCTGCAGGAGAGCACTTGGGTAAGAGTGATCATTGTATCATAAGGTTTAGATTAGTAATGGAGAAGATCAAGGAACAATTTAAAGTAGAACTTCTAAATTGGAAGAGGACTAACTTCAATGGGATGAGAGGGGATCTAGCCAGGGTAAAAGGGAACCAAAGACTGACAGGAAAAACTGTAATGGAACAATGGGTGATCTTTAAGGAGGAGATGTTTCAGGTACATTCCAACAAGGGGGAAAGGTAAGGGAACCAAAGGGAATGACAAGGGAGATAGAGAATATGATGAAACAAAAAAGGTGATGCATATCAGGTGAATTCTTCAAGTGAGAACCAGGCCAAATACAATAAGTTGAGAGGAAAATGGAGAGAAAAATAATTGGCAAAGAGAGAATATGAGAATAGAATGGCAGTTAACATAAAGTAAACGCAAAAATCTCCTGCCAAGACCAACCGCTCCAATCAAAGCCCCCAGTCAAAATATACAATTCTGATTGTGGTGGGAGAAAAAAAAAAGACAGGATCATGACAGTAGTAAGAGGTGGGGTGGGGCCTATTAGGGACAAAGAGGGTAATATATGCTTAGAGGCGCAGGGTAAAGCTAGAAAATATAATGAATACTTTGTATCGGTGTTTACTAAAGAAGAGGATTCTGACAAAATATCAGTAGAAGCAGAGAAAGTAGAGGTAATGGATGGGGTGAAAATGATAGGCAGGATGTAATTGAAAGGCTGGCTATGCTTAGAGTGGATAAGTTTCCTGGTTTGGATGGCTTGCATCCCAGGTTGCTAAAGGAAGGGGGATGGAGATAGCGGAAGGGCTTCCCATAATCTTCCAATATTCCCTGGTTACAGGGGGAAGTGCCAGACGATTGGAGAGTGACAAATATTCAAGAAAGTGTGCAAGGTCATTCCTCGTAACTACAGGTCAGTTAGTTTAACATCAGTGGTGGGTAAGGTTTTCGAAACAATAATCAGGGAAAAAAAATCAACAGGCACTTAGGGAGGTTTGAGCTAATTAAGGAGAGCCAGCATGGAGTTCTGAAGAACGGTCACTGACCTGAAACGTTAACTCTGCTTCTCTCTCCACAGATGCTGCCAGACCTGCTGAGTATTTCCAACATTTCTTGTTTTTATTGGAGTTGTAAAAGCTTGACTAATCTCATTGAATTTTTTGATGAAGTAACTTAAAGAGTTGATGAAGGGAATGAAATGGATGTTGTATATATGATTTTAAGGAAGTGTATGACAAAGTACCACATAAAAGGCTGGTCAACAAAAGTTAGAATCATGGAACAGGAAGGTCAGTGTCAGTTTGGATAAAAAATTGGCTCAAGGACAGAAAACAGAGAGTTGTGGTAAATGCTTGTGTTCAGACTGGTAGACAGTGGTGTTCCAAGGGTCAATGCTAGGACCACCGCTTTTTTGATATATATAAATGACTTGGATATTGGAATGCAGAGTAAAATTTCAAAATTTGCCAGTGATACCAAACTTGGAGCTGTGGCAAACATTGAGGATAATACCAATCGATAGGCCAGCAGAATGGGCAGAAAATTGGCAGATGGAATTTAATATAGAGAAGTGTGAGGTGCTGCATTTTGGCAGAAGGGATAGGGAGAGACAAAATAAACTTAATGGCACAGTTCTAAAGAGTGTGCAGGGACAAAGGGACCTGGGGGCTTCATGTGCATCAATCTTTGAAGATGGAAGGACATATTGAGAGAGTGGTTAGTGAAGCATATGGGATTTTGGGCTTCATAAATAGAGGCATTAAGTTCAAAAGCAGGGAAGTTATGCTGAATCTTTATAAAGCTCTGGTTAAGCCCCAGCTGGAGTATTGCATCCAGTTCAGGTCACCACACGTTAGGAAGGATGTGAGGGTTCTTGAGAGGGTGCAAAGGAGATTTACCAGAATGGTTCCAGGGATGGAAGACTTTAGTTACAAGGTTAGGCTGGAGAAGCTGGGTTTGTTCTCCCTGGAACAAGGGTGATTGAGGGGAGATTTGATAGAGGTGTACAAGATTATGACAGGTTAGATAAGGTAGACAAATAAAAGCTTTTTCCATTAGCTGATGGTACAAGGACTAAGGTATACAGATTTAAAGTTTTGGGCAGAAGATGCAGGAGGATGTGCGGAAGAACTTTTTATACGCAGCGAGTGGTAATGATCTGGAACTCACTGCCTGTGAGGGTGGTGGAAGCAGAGATAATGAATGATTCCAAAAGAAATTGGATGGGCACTTGAGGGAAATAAACCTACAGGGCTAAGGGGATAGAGTGGGGGAACGGGACTGACTGGATTGCTCTACAGAGAGCTGGCATGGACTCAATAGGCTGAATGGCCTCTTTTATGCTGTAATAGCTCTTAGGTCAAAACCCCATGTAGTTTCTTTGTATTTGTTTACTGGTCAAAACCAGGAACGTCTTGTTGACCTTGCTTTTTTTAAAAAAAAAGCATCCATCAAGTTCAGCTATCTCCAGATGTTTCAATGTTCATGAAATCTTTTTTTTTAGTTTTTAAAAATATAGATTCCAAGATTTAACAAAAAAAAGACTCTTGTAACACCTCTGCCCTCGGCGAAATGAAACACCATTTTTAAATGCGTTTCATTACGATTTATAAAAAATATAAATGAAAATATTTTAAACACATTCCACACTCATGCCCCCATTCACTCTATACTTGTAATTAATAGAGTTTTGCTTTGTACTATCTCTACTCATAAATTCAACAAAGTTAGATTCGCAACAAAGCATCTGCGATAACATTATTTTTTTCCTGAAATGTAGACAATCTTTAAGAGATAGGGCTGCAACAGTAAACTCCATCGGAATATTCTGGTATTCTGAGTTTTAAATTTTTCCACAAAGGTTAATGGGTTATGGTCAGTATATATCAGTGTTTCTCTGTAGTCGTGGTGGAAATATATTTCAAAATGTTTAAGAGCCAATAATAGACCTAACGTTTCTTTTTCCACAGTGGAATATCTTTTTTGGTGGCAATTTAGTTTTTTTGAAAAGTATCCCACTGGTCTTTCAATGCCCAATTCATCGTCTTGTAACAGGACTGCACCAACCCCCAGGTCATTAGCATCAATCGCTACCTTGAAGGGCTTAGTGAAATTTCGAGCAGCCAACACTGGTTCATTAGTCAAAATGGCCTTCAGCTTTTCAAAAGATGCCTGCTACTCCCCTGACGACACTACCTTTGTTTTCTTTTTCTGTAGCAAATCTGTTAGTGGAGCAGCTATAGTGCTGAAATTTGGTACAAACATCCTGTAGAAACCACACATTCCCAAAAACCGCATGATTTCTCACTTAGTCTTAGGGGTATGGAACTCTACCAAGGCTTGTACTTTTGATGTTCTTGGCAACACTTATCCTTGCCCTACTATATGCCCGATGTAGGTCACTCTTGCTTTTGCGAATTCACTTTTTGCCAGGTTTACCACCAAATCAGCTGCTTGTAATTTTTTAAACAGAGTTTCTAGCTGTTTCAAGTGTTCCTTCCAAGTGTTACTGTCTACCAGCACATTATCATGATACACTACACAGTTAGGAACACTGACTACCACTTGATTCATTAGGCTCTGAAAGATTGCCGGGCATTTTTTAGCCTGAATGGCATCACTCGGCACTGGTAAAGACCTGTATGACAAAAGCTGATATTTCTTTAGCTTGGGATGTTAAAGGAACTTGCCAGTATCCCTTTAACAAATCTATCTTTGTAAGAAACATGGCACTGCCCACTCTGTCAATACAGTCTTCCAAACAAGGATATGGGTGGAAGTCTGCCTTTGTTACTGCATTAACTTTTCTGTAGTCTATGCAAAGTCTGGTTGACTCATCAGGTTTAGGCACTAATACAATTGGTGAACTCCAGCTGCTTTGACTAGGTTCAATTAAGTTGTTTTCCAGCATGTGTTGGATTTCTGCTTTTACCTGTGTCTGTTTGTTTGGACTTAAGTGGTAAGTGCTTCATAGGAATGGATTCCCCTACATCCACATCATGTGTGGCTAAGGTTGTACATGCTGGTTTGTCCCTACTGACTCTTTTAAATGCTGTGAGTAACCTTGTTAGGTCTTCTCATTGTTTGGTACCTAAATATGAAAGCATGGTGTCCAATCTTCCTAGCAATTCCGTATTAGCTAACTGGATAGTAGAATATTCAATTTGAGAGTTGTCTAGGCCTCCTTCTGCCTCATCCTCACTATCCCTTTTATTCTTCATGGTCCTTACTACCTGACATACCGACATACCTGTGCTTACTTATCCTCCTCCCGGCGATGATATTGTTTTAACATATTGATATGACAGTCAACTCTTTTTCCGGCGATCTGGGGTGTCAATCAAGTAGTTTACCTTACCAATTCCTTTGACCACTTTATATGGACTACTGAACCGTGCTTTTAATGGTTCACCCTGCAAAGTTAAGAATCCTAACACTTCATCCCCTGGTTGAAATGTTCGGGTTTTAGCATGCTTGTCTGCCCATTTTTTCATAGTGGTTTGGGATACTTTAAGGTGTTCCAGAGCAACTTTGCAAGCTTTCGTGAACCTTTCCCAGAACACGGATACATAGTCTAGCACAGAAAATTCATCCCTCTGTTCTAAAAACCTCTCTTTAATTAGTTTTAGAGGGCCTCTTATTTCATGTCCGTAAACTAATTCAAAAGGACGTATACCTGTTGACTCATTAGGTGAATCTCTAGTGGCAAATTAAAGAAAGTCTAGCCCTTCATCCCTATCATGGGGATATTCACGACAGTATGCTCTAATCATTGTTTTGATGGTACCTTTCTAAACCTCCCTGTGTCTGTGGGTGGTATGCTGAAGGCTTCAACTCTGTTATACCCAAATTACCCATAACTTCCTGAAACATTTTGAACATTAAATTGGAACCTTGATCTGACTGAACTATCTAGTAAAGAATTGGGGTAACTTTTCTACCACTACCTTAGCAGTAATTGCCCTAAAGGGAATGGCCTCTGGGAATCGAGTAGACATATCCATGATAGTGAGTATATATTGGTGTCCTGCTTTTGTTTTCGGTAAGGGTCCTACACAGTCTACCAGCATCCGACTAAATGGTTCCCCAATAACTGGTATGGGAATTCGAGGTGCTTGTTTTATGACAGGTTGCGGTTTTCCCACAATCTGGCACTTATGGCATGTTTTACAAAACTGCACCACATCCTTGTGAAGACCTGGCCAGTAAAAATGTTGACTTATACGTGATTGGGCCTTCCGGATCCCCATATGTCCTGTTATAGGAATTTCATGTGCTAACCTTAATAATTGCTGGTGGTACCACTACCTGTCTAAGAATCATCCATTCTTCATCTCCAGGTCTAAGAGGCATCTCCATTTCCTCATCAGAACCCCATCTTTAATACGATAGCCTTCTGGAACTCCTTTTGCTTCTGCTTCTGTCAGAGCTGATTGTGCCACTTTATTTAACTCTGGATCAGCTTGCAGTGTTCTGGTCAAAGAAGATTTATTAAACATTTCATTTGGATTATCTGAATCCCCAAAGACAGTTTCATATATTGGGCTATCTGTCTGTGGTGCCAATGTTTCCTCCAACAATGGAACTTGTTTAGCCATTGCTCAGGTTACTACACACGAAGGAAAAATTCATGGAACTTTTTCCTGTAACTGTTCTGTCTCTTTAACTTCACTTGGTTTCTCTGTGACTACAGGAGAAACTGATACTTTTGCTCTGGCAAAATCATTCCCGAGGAGTAGGTCAACTCCGTCTACTGGCAAACTATGGACAACTCCTATAGTTAGCGTCCCAGTCATTAGGTCACACTCGAGCTGCACCCGATACAAAGGACGGGTATATACTTCCCGCCAATACCATTCACTAAAACTTTAGCATTCAGTGTGCTCTCTGGTGGAAATGTTATGCCTTTCCCCAGCAAAAGAGTTTGGGTGGCTCCTGTACCCCTAAGTATAACTATAGGTTTACCTGCCTCACTTGAGGGATAAGGAGTTACTTTTCCTATCGACAAGAATTCCCTATAACTTTCAGGTATCTTATCCTCAACGCCTACACTCACTTGGGTTTTTGTGTTTGGTTTTACAGCTGCTGTCAATGTTACAGACTGATCGGCTGTGCTCTCAGTCAGAGCCCTTTTCTCTGCATTAACTTTGTGTATCCCAACAAGTCCCAATTTCCAGCATTCTGAATGAAAGTGTCCCACCTTGTGACAATGATAACACTTCGGCATTTGGACCTCACTTCCACCCTCAGCACTCTCTTTTCTGGGCTGAGGAGGGGATCCTGGGGCATTCCCAGCTGTTTCTTCTTGTCCCTGGCTGTTTGCCTTCCTTTCACTCTCCCATCTTCTATTCTTCTCAGGTTTGTGGGGGTGACGGACAAAGGGTTTGGCTGATACACAAGTTCAAAATTATCAGCAATTTCTGCTGCCTGTCTGGACCTTGAAAGCTTTTGGTTCTCTATACGAGTTCCCACGACTGGATGGAATGAATTTTTAAATTCTTCCAGGAGAATCAGCTCTCCAAGGTTCTCATATGTAGCTTCCATCTTTAATGCCCGAATCCAACAATCAAAATAAATTTGCTTCACCCTTTCAAATTCTACATAAGTTTGCCCGGCCAAGTTCCAAAATTTCTGCCTGTCGCTTCAAGGACTAACTCATATGCAGCGAGAATAGCCTTTTTTGCCATCTCATAATCTGCAGAAGTCTCTTCTTCATGAGCTCTGCCCATCAACCTACTTTGCATAAGCAGCGTCCAGCTTTCCTTTGGCTATTATATTTGTTTGGCTATCTTTTCAAAAGAAATGAAAAATGCCTCTGCGTCCCTTTCCTCAAATGTAGGGAGAGCTTGTATAAATTTAAACAGGGTTCTGCGCTGGACTCAGATTCTTCCTGAACAGAATTTTCCCTGGAGTCAAGACCACCTCTTTGTCTTAGTTCCATTTTTCTTAATTCTAATTCCCTTGCTTCTTTTTTACTTTCTCTTTGAAATTCAAGCCTAAGTCTTTCCAATGCCATCACTGTTACTTTTTTGTTTTCCTCAGCAAGTTTTCTTATTGCTATTTCATTTTCTGTTTCCTATTCAACTTTTTTCAGTTGTAACTGAAATTTAGCTAATGCAACTGCACTACCCTCTGATTTATTGTCGTTGCGTTGGCGTTGACATTAGCCTATTACGCAAGAAACCTGTTTCTTTTCTTTTTCTTTTTCAATTATTATTACCCCACTTACAATTAAATGTTATCGGCGTTGGGTTTAATCCTGGACGAGCCCCCAGTTAATATCTTATGACCGAGGTGGGAGGAGTGCACTGTTAAATTTTCCCACTTACCAAAACAGCCAATTAGATACTTTATTTTTCCCCAGAATAAAGCACACCAACCAGAATAAACAACAAAATTATCCATTTATTATAAAACCAAGTCTTAACCAATAATGAAGTAAATGTATACGCGAATTGAAATATTAAAGCCCTATATTATTATCCTAGCCCTCACGTACACACACATACCTCCAAAAATCAGTTAACTGGGAAAAAAGGGATTTTTGTTTACAGCTGTTTCAAAGGAATAAAAGGAATAAAAAAACAGACTGCAATGATCTGGAAGGAAGTCCTTTGGTTTGGCGAGGTGTCCCAAAGTCAAATAGTTGGATGCCACTCGGAGTCTTTCCGGGCGAGGTTGATGAACAGTCTGTTTTGGGTCGGCGTTCAAAGAAATTCAACTGCAGAAGCTTCACATTGGTCTTCCATCAGGTGTGCAACAACAGAGGTTTTAGTTCTCACACATTTGATGCAAAGTCCTTTATAAAGATGCAAGGTTTCTGCAACCATTCAGGGTTTCTTCAAAAATGCAGGAGGCAACAGTAAAATGTCATACAAGCTTTTGCTTTTCCAGAGCAGGGATTCTTTAAAGAGAGATAATACTTGTCTGGTTTTCCTTCTGATCTTCTGGCAGATCCATATGCAGATTCCAACTGCCTGTTTTTGTCCAAAAACCAGCAACTTTTATCAGTTCAAAGTGAAGCTACTTTTCTGAGCAAGTCTCATACTAAGTCATAAATTCTCTCTTGTCACAACAAAGAGTAGTTCTTCGGTTAACCGCCCCCCCCCTCTCCCCCCCTGTGGTTTCCTTGAAATTGCCCAGTTTCCAGTATTTGTTGACCGGTCAAAACAGGAACCTTTTATTGACCTTGTTTTTTTTTAAGCATCCATAAAGTTCAGCTATCTCCACATGTTTCAATGTCCATGAAATCTTTTTTTTTTAGTTTTGAAAAATATGTTTTCCAAGTTTTCACAAAAAATATGGACTTGTAACAGTTGTCACTATGATAGATATAGTTGGTGTTTATGCTGTCACTAGATATGGTTGGTCTTTGGCTTATCCCAATGGTTGATGTAGCTGGTGTTTGAGCTGACACTATAGCAAATATATTTGGTGTTTGTGCTGTCACTCTTGTAGATATAGGAATATAGGAACATAGAAATAGGAGTAGGCCATTCAGTCCATTGAGCCTGTTGCACTATTCAATATGATCATGGCTGATCATCCACTTCAATGCCATTTTCCCACATGATCCTTGTATCCCCTATGTCATTTGTATTTAGAAATCTGCCAATCTGTGCTTTAAACATGTTCAATGACTGAGCTTCCACAGCCCTCTGAGGTAGAGAATTCCAAAGATTCACAACCCTTTGAGTAAAGAAATTTCTCCTCATCTCGGTCCTAAGTGGCTTCCCCCTTATTTTGAAATTGTGTCCCCTGGTTCTAGACTCCCCAACCAGGGGAAACATCTTAGCTGCATCTACCCTGTCTATCCCTTTAAATATTTTCTAGGTTTCAATGAGATCACCTCTCATTCTTCGAAACTCTAGAGAATACAGGCCCAGTTTCCCCAATCTCTTTTCATAGGACAGTCCCGCCATCCTGGGAACAAGTCTTGTGAACCTTTGTTGCACTCCCTCTATGGCAATGATATCCTTCCTAAGGTAAAGGGACCAAAACTGCACCCAGTACTCCAGGTGCGGTCTAACCAAAGTTCTATACAATTGAAGCAAGACTTCACTACTCCTGGACTCAAATCCTCTTGCAATAAAGGCTAACATACCATTAGCCTTCTTAAGTGCTTGCTGCACCTGCATGTTAGCTTTCAATGACTTATTGATAAGGACAACCAGGTCCCTTGTACATCTACACTTTCTAATTTCTTACCATTTGAGAAATACTCTGCACATCTCTTCCTCCTACCAAAGTGGATAACCTCACATTTTTCAACATTAGATTCCATCTGCCACGTTCTTGCCCACCCACTAAGTCTGTCCAAATCCCGCTTTGCATCTTCCTCACAACACACGTTCCCACCTAGTTTTGTGTCATCCATGAACTTGGAAATGCTACATTTGGTCCCCACATCCAAATCATTGATATATATTGTGAATAGCTGGCGCCCAAGCATTGATCCCTGTGATACCCGACTAGCCACAGCCTGCCAATGTGAGAATGACCCGTTTATTCCTACTGTCTGTTTTCTGCCTGTTAACCAATCCTTAATCCATGCCAGTTTATTACCTCTTATCCCATGTGCTTGAATTTTGCTAACCAACCTCCTGTGGGGGACTTTATCAAAGGCCTTTTGAAAATCCAAGTATATCACAACCACCGACCCCATTATCAATTCTGTTAGTAACATAGTCAAAAACTCCAACATGTTTGTCAAACGTGATTTCCCATTCATAAATCCATGTTGACTGTGCCCAATCAGATCATTATTATCCAAGTGCCCATTTATCACATCCTTTAGAATAGATCCTAGCATTTTCCCAATGACTGATGGAAGGCGAACAGGTCTGTAATTCCCTGTTTTCTCTCTCCCTCCCTTCTTAAATAGTAGGGTGACATTTTCTACCTTCCAAATTGCAGGAACTGCTCCAGAATCTATAGAATTTTGGAAGATGATCACCAATGCATCCACTATCTCCATAGATACCTCTTTCAGCACTCTGGGATGTAGAATATCAGGTCCTGGGGACTTATTAACCTTCAGCCCCATTAATTTCTCCAATACAGCCTTCTTACTAATACTAATTTCCTTCAATTCCTCATTCCCCTTAATCCCTTGGATCTCTAATTCTGGGAGATTTCAAAGAACAAAGAACAGTACAGCACAGGAACAGGCCATTCGGCCCTCCAAGCCTGCACCGATCTTGATGTCTGCCTAAACTAACACCTTCTGCACTTCCGGGGCCCATATCCCTCGATTCCCTTCCTATACATATATTTGTCAAGATGTCTCTTAAACGTCGCTATCGTATCTGCTTCCACCACCTCCCCTGGCAGCAAGTTCCAGGCACTCACCACCCTCTGTGTAAAAAACTTGCCTCGCACATCCCCTCTAAGCTTTGCCCCTCGCACCTTAAACCTATGCCCCCTAGTAACTGACTCTTCCACCCTGGGAAAAAGCTTCTGACTATCCACTCTGTCCATGCCGCTCATAACTTTGTAAACCTCTATCATGTTGCCCCTCCACTTCCGTCGTTCCAGTGAAAACAATCCGAGTTTTTCCAACCTCTCCTCATAGCTAATGTTCTCCAGACCAGGCAACATCCTGGTAAACCTCCTCTGTACCCTCTCCAAAACCTCCACATCCTTCTGGTAGTGTGGCGACCAGAATTGCACGCAATATTCTAAGTGTGGCCTAACTAAGGTTCTGTACAGCTGCAATTGCCAATTTTTATATTCTATGCCCCGACCGATGAAGGCAAGCATGCCGTATGCCTTCTTGACTACCTTATCCACCTGCGTTGCCACTTTCAGTGACCTGTGGACCTGTACGCCCAGATCTCTCTGCCTGTCAATACTCCTAAGGGTTCTGCCATTTACTGTATACCTCCCACCTGCGTTAGACCTTCCAAAATGCATTACCTCACATTTGTCCGGATTAAACTCCATCTGCCATTTCTCTGCCCAAGTCTCCAACCGATCTATATCCTGCTGTATCCTCTGACAATCCTCATCATTATCCGCAACTCCACCAACCTTTGTGTCGTCCGCAAACTTACTAATCAGACCAGCTACATTTTCCTCCAAATCATTTATATATACTACAAAGAGCAAAGGTCTCAGCACTGATCCCTGCGGAAAATCACTAGTCACATCCCTCCATTCAGAAAAACACCCATCCACTGATCCCCTCTGTCTTCTATGACAGAGCCAGTTCTGTATCCATCTTGCCAGCTCACCTCTGATCCCGTGTGACTTCACCTTTTGTACCAGTCTGCCATGAGGGACCTTGTCAAAGGCTTTACTGAAGTCCATATAGATAACATCCACTGCCCTTCCTTCATCAATCATCTTCGTCACTTCCTCAAAAAACTCAATCAAATTAGTAAGACACGACCTCCCCTTCACAAAACCATGCTGTCTCTCGCTAATAAGTTCATTTGTTTCCAAATGGGAGTAAATCCAGTCCCGAATAATCCTCTCTGATAGTTTCCCTACCACTGACGTAAGGCTCACCGGCCTATCATTTCCTGGATTATCCTTGCCACCCTTCTTAAACAATGGAACAACATTGGCTATTCTCCAGTCCTCTGGGACCTCACCTGTAGCCAATAAGGAGGCAAAGATATCTGTCAAAGCCCCAGCAATTTCCTCCCTTGCCTCCCTCAGTATTCTAGGGTAGATCCCATCTTGTATCTTCCTCAGTGAAGACAGACACAAAGTAATCATTTAGCTTCTCTGCCATTTCTCTATTTTCCATTATAAATTCTCCTGACTCTGCCTGTAATGGACCCACATTTGTCTTAGCCAAACATTTCCTTTTTATGTGCCTATAGAAGCTTTTACAGTCTGTTTTTATATTTTTTGCTAGCTAACGTTCATATTCTATTCTCCCTTTATCAGCTTATTGGTCCTCCTTTGCTGTATTCTAAAATCCTCCCAATCCTCAAGTTTACTACTATTTCTGGCAACTTTATAGGCCTTTTCTTTTAATCTTATACAATCTTTAACTTTCTTTGTTATCCACGGTTGACTGCCTTTACTTTTGGGGTTTTTGTGCCTAGGAAGAATGTATAGTTGCTGTAAACTATGTAATATTCCTTTAAAGACTATCCATTGCTGATGCACTATCATACCTTTTAATGTATTTTCTCAATCCACCTCAGCCAATTTGCCCCTCATACTTTCATAATTTCCTTTGTTCAAATTTAACACTTTAGCTTCAGATTGAACTACCTCACTGTCAAACATAATGTAAAATTCTATTATATTATGATCACTCATCCCTAAAGGTTCTTTTACAACAAGATTATTAATCAGCTCTTTCCCATTACATAATATTAGAGCTAAAATAGCCTGTTCTCCAAATGGTTTCTCAACATGCTGCTCTAGAAAACAATCCAGAAACTCGTACTCCACAGCATTAGTGCTCATTAGGTTTACTCAGTCTATATGCAGATTGAAGTCACCCATGATTACTGTATTACCCATGCTACATGCTTCTCTAATCTCCTGATTAATGTCATGCCCCACACCACTACTACTGTTTGGTGGCCTATAAATAACTCCTACCAATGTTTGCTGCCCCTTTCTGTTTCTTAGCTCCACCCAAACAGATTCCACATTTTGTTCTTCTGATCTGAGATCCTCCCTTACTAATGTACTGATCCCATCCCTTATTATCAGCGCAACACCACCTACTTTTCCTTTTTGCCTGTATTTCCTAAATGTTAAATATCCTTGAATATTCAGTTCCCAGTCTTGGTCACCCTGCAGCCACGTTTCTGTTATGGCAATTAGATCACACCCATTTACCTCTATTTTAGCCTTTAAGTCATCTAAATTGTTGCGAATGCTGGGTGCATTCAGGTAGAGTGCCCTTAACCTTGTCTTCTTGACATTCTGCATTCTAAGCCTAGTTGATACTCACCTTTGTCTAACCAGCCTTCCAATGTCACTTGCTACTTTTCTACCTCCTGTTACCAGCTTTGCTTCATTCCAATTTGAGCTACCCCTCAGGTTCCCATCCCCCTGACAAGCTAGTTTAAACCTTCCCCAACAGCACTAGCAAATCTCCCTGTGAGGATATTAGTTCTGGTCCTGTTAAGGTGAAGCCTGTCCATCTTGTACAGGTCCCACCTACCCCAGAACTGGTTCCAATGCCTCAGAAATCTAATGCCCTCCCTCCTTCACCAATTCTCCAGCCACGTGTTCAATCGCTTAATCCTCCTATTCCTATGCTCACTAGCACGTGGCACTGGGAGTAATCCTGAGATTACTGCTCTTGAGGTCCTGCTTTTTAATTTCCTTCCTAATTCCCTAAAATCTGCTTTCCGGACCTCATCCTTCTTCCTACCTATGACATTGGTACCAATGTGGACCACGACATCTGGCTGCTCACCCTCCCCTAGAATGATGTCCTGCAGCTGCTCCATGACATCCTTGACCCTGGCACCAGGGAGGCAACACACCATCCTGGAGTCACGTTTACTGCCGCAGAAACACCTGTCTGATCCCCTGACTATCAAATCCCCTATCACTATTGCTCTTCCACTCTTCTTCTTCCCCTCCTGTGCAGCTGAGCCACCAGGGGTGCCATGGACATTGCTCTGGCTGCACTCCCCCGAGGAACCATTGCTCTCACCAGTATCCAAGATGGAAAACTGATTAGCAAGCAAGATAGACTCAGGGAATTTCTGCACTGCCTGCCTGGCTCTCTTAGACTGCCTGGCGGTCACTCATTCCCTCTCTGCCTGCATGCTCCTAACCTGCGGTGTGATCACCTCCGTAAACGTGCTATCCACGTAGTCCTCTGCCTCCTGGATACACAACAGTGACTCCAGCCGCCGCTCGCATTCCAAACCCCGAGCTCAAGCTTCTGCAGCTGGTGACATTTCCTGCAGATGTGTTCGTCTAGGAAAAGTGGTGCATTCATGACTTCCCACATACCGCAGGATGTACATTCTACTTGGCCGAGCTGACCTGCCATAACGTAAGTTTAAAAACTTTTTTATTACATTGAGAAGTAAAGTAACTTACCAGTTACACACCAATCAAATTAATGTCCATGTGGCGAAATTAATTTTCCTCATTCTTGGCAGGTGGGGGGCTTGCCTGACAGTTGATATAGTTGGTGTTTGAGCTGTTACAATGCTAGATTTAGATGACGTTTGAGCTGTCACTAAGGAAGATTTAGTTGATGTCTGCATTGTCACTACGGTAGATTTAGTTAGTGTTTGAGCTACCACTATGGTAGATATAGTTGGGGTTTGAGCTGTCACTACGGTAGATATAGTTGCTATCTGAGCTGTCACTACGGTAGATATAGTTGCTATCTGAGCTGTCACTACGGTAGATATAGTTGCTATCTGAGCTGTCACTACGGTAGATATAGTTGCTATCTGAGCTGTCACTACGGTAGATATAGTTGCTATCTGAGCTGTCACTATGGTAGATATAGTTGCTATTTGAGCTGTCACTACAGTAGATATATTTGGGGTTTGAGCTGTCATTATGGTAGATATAGTTGCTCTCTGAGCTGTCACTACGGTAGATATAGTTGCTGTTTGAGCTGTCACTACGGTAGATATAGTTGGGGTTTGAGCTGTCACTACGGTAGATATATTTGGGGTTTGAGCTGTCACTACGGTAGATTTAGTTTCTCTTTGAGCTGTCTCTACGGTAGATATATTTGGGGTTTGAGCTGTCACTACGGTAGATTTAGTTTCTCCTTGAGCTGTCACTACGGTAGATATAGTTGGGGTTTGTGCTGTCACTATGGTAGATATAGTTGCTGTTTGAGCTGTCACTACGGTAGATATAGTTGCTGTTTGAGCAGTCACTATGGTAGATATAGTTGGGGATTGAATTGTCACTATGGTAGATATAGTTGGGGGTTGATCTGTCACTACGGTAGATATAGTTGCTGTTTGATCTGTCACTACGGTAGATATAGTTGCTGTTTGATCTGTCACTACGGTAGATATAGTTGCTGTTTGATCTGTCACTACGGTAGATATAGTTGCTGTTTGATCTGTCACTACGATAGATATAGTTGCTGTTTGATCTGTCACTACGGTAGATATAGTTGCTGTTTGATCTGTCACTACGGTAGATATAGTTGTTGTTTGATCTGTCACTACGGTAGATATAGTTGCTGTTTGATCTGTCACTACGATAGATATAGTTGCTGTTTGATCTGTCACTACGGTAGATATAGTTGCTGTTTGATCTGTCACTACGGTAGATATAGTTGCTGTTTGATCTGTCACTACGGTCGATATAGTTGCTGTTTGATCTGTCACTACGGTAGATATAGTTTCTGTTTGATCTGTCACTACGGTAGATATAGTTGCTGTTTGATCTGTGACTACGGTAGATATAGTTGCTGTTTGAACTGTCACTACGGTAGATATAGTTGCTGTTTGATCTGTCACTACGGTAGATATAGTTGCTGTTTGATCTGTCACTACGGTAGATATAGTTGCTGTTTGAACTGTCTCTACGGTAGATATAGTTGCTGTTTGATCTGTCACTACGGTAGATATAGTTGCTGTTTGATCTGTCACTGCGGTAGATATAGTTGCTGTTTGATCTGTCACTACGGTAGATATAGTTGCTGTTTGATCTGTCACTACGGTACATATAGTTGCTGTTTGATCTGTCACTACGGTAGATATAGTTGCTGTTTGATCTGTCACTATGGTAGATATAGTTGCTGTTTGATCTGTCACTATGGTAGACATAGTTGCTGTTTGATCTGTCACTACGGTAGATATAGTTGCTGTTTGATCTGTCACTACGGTAGATATAGTTGCTGTTTGATCTGTCACTATGGTAGATATAGTTGCTGTTTGATCTGTCACTACGGTAGATATAGTTGCTGTTTGATCTGTCACTACGGTAGATATAGTTGCTGTTTGAACTGTCACTGCGGTAGATATAGTTGCTGTTTGATCTGTCACTACGGTAGATATAGTTGCTGTTTGATCTGTCACTACGGTAGATATAGTTGCTGTTTGAACTGTCACTATGGTAGATATAGTTGCTATTTGATCTGTCACTACGGTAGATATAGTTGCTGTTTGAACTGTCACTACGGTAGATATAGTTGCTGTTTGATCTGTCACTGTGGTAGATATAGTTGCTGTTTGATCTGTCACTACGGTAGATATAGTTGCTGTTTGAACTGTCACTACGGTAGATATAGTTGCTGTTTGATCTGTCACTGTGGTAGATATAGTTGCTGTTTGATCTGTCACTACGGTAGATATAGTTGCTGTTTGAACTGTCACTACGGTAGATATAGTTGCTGTTTGATCTGTCACTACGGTAGATATAGTTGCTGTTTGAGCTGTCACTACGGTAGATATAGTTGGGGTTTCAGCTGTCACTACGGTAGATATATTTGGGGTTTGAGCTGTCACTACGGTAGATTTAGTTTCTCTTTGAGCTGTCTCTACGGTAGATATATTTGGGGTTTGAGCTGTCACTACGGTAGATTTAGTTTCTCCTTGAGCTGTCACTACGGTAGATATAGTTGGGGTTTGTGCTGTCACTATGGTAGATATAGTTGCTGTTTGAGCTGTCACTACGGTAGATATAGTTGCTGTTTGAGCTGTCACTATGGTAGATATAGTTGGGGATTGAATTGTCACTATGGTAGATATAGTTGGGGGTTGATCTGTCACTACGGTAGATATAGTTGCTGTTTGATCTGTCACTACGGTAGATATAGTTGCTGTTTGATCTGTCACTACGGTAGATATAGTTGCTGTTTGATCTGTCACTACGGTAGATATAGTTGCTGTTTGATCTGTCACTACGATAGATATAGTTGCTGTTTGATCTGTCACTACGGTAGATATAGTTGCTGTTTGATCTGTCACTACGGTAGATATAGTTGCTGTTTGATCTGTCACTACGATAGATATAGTTGCTGTTTGATCTGTCACTACGGTAGATATAGTTGCTGTTTGATCTGTCACTACGATAGATATAGTTGCTGTTTGATCTGTCACTACGGTAGATATAGTTGCTGTTTGATCTGTCACTACGGTAGATATAGTTGCTGTTTGATCTGTCACTACGGTAGATATAGTTGCTGTTTGATCTGTCACTACGGTCGATATAGTTGCTGTTTGATCTGTCACTACGGTAGATATAGCTGCTGTTTGATCTGTCACTACGGTAGATATAGTTGCTGTTTGAACTGTCACTACGGTAGATATAGTTGCTGTTTGATCTGTCACTACGGTAGATATAGTTGCTGTTTGATCTGTCACTGCGGTAGATGTAGTTGCTGTTTGATCTGTCACTGCGGTAGATGTAGTTGCTGTTTGATCTGTCACTGCGGTAGATGTAGTTGCTGTTTGATCTGTCACTGCGGTAGATGTAGTTGCTGTTTGATCTGTCACTGCGGTAGATGTAGTTGCTGTTTGATCTGTCACTGCGGTAGATATAGTTGCTGTTTGATCTGTCACTGCGGTAGATATAGTTGCTGTTTGATCTGTCACTGCGGTAGATATAGTTGCTGTTTGATCTGTCACTGCGGTAGATATAGTTGCTGTTTGATCTGTCACTGCGGTAGATATAGTTGCTGTTTGATCTGTCACTGCGGTAGATATAGTTGCTGTTTGATCTGTCACTGCGGTAGATATAGTTGCTGTTTGATCTGTCACTGCGGTAGATATAGTTGCTGTTTGATCTGTCACTGCGGTAGATATAGTTGCTGTTTGATCTGTCACTGCGGTAGATATAGTTGCTGTTTGATCTGTCACTACGGTAGATATAGCTGCTGTTTGATCTGTCACTACGGTAGATATAGCTGCTGTTTGATCTGTCACTACGGTAGATATAGCTGCTGTTTGATCTGTCACTGCGGTAGATATAGCTGCTGTTTGATCTGTCACTGCGGTAGATATAGCTGCTGTTTGATCTGTCACTGCGGTAGATTTAGTTGCTGTTTGATCTGTCACTGCGGTAGATATAGTTGCTGTTTGATCTGTCACTGCGGTAGATATAGTTGCTGTTTGATCTGTCACTGCGGTAGATATAGTTGCTGTTTGATCTGTCACTGCGGTAGATATAGTTGCTGTTTGATCTGTCACTGCGGTAGATATAGTTGCTGTTTGATCTGTCACTGCGGTAGATATAGTTTCTGTTTGATCTGTCACTGCGGTAGATATAGTTGCTGTTTGATCTGTCACTACGGTAGATATAGTTGCTGTTTGATCTGTCACTACGGTAGATATAGTTGCTGTTTGATCTGTCACTACGGTAGAAATAGTTGCTGTTTGATCTGTCACTACGGTAGATATAGCTGCTGTTTGATCTGTCACTACGGTAGATATAGTTTCTGTTTGATCTGTCACTACGGTAGATATAGTTTCTGTTTGATCTGTCACTACGGTAGATATAGTTGCTGTTTGATCTGTCACTACGGTAGATATAGTTGCTGTTTGATCTGTCACTACGGTAGATATAGTTGCTGTTTGATCTGTCACTACGGTAGATATAGTTTCTGTTTGATCTGTCACTACGGTAGATATAGTTGCTGTTTGATCTGTCACTACGGTAGATATAGTTGCTGTTTGATCTGTCACTACGGTAGATATAGTTGCTGTTTGATCTGTCACTACGGTAGATATAGTTGCTGTTTGATCTGTCACTACGGTAGATATAGTTGCTGTTTGATCTGTCACTACGGTAGATATAGTTTCTGTTTGATCTGTCACTACGGTAGATATAGTTGCTGTTTGATCTGTCACTACGGTAGATATAGTTGCTGTTTGATCTGTCACTACGGTAGATATAGTTGCTGTTTGAACTGTCACTACGGTAGATATAGTTGCTGTTTGATCTGTCACTACGGTAGATATAGTTGCTGTTTGATCTGTCACTACGGTAGATATAGTTGCTGTTTGAACTGTCACTACGGTAGATATAGTTGCTGTTTGATCTGTCACTACGGTAGATATAGTTTCTGTTTGATCTGTCACTACGGTAGATATAGTTGCTGTTTGATCTGTCACTACGGTAGATATAGTTTCTGTTTGATCTGTCACTACGGTAGATATAGTTTCTGTTTGATCTGTCACTACGGTAGATATAGTTGCTGTTTGATCTGTCACTACGATAGATATAGTTTCTGTTTGATCTGTCACTACGGTAGATATAGTTTCTGTTTGATCTGTCACTACGGTAGATATAGTTGCTGTTTGATCTGTCACTACGGTAGATATAGTTGCTGTTTGATCTGTCACTACGGTAGATATAGTTGCTGTTTGATCTGTCACTACGATAGATATAGTTTCTGTTTGATCTGTCACTACGGTAGATATAGTTTCTGTTTGATCTGTCACTACGGTAGATATAGTTTCTGTTTGATCTGTCACTACGGTAGATATAGTTGCTGTTTGATCTGTCACTACGGTAGATATAGTTTCTGTTTGATCTGTCACTACGGTAGATATAGTTTCTGTTTGATCTGTCACTACGGTAGATATAGTTTCTGTTTGATCTGTCACTACGGTAGATATAGTTGCTGTTTGATCTGTCACTACGGTAGATATAGTTGCTGTTTGAACTGTCACTACGGTAGATATAGTTGCTGTTTGATCTGTCACTACGGTAGATATAGTTGCTGTTTGATCTGTCACTACGGTTGATATAGTTTCTGTTTGATCTGTCATTATGGTTTCAGGCGTGTCCTATTGTGTGGTAGATTTGCATGTGCTGATCACTGGTTTTTTTCTCTCCATGGTTGCAATCCCCCGTTGTTTTGCTGTTGAATGCTGGAGACTGTGTCTGTTTTCCCGTTTGCTTGTAGCCAATGAGTTGAGAATTGTTGAGAGAGGCGGGGAGCTGCTGTTTGGTAGGGAGGAGCAGCTCGGGATGGCAATGGAGCTGACTGCAATCACTCAGTCTCTCTCCCTGGCTCTGTTCTCCTGAATCGAATTGGAATTGGATCTCCCAGTTTCGGGTTTTAATTATTTGTCTGACCTGGAACAATCCGGATTGACAAACTCCCAAATTATTGCTGCGAAAGGGATTTTTGCTGCTTTCGGACTGTGAAGAGATGAAGTGTGGAAGTGAGGGGTGTTAAAATGAATGTTATTGAAACTATGTGAAAGAGACAGGATTAGAGGGCGACAGGGATTGTGGAGATACTGAAGGAATTAGCACAAAGTTCCGAGTGGAAATGTTTGGGCGCCGAAACTGAGATTGCCTCTGATTCCTTGGGAGTCTTTGAGCTGAGATTATTTCCACGCTTGGATTTACGGGTGGATTGGGACTCGGATCCGATGGGAATTGCGGAAATTTGGGAGCAAGCCGCCAGTACTGAGAAAAATTATGGCGTTTACATTCGCTGCCTTCTGTTACATGCTTTCTCTGGTGCTCTGCTCTTCTCTCATCTTCTTCGCTGTATGGAACGTAAGTAAGAGAAGAAATCAAGTGACCGCGACTGAGAGAGAGAACTGGAAGAGAGGAAGAGACTGGGCGAGGGGGTGAGAAAGAGAGAGACGGAGTGACAGAGAAAGAAAGAAACTGGGAGAGAGACACCGGGGAGAGAGAAAGACTGGGGATGAGAGAGAGAGAGAGAGAGAGACTGAGAGACAGAAACTGGGAGAAAGACACAGAGAGAGGGATGGAGTGACAGAGACTGAGGATAGATAGAGTCAGTGGGATGGGAGACAGAGAAAGAGAGAGAAAGTTGGAGTGAGAGAGACTGAGGGAGGGAGAGGCAGAGAGAGGGAGTTGGAGAAAGAGACTCGGGAGAGAGAGACTGGGTGATAGAGACAGGGAGAGAGAGATGGGGAGAAAGACAGAAGGAGAGAGAGCGACAGGGAGAGAGAGAGAGAGGGAGAATGGGGACATGGGGGAGAAAGAAAGACAGACCAAGGAGAGATAGACTGGAGAGAAAGTGAGATAGACTGGAGGGGGGAGAAGGATTGGAGGGACCAGAGAGAAACCAAAGAGAGAGACCAGGGAACGAGACCAAGGGTAGAGAGAAAGAGACTATGGGGGAAGAGAGTGAGAATGGTTAGAGTCTAGAGGAACAGACAGTAGAGAGAAACTAGGAGAGATGAGAGAGAGAGACTGGACAAAGAGAGAGAGAAAGAGATTGGTGAGAGAGAGGAGGAGGCTGGAGGAAAGAGATTGCATAGAGATAAAGATTGGAGGATAGATAATTACTGGAGGGGAGAGGGAGACAGAGATAAAAGGCTGGAAATAGAGAGTCCCTGGGAGAAGAAAAGAGACAGAATGGGGATAGAGGTAGAAAGAGAGATTAAAGGGAGGGAGGCTGATTGAGGTCGAGGAAGACCAGGGACAGGAAGGGCGAGAGAGAGATTGGGAGAAAAAAGACTTGAATTTACATCGTGCCTTTCATGACCAGCAGACGTCACAAAGTGCTTTACGGCCAATGTAGTACTTTTGAAGTGTGGTCACTGTTGAAATGTAGGGAAGGAGATTGGGTGACAAAAAGTATGGAAAACAGAAAAGAAACAAGTGGAATGGGAATTTTTGGAGAATTGGAGGGACGGAAGAGATTCTGAGGGGAAATTAATACTGAGCCTGGGATGATGGGAAGAATGAAGCCAATCAAGTGAAGAGGAAGAAACGAGGGAGAGAGTCTGAAAAAAACTGAGAGAAACAAGAGAAAACTAAATGCCAAATGAAAGAGAAACAGTTTGAGACAAGAGAAAGGAAAGACAAGGAAAAGGAAGGGAAGAAGGAGAAAAGGGGAAAAAGAAAGATTATATAGGTGAGTAATGTTGATGTGTGTTATGTACTGGGAAGGTGAAGTAGTGGGAATAGTCTTGTTAATAAACCCTGTCCAAGCAGAGTGACTCTGTGAGGAATCAGCACCGGTTTGTTGTGTTAATAAACCCTGTCCAAGCAGAGTGACTCTGTGAGGAATCAGCACCGGTTTGTTGTGTTAATAAACCCTGTCCAAGCAGAGTGACTCTGTGAGGAATCAGCACCGGTTTGTTGTGTTAATAAACCCTGTCCAAGCAGAGTGCCTCTGTGAGGAATCAGCACCGGTTTGTTGTGTTAATAAACCCTGTCCAAGCAGAGTGACTCTGTGAGGAATCAGCACCGGTTTGTTGTGTTAATAAACCCTGTCCAAGCAGAGTGACTGTGAGGAATCAGCACCGGTTTGTTGTGTTAATAAACCCTGTCCAAGCAGAGTGACTGTGAGGAATCAGCACCGGTTTGTTGTGTTAATAAACCCTGTCCAAGCAGAGTGACTCTGTGAGGAATCAGCACCGGTTTGTTGTGTTAATAAACCCTGTCCAAGCAGAGTGACTCTGTGAGGAATCAGCACCGGTTTGTTGTGTTAATAAACCCTGTCTAAGCAGAGTGACTGTGAGGAATCAGCACCGGTTTGTTGTGTTAATAAACCCTGTCCAAGCAGAGTGACTCTGTGAGGAATCAGCACCGGTTTGTTGTGTTAATAAACCCTGTCCAAGCAGAGTGACTCTGTGAGGAATCAGCACCAGTTTGTTGTGTTAATAAACCCTGTCCAAGCAGAGTGACTGTGAGGAATCAACACCGGTTTGTTGTGTTAATAAACCCTGTCCAAGCAGAGTGACTGTGAGGAATCAGCCCGGTTTGTTGTGTTAATAAACCCTGTCCAAGCAGAGTGACTCTGTGAGGAATCAGCACCGGTTTGTTGTGTTAATAAACCCTGTCCAAGCAGAGTGACTGTGAGGAATCAGCACCGGTTTGTTGTGTTAATAAACCCAGTCCAAGCAGAGTGACTCTGAGAGGAATCAGCACCGGTTTGTTGTGTTAATAAACCCTGTGCAAGCAGAGTGACTCTGTGAGGAATCAGCACCGGTTTGTTGTGTTAATAAACCCTGTCCAAGCAGAGTGACTGTGAGGAATCAGCACCGGTTTGTTGTGTTAATAAACCCTGTCCAAGCAGAGTGACTCTGTGAGGAATCAGCACCGGTTTGTTGTGTTAATAAACCCTGTCCAAGCAGAGTGACTGTGAGGAATCAGCACCGGTTTGTTGTGTTAATAAACCCTGTCTAAGCAGAGTGACTGTGAGGAATCAGCACCGGTTTGTTGTGTTAATAAACCCTGTCCAAGCAGAGTGACTCTGTGAGGAATCAGCACCGGTTTGTTGTGTTAATAAACCCTGTCCAAGCAGAGTGACTGTGAGGAATCAGCACCGGTTTGTTGTGTTAATAAACCCTGTCCAAGCAGAGTGACTGTGAGGAATCAGCCCGGTTTGTTGTGTTAATAAACCCTGTCCAAGCAGAGTGACTGTGAGGAATCAGCCTGATTCAAATAATTCCACAGTATACATTTTAACTCTAGAATAATTCCACCAGTGTAGCTTTTGTATCTAGAATAATTCCACCAGTGTACCTTTTGTATCTGGAATAATTCCACAGTGTAAATTTTAACTCTAGAATAATTCCACCAGTGTAGCTTTTGTATCTAGAATAATTCCACAGTATACATTTTATATCTAGAATAATTCCACCAGTGTACCTTTTGTATCTAGAATAATTCCACCAGTGTACCTTTTGTATCTGGAATAATTCCACAGTGTAAATTTTAACTCTAGAATAATTCCACCAGTGTACCTTTTGTATCTAGAATAATTCCACCAGTGTACCTTTTGTATCTGGAATAATTCCACAGTGTAAATTTTAACTCTAGAATAATTCCACCAGTGTACCTTTTGTATCTGGAATAATTCCACAGTATACATTTTATATCTAGAATAATTCCACCAGTGTACCTTTTGTATCTCGAATAATTCCACAATATACATTTTGTATCTAGAATAATTCCACAGTATAAATTTTAACTCGAGAATAATTCCACCAGTGTACCTTTTGTATCTCGAATAATTCCACAATATACATTTTATATCTGGAATAATTCCACCAGTGTACCTTTTGTATCTAGAATAATTCCACAGTATAAATTTTAACTCTAGAATAATTCCACCAGTGTACCTTTTGTATCTGGAATAATTCCACAGTATAAATTTTAACTCTAGAATAATTCCACCAGTGTACCTTTTGTATCTGGAATAATTCCACAGTATAAATTTTAACTCTAGAATAATTCCACCAGTGTACCTTTTGTAGCTGGAATAATTCCACAGTATAAATTTTAACTCGAGAATAATTCCACCGGTGTACCTTTTGTATCTAGAATAATTCCACAGTATAAATTTTAACTCTAGAATAATTCCACCAGTGTACCTTTTGTATCTGGAATAATTCCACAGTATAAATTTTAACTCTAGAATAATTCCACCAGTGTACCTTTTGTATCTGGAATAATTCCACAGTATAAATTTTAACTCTAGAATAATTCCACCAGTGTACCTTTTGTATCTGGAATAATTCCACAGTATAAATTTTAACTCTAGAATAATTCCACCAATGTACCTTTTGTATCTAGAATAATTCCACCAGTGTACCTTTTGTATCGAGAATAATTCCACCAGTGTACCTTTTGTATCTAGAATAATTCCACAGTATAAATTTTAACTCTAGAATAATTCCACCAGTGTACCTTTTGTATCTGGAATAATTCCACAGTATAAATTTTAACTCTAGAATAATTCCACCAGTGTACCTTTTGTATCTGGAATAATTCCACAGTATACATTTTATATCTAGAATAATTCCACCAGTGTACCTTTTGTATCTCGAATAATTCCACAATATACATTTTGTATCTAGAATAATTCCACAGTATAAATTTTAACTCGAGAATAATTCCACCAGTGTACCTTTTGTATCTCGAATAATTCCACAATATACATTTTATATCTGGAATAATTCCACCAGTGTACCTTTTGTATCTAGAATAATTCCACAGTATAAATTTTAACTCTAGAATAATTCCACCAGTGTACCTTTTGTATCTGGAATAATTCCACAGTATAAATTTTAACTCTAGAATAATTCCACCGGTGTACCTTTTGTATCTAGAATAATTCCACAGTATAAATTTTAACTCTAGAATAATTCCACCAGTGTACCTTTTGTATCTGGAATAATTCCACAGTATAAATTTTAACTCTAGAATAATTCCACCAGTGTACCTTTTGTATCTGGAATAATTCCACAGTATAAATTTTAACTCTAGAATAATTCCACCAGTGTACCTTTTGTATCTGGAATAATTCCACAGTATAAATTTTAACTCTAGAATAATTCCACCAATGTACCTTTTGTATCTAGAATAATTCCACCAGTGTACCTTTTGTATCGAGAATAATTCCACCAGTGTACCTTTTGTATCTAGAATAATTCCACAGTATAAATTTTAACTCTAGAATAATTCCACCAGTGTACCTTTTGTATCTGGAATAATTCCACAGTATAAATTTTAACTCTAGAATAATTCCACCAGTGTACCTTTTGTATCTGGAATAATTCCACAGTATAAATTTTAACTCTAGAATAATTCCACCAGTGTACCTTTTGTATCTGGAATAATTCCACAGTATAAATTTTAACTCTAGAATAATTCCACCAGTGTACCTTTTGTATCTGGAATAATTCCACAGTATAAATTTTAACTCTAGAATAATTCCACCAATGTACCTTTTGTATCTAGAATAATTCCACCAGTGTACCTTTTGTATCGAGAATAATTCCACCAGTGTACCTTTTGTATCTAGAATAATTCCACAGTATAAATTTTAACTCTAGAATAATTCCACCAGTGTACCTTTTGTATCTGGAATAATTCCACAGTATAAATTTTAACTCTAGAATAATTCCACCAGTGTACCTTTTGTATCTAGAATAATTCCACCAGTGTACCTTTTGTATCGAGAATAATTCCACCAGTGTACCTTTTGTATCTGGAATAATTCCACAGTATAAATTTTAACTCTAGAATAATTCCACCAGTGTACCTTTTGTATATGGAATAATTCCACAGGATAAATTTTAACTCTAGAATAATTCCACCAGTGTACCTTTTGTATCTGGAATAATTCCACAGTATAAATTTTAACTCTAGAATAATTCCACCAGTGTACCTTTTGTATCTGGAATAATTCCACAGTATAAATTTTAACTCTGGAATAATTCCACCAATGTACCTTTTGTATCTAGAATAATTCCACCAGTGTACCTTTTGTATCGAGAATAATTCCACCAGTGTACCTTTTGTATCTAGAATAATTCCACAGTATAAATTTTAACTCTAGAATAATTCCACCAGTGTACCTTTTGTATCTGGAATAATTCCACAGTATAAATTTAAACTCTAGCATAATTCCACCAGTGTACCTTTTGTATCTGGAATAATTCCACAGTATAAATTTTAACTCTAGAATAATTCCACCAGTGTACCTTTTGTATCTGGAATAATTCCACAGTATAAATTTTAACTCTAGAATAATTCCACCAATGTACCTTTTGTATCTAGAATAATTCCACCAGTGTACCTTTTGTATCGAGAATAATTCCACCAGTGTACCTTTTGTATCTAGAATAATTCCACAGTATAAATTTTAACTCTAGAATAATTCCACCAGTGTACCTTTTGTATCTGGAATAATTCCACAGTATAAATTTTAACTCTAGAATAATTCCACCAGTGTACCTTTTGTATCTGGAATAATTCCACAGTATAAATTTTAACTCTAGAATAATTCCACCAGTGTACCTTTTGTATCTGGAATAATTCCACAGTATAAATTTTAACTCTAGAATAATTCCACCAGTGTACCTTTTGTATCTGGAATAATTCCACAGTATAAATTTTAACTCTAGAATAATTCCACCAATGTACCTTTTGTATCTAGAATAATTCCACCAGTGTACCTTTTGTATCGAGAATAATTCCACCAGTGTACCTTTTGTATCTAGAATAATTCCACAGTATAAATTTTAACTCTAGAATAATTCCACCAGTGTACCTTTTGTATCTGGAATAATTCCACAGTATAAATTTTAACTCTAGAATAATTCCACCAGTGTACCTTTTGTATCTAGAATAATTCCACCAGTGTACCTTTTGTATCGAGAATAATTCCACCAGTGTACCTTTTGTATCTGGAATAATTCCACAGTATAAATTTTAACTCTAGAATAATTCCACCAGTGTACCTTTTGTATATGGAATAATTCCACAGGATAAATTTTAACTCTAGAATAATTCCACCAATGTACCTTTTGTATCTAGAATAATTCCACCAATGTACCTTTTGTATCGAGAATAATTCCACCAGTGTACCTTTTGTATCTAGAATAATTCCACAGTATAAATTTTAACTCTAGAATAATTCCACCAATGTACCTTTTGTATCTAGAATAATTCCACCAGTGTACCTTTTGTATCTAGAATAATTCCACAGTATAAATTTTAACTCTAGAATAATTCCACCAGTGTACCTTTTGTATCTAGAATAATTCCACAATATACGTTTTATATCTAGAATAATTCCACCAGTGTACATTTTATATCTAGAATAAGCCCACAGAGTACATTTTATATCTAGAATAATTCCACAGAGTACATTTTCTATCTATTCAATTTATCTGTCAATTTATCTACAGTATACGATTGATGGTGTTATTTGTATCAGGAATGCCATCGTTTTTGACTTTGAAATCTATTATTCCTGAGAAATGCAACTATAAGAAGCCCAGCGTTTGGTTGGTTTATCTGTCACATTGTATAATGTGGAGGTTTGGGATGAAGAACATTTGCTGATATTCATTCTGTGCTGCTTTATACCTCAATCGCACTCCAGACACAAAATATCTAAATATTAAACCACCTCTGTTCCTTCCTCCCTGTCCCATTTATGGTAAGCTGTTCAATATATTTAATGTTTGAGGGCATCAGAGCACAAGATGAAACCTGGTTGAAATCCTGTCACATCTGGTCTGAATGTGAAACTGAACTGGCTGGTGCTGGGGATTTTGGGGCATGAGGGTGCAGAAATTGTAAAATTAGACAGATAGCAGCAGAAGGAATTTCTCCTGATTGTCAACATGCCACACTCCCAGGTCAGGTATATTGCTACTTAGTTAAGGTGCATAAGTAAAGCTCTCTCTGTTCTGCCCTAATAACATATTTTAATCACAGGCATTGGGGCGTCACTGCAGGGGAGCTGGTGGCATAGTGCTAATATCACTGAATTAGTAATCCACAAGGCCAGACTAATGCTTTGTGGTCTTGTGTTCAGATCCCACCACAGCAGATGATAAAATTTGAATTCAATTAATAAATTTGGAATTAAAAGTTTGACTAATGGTGACCATGAAACCATTGTTGATTGTTGTAAAAACCCATCTGGTTCACTAATGTCTTTACCGCTTACCTGGTCTGGCCTACATGTGACTCCAAACCCACAGTAATGTGTTTGACTCTGAAATGGCCGAGCAAGCCAAACTGCGACAAAGTCTAAGAAAAGCAACGAAACTGGACAGACCACCCGGCATCGACCTAGGCACTGGAAACGACAACAGCAAACCCAGCCACGTCGACCTTGCAAAGTTCTCCTTGCTAACATCTGGGGGTTTATGCCAAAATTGGGACAGCTGTCCCACAGACTAGTCAATCAACAGCCTGACATAGAATCATACCTTACAGTATGTAGATACTCTTGAAACAGTATGTAGATAGTCCAACTAGGGATGGGGCCATTCTGGACCTGGTATTGGGGAATGAGCCCGGCCAGGTGGTCGAAGTTTCAGTAGGGGTGCATTTTGGGAGCAGTGACCATAATTCCTTAAGTTTTACGGTACTTGTGGATAAGGATAAGAGTAGTCCTCGGGTGAAGGTGCTAATTTGGGGGAAGACTAATTATAACAATATTAGGCAGGAACTGAAGAATTTAGATTGGGGGCGGCTGTTTGAGGGTAAATCAACATCTGACATGTGGGAGTCTTTCAAACGTCAGCTGATTAGAATCCAGGACCAGCATGTTCCTGTGAGGAAGAAAGACAGGTTTGGCAAGTTTCGGGAAGCTTGGATAACACTGGATATTGTGAGCCTAGTCAAAAAGAAAAAGGAAGCATTTGTAAGGGCTGGAAGGCGAGGAACAGATGAAGCACTTGAGGAATATAAAGACAGTAGGAAGGAACTTAAGCAAGGAGTTAGGAGGGCTAAAAGGGGTCATGAAAAGTCATTGGCAAACAGGATTAAGGAAAATCCCAAAGCTTTTTATACATATATAAAGAGCAAGAGGGTAACCAGGGAAAGGGTTGGCCCACTCAAGGACAGAGATGGGAATCTATGTGTGGAGCCAGAGGAAATGGGCGAGGTGCTAAATGAGTACTTTGCATCAGTATTCACCAAAGAGAAGAACTTGGTGGATGATGAGCCTAGGGAAGGGAATGCAGATAATCTCAGTCATCTCATTATCAAAAAGGAGGAGGTGTTGGGTGTCTTGCAAAGCATTAAGGTAGATAAGTCCCCAGGACCTGATGGGATCTACCCTAGAATACTGAGGGAGGCAAGGGAAGAAATTGCTGGGGCCTTGACAGAAATCTTTTTGCATCCTCATTGGCTACAGGTGAGGTCCCAGAGGACTGGAGAATAGCCAATGTTGTGCCTTTGTTTAAGAAGGGTGGCAAGGATAATTCAGGAAATTATAGGCCGGTGAGCCTTACGTCAGTGGTAGGGAAACTATTAGAGAGGATTATTCGGGACAGGATTTACTCCCATTTGGAAACAAACAAACTTATTAGCGAGAGACAGCATGGTTTTGTGAAGGGGAGGTCGTGTCTTACTAATTTGATTGAGTTTTTTGAGGAAGTGACGAAGATGATTGATGAAGGAAGGGCAGTGGATGTTATCTATATGGACTTTAGTAAAGCCTTTGACAAGGTCCCGCCTGGCAGATTGGTACAAAAGGTGAAGTCACACGGGATCAGAGGTGAGCTGGCAAGATGGATACAGAACTGGCTTGGTCATAGAAGACAGAGGGTGTGGATGGGTGTTTTTCTGAATGGAGGGATGTGACTAGTGGTGTTCCACAGGGATCAGTGCTGGGACCTTTGCTCTTTGTAGTATATATAAATGATTTGGAGGAAAATGTAACTGGTCTGATTAGTAAGTTTGCGGACGACACAAAGGTTGGTGGAGTTGCGGATAATGATGAGGATTGTCAGAGGATACAGCAGGATATAGATCGGTTGGAGACTTGGGCGGAGAAATGGCAGATGGAGTTTAATCCGGACAAATGTGAGGTAATGCATTTTGGAAGGTCTAATGCAGGTGGGAGGTATAAAGTAAATGGCAGAACCCTTAGGAGTATTGACAGGCAGAGAGATCTGGGCGTACAGGTCCACAGGTCACTGAAAGTGGCAACGCAGGTGGATAAGGTAGTCAAGAAGGCATACGGCATGCTTGCCTTCATCGGTCGGGGCATAGAGTATAAAAATTGGCAAGTCATGTTGCAGCTGTACAGAACCTTAGTTAGGCCACACTTAGAATATTGCATGTAATTCTGGTTGCCACACTACCAGGAGGACGTGGAGGCTTTGGAGAGGGTACAGAGGAGGTTTACCAGGATGTTGCCTGGTCTGGAGGGCATTAGCTATGAGGAGAGGTTGGAAAAACTCGGATTGTTTTCACTGGAACGACGGAGGTGGAGGGGCGACATGATAGAGGTTTACAAAGTTATGAGCGGCATGGACAGAGTGGATAGTCAGTTACTAGGGGACATAGGTTCAAGGTGCGAGGGGCAAAGTTTAGAGGGGATGTGCGAGGCAAGTTTTTTACTCAGAGGGTGGTGAGTGCCTGGAACTTGCTGCCAGGGGAGGTGGTGGAAGCAGATACGATAGCGACGTTTAAGAGACATCTTGACAAATATATGAATAGGAAGGGAATAGAGGGATATGGGCCCCGGAAGTGCAGAAGGTGTTAGTTTCGGCAGGCATCAAGATCAGCGCAGGCTTGGAGGGCCGAATGGCCTGTTCCTGTGCTGTACTGTTCTTTGTTCTTTGTACAGACAAGGAGACAGCACCATCACCATGCCTGGGTATGTCCTATCCCCCTGACAGGACAGACCCACCAGAGGTGGTGGCACAATGGTATACAGTTGGGAGGGTGTTGCCCTGAAAGTCCTCAACATTGACTGTGAACCCCATGATGTCTCATGGCATCAGGTCAAACATGGGCAAGGAAACCTCTTGCTGATTACCACCTCGGCTGATGAATCAGTGCTGCTCCATGTTGAATACAAATTGGAAGAAGGGCTGAAGCTGGCAAGGGCACAGAATGTACACTAGGTGGGGGCCTTCAATGTCCATCACCAAGAGTGGCTCGGTAGCATCACTACTGACTGAGCTGGCCGAGTCCAAAAGGACATAGCTGCTCGACTGGGTCTGCGGCAGGTGGTGAGGGAACCAACAAGAGTGAAAATACTACTTGACCTTGTTCTCTTCAATCTGCCTGCCACCGCTGCATCTGTCCATGACAGTATTGGTAGGAGTGACCACTGCACAGTCTTTGTGGAGACGAAGTCCCATCTTCACATTGAGGATACCCACCATTGTGTTGCATGGCACTACCACCGTGCTAAATGGGTTAGATTTCAAACAGATCTAGCAACTTAAAATTGGGCATCCATGAGGCGTTGTGGGCCATCAGCAGCAGCAGAATTGAATTGAACCACAATCTGTAACCTCATGGCCTGGCATATCCCCACTCTACCATTATCATCAAGCCAGGGGACCAACCCTGTTTAATGAAGAGTGCAGGAGGGCATGCCAGGAGCAGCACCAGGCATACCTCAAAATGAGGTGTCAGTACTGTCGAACAGTGGAAGTAGCATACAATAAACCGGGCTTAGCGATCCCACAACCAATGGATCAGATCTAAGCTCTGCAGTCCTGACACATCCAGCCATGAATGGTGGTGGGCAATTTAACAATTAACAGGAGGAGGAGGCTCCACAAATATCCCCATCCTCAATGATGAGGGACTTCAGCATACCAGTGCAAAAGTCAAGGCTGAAGCATTTGCATCCATCTTCAGCCAAAAGTGCTGAGTGGATGTTCCATGTCGGCCTCCTCTGGAGGTTCCCAGCATCACAGATGCCAGTCTTCAGCTTCTGATTCACTCCATGTGATATCACAAAATCACAGAATTGTTTTAGCGCAGAAAGGGGCCATTAGGCCCATTGTGTCTGCACTGACTCTCTGAAAGAGCAATTTACACAGTTTCATTCCCATGCCTTCTCCCATTAACCCTGCACATTCTTCCTTTTTATATAACTGTCCAATTCCCTTTTGAATGCTTCAATTGAACCTGCCTCCACCACATATTCAGGCAGCGCATTCCAGACCTTAACCACTCGCTGCGTGAAAAAGTTTTTCCTCATGTCACTTCGGTTCTCTTGCCAAATACTTTAAATCTGTGCCCTCTCGTTCTTGATCCTTTCACGAGTGGGAACAGTTTATCTCTATCTACTCTATCCAGACCCCTCATGATTTTGAAAACCTCTGTCAAATCACCTCACAGCCATCTGTTCTCCAAGGAAAACAGTCCTAACTTCTCCAATCTATCTTCATAACTAAAGTTCTTCATCCCTGGAACCATTCTTGTGAATCTTTTCTGTACTCTCTCCAATGCCCTCACGTCTTTCCTGAAGTGCGACACCCAAAACCGGACGCAATACTCCAGAATATCAAGAATCAGCTGAAGGCCCTGCATACTGCAAAGGCTATGGGCCCTGACAATATTCCGGCAATAGTACTGAAGACTTGTGGTCTAGAATTAGCTGTGCCCCTAGCCAAGCTGTTCCAGTACAGCTTCAACATTGGCATCTACCTGGCTATGTGGAAAATTGCCCAGGTATGTCCTGTACCCAAAAAGCAGGACAAATCCAACCCAGCCAATTATTGCCCTATCAGTCTACTCTCGATCATCAGCAAAGTGATGGAAGGGGCCATTGACAGCGCTATCAAACAGCATTTACTCAGCAATAACCTTCTCACTGATGCTCAGTTGAGGTTCCATCAGGACTACTCAGCTCCTGACCTCATTACAGCCTTGGTCCAAACATGGACGAATGAGTTGAACTCCAGAGGTGAGGTGAGAGTGACTGCCCTTGACATGAAGGCAGCATTTGACCGAGTATGGCATCAAGGAGCCCTAGCACAACTGGAGTCAATGGGAATCAGGTGGAAAACTCTCCGCTGGTTGGAGTCATACCTAGCACAAAGGAAGATGGTTGTAGTTGTTGGAGGTCAATCATCTCAGTCTCCGGACATTATTGCATGAGTTCCTCAAGGTAGTGTCCTAGGCTGAACCATCTTCAGCTGCCTCATCAGTGACCTTCCCTCCATTATAAGGTTAGAGTTGGGGATGCTTGCAGATGATTGCACAATGTTCAGCAACATTCTTGACTCCTCAAATACTGCCCATATGCAGCAAGACCTGGACAACATCATTGAACTAGTCATCCAGTGGCCCAGGCTAATGCCCTGGGGACATGGGTTCAAATCTCACCACGGAAGCTGGTGGAATTTAAATTCAATTAATAAATCTAGAATTGTCTCAGTAATGGTGACCATGAAACCATTGTTGATTGTTGTAAAAGCCCATCTGGTTCACTAATATCCTTTAGGGAAGGAAATCTGCTGTCCTTACCCGGTCTGGCTTACATGTGACTCCAAACCCACAGCAATGTAGCTGACTCTTAACTGCCCTCTGAAATGGGCATACCACTCAGTTGTCAAGGGCAATTAGGGTTGGGCAACAAATGCTGCCTTGCCAGCAATGTATGCATTCCGTGAAAGAATAATTAAAAGAATTTCCAGGCTAAGAAGTGGCAAGTGATACTTGCACCACACAAGTGGCAAACAATGGCCATCTCAAACAAGAGAGAATCTAACCATCTCCCCTTGATGTTCAATGGCATTACGATCGCTGAATCCCCCACTATCAACATCCTCGGGGTTACCATTGACCAGAAACTGAACTGGACCAGCCACATAAATGCTGCAGCTACAAGAGCAGGTCAGAGGCTGGGAATTCTGTGGCGAGTAACTCACCTCCTGACTCCCCAAAGCCTGTCCACCATTTAAAAGGCACAAGTCAAGAGTGTGATGGAATACTCTCAGAATCACAGAATCACAGAATAATACAGTGCTAAGAGCCCTTTGAGTCTGCACCGATGCATTAAAACACCTGACCTGTCTACCTAATCCCATTTGCCAGCACTTGGCCCATGGCCTTGAATGTTATGACATGTCAAGTGCTCATCCAGGTACTTTTTAAAGGATGTGAGGCAACCCGCCTCTGCCACCCTCCCAGGCAGGGCATTCCAGACCGTCACCACCCTCTGGGTAAAAAAGTTCTTCCACAAATCCCCCTTAAACCTCCCGCCCCTCACCCTAAACTTGTGACCCCTCGTAACTGACCCTTCAACTAAGGGGAACAGCTGCTCCCTATCCACCCTGTCCATGCCCCTCATAACCTTGTACACCTCGATCAGGTCACCCCTCAGTCTTCTCTGCTCCAGCGAAAACAACCCAAGCCTATCCAACCTCTCTTCAGAGCTTAAATGTTCCATCCCAGGCAACATCCTGGTGAATCGCCTCTGCACCCCCTCCAATGCAATCACATCCTTCCTATAATGTGGCGACCAGAATTGCACACAGTACTCCAGCTGTGGCCTTACCAAAGTTCTGTACAACTCCAACATGACCTCTCTGCTTTTGTAATCTATGCCTCAATTGATAAAGGCAAGTGTCCCATCTGCCTTTTTCACCACCCTATTAACCTGCCCTTCTGCCTTCAGAGATCTATGGACAAACACGCCAAGGTCCCTTTGTTCCTCAGAACTTCCCAGTGTCAGGCCATTCATTGAATACTTCCGTGTCACATTACTCCTTCCAAAGTGTATCACCTCACGCTTTTCAGCGTTAAATTCCATCTGCCACTATTCTGCCCATTTGACCATCCCGTCTATATCTTCCTGTAACCTAAGACACTCCACCTCACTGTTAACCACCCAGCCAATCTTTGTGTCATCCGCGAACTTACTGATCCTACCCCCCACATAGTCATCTATGTCGTTTATATAAATGACAAATAATAGGGGACCCAGCACAGATCCCGTTGGTCCGCCACTGGACACTGACCTCCAGTCACTAAAACAGCCGTCAGTCATCACTCTCTGTCTCCTGCACCTAAGCCAATTTTGAATCCACCTTATCAAGTTACCTTGTATCCCATGTGCATTTGCTTTCTTGATAAGTCTCCCATGTGGGACCTTGTCAAAGGCTTTGCTGAAATCCATGTAAACTACATCAACTGCACTACCCTCATCTACACACCTGGTCAAATGCTCAAATAATTCAATCAAATTTGTTAGGCATGACCTCCCTCTGACAAAGCCATGCTGACTATTCCTCATCAAATTTTGTAACTCCAAGTGGAGATAGATTCTCTCCTTCAGAATTTTCTCCAATAGTTTCTCTACCACTGACGTGAGACTCACTGGTCTGTCGTTCCACTTGCCTGGATGGGTGCAGCTCCAACAACACTCAAGAAGCTCGACACCATCCAAGACAAAGCAGCCCGCTTGATTGGCACCCCATCCACAAACATTCACTCCCTCCACCACCGACGCACAATGGCAGGAGTGTGAATCATCTACAAGATGCACTGCAGCAACGCACCAAGACTCCTTAGACAGCACCTTCCAAACCTACGACCTCTATCACCTCGAAGAACAAGGGCAGTAGATGCATGGGAACTTCACCAGCTGCAAGTTCCCCTCCAAGTCACACACCATCCTGACTTGGAACTATATCGCCATTTCTTCACTGTCGCTGGGTCAAAATCCTGGAACTCCCTTCCTAACAGAACTGTGGGTGTACCTACCCCACATGGGCTGCAGCGGTTCAAGAAGGCAGCTCACCACCATCTTCTCAAGGGCAATAAGGGAGGGGCAATAAACGCCCTCGCTAGCGATGCCCACATCCCACGAATAAATAAAAAAAAGAATTCTCAGCCTCTGACCTGCTCTTGTCGCCACAATATTTATGTGGCTGGTCCAGTTCAGTTTCTGGTCAATGGTAACCCCCAGTATGTTGATAGTGGGTGATTCAGTCATTGAATGTCAAGGGGAAATGGTTAGATTCTTGTTGGAGAGGTCATTGCCTGGCACTTGTGTGGCACTTATCAGCCCAAGCCTGGATGTTGTCCAGGTCTTGCTGCATATGGACACAGACTGCTTCAACATCTGAGGAGTCGCGAATGGTGCTGAACATTGTGCAATCATCAGTGAACATCCCCACTTCTGACCTTATGATTGAAGGAAGGTCATTGATGAAGCAGTTGAAGATGGTTGGGCCTAGGATACTACACTGAGGAACCCCTGCAGTGATGTCCTGGGACTGAAATGATTGACCTCCAACCACCTCCGTCTTCCGACGTATGCCTCCAACCAGTGGAGAGATTTCCCCCTGATTCCTTTTGACTCCAGTTTTGCTCGGGCTCCATGATGCCATACTCTGTCAAATGCTGCATTGATGTCAAGGGTAGTCACTCTCACCTCACCTCTTGAATTCAGCTCTATTGTTCAGGGCTGTAATGAGGTCAGGAGGCAAGTGGCCCTGGTGGAACCCAAACTGTTGTAATGTAGGAAACACTATTGTCAATTTGCACACAACAAGGATCCAGAAACAGCCAGATAACATATTTTCGTGATGTTGGTTGCAGGATAGGGCAGACAGGCCCTTGTTTTAATGTCTCATCTTGAAAGACAGCACCTCCAACAATGCAGCACTTCTTCAGTACTGCACTGGAGTGTCAGCCTAGATTTTTGTGCTCATGTTTCTGGAGTGGGAGTTGAATCAGCAATCTTCTGCCTCAGAGTTGAGAGTGCGACGAACTGAGCCATGTCTGACACCCATTAGGGCTAGGGGCTCTGGAGATGTATCATCGAAGGAAAGTTTTGGAGGATTGGGTTCTTTTTCCAGTCCTCAAGACATCTCAATCCCTGTGACAGCCCAGACAAGTCTGCTTCAAGCAGTCTGTGAGTGTTGATAGGCTATTCAGTCATACAGGGCTTCATAGTCGAGATGATTCCGTTCTCACTTGCTATCCAGATAATTTCCAGCCAGGGGTCAATGGATAGGTGCAGGAACCCCAGTTGATTTTCCGCTTCGCTAGTTCAGGGGATACTGAGGACATGTGTCCAAATAAACAGAAGACTTACATGTCTCCAGGAGGTGCCTAAGTTACTTGCCCATTACATCAATGGCCAGACTTGTCAGTCCTATATTGAAGCTGTGTGTCTCATTTCCCCTTTCTCAACCTCAGGATATCCCAAAACACTACACAGTCAATGAAGTACTGTAATGTGGGAAACCCTGCAGCCAATTTGTGCATAGCAAGCTCCCACAAACAGCAATGTAATAATGACCAGGTAATTTGTTTCAGTGATGTTGGTTGAGGGGTAACTTATTCAAATAATGAATTGGGATCTTTTACATTCACCTGAGCCTCAGTTTAATGTCTCAGCTGACAGTACAGCCCCTCTTTCCTGCCCCTTCGACAGTGCAATGATAATACTAAGGTAGTGTCAGCTCAGATTTTGTGTTCTAATCGTTGGAGTGGGACATAAACCCACAACCTTCTGATTCAGAGGTATGAGAGTGCTCCACACTGAGCCACAGCTGACACACAAATGACTCAGTACAGGCAGTGAACTGACTGGAATACACCACTATTTATATGCAGAGGAATCAGGCCACTTCAGTCATTCCTATCTTCTTTTTTTATTTAACCTCCCAAAACAGTCACCCCTCATTGTGATGCCCAGAAGTAACACAATGTAGCATGAGTTAAATGAGTTAACAAGTGCACAAGTCATTGAAAGTGGCAGGACAGGTTGAGAAAGTGGTTAATAATACAGACAGGATGCTGAGCTTTATACATAGTGGCATAGAATACAGAAACAAGAAAGGTGGAAGAAGAACACTGGATCAGCCTGAACTGGAGAATTGTGTCCAATTCTGGGCACGACACTTTAGAAAAGATGTGAAGGCTTTAGAGACGGTGCAGAAAAGATTTATGAGAATGGCTCCAGAGATGAGGAACTTGTTATGTGGATAGATTGGAGAAGTTGGAACTGTTTTCGTTGGAGAAGGGAAAGTTGAGAGGGCAGAAGTCTGGACAGAGTAGATAGGGAAAAACTGTTCACATTGGTGGAAGGATCGAGAACCAGAGGGCACTGATTTAATTAAGAAGCAACAGTGACATGAGCAAAAACTTTTTTTACGCAGTGAGTGGTTAAGATCTGGAATGCTCTGCCTGAGAGAGTGGTGGAGGCAGATTTAATCATGGCTTTCAAAAGGGAATTGGATAAGCACCTGAAGAGTAAATATTTGCAGGGCTACAGTGAAAAGGCTGAGGGAGTGGGACCAGCTAAATTGCTCTTGCTGAGAGCCGCCACAGCCTCAATGGGCTGAATAGCTTCCTTCTGTGCTGTAACTATTCTATAATTCAATGATTCTATAGTAGTTGTAGTGTAGGAAACACAGCAGCCAATCTGCACACAGCAATTTCCCACAATCAGTGGAGAAAAGGTGGGTGAATGAAGTTGAGGTGGTTAGTCATGATCTAATTGAATGGTGGAGCAGGCTTGAGGGCTTGTTCCTAATGTTTCTATAAACAGGCCTGAAAGAGCCCAAGTAATGGACCCTCAACATCATAAAGAAGAGATGGGGGATGGAGTTGAAAAAGCACAATGTGCATATGATTTGACATCCCCATTTCCAGCTTCTCCTTATCTCTCCCTTTCTGCTGTAATCCAGCAATAGCCAAGCACTGGATATTCCTGCAGATACTGAACAACAGAATGGAGAATTATCGTTAAGCATGGTCATGGTCAATGCTATATGAGGTTAAAGAGTCTGGAAGGAAGTTACTGTCCAAGCCAGGGAAGAACCTCTTGACCTGGAAATTCAGCATCCGTTTTTCGGCGCTCACCCACAGAGTGCGAACAGCCCATGTTCAAATGAGTAGGTCTGAGGAGCCCGAGATTTTGGGCCTTGGATCTCATCAATCAAGCAGATGACACAAGCAGTAGAAGTCCGCAAAGGTGCGGGTGCCAATCTTCAGGTACGATCGCAGGACTCTGGAGCATTATTGGCTCCGTCTCATGTGGGATCCGGGTGAGGGGTTGGGGGTGGTTTTGGAAGTTGGGAGAAGATCGTGGGGGTCTGTAGTATTGTTGGGGGGGTTGGTTGTGATCGGGGTAGGGGATCTTGGAGGTCAGGATATGACAGTTTTAAAAAAAATATTCCTTCATGGGATTTTGGCATCACTGGTCAGGCCAGCATTTATTGCCCATCCCTAATTGCCCTTGAGAAGGTGGTGGTGAGCTGCCTTCTTGAACCGCTGCAGTCCATGTGGGGTAGGTACACCCACAGTGCTTTTAGGAAGGGAGTTCCAGGATTTTGACCCAGCGACAGTGAAGGAACGGCGATATAGTTCCAAGTCAGGATGACGTGTGACTTGGAGGGGAACTTGCAGGTGGTGGTGTTCCCATGCATTTGCTGCCCTTGTCCTGCTAGTTGATAGAGGTCGCGGGTTTGGGAGGTGCTGTCTAAGGAGCCTTGGTGCGTTGCTGCAGTGCATCTTGTAGATGGTATACACAACCCGTCGGTGGTGGAGGGGGTGAATGTTTGTAGATGGGGTACCAAACATGCGGGTTGCTTTGTCTTGGATGGTGTCGAGCTTCTTGAGTGTTGTTGGAGCAGCACCCATCCAGGCAAGTGGAGAGTATTCCATCACACTCCTGACTTGTGCCTTGTAGATGGTGGACAGGCTTTGGGGAGTCAGGAGGTGAGTTACTCACCGCAGGATTCCTAGCCTCTTATCTGCTCTTGTCGCCATGGCATTTATATGGCTACTCCAGTTCAGTTTCTGGTCAATGGTAGCCCCTAAGATGTTGATAGTGGGGGATTCAGCAATGGCAATGCCATTGAATGTCAAGGGGAGATGGTTAGATTCTCTCTTGTTGGAGATGGTCATTGCCTGGCACTTGTGTGGCGCAAATGTTACTTGCCACTTATCAGCCCAAGCCTGGATATTGTCCAAGTCTTGCTGCATTTCTACACGGACTGCTTCAGTATCTGAGGAGTCACGAATGGTGCCTAACATTGTGCAATCATCAGCGAACATCCCCACTTCTGACCTTATGATTGAAGGAAGGTCATTGATGAAGCAGCTGAAGATGGTTGGGCCTAGGACATTACCGTGAGGAACTCCTGTAGTGATGTCCTAGAGCTCAGCTGATAGACCTCCGACAACCACAACCCTCCTCCTTTGTGCTAGGTATGATTCCAACCAGCAAAGAGTCTTCCCCTGATTCCCAATTGACTCCAGTTTTGCTCAGGCTCCTTGATGCCCTACTCGGTCAAATGCTACCTTGATGTCAAGGTCAGTCACTCTCACCTCACCTCATGAGTTCAGCTCTTTTGTTCATGTTTGAACCAAGGCTGTAATGAGGTCAGGAGCTGAGTGGCCCTGGCAGAACCCAAACTAAGCGTCATTGAGCAGGTTATTGCTAAGCAAGTGCCGCTTGATGGCACTGTTCACGTCCCCTTCCATCACTTTATTGATGATTGGGAGCAGACTGATGGGGCAGTAATTGGCCGGGTTGGACTTGTCCTGCTTTTTGTTTGCAGGACATACCTGGGCAATTTTCCACATTGCCGGGTAGATGCCAGTGTTGTAGCTGTACTGGAACAGCCTGGCTAGGGGCACGGCAAGTTCTGGAGCAAAGTCTTCAGTACTATTGCCAGAATGTGTCAGGGCCCATAGCCTTTGCAGTATCCAGTGCCTGCTGCCCTTGTTCTTCTGGGTGGTAGAGGTCATGGGTTATGGAGGTGTTGTTGAAGAAGCCATGGTGGTGCATTGAGTTGCTTCCCCTGATCTTTCTAAATTGGCTTTCAGGGCTATATTTCCTAATAAGTAGCTTGGATTTGAGATAATGGTCCTTTATATCTCGTTCATTTAACCCAGTCTGAACTTTATAGGGTTCAATTTCCATGGAGGTTCTTCCAATCATCCAGAGGGACAGTGTAACATTATGATGGATTCTCAGAGAAAGCCTGTGAAAATCCAGCCTGTATGAACATTGCAGTTTTCCCCAGTGGCTCAGTGGGTGAAGACGGAATGTAGCTGAGCTATTACAGATCAGGACAGTCTTAGGTTCAATTCCTGCTTCAAACTGCGTTAATTAATCTGAGGGAGTGGTGAGAGGATAGTTTCAAATGGCTACAGCACAGAAGGAGGCCATTTGATCTGCGCTGGCTCTCTCTCAGAGCTAGTTTCACTCTCCTGTCTTTTCCCCATATCTCTGCAAATCTTTTCTCTTCAGATAATTATTCTAGTCCCTTTTGAAAGCCGTGATTGAGCCAGCCTCCATGACACTCTCAGACAGTACATTCCAGATCTTAACCACCCGCTGTGTTAAAAAGTTTTTCCTCATGTTGCCGCAGTTGCTTGTTTTGCCAATCACCTTAAATTGGTGTCCTCTGGTTCTTGACCCTTCTCTTCAATGGGAACAGTTTCTCCCTATCTACTCTTTTCCAAACCCCTCATGATTTTGAACATCTCTATCAAATCTCCTATCAACCTTCTCTAAAGAGAACAAGCCCAGCTTTGCCAATCTATCCTCATAACTGACGACTCTCATCCCCGAACCATTCTCATTAAATCTTTCCTCCACCCTCTCCAGTGCCTTCACATCCTTCCCAAAGTGTGGTGCCCAGAACTGGACACAATACTTCAGCTGAGGCTGAACCAGTATTTTATAAAGCAGACTCGACGGGCCATATGGTCTACTTCTGCTCTTATTTTTTATATTCTTATGTTCATCACAACTTCCTTGCTTTTGTAACCTGTGCCTCTATTTATAAAGCCCAGGATCCTGTATGCCTTATTAACCACGTTCTCCACTTGCCCTGCCACCTTCAAATGTGTTCACATAAACCCCCTGGTCCTTCTGCTCCTGCTCCCCCTTTGCAATAGTATCCTTTATTTCATATTGCCTCTTCTCTTTCTTCTGAACAAAATGTATCACTTCACACTTCTCTGCCCATTCCACCACCCTCTCTATGTCCTCTTAAAGTCTATCACTATCCTCCTCACAGTTCACAATACTTCCAAGTTTTGTGTCAACTGCAAATTTTGAAATTGTACTCGGTACTCTCAAGTTTAGGTCATTAATATAGATCAAGAAAATAATACCTAATACCGAAACCTGGGGAACCCCACCAAATATCTTCCTCCAGTCCGAAAAACAACTGTGCACCACTACTCTCTGTTTCCTGTCACTCAGCCAACTCCATATCCATGCTGCCACTGTCCCTTTTATTCCGTGGGTAGTCCAGATTTCCCATTCCTGATCACTACCCGGGGGCTCCTGTGCACATTTCATCTGCAATACATATCCTGGTGGAATAACCTATCAAGTCATAGGTGTGAAGAATGGTCACTTGGGCGTGTGATGTGGTACCTGTGGGATGATACACCAACAAGAGTCAGTGTCTTGTGTAGGAGAGGAGATTGGGCAAATAGATGCTGTTGTATATGTAGATGTAGGGCTGTGGTCTTCCTGACACAGAGTTTGGCAAACTGCTTTTCCTCACATAAGGAGGAGTGTGGGCATCACTTTAGTCACATGAAATTTACGCAATGATGTATTTCTGTGAAATTTGTGTCTTCACTTGGTGAGCTCACCAAGCTGTTCCTGTGAAGATGAAGCCCCTTCTGTTTTCACACTCCCCTGTACACAGAACTCAGCTGAAAATGTCTCAGCTAGATTTATGTAAGACTTTTACAGAGCCATAAACACTTTGCTATTGTGGGTCTTGAGACACAAGGGGCTAGGAATGTGGCTCCAGGATTTTTGATGCTGTGGCGTTTTGTGCACAATTCTGGTGCGAGCCATGTCAGACGCCATTTTGATGAAACCAAACAAAATCAAACACAGAATCACAGAATTGTTACAGCACAGAAGGAGGTCATTCTGCTAGTCATGTCTGTGCCGTCTCTCCAAAAGAGCAATTTACCTCGTGCCACTTCCCTGCCTTCTCCCCATAGCCATAACAAATTTTTCCTTTTCAGTTAACAATCCAATTCCCTCTTGAATGCCTCAATTGAACCTGCCTCCACCACACTCTTAGTCAGTGGTATACAAAATTATGAGGGGCATTGATAGGGTAGATAGGAAGAAACTTTTTCCCTTAGTGGAGGGTTCAATAACCAGGGGGCATAGATTTAAGGTAAGGGGCAGGAGGTTTAGAGGGGATTTGAGGAAAAAAATTTTCACCCAGAGGGTGGTTGGAATCTGGAACACACTGCCTGAAGGGGTGGTAGAGGCAGGAACCCTCACAACATTTAAGAAGTATTTAGATGAGCACTTAAAACACCATAGCATACAAGGCTACGGGCCAAGTGCTGGAAAATGGGATTAGAATAGGTAGGTGCTTGATGGCTGGCACAGACACGATGGGCCAAAGGGCCTGTTTCTGTGCTGTATGATTCTATGACTGTATGACTATGACACTCTCACACAGTGCATTCCAGATCCTAACCACTCGTTGCGTGAAAAAGTTTTTCCTCATGTCGCCGTTGCTTCTTTTACCAATTACCTTAAATCAGTGCCCTCTGGTTCTGGATCCTTCCACCACTGGGAACAGTTTCTCTCTATCTACTGTGTCCAGACCCCTCATGATTTTGAACATCTCTATCAAATCTCCTCTCAATCTTCTCTTCAAGGAAAACTGTCCCAACTTCTCCAATCTGTCCACATAACTAAGTTCCTCATCCCGGGAACCGTTTTCGTGAATCTTCTCTGCACTCTCTCTAATGCCTTCACACCTTTCCTAAATACAATACTCCAGTAGAGGCCAAACTAGTATTCGATACAAGTTATACATAACTTCCTTGCTTTTATATTCTATGCCCCTATTCATGAACGCTAGGGTGTTGTATGCTGTATTAACTATGCTCTCAACCTGTCCTGCCACCTTCAATGATTTATGCACATATACACCTAGGTCTCTCTGCTCCTGCAAACCCTTTAGAATTGTACCCTTTATTTTATATTGTCTCTGCATGTTCTTCCTACCAAAATTAATTACTTCACACTTCTCTGAATTAAATTTCATCTGGCATTTGTCTGCCCATTCCACCAATCTGTCTATGAGCTTTTGAAGTTCTACACTATCCTCCTCACAGTTCACAATTCTTCCAAGTTTCTTATCGTCCACAACGTTTGAAATTGTGCCCTGTACACCAAGGTCTATGTTATTAATATATATCAGAAACAGCAAGAATCCTAACACTAACCCTTGACAATTCCACTTCAAACCTTCTTCCAGTCTGAAAAACATCCATTAACCACTACTTTCAGTTTCCTGTCACTCAGCCAATTTTGTATCCATGTTGCTACCGTCCCTTTTACTCCATGAGCTATAACTTTGCCTTTTGGAAGTCTATGTACACCACATCAGCAGCATTACCCTCAACAACCCTCTCTGTTGCCGCTTCAAAAAACTCCAGCAATATAGTTAAACATGAGTTGCCCTTCACAAACAAGAGACATCCTTTTACCGACGTCCGAAGCAGGTGTTACGTCATTAACATATGCAAATAAAGGGCTTAATGCCTGCTTCTGCTCCCTCTTGCAACTTTGGTTTATGCCTGGGGCAGTCAGTACCAGTGCTAATTGCCTCCAGGAGAACCAACACTGAGTAGCGCAGAATGAAAATAAGGTTAGTACTCACTTGATTCACTGCCACTCATGGTCCCAAGTTCTCCAAGTTCTCTCCAAGTTCTTACTCCTGACTCTGACCTTCGGCGCCCCCAGCTCACCAGTCCTGTCCTCCTTGATCCCCTAAAGAAGCACTCCGATGACCCACCCAATAATACAGCAGCACTCCGCGATCTTCATCCTGGCCTTCTAGCCCCATTGCTGTCAGCACATCCAACCACCCCCCACCACCCCCCCCCCCCCCCCACCACCGCCCCCCCATCTCGGTCTCCTCCTGAGATCCCTAGCATCACAGATGCCAGTTTTCAGCCAATTTGATTGACTCCACGTGATATCAAGAAATGGCTGAAGACAGTAGATACTGCAAAGTAAAATTTCTCAAAAGTGATTTGATTTTAGTGGTTTTCATTTCTTGGTTGGCTGTCTGTGAGAATTCTTTAATGTGATTTGTTGATTTGCTGCTTGATGCCATCACTGCAGCTCGATATTGGGAATCCCCTTTAAACTACATTGCAATCAATTCCATGTTGAGAAAGGTAAAGTTCTTGGCACAGAGATTGCTAGATTTCTCAGCACATCTTTCTTCACGGTCAGCGGTGAGCTGTGCAAGTATACTCTGTACTAGTGTACTATGTGGTCATTGCTGATGTGGGCCCACTTGGTCTCTGCATCCCCTGCAGGAGTGTCTTGAAGGGCCATCTATGACTCAGCAATCACCACCCTTGGCAAATGTGAGAAGCAGAATGCAGACTGGTTTCAATCTCATTTTGAAGAGCTGGAACCTGCCATAGCCGCTAAGCACATTGCACTGCAGAACTACAAGAAAGCCCCCAGCGAGTTAACATCCACAGCACTTAAAGTAGCCAGAAGCGCTGCACAAAGAACAGCCAGGCACTGTGCAAATGACTAATGGCAACACCTATGCAGTCATATTCAGCTGGCCTCTGACACCGGAAACATCAGAGGAATGCATGATGGCATTAAGAGAGCTTTTGGGCCAACCATCAAGAAGACCACCCCCCTCAAGTCTAAAGCAGGGGACACGATCACTGACCAATGCAAGCAAATGGACCGCTGGGTGGAGTACCACCTAGAACTGTACTGCAGGGAAAATGTTGTCTCTGAGACGGCCCTCAATGCAGCCCAGTCTCTGCCAGTCATGGATGAGCTGGACAAACAGCCAACAAAATCGGAACTCAGTAATGCCATTGATTCTCTAGCCAGTGGAAAAGCCCCTGGGAAGGACGGCATTACTCCTGAAATAATCAAGAGTGCCAAGCCTGTTCTACTCTCAGCACTCCATGAACTGCTTTGCCTGTGCTGGGATGAGGGAGCAGTACCACAGGACATGCGCGATGCCAATATCATCGCCCTCTATAGGAACAAGGGTGACCGTGGTGACTGCAACAACTACCGTGGAATCTCCCTGCTCAGCATAGTGGGGAAAGCCTTCGCTCGAGTCATTTTAAACAGGCTCCAGAAGCTGGCTGAGGCACTGTGTGGCTTTCGAGCAAAGAGATCCACCATTGACATGCTGGTCTCCCTTCGCCAGCTACAGGAGAAATGCCGCGAACAACAGATGACCCTCTACGTTGCTCTCATAGATCTCACCAAAGCCTTTGACCTCGTCAGCAGACGTGGTCTCTTCAGACTACTAGCAAAGATCGGATGTCCGCCAAAGCTACTAAGTATCATCACCTCATTCCATGACAATATGAAAGGCACAATTCAGCATAGCGGCACGTCATCAGACCCCTTTCCTATCCTGAGTGGCGTGAAACAGGGCTGTGTTCTCGCACCTACACTGTTTGGGATCTTCTCACTGCTGCACTCACATGCGTTCAAGTCTTCAGAAGAAGGAATTTTCCTCCACACAAGATCTGGTGGCAGGTTGTTCAACCTTTCCCGTCTTAGAGCGAAGTCCAAAGTTCGGAAGGTCCTCATCATCCTCATCTTTGCTGACGATGCTGCTTTAACATCCCACACAGAAGAGTGTCTGCAGAGACTCATCAACTGGATTGCGGCTGCCTGCAACGAATTTGGCCTAACCATCAGCCTCAAGAAAACGAACATCATGGGACAGGACCTCAGAAATGCTCCATCCATCAATATCGGTGACCACGCTCTGGAAGTGGTTCAGGAGTTCACCTACCTAGGCTCAACTATCACCAGTAACCTGTCGCTCGATGCAGAAATCAACAAACGCATGGGAAAGGTGTCCACTGCTATTTCCAGACTGGCCAAGAGAGTGTGGGAAAATGGCACACTGACACGGAACACAAAGGTCCGAGTGTATCAAGCCTGTGTCCTCAGTACCTTGCTCTTTGGCAGCAAGGCCTGGACAATGTATGTCAGCCAAGAGTGACTCTCAGTTCATTCCATCTTCGCTGCCTCCGGAGAATCCTTGGCATCAGGTGGCAAGAGCGTATCTCCAATGCAGAAGTCCTCCAGGCGGCCAACATCCCCAGCATATACACCCTACTGAGCCAGCGGCACTTGAGATGGCTTGGCCAAGTGAGCCGCATGGAAGATGACAGATCCCCAAGGACGCATTGTACAGCGGGCTCGTCACTGGTATCAGACCCACCGGCCGTCCATGTCTCCGTTATAAAGACGTCTGCAAACGCGACATGAAATCGTGTGACATTGATCACAAGTCGTGGGAGTCAGTTGCCAGCATTCGCCAGAGCTGGCGGGCAGCCATAAAGACAGGGCTAAATTGTGGCGAGTCGAAGAGACTTAGTAGTTGGCAGGAAAAAAGACAGAGGCGCAAGGGGAGAGCCAACTGTGCAACAGCCCCAACAAACAAATTTCTCTGCAGCACCTGTGGAAGAGCCTGTCACTCCAGAATTGGCCTTTATAGCCACTCCAGGCGCTGCTTCACAAACCACTGACCACCTCCAGGCGCGTATCCATTGTCTCTCGAGATAAGGAGGCCCAAAAGAAAGAATATATTTAGCACTCGTAAAATATATAAAGTTCCAGTTCTGAGTATCTGATGTATCAGTGTGGTTCATACAATATATTAGCTCTAATTATATAATGAGGTAATATTAATTATATTGATTGCTAGTATTGATTCTGCGATGTACCGGTGCTGATTATATTAATTACTAAAGCTTGATTATATACTGCACTAATGTGGATATTAATTACTGGTACTGAGTATCCAAGAAGCTAGGTACGAAAGTAAGCTGTGAAGAAGACACAGGGGGGCTTGCAGGAGGGCATTGGACCAATTGGCACCCGACCAATCCTGGCACCAGAATCATATCTTCACATGTATAGGAGTCAGTAGTGTCTCTGTCTGGGGCTCTTGTACAGGAGTCAGTAGTGTCTCTGTCTGGGGCTCTTGTACAGGAGTCAGTAGTGTCTCTGTCTGCGGCTCTTGTACAGGAGTCAGTAGTGTCTCTGTCTGGGGCTCTTGTACAGGAGTCAGTAGTGTCTCTGTCTGGGGCTCTTGTACAGGAGTCAGTAGTGTCTCTGTCTGGGGCTCTTGTATAGGAGTCAGTAGTGTCTCTGTCTGGGGCTCTTGTACAGGAGTCAGTAGTGTCTCTGTCTGGGGCTCTTGTACAGGAGTCAGTAGTGCCTCTGTCTGGGGCTCTTGTACAGGAGTCAGTAGTGTCTCTGTCTGGGGCTCTTGTAAGAAGTCAGTAGTGCCTCTGTCTGCGGCTCTTGTACAGGAGTCAGTAGTGTCTCTGTCTGGGGCTCTTGTACAGGAGTCAGTAGTGCCTCTGTCTGCGGCTCTTGTACAGGAGTCAGTAGTGTCTCTGTCTGGGGCTCTTGTACAGGAGTCAGTAGTGCCTCTGTCTGCGGCTCTTGTACAGGAGTCAGTAGTGTCTCTGTCTGGGGCTCTTGTATAGGAGTCAGTAGTGTCTCTGTCTGGGGCTCTTGTACAGGAGTCAGTAGTGCCTCTGTCTGGGGCTCTTGTACAGGAGTCAGTAGTGTCTCTGTCTGGGGCTCTTGTACAGGAGTCAGTAGTGCCTCTGTCTGGGGCTCTTGTACAGGAGTCAGTAGTGTCTCTGTCTGGGGCTCTTGTAAGAAGTCAGTAGTGCCTCTGTCTGCGGCTCTTGTACAGGAGTCAGTAGTGTCTCTGTCTGGGGCTCTTGTACAGGAGTCAGTAGTGCCTCTGTCTGCGGCTCTTGTACAGGAGTCAGTAGTGTCTCTGTCTGGGGCTCTTGTACAGGAGTCAGTAGTGCCTCTGTCTGCGGCTCTTGTACAGGAGTCAGTAGTGTCTCTGTCTGGGGCTCTTGTATAGGAGTCAGTAGTGCCTCTGTCTGGGGCTCTTGTACAGGAGTCAGTAGTGCCTCTGTCTGGGGCTCTTGTACAGGAGTCAGTAGTGCCTCTGTCTGGGGCTCTTGTACAGGAGTCAGTAGTGCCTCTGTCTGGGGCTCTTGTACAGGAGTCAGTAGTGTCTCTGTCTGGGGCTCTTGTACAGGAGTCAGTAGTGTCTCTGTCTGGGGCTCTTGTACAGGAGTCAGTAGTGCCTCTGTCTGGGGCTCTTGTACAGGAGTCAGTAGTGTCTCTGTCTGGGGCTCTTGTACAGGAGTCAGTAGTGCCTCTGTCTGGGGCTCTTGTACAGGAGTCAGTAGTGTCTCTGTCTGGGGCTCTTGTACAGGAGTCAGTAGTGCCTCTGTCTGGGGCTCTTGTACAGGAGTCAGTAGTGTCTCTGTCTGGGGCTCTTGTACAGGAGTCAGTAGTGTCTCTGTCTGGGGCTCTTGTACAGGAGTCAGTAGTGTCTCTGTCTGGGGCTCTTGTACAGGAGTCAGTAGTGTCTCTGTCTGGGGCTCTTGTACAGGAGTCAGTAGTGTCTCTGTCTGGGGCTCTTGTACAGGAGTCAGTAGTGCCTCTGTCTGGGGCTCTTGTACAGGAGTCAGTAGTGTCTCTGTCTGGGGCTCTTGTATAGGAGTCAGTAGTGTCTCTGTCTGGGGCTCCTGTACAGGAGTCAGTCATGCCTCTGTCTGGGGCTCTTGTACAGGAGTCAGTAGTGCCTCTGTCTGGGGCTCCTGTACAGGAGTCAGTCGTGCCTCTGTCTGGGGCTTTTGGATAGGAGTCAGTAGTGTCTCTGTCTGGGGCTCTTGTACAGGAGTCAGTCGTGCCTCTGTCTGGGGCTTTTGGATAGGAGTCAGTAGTGTCTCTGTCTGGGGCTCTTGTACAGGAGTCAGCAGTGTCTCTGTCTGGGGCTCTTGTACAGGAGTCAGTAGTGCCTTTGTCTGGGGCTCTTGTACAGGAGTCAGTAGTGTCTCTGTCTGGGGCTCTTGTACAGGAGTCAGTAGTGTCTCTGTCTGGGGCTCTTGTAAGATGTCAGTAGTGTCTCTGTCTGGGGCTCTTGTAAGATGTCAGTAGTGTCTCTGTCTGGGGCTCTTGTACAGGAGTCAGTAGTGTCTCTGTCTGGGGCTCTTGTATAGGAGTCAGTAGTGTCTCTGTCTGGGGCTCTTGTAAGATGTCAGTAGTGTCTCTGTCTGGGGCTCTTGTACAGGAGTCAGTAGTGCCTTTGGGGCTCTTGTACAGGAGTCAGTAGTGTCTCTGTCTGGGGCTCTTGTACAGGAGTCAGTAGTGTCTCTGTCTGGGGCTCTTGTACAGGAGTCAGTAGTGTCTCTGTCTGGGGCTCTTGTACAGGAGTCAGTAGTGTCTCTGTCTGGGGCTCTTGTACAGGAGTCAGTAGTGTCTCTGTCTGGGGCTCTTGTATAGGAGTCAGTAGTGTCTCTGTCTGGGGCTCTTGTACAGGAGTCAGTAGTGTCTCTGTCTGGGGCTGTTTTATAGGAGTCAGTAGTGTCTCTGTCTGGGGCTCTTGTACAGGAGTCAGTAGTGTCTCTGTCTGGGGCTCTTGTACAGGAGTCAGTAGTGTCTCTGTCTGGGGCTCTTGTAAGATGTCAGTAGTGTCTCTGTCTGGGGCTCTTGTAAGATGTCAGTAGTGTCTCTGTCTGGGGCTCTTGTACAGGAGTCAGTAGTGCCTTTGTCTGGGGCTCTTGTACAGGAGTCAGTAGTGTCTCTGTCTGGGGCTCTTGTACAGGAGTCAGTAGTGTCTCTGTCTGGGGCTCTTGTACAGGAGTCAGTAGTGCCTCTGTCTGGGGCTCTTGTACAGGAGTCAGTAGTGTCTCTGTCTGGGGCTCTTGTACAGGAGTCAGTAGTGCCTCTGTCTGGGGCTCTTGTACAGGAGTCAGTAGTGTCTCTGTCTGGGGCTCTTGTACAGGAGTCAGTAGTGCCTCTGTCTGGGGCTCTTGTACAGGAGTCAGTAGTGTCTCTGTCTGGGGCTCTTGTACAGGAGTCAGTAGTGTCTCTGTCTGGGGCTCTTGTACAGGAGTCAGTAGTGTCTCTGTCTGGGGCTCTTGTACAGGAGTCAGTAGTGTCTCTGTCTGGGGCTCTTGTACAGGAGTCAGTAGTGCCTCTGTCTGGGGCTCTTGTACAGGAGTCAGTAGTGTCTCTGTCTGGGGCTCTTGTATAGGAGTCAGTAGTGTCTCTGTCTGGGGCTCCTGTACAGGAGTCAGTCATGCCTCTGTCTGGGGCTCTTGTACAGGAGTCAGTAGTGTCTCTGTCTGGGGCTCTTGTATAGGAGTCAGTAGTGTCTCTGTCTGGGGCTCTTGTACAGGAGTCAGTAGTGTCTCTGTCTGGGGCTCTTGTATAGGAGTCAGTAGTGCCTCTGTCTGGGGCTCTTGTAAGAAGTCAGTAGTGTCTCTGTCTGGGGCTCTTGTAAGATGTCAGTAATGTCTCTGTCTGGGGCTCTTGTACAGGAGTCAGTAGTGCCTTTGTCTGGGGCTCTTGTACAGGAGTCAGTAGTGTCTCTGTCTGGGGCTCTTGTACAGGAGTCAGTAGTGTCTCTGTCTGGGGCTCTTGTACAGGAGTCAGTAGTGTCTCTGTCTGGGGCTCTTGTACAGGAGTCAGTAGTGTCTCTGTCTGGGGCTCTTGTACAGGAGTCAGTAGTGTCTCTGTCTGGGGCTCTTGTACAGGAGTCAGTAGTGTCTCTGTCTGGGGCTCTTGTAAGATGTCAGTAGTGTCTCTGTCTGGGGCTCTTGTAAGATGTCAGTAGTGTCTCTGTCTGGGGCTCTTGTACAGGAGTCAGTAGTGTCTCTGTCTGGGGCTCTTGTACAGGAGTCAGTAGTGTCTCTGTCTGGGGCTCTTGTACAGGAGTCAGTAGTGCCTCTGTCTGGGGCTCTTGTACAGGAGTCAGTAGTGTCTCTGTCTGGGGCTCTTGTATAGGAGTCAGTAGTGTCTCTGTCTGGGGCTCCTGTACAGGAGTCAGTCATGCCTCTGTCTGGGGCTCTTGTACAGGAGTCAGTAGTGCCTCTGTCTGGGGCTCCTGTACAGGAGTCAGTCGTGCCTCTGTCTGGGGCTTTTGGATAGGAGTCAGTAGTGTCTCTGTCTGGGGCTCTTGTACAGGAGTCAGTCGTGCCTCTGTCTGGGGCTTTTGGATAGGAGTCAGTAGTGTCTCTGTCTGGGGCTCTTGTACAGGAGTCAGCAGTGTCTCTGTCTGGGGCTCTTGTACAGGAGTCAGTAGTGCCTTTGTCTGGGGCTCTTGTACAGGAGTCAGTAGTGTCTCTGTCTGGGGCTCTTGTACAGGAGTCAGTAGTGTCTCTGTCTGGGGCTCTTGTAAGATGTCAGTAGTGTCTCTGTCTGGGGCTCTTGTAAGATGTCAGTAGTGTCTCTGTCTGGGGCTCTTGTACAGGAGTCAGTAGTGTCTCTGTCTGGGGCTCTTGTATAGGAGTCAGTAGTGTCTCTGTCTGGGGCTCTTGTAAGATGTCAGTAGTGTCTCTGTCTGGGGCTCTTGTACAGGAGTCAGTAGTGTCTCTGTCTGGGGCTCTTGTACAGGAGTCAGTAGTGTCTCTGTCTGGGGCTCTTGTACAGGAGTCAGTAGTGTCTCTGTCTGGGGCTCTTGTACAGGAGTCAGTAGTGTCTCTGTCTGGGGCTCTTGTACAGGAGTCAGTAGTGTCTCTGTCTGGGGCTCTTGTACAGGAGTCAGTAGTGTCTCTGTCTGGGGCTCTTGTACAGGAGTCAGTAGTGTCTCTGTCTGGGGCTCTTGTACAGGAGTCAGTAGTGTCTCTGTCTGGGGCTCTTGTATAGGAGTCAGTAGTGTCTCTGTCTGGGGCTCTTGTACAGGAGTCAGTAGTGTCTCTGTCTGGGGCTCTTTTATAGGAGTCAGTAGTGTCTCTGTCTGGGGCTCTTGTACAGGAGTCAGTAGTGTCTCTGTCTGGGGCTCTTGTACAGGAGTCAGTAGTGTCTCTGTCTGGGGCTCTTGTATAGGAGTCAGTAGTGTCTCTGTCTGGGGCTCTTGTACAGGAGTCAGTAGTGTCTCTGTCTGGGGCTCTTGTACAGGAGTCAGTAGTGTCTCTGTCTGGGGCTCTTGTATAGGAGTCAGTAGTGTCTCTGTCTGGGGCTCTTGTACAGGAGTCAGTAGTGTCTCTGTCTGGGGCTCTTGTACAGGAGTCAGTAGTGTCTCTGTCTGGGGCTCCTGTACAGGAGTCAGTAGTGTCTCTGTCTGGGGCTCTTGTACAGGAGTCAGTAGTGTCTCTGTCTGGGGCTCTTGTACAGGAGTCAGTAGTGTCTCTGTCTGGGGCTCTTGTACAGGAGTCAGTAGTGTCTCTGTCTGGGGCTCTTGTATAGGAGTCAGTAGTGTCTCTGTCTGGGGCTCTTGTACAGGAGTCAGTAGTGTCTCTGTCTGGGGCTCTTGTATAGGAGTCAGTAGTGCCTCTGTCTGGGGCTCTTGTAAGAAGTCAGTAGTGTCTCTGTCTGGGGCTCTTGTAAGATGTCAGTAATGTCTCTGTCTGGGGCTCTTGTACAGGAGTCAGTAGTGCCTTTGTCTGGGGCTCTTGTACAGGAGTCAGTAGTGTCTCTGTCTGGGGCTCTTGTACAGGAGTCAGTAGTGTCTCTGTCTGGGGCTCTTGTACAGGAGTCAGTAGTGTCTCTGTCTGGGGCTCTTGTACAGGAGTCAGTAGTGTCTCTGTCTGGGGCTCTTGTACAGGAGTCAGTAGTGTCTCTGTCTGGGGCTCTTGTACAGGAGTCAGTAGTGTCTCTGTCTGGGGCTCTTGTACAGGTGTCAGTAGTGTCTCTGTCTGGGGCTCTTGTACAGGAGTCAGTAGTATCTCTGTCTGGGGCTCTTGTACAGGAGTCAGTAGTGCCTTTGTCTGGGGCTCTTGTACAGAGGCAGTAGTGTCTCTGTCTGGGGCTCTTGTACAGGAGTCAGTAGTGTCTCTGTCTGGGGCTCTTGTATAGGAGTCAGTAGTGCCTCTGTCTGGGGCTCTTGTACAGGAGTCAGTAGTGCCTCTGTCTGGGGCTCTTGTACAGGAGTCAGTAGTGTCTCTGTCTGGGGCTCTTGTATAGGAGTCAGTAGTGCCTCTGTCTGGGGCTCTTGTAAGAAGTCAGTAGTGTCTCTGTCTGGGGCTCTTGTAAGATGTCAGTAGTGTCTCTGTCTGGGGCTCTTGTACAGGAGTCAGTAGTGCCTTTGGGGCTCTTGTACAGGAGTCAGTAGTGTCTCTGTCTGGGGCTCTTGTACAGGAGTCATTAGTGTCTCTGTCTGGGGCTCTTGTACAGGAGTCAGTAGTGTCTCTGTCTGGGGCTCTTGTACAGGAGTCAGTAGTGTCTCTGTCTGTGGCTCTTGTACAGGAGTCAGTAGTGTCTCTGTCTGGGGCTCTTTTATAGGAGTCAGTAGTGTCTCTGTCTGGGGCTCTTGTACAGGAGTCAGTAGTGTCTCTGTCTGGGGCTCTTGTACAGGAGTCAGTAGTGTCTCTGTCTGGGGCTCTTGTACAGGAGTCAGTAGTGTCTCTGTCTGGGGCTCTTGTATAGGAGTCAGTAGTGTCTCTGTCTGGGGCTCTTGTACAGGAGTCAGTAGTGTCTCTGTCTGGGGCTCTTGTACAGGAGTCAGTAGTGTCTCTGTCTGGGGCTCTTGTACAGGAGTCAGTAGTGTCTCTGTCTGGGGCTCTTGTATAGGAGTCAGTAGTGTCTCTGTCTGGGGCTCTTGTACAGGAGTCAGTAGTGTCTCTGTCTGGGGCTCTTGTACAGGAGTCAGTAGTGTCTCTGTCTGGGGCTCCTGTACAGGAGTCAGTAGTGTCTCTGTCTGGGGCTCTTGTACAGGAGTCAGTAGTGTCTCTGTCTGGGGCTCTTGTACTGGAGTCAGTAGTGTCTCTGTCTGGGGCTCTTGTACAGGAGTCAGTAGTGTCTCTGTCTGGGGCTCTTGTACAGGAGTCAGTAGTGTCTCTGTCTGGGGCTCTTGTATAGGAGTCAGTAGTGCCTCTGTCTGGGGCTCTTGTACAGGAGTCAGTAGTGTCTCTGTCTGGGGCTCTTGTATAGGAGTCAGTAGTGCCTCTGTCTGGGGCTCTTGTAAGAAGTCAGTAGTGTCTCTGTCTGGGGCTCTTGTAAGATGTCAGTAGTGTCTCTGTCTGGGGCTCTTGTACAGGAGTCAGTAGTGCCTTTGTCTGGGGCTCTTGTACAGGAGTCAGTAGTGTCTCTGTCTGGGGCTCTTGTACAGGAGTCAGTAGTGTCTCTGTCTGGGGCTCTTGTACAGGAGTCAGTAGTGTCTCTGTCTGGGGCTCTTGTACAGGAGTCAGTAGTGTCTCTGTCTGGGGCTCCTGTACAGGAGTCAGTAGTGTCTCTGTCTGGGGCTCTTGTACAGGAGTCAGTAGTGTCTCTGTCTGGGGCTCTTGTACAGGAGTCAGTAGTGTCTCTGTCTGGGGCTCTTGTATAGGAGTCAGTAGTGCCTCTGTCTGGGGCTCTTGTACAGGAGTCAGTAGTGTCTCTGTCTGGGGCTCTTGTATAGGAGTCAGTAGTGTCTCTGTCTGGGGCTCTTGTACAGGAGTCAGTAGTGTCTCTGTCTGGGGCTCTTGTAAGAAGTCAGTAGTGTCTCTGTCTGGGGCTCTTGTAAGATGTCAGTAGTGTCTCTGTCTGGGGCTCTTGTACAGGAGTCAGTAGTGCCTTTGTCTGGGGCTCTTGTACAGGAGTCAGTAGTGTCTCTGTCTGGGGCTCTTGTACAGGAGTCAGTAGTGTCTCTGTCTGGGGCTCTTGTACAGGAGTCAGTAGTGTCTCTGTCTGGGGCTCTTGTACAGGAGTCAGTAGTGTCTCTGTCTGGGGCTTTTGCATAGGAGTCAGTAGCCATCCTTTGAAGGGAATTCCCTTATCCCCTTGGATCCAGCCATGCGCTTTAGGGAGTGAATGGAGTGAAGGACTGAACCAGCCTGGACTGACAGAGAATGAAGGAGTCATGGCAGCTCCCGGGAAAGAAAGCTCACACATAAGTGGAAGCTCTTGTTGTGGTTGTGGACCACTTGCACATCGAGGCAGTGGAAGCCCTTCCTGTTGGTGGATCTCACTGGCCATTCGCTGGGTATCCTGATGGCCACATGGGCACAAGGAATGATGCCCTGTACCTGGGATAATCCAGCGATTGAGGCTGAAACCTATGCCCTCTGTGTCTGCGCAGGCTCATGTGTGTCAAAATAGGTGTAGACCCCTGCCCTCCTAAGAAGGGCATCCATGACCTGACTGATGGCCAATGAGATGCCGACTGCGAGATCCCACGTGCATCCGCAGCTGATCCCTGGAACAATCTGATTTCATAGAAGTTCAGGGCAACGGAGACCTTGACGGCTACAGGTCGGGGATTGCTATGGGGGCCGCAAGGCCTCAATGTGGATCAGACCATTAATGTCTGAGACCATCTGCCTGAATAGGTGCAGTTTCCTACAGCACTGGCACTCTGTCATATGCAGGTAGCCAACTCTTGGGCTGTGCACTCAATGTCTTGGTAGTGCCTTCCTCCCCTTACAGCCCCTGGCTGTGCTCCTCTGGCCGCCCAGGAGGTTGCATCTGTTACAGCTCATCCTGGCTGCTCTGTCCAATGTCCGAGTAGTCTGTTCCCATCTGACCTCCCTCAGCTTGGCTTTGTACATTCGCCAAGCCTTCCCCTGCCAACGCCAAGTTCTCCGTGGTGCCAGCGGGCTCACATCCTTCTCCAGTTTCCTGCCAGTTACCAATGAGATATTCAACTCTTCCAGCTGCAGCAGGAGCTGCACTAAGGCACGTCTGAAGCAGCTTAGCTTTATTTGCTGCCTCTGCTGTTTTTCAATCAGCCCTTCCCATGGCCCTCCACACTGTTCATGTCTTCACAACCCTGTCGTAATCCCGCCATGGTGTCTTCCCCGTTCCCAGTCTTCAAACATTGCTCGCTGATACTGACAAGTCTGTTAATGAGCTCCTTAATGACCTCATGAGGCAATTAAATAGAAGTGTGCATCCGACCTGTGTCCCCTGCTGGCCTCCCTTTAAAATGGCGTCATGTTCCACAAACGGTGGGTCCCAGAGCTGACCTCCATGAATGCTATCTTCACATAGCATTCGCCTCTGTAGCTGCACTCAGCGGGCTTTGAAAATCTGGCCCTGAGAGTCTGTGAAAGGATATAGACAGTTTGAGTGAGTGGGCAAGAAGATGGCAGATGGAGTATAATGTGGGGAAATATGAGGTTATTCATTTTGGTAGGAAGAATAGAAAAACAGTATTTTTAAATGGTGAGAAACTATTAATGATGGTGTTCTGGGGGATTTGGGTAACCTTGTACACAAAACACAAAGTTAACATGCAAGTACAGCAGGCAATTAGGAAGGCAAATGGCATGTTGGAGTACAAGAGTAAAGAAGTCTTGCTGCAATTGTATAGGGCTTTGGAATACTGTGTACAGTTTTGGACTCAGTACATAACGAAGGATATACTTGCCTTAGAGGGGGTGCAACCAGATTCACTATGAGGAGAAATTGAGTAGAATGGAACATAGGATCAGCAGTAGGTCATTTAGCCCGTTGATACTGTCCTGTCATTCAGTGAGATCATGACTGATCAGCGACCTAACTCCATATACCCGCCTTTGCCCCATATCCCTTAATACCTTTAGAGAACAAAAGTCTCATCAATCTCAGATTTAAAATGAACAACTGATCTAACATCAATTGCCATTTCAGAAGAGAATTCCAAACTTCTACCACTCTTTGTGTGTAGAAGTGTTTCCTAATCTCACTCCTGAAAGGTCTGGCTCTAATTTTTAGACTCTGCCTCCTAGTCCTTGACTTCCCAAACAGTGGATTTAGCTTCTCTCCATCTACCCCCTTGCTGGGGTACAATTCCATAGTTGCCATTATTCAGTGTTTGAACCTTGACAGTGAGCAGGTTATTTAAATACAGGGGACTTCCCAACTGAGCCCAATTCTATTCTCACCTAGCATCCACAGATGCACACATGTTGGCCAGGATTTTGTATTGGTAATGGGGAGTCTCAACATCCGTAAGTCAGGAAAAAACAATGCTAAGAACCCTGCGTCGCCACTTCTCTGGAAGGCCCACCGCATCTACTGCCAAACAGGCACTTAAGTGGAGAGCGGCGGGCCTTCCACGGTATCAAGGACCCTGGAGCTGGAAGTCCTGCCCTCGGAGAACTGCTGGCCAATCAGAGGCCGGCAGCTCTGCCACTGAGCAGCTCCGCTGCTGAGGTGGTGACTGCTGCCGCTGGAGCAACTACCCGAGGCCCAGGAGTGTCATTGAACCCAGGCCACAAGTGGGTCTGGGAGGGAGGGGTTTTGCTGGCTACGGAACGTAGGGGAGGGGGTTGTAGGAGGGTTGGCAGCAAGGCAGGGGTGTGGCGCTCGGCGGGCCCCCTCCCTTCCCAATGCCAGGTCCCTCATTTAGGCACCGTGTCTTTTAACGAAGGACCTGCCCAGAGTCCGAGCTGGGAAGCAGCCCGCAATATTTCTCATGCCACGCTTCCTGAGCGGTGACAGACCACACGCCGCATGGCTAATTGTGGCAGTGGTGGGATGAGGCCCATAATTGTGCATTAATTGCCCGTTCACAGGCCTTTCTGTCCCGGACTAAATTTTGGCCAAGGCAGGAAGGTGGTGGGAGCCCCACCCGCCACCATCCCACTCGATTTTATGCTCTCCCCACCTCCAAACCTGCCATGGGGGAGAGCATAAAATTCCCCCAATTAAATGGAACAGATGGGGTAGATGGAGAGAAAGTATTTCCGCTGGTTGGGGAGTCTGGGACTGGATTATGGGATGGAAAGCCACATATCCAAATTTGGTGATGCTACAAAGACGGTATTATAAGCAGTGTAGATGGAAGCATAAAATTACAAACAGATGTTAATAGATTAAGTGAATGGGGCAAACTGGCAAATTAATTTTAATGTAGGGAACACTTTGGACCTAAAAGGGATAGAAGAGGGTACTTTCTAAATGGTGAAAAGCTAGAAACAATGGAGATCCAAAGAGACTTGGGGGTGCAGGTACATAGATCATTAAAATGTCGTGAACAGTTACAGAAAATAATCAAAAAGGCTAATGTAATGCTGGCCTTTATATCGAGAGGATTAGAATACAAGAGGGTAGCAATCATGCTTCAGCTATTGTTATGGCCAGGTGAGGAGGGGGTCTCAGGCTCCCTTCTTGCCGCTTCCTCTTATTTGACCATGACAGGGTTTATTCCTTTTAAACAATGGTTGTGCTTATCATCTCTGCGAGTGTTTTACCTTTTTCCTTTACTGTGGATTGTGAAAGAACCAATTGGACAGGTTTTCTTGAGTTTAAACAAGAGGTAAGTTTATTATGCTTAACACTCTAATCCTGATTTAAAAATACTAAAAAAATGCTACACATTCACGCTCACACGCACACGAAAATCACACACACACAAATAGATTACAGGAGGGAAAATAGATTTGGTGGTTGGATTAAAGTCCAGAATAAAAGGAACTTAAATACAGTCTGTGAAGTGGATGATCCAGTAGTCCTCGGCTGAAGCTGTATTCTTGAAGTTCTCGCTGGTCAAAGTGCAATATAGTTGGCCTGCTTTGCTTAGGGTTGCTTGAAGGCAGAATTGCAGTTGGCTCGCTTCCCCTTGTCGCTGGCAGTAGCAGTCTGTAGGCTTGGAGGGTCCCCTGGATGCAGACAGTTTTCAAATTTGATGTTTTCTGGGGAGAGAGAAAAGGAGAAAGGGAATCACAGAATTGTTACAATGCAGAAGGAGGCCATTCGGCCCATCGTGTCTGCACCGGCTCTCAAAGAGCAATTCACTTAGTTCCATTTCCTTGCCTTCTCCCCGTAACCCTGCACATTCTTCCTTTTTATATAACTGTCTAGTTCCCTTTTGAATGCTTCAATTGAACCTGCCTTCACCACATTCTCAGGCAGTGCATTCCAGACCTTAAATAACTCTGCATGAAAAAGTATTTCCTCATGTCACTTTTGCTTCTTTTATTAAATACTTTAAATCTGTGCCCTCTTGTTCTCGATCTTTTCATGAGTGGGAACAGTTTCTCTCTATCTACTCTGTCCAGACCCCTCATGATTTTGAATACCTCTATCAACTCACCTCTCAGCCTTCTCTTCTCCAAGAAAAACAGTCCTAACTTCTCCAATCTATCTTCATAACTGAAGTTCCTCATCCCTGGAACCATTCAGGCTTTCTGCTGCTGCACACTCTGTTACTGCTTGTCTCTTGTCTGTGTAGCAAAACTTCTAGTTTCTTCAGAGATGGACAGATGGTCACATGGTTCTCTCAATCCCCTTTGTTTTTAATGAAGTTTTCTGGAGCTTTCTAATGAGATTCAAGTTTCCACATGCCCCAGGATGCTAATTCACACTTGGAGGGGGTTTTCAAAGTTAATGTGTGAGGATTGCCTTGACTGTTGTGCTAATGAAGCCATTTCATGTAATTCAATCACTTAGAGCAAGCCATTGTCCTGGCTGGGCTTTTTGTTAGGCTTTCTGTCTCTAGTTCAATCTCCTGGTATTTCAGATATAAATTGCAGTGGCCATCTTGGCTGTTAGTTTTTAAAATGTTACTGTTGGATTTTTCCCATTAAAAGCCGAATATAAGTTTCCAACTGATGAAATTAATATTTCCCATTTGGCATATAAGGTTTTCTTGACACTATACAAAGCCTGGGTGAGACCGCACCTAGAGTACTGTGAGCAGTTCTCATCACCACAAGTGGGAAGTATATATTGGCCTTTGAGGGGGTCAGTATACATTTACCAGAATGATAAATGGTCTCCAAGAGTTATGTTATGGGGAGAGATTAATTACACAAATGAGGAACTAGGAATTTAGAAAGTTAACGGGTGATTTGATCAAAGTTTTCAGGATACTAAGTGGAACAGATAGGGGAAATAAGGAGAAACTTTTTCCGCTGGGTGGGGAGTCTAGGGCATTGAATCTTATTAAGTAAACTGATTATATATGTACCAGTGCTGATTATATGATGTACCTGAGGATGTAACTAATCGGGCAGATAAAAGGGAGCCAGTGGGTGTAGTATACTTGGATTTCCCAAAGGCATTCGATAAGGCGCCACACAAAAGGTTAATATGCATGATAAATGCTCAAGTAATTGGGGGTAATATAATAGCATAGGTGGAGGATTGGTTAACGAACAGGAAGTAGACAGTAGGGATAAATGGGGCATTTTCAAGTTGCCAGGCTGTAACTAGTGGAGTACTGCAAGAATCAGTGCTGGGGCCTCAGCTATTTATAATCTATATTAATCACTTAGATGAAGAAACTGAGAGTACTGTATCTACGTTTGCTGACGATACAAAGTTAGATGGGAAATATAAGCTGTGAGGAGAACACAAAGAGGCTGCAAAGAGATATAGACAGGTTCAGTAAGTGGGCAAAAAAAGGTGGCAGATGCAGTATCATGTGGCAAAGTGTGAGGTTATTCACATTGGCAGTAGGAATAAAAAAGCAGAATATTTTTAGTGAAACTTCTAAATACTGATGTTAAGAATTAGGTGTACTCGTACAAGGAACACAAAGTTAGCATGCGAGTACAGCAAGCAATTAGGAAGGCAAATGGCATGTTAGGGATTGAAGTACTAGAAAAAGGAAGGCTTGCTGCAATTGTACAGGGCTTTGGTGAGACCACACCTGGGGTATTGTGTGCAGTTTTGGTTTTTATATTTAAGGAAGGATATACTTACATTGGAGGCAGTACAGCTAATGTTTAATGGATTGGTTCTTGGGATGAGAGGGTTGTCCTATGATGAGAGGCTGAGTAAATTGGGCCTATGTTCTCTAGAGTTTAGAAGTATGAGGTGATCTCATTGAACCATATATTAATGATTTAGACGTGAATATAGGAGGTATGAGAAGTAAGTTCGCAGATGACACAAAAATTGGTGGTGTCGTAAATAGTGAGGAGGAAAGCCTTAGATTACACGACGATATAGATGGGCTGGTAAGATGGGCGGAGCAGTGGCAAATGGAATTTAATCATGAGAAGTGTGAGGTGATGCATTTGGGAGGACTAAGAAGACAAGGGAATATACAATGGATGGTAGGACCCTAGGAAGTACAGAAGTTCAGAGGGACCTTGGTGTACTTGTCCATAGATCACTGAAGGCAGCAGTACAGGTAGATAAGGTGGTTAGGAAGGCATATGGGATTCTTGCCTTTATTAGCCGAGGCATAGAATATAAGAGCAGGGAGGTTATGATAGAGCTGTATAAAAAGCTAGTTCGGCCACAGCTGGAGTACTGTGTACAGTTCTGGTCGCCACACTATAGGAAAGATGTGATTGCCCTGGAGAGGGTGCAGAGGAGATTCAGCAGGATGTTGCCTGGGCTGGAGCATTTCAGCTATGAAGAAAGACTGAAAAGGCTAGGGTTGTTTTCCTTAGAGCAGAGAAGGCTGAGGGGGTCATGAGGTATACAAAATTATGAAGGGCATTGATAGGTTAGATAGGAATAAACTTTTTCCCTTAGTGGAGGGGTCAATAACCAGGGGGCATAGATTTAAGGTAAGGGGCAGGAGGTTTAGAGGGGATTTGAGGAAAATGTTTTTCACCCAGAGGGTGGTTGGAATCTGGAACGCACTGCCTGAAGAGGTGGTCGAGGCAGGAACCCTCACAACATTTAAGAAGTATTTAGATGAGCACTTGAAACGCCATAGCATACAAGGCTGTGGGCCAAGTGCTGGAAAATGGGATTAGAATAGTTAGGTGCTTGATGGTCGGCACAGACACGATGGGCCGAAGGGCCTGTTTCTGTGCTGTGTAACTCTATGACGCTAAGATTCTGAAGGGGCTGGACAGGGTAGACACTGAGAGGTTGTTTCCTCTGACTGGGGGAATCTAGAACACAGAGGCACAGTCTCAGGATAAGGACTGAGATGAGGAGAATCTCTTCACCCAGAGGGTTGTGGATGTTCCATCATTGAGTATATTTAAGGCTGAGATCGACAGATTTTTGGTCTCTCCGGGTATCAAGGAATATGGGGAGTGGGCAGGAAATTGGAATTGAGGCAGAAGATCAGCCATGATCGTATTGAATGTCAGAGCAGATTCGAGAGGCGGTATGGCCTACTCCTGCTCCTATTTCTTATAATCAACACTAGTACAATAAAAGCATATACTGCTATAATTAAGGGGATGGTAGCACAGTGGTAAAGTTACTGGACTAGTAATCCAGATGCCCAGATCACTACTCTGGAGTCATAAATTCAAATCCCACTATGGTAGCTTTGGGCATTTAAGTTCAATTAATAAATCTGGAATAAAATGCTAGTTAATTAATAATGATCATGAAGCTATCAGATTCTCCTAAAAATCCATCTGGTTTACTAATTTCTCTTCAGGGGAAGAGATCTACTATCCTTACACATGACTTCAGACTGACAGAAACATGGTTGACTCTGAACTGCCTTCTGAAATGGCCTAGAAAGCTACTCAATTCTATCAAACAAACAAGTAAAGTAAGAATAAAACAAGACAGAACACCTGGTATTGACCTAAACACCAGAAATTAAAAGATGGTGGTTTCGTGGCAATGTCACTAGACTAGTAACTGAGGCAAATACTCTGGGGATAGAGGATCAAATCCCACCATGGCAGATGGTGAAATTTGATTTCAATTAATAAATTGGGAATTAAAAGATAGCCTAATGGTGACCATGAAACCATTGTCAATTGTTATAAAAATCCATCTGGTTCACTAATGTCCTTTAGGGAAGGAAATCTGCTGTCCTTATCTGGTCTGGCCCTACATGTGACTCCAGACCCACATCAATATTGGTTGGTATCCTTCCATCTATGAAAGATAGTGGACACGCAGCAAACAATCCATTTAGGTGGGGTGTCTTCTCTTGGTGCACCTTTGTTGATGGCTAGAAGTTTTCCCAACACTGAAGTTAAACTGACTGGCCTGTAATTGCTAGGCTTATCTTTACACCCTCTTTTGAACAAGGGTGTAACGTTTGCAATTCTCCAGTCCTCTGGCAACACCCCTGAGTCTAAGGAAAACTGAAAAATTACAGCCAGTGCCTCTGCGATTTCCACCCTCACTTCCCTCTGTATCCTTGGATGCCTCTCATCTCTGGTCCTGATGCTTTATCCATTTTAAGTACAGACAGCCTATCTAATACTTGGTCTTTATCAATTTTAAACCCTTCTAGTGTCTGACTTACCTCCTCTTTCAAAATTGCCTGGGTTGCATCTTCTTCCTTGGTAAAGACAGATGCAAAGTATTCTTTTAATACCTCAGCTATGCCCACTGCCTACATGTGTAAATCCCCTTTTTGGTCCCTAATCAGCCACACTCCTCCTTTCACCACCCTTTTACTATTTATATGTCCTCATGTCATGCTTGCAAGCATCCTTGAAGCGGAGTTTTGGGCCTCCCACTGGTCGTCTGGCCCTGGTTACTTCACCATACAGAAGGTCCTTGGCTATGCGACCGTCTTCCATCCTGCAGACATGTCCGATCCACCGAAGTTGCCTCTGTTTGATTAGTGCCAACACACTTGGGAGCTCTGCCACATTTGTGATTTTGTCCTGCCAGGATAATGCACCGCAGACAGTGAAGTTGTAAAGTATTGACCTACTTTTCCTGGTAGCTGTAAGTTGCCCATGTTTCACAGTCATATAGCAAGGTGCTGAGAACACAGGCCTTATAAACCATCAGCTTGGTACTTAGGGTCAGCTTGGTGTTATTCCATGAGCGTTTCACAAGTCAGCCAGAGGTGGTAGCTACTTTCCCTATACATGTATTGAGCACTGCTTCAAGGGACAGATTGTCTGTCACCGTGGACCTAAGGTAGCAGAATTTGCAAACCACTTCCAGTGGGGTGTTATTTAGTGTGATCAGGGGTGGAGATGCAACACCTTGTCCCATGACCATGGTTTTCTTGATGCTTGTAGTCATAGAGAACAAGTTACAGACATGGGAGAGTCCATGAGCCTTTGCAGTTGCGTTTCCATGTGAGCTACTAATGCAGGATCATCAGTGTAGAGAAATTCTCTGATCAGGACGTGATGTGTTTTTGTCTTTGATTTCAACCTTGATAGATTGTAGAGCTTGCCGTCTGAGCGGCACCAGGCATACCTAAAAATGAGTTGTCAGCCTGGTGAAGCTACAACCCAGGACTACTTGCATGCTAAACACCAGAAGTAGTATGCGATAGATAGGGCTAAGCGATCCCACAAACAATGGATCAGATCTAAGCTCTACAGTCCTGCCACGTCCAGTTGTGAATGGTGGTGGACAATTAAACAACTAACAGGAGGAGGAGGCTCTCCACAAATATCCCCATCCTCAATGATGGGGGAGCCCAGCACATCAGTGCAAAAGAAAAGGCTGAAGCATTTGCAACAATCTTCAGCCAGAAGTGCCGAGTGGATGATCCATCTTGGCCTCCTCCTGATGTCCCCAGCATCATAGATGCCAATCTTCAGCCAATCTGATTCACTTATGTGATATCAAGAAACGGCTTAAGGCACTGGATACTGCAAAGGCTATGGGCCCTGACAACATTCCAGCAATAGTACTGAAGACTAGCCACACCCCTAGCCAAGCTGTTCTAGTACAGCTACAATACTGGCATCTACCCGGCCATGTGGAAAATTGCCTCAGTATGTCCTGTGCACAAGAAACAGGACAAATCCAACCCGGCTAATTACTGCCCTATCAGTCTACTCTTAATCGGTAACAAAGTGATGGAAAGGGTCGTCGATAGTGCTATCAAGTGGCACCTGCTCAGCAATAACCTGCTCACTGACCTCATCACAGACTTGGTCCAAACTTGGACAAAAGAGCTGAACTCCAAAGGTAAGGTGAGACTGACTGCCCTTGACATCAAGGCAGCATTTGACTGATTATGGCATCAAGGAGCCCAAGCAAAACTGGATTACAGTTAAACCAGATCTTGGATTAATTATCGCAATGATGATAAGAACTGATCAAAAGGCTCCCTTTAGCTGCTGGAATGGATTGAATTGCACACGCATGCAAGAAAGAATAAGTTCTCTAAAATACTACTCATTTTTCCGTTTCAAAACGCAGTTGTAAAATAGCCCGATAGCAGCAGAAACATTGAACACTAAATGTTGCAAATGGTAATATAAACACCATTAAATGGGAGCCACAAATAAGACCGGAGTTGTTGGTTGCCAACCCTTGAACTGGAATGACAAGGGCAGCTGACGCATGGGAACACCATCACTTACAAGTTCCACTCCAAGTCACACTCCATCCTGACTTGGAACTATATCTCCGTTCCTTCACTGTCGCTGGGTCAAAATCCTGAAATTCCCTTCCTAACAGCACTGTGGGTGTACCTACACCACATGGACTGCATCGGTTCAAGAGGGCAGCTCACCACCACCTTCTCAAGGGCAACTAGGGATGGGCAATAAATGCTGGCCTGGCCAGCGACGCCCACATCCCATGAACGAATAAAAAAAACTCCTCAGTTCCCAGGACTGGGTGCAGTGAGCATAGATTCGAAAGTTTTGGGGATGTTCTGGGTCTTGAACAGTGTTATCAGGGATTGACTGGAGTGGAGTCATTTGCACTGGTATCACTATTTGTAGCATTGTTCGCTCAAACACAAATCACAGACAGAGAATCCCACCGGGCTGCCTGTGTGACGCCATGTCTAAGCAAATGAGTGTGCTCCAGTTCTGAACACAAGCGAGAGCTTTGATCAGCAACTACAACAACTTATATTTATATAGTACCTTTAACATAGTAAAATGTCCCAAGGTGCTTCACAGGAGCATTACCAAACCAAATATGATGCTGAGCCACATAAACAGATATAAGAGATGACCAAAAGCTTAGTCAAAGAGGTAGGTTTTAAAGAAAGTCTTAAAGGAGGAAAGAGAGATAGATCGAGAGATTTAGGAAGAGAATTCCAGAACTTAGGGCCTAGGGACAACATTATGTACTCAGGCCCTATATGTTCTTTCCTTATTTCAGTTTTCATGTGACTGTGTGGCTAAGTATCTGTAAAGTGCCCCTGGTGGGTAGAGTTGTGGTACAGATCAGGCATGATCTAATTAAATACTGGAACTGGCATTAGGGCTGAGTGATGGACTCCTATTCTTATCTTCCACTGCAGGGTCTGAGCTCAAAATCTAGGTTGGCACTCTGGTGCGTACCGAGAAAGCACTGTACTTTTGGAGCATCAGTACTAAGTGAGTGCTGCACTGTCAGAGGGTCAGTACTGATGGAGCGCTGCACTGCCGGGGGGGGGGGGGGGGGGGTGGTACTGAAGGAGTGCTGCACTGTCAGAGGCTCAGTATTGAGAGAGCACTGCACTGTTAGAGAGCCAGTACTGACAGAGCGGTGCACAGTCAGAGGGTCAGTACTGATGGAGCGCTGCAGTGTCAAGAGGGTCAGTACTGAGAGAGCGCTGCACTGTCAGAGGCTCAGTACTGAGAGAGCGCTGCACTGTTAGAGAGCCAGTACTGAGAGAGCGCTGCACTGTCAGAGGCTCAGTACTGAGAGAGTGCTGCACTGTCAGAGGCTCAGTACTGAGAGAGCGCTGCACTGTTAGAGAGCCAGTACTGACAGAGCGGTGCACGGTCAAAGGGTCAGTACTGATGGAGTGCTGCAGTGTCAAGAGGCTCAGTACTGAGAGAGCGCTGCACTGTCAGATGGGCAGTACTGAGAGAGCGCTGCACTGTTAGAGAGCCAGTACTGAGAGAGCGCTGCACTGTCAGAGGCTCAGTACTGAGAGAGCGCTGCACTGTTAGAGAGCCAGTACTGAGAGAGTGCTGCACTGTCAGAGGCTCAGTACTGAGAGAGCGCTGCACTGTCAGAGGCTCAGTACTGAGAGAGCGCTGCACTGTTAGAGAGCCAGTACTGACAGAGCGGTGCACGGTCAAAGGGTCAGTACTGATGGAGTGCTGCAGTGTCAAGAGGCTCAGTACTGAGAGAGCGCTGCACTGTCAGATGGGCAGTACTGAGAGAGCGCTGCACTGTTAGAGAGCCAGTACTGAGAGAGCGCTGCACTGTCAGAGGCTCAGTACTGAGAGAGCGCTGCACTGTTAGAGAGCCAGTACTGAGAGAGTGCTGCACTGTCAGAGGCTCAGTACTGAGAGAGCGCTGCACTGTCAGAGGCTCAGTACTGAGAGAGCGCTGCACTGTTAGAGAGCCAGTACTGAGAGAGCGGTGCACGGTCAAAGGGTCAGTACTGATGGAGTGCTGCAGTGTCAAGAGGCTCAGTACTGAGAGAGCGCTGCACTGTCAGATGGGCAGTACTGAGGGAGTGCTGCACTGTGGGAGGGGGAGTACTGAGGGAATGCTGCACAGTCGGAGGGGGTGTACTGAGGGAATTTTGCATTGTTGGAGGGTCAGTACTGAGAGAGCGCTGCACAGTCCGAGGGTCAGTACTGAATGAATGCTACACTGTCAGAGAGGGTGTGCTGAGTCAGTGCTGCACTGTTGGAGGAGCAGTACTGAGGGAGCGCTGCACTGTTAGAGGCTCAGTACTGAGGGAGCGCTGCACTGTTAGAGAGCCAGTACTGAGAGAGCGCTGCACTGTCAGAGGCTCAGTACTGAGGGAGCGCTGCACTGTTAGAGAGCCACTACTGAGAGAGCGCTGCACTGTCAGAGGCTCAGTACTGAGGGAGCGCTGCACTGTTAGAGAGCCAGTACTGAGAGAGCGCTGCACTGTCAGAGGCTCAGTACTGAGAGAGCGCTGCACTGTCAGAGGCTCAGTACTGAGAGAGCGCTGCACTGTCAGAGGCTCAGTACTGAGAGAGCGCTGCACTGTCAGAGGCTCAGTACTGAGAGAGCGCTGCACTGTCAGAGGCTCAGTACTGAGAGAGCGCTGCACTGTCAGAGGCTCAGTACTGAGAGAGCGCTGCACTGTCAGAGGCTCAGTACTGAGAGAGCGCTGCACTGTCAGAGGCTCAGTACTGAGAGAGCGCTGCACTGTCAGAGGCTCAGTACTGAGAGAGCGCTGCACTGTCAGAGGCTCAGTACTGAGAGAGCGCTGCACTGTCAGAGGCTCAGTACTGAGAGAGCGCTGCACTGTCAGAGGCTCAGTACTGAGAGAGCGCTGCACTGTCAGAGGCTCAGTACTGAGAGAGCGCTGCACTGTCAGAGGCTCAGTACTGAGAGAGCGCTGCACTGTCAGAGGCTCAGTACTGAGAGAGCGCTGCACTGTCAGAGGCTCAGTACTGAGAGAGCGCTGCACTGTCAGAGGCTCAGTACTGAGAGAGCGCTGCACTGTCAGAGGCTCAGTACTGAGAGAGCGCTGCACTGTCAGAGGCTCAGTACTGAGAGAGCGCTGCACTGTCAGAGGCTCAGTACTGAGAGAGCGCTGCACTGTCAGAGGCTCAGTACTGAGAGAGCGCTGCACTGTCAGAGGCTCAGTACTGAGAGAGCGCTGCACTGTCAGAGGCTCAGTACTGAGAGAGCGCTGCACTGTCAGAGGCTCAGTACTGAGAGAGCGCTGCACTGTCAGAGGCTCAGTACTGAGAGAGCGCTGCACTGTCAGAGGCTCAGTACTGAGAGAGCGCTGCACTGTCAGAGGCTCAGTACTGAGAGAGCGCTGCACTGTCAGAGGCTCAGTACTGAGAGAGCGCTGCACTGTCAGAGGCTCAGTACTGAGAGAGCGCTGCACTGTCAGAGGCTCAGTACTGAGAGAGCGCTGCACTGTCAGAGGCTCAGTACTGAGAGAGCGCTGCACTGTCAGAGGCTCAGTACTGAGAGAGCGCTGCACTGTCAGAGGCTCAGTACTGAGAGAGCGCTGCACTGTCAGAGGCTCAGTACTGAGAGAGCGCTGCACTGTCAGAGGCTCAGTACTGAGAGAGCGCTGCACTGTCAGAGGCTCAGTACTGAGAGAGCGCTGCACTGTCAGAGGCTCAGTACTGAGAGAGCGCTGCACTGTCAGAGGCTCAGTACTGAGAGAGCGCTGCACTGTCAGAGGCTCAGTACTGAGAGAGCGCTGCACTGTCAGAGGCTCAGTACTGAGAGAGCGCTGCACTGTCAGAGGCTCAGTACTGAGAGAGCGCTGCACTGTTGGAGGAGCAGTACTGAGGGAGCGCTGCACTGTCGGAGGGTCAGTACTGAGAGAGCGCTGCACTGTTGGAGGAGCAGTACTGAGGGAGCGCTGCACTGTCAGAGGCTCAGTACTGAGAGAGCGCTGCACTGTTGGAGGAGCAGTACTGAGGGAAAGCTGCATAGTCCAAGGGGCAGCACTGAAGGAATGCTGCACTGTCGGAAGTGCTGCATCTTTTGAATGAGACATTAAATGGAGGTCCCTGTGTAGCTACCTCAAGTGGGTTTAGAATATCCCTTGGTACTAATTGAAGACGAACAGTGTGTCCCGGCCATTTGTTTTCCCATGGTCAGCACCAGCAATGAAACAGATTTTCCCAGTGCTGTTTGTGGCATCTTTTGTGTACAAGTTGGCTGTTGTGTCAGCACTTTACAAGTCATTATGTGGATGAGGTTGTGAGTGGTTCTGGTGCTATATTTTGTTCTTTGTCCCTTTTCTGAAAGCTCTGACCTCTCACTAGGAGACAATGCAGTTGAGCCAATACTTTCCTGAGTGGGCTACTGCATGGAATCCCAGTGTGGTCGGGTTCACAGTGCAGAAGGGGAAGCCATGCGGCCCATTGTCCTGTGCCAGTGACAGCTGTAATCCCAATCCTGGTTCTTTCCTTTACATTTTTCCTTTAATTCCCTCTTAAATATGACTACGTTTTCTTCAACAACACTTTGTGTTAATGGATTGCATATAGGGGCTGAAAGGCCCCTTTCCTGTCCTATTCAGCAGACAGACATGGTTAAAGAGGACTGTGTGTGCCTGCAATTGCACCATATTGCGGGGGTCGATAAATTCAGGATGAGGGAAGGGTAGATAATTTGTGGTTAAAATTGGACCGAATGAATACCAGTAAAAGGTGGGTCCTGTGGAGTGGCTGCCTCTGCTTCACAACATTTTCAACATTAATATTTCAGCACAGACAACAGATGCAAATCCACAGGACATCATAAGATAATTATCAGCAATTAGCAGAGCCAAAGTAGCATAGAGTTATAAAAACAAGAAATGCTGGAACCACTCAGCAGGGCTGGCAGCATCTGTGGAAAGAGAAGCAGAGTTAACGTTTCGGGTCAGCGACCCTTCTTCGGAACTGACAAATATTAGAAAAGTCACAGATTATAAACAAGTGAGGTGGGGGTGGGGCAAGAGATAACAAAGGAGAAGGTGCAGATTGGACCAGGCCACATAGCTGACCAAAAGGTCACGGAGCAAAGGCAAACAATATGTTAATGGTGTGTTGAAAGACAAAGCATTAGTACAGATTAGGTGTGAATACACAGAATATTGAACAGCAGCAAGTGCAAACCTGAAGAAAAACAACCTGAAAAAAACAGTGGGTAAGCAAACTGAACAAACTAAGATGAAATGAAATAAATGCAAAAAAAGATTGTAAAAAATGTAAAAAGGAATTTTAAAAAAAAGGAAGAAAAAATAACTAAAAATGACTAAAAATGAAAGTAAAGTGGGGGGCTGTCATGCTCTGAAATTATTGAACTCAATGTTCAGTCCGGCAGGCTGTAGTGTGCCTAATCGGTAGATGAGATGCTGTTCCTCGAGCTTGCATTGATGTTCACTGGAACACTGCAGCAATCCCAGGACAGAGATGTGAGCATGAGAGCAGGGGGGAGTGTTGAAATGGCAAGCAACCGGAAGCTCAGGGTCCTGCTTGCGGACTGAGCGGAGATGTTCCGCAAAGCGGTCACCCAGTCTGCGCTTGGTCTCCCCAATGTAGAGGTGACCACACTGTGAGCAGCAAATACAGTATACTACATTGAAAGAAGTACAAGTAAATCGCTGCTTCACCTGAAAGGAGTGTTTGGGGCCTGGGATAGTGAGGAGAGAGGAGGTAAATGGGCAGGTATTACACCTCCTGCGATTGCAAGGGAAGGTGCCCTGGGACGGGGACGAGGTGATGGGAGTAATGGAGGAGTGGACCAGGGTGTCGCGGAGGGAACGATCCCTTCGGAATGCTGACAGGGGAAGGGAGGGTAAGGTGCGACTGGTAGTGGCATCACGCTGGAGGTGGCGAAAATGGCGGAGGATGATCCTTTGGATATGGAGGCTGGTGGGATGAAAAGTGAGGACAAGTTGGACAATATGGAAGCAAAGTTGATAAAGTTTTCTAGTTCGGGGCGGGAGCAGGAAACGGCACCGATACAGTCATCAATGTACCGGAAAAAGAGTTGGGGGAGGGGGCCTGAGTAGGACTGGAACAAAGAATGCTCGACATATCCCACAAAAAGACAGGCATAACTAGGACCCATGCGGGTACCCATAGCGACACCTTTTACTTGAAGGAAATGCATGGAGTTGAAGGAGAAGTTGTTCAATGTGAGAACAAGTTCAGCCAGGCGGAGGAGGGTGTTGGTGGATGGGGACTGGTTGGGCCTCAGTTCCAGGAAGAAGCGGAGAGCCCTCAAACCATCCTGGTGGGGGATGGAGGTGTAGAGCGATTGGACGTCCATAGTGAAGAGGAGGCGGTTGGGACCAGGAAACTGGAAATTGTCAAAATGACGTAGGGCGTCAGAAGAGTCACGGATGTAGGTGGGAAGAGACTGGACCAGCGGAGAAAAGATAGAGTCTAGATAGGAAGAAATAAGTTCAGTGGGGCAGGAGCAGGCTGACACAATGGGTCTGCCGGGACAGTCCCGTTTGTGGATTTTGGGAAGGAGGTAGAAGCGGGCTGTCCGGGGTTGCGGGACTATGAGGTTGGAAGCTGTAGAGGGAAGATCTCCAGAGGAGATAAGGTCAGTGACAGTCCTTTGGACGGTGGCTTGATGTTCGGTGGTGGGGTCATGGTCCAGAGGGAGGTAGGAAGAGGTGTCTGTGAGTTGGCGTTGAGCTTCTGCAAGGTAGAGGTCGGTATGCCATACAACAACAGCACCACCCTTGTCTGCAGGTTTGATGACCATGTCGGGGTTAGACCTGAGAGAACGGAGTGCCTCAAGTTCAGAGGGGGACAGGTTAGAGTGAGTGAGGGGGGCAGAGAAATTGAGACGACTAATGTCTCGCCGACAGTTTTCAATGAAGAGATCAAGAGCGGGTAAGAGGCCAGGGGGAGGGGTCCAGGTAGAGGGAGAATGCTGGAGGCGGGTGAATGGGTCTGCTGGTCGGGGGGGAGGACTCCTGGTCGAAGAAGTGAGCCCGGAGGCGGAGGCGACGGAAGAAGAGCTCAACGTCATGCCGAGCGCGAAATTCATTGAGGTGGGGGCGTAAGGGGATAAAACTGAGACCTTTGCTGGGTACAGAACGCTCAGCATCAGAGAGGGGGAGGTCAGAGGGTATAGTGAATACACGGCAAGGGGTCAGATCAGAAGGGATGGGGTCAGAGGGAAGTGAAGCGGAAGGAGGATCTGGAGGGGCATTAGTCCCCATCAGCTGCTGGAGCTTGCGTTCCTTAACACCTGAAAGGAAGAAAAAAAGTTTTTTGTTAATGCGTCGGATGAGACGTAAGATGAGATGAAACTGCGGAGTAGAACAGATTTGAGATAAGGTGAGACGGTGCTGCTGGAGAGAGAGGTCCAGTGTGTGCATATGGCGGCGCATAGCACTGAGTGTGGATCTCAGGATGCGGCGAGAGTAGCAGTCCGAGGAACGTTGTATTTCTCGGAGATACCTGTGATCCTGGGTGGTTTCAAAGCATGATGGGTGAAACTGCAGTTGGAATCCACGTGGAATCAGTCGGAGCCGGAGACAGTCACTGAGGAAGGAGATGTGGCTGTGAAAACGAGTTTTGGTAGATACCTTATCAAACACCAGGAGGGAAATAGAAAGCAATGAAGGTGAACAAGGTAAAAGAGACAAACGAAAATCCCGTCGGAGAGAAGAGCAGAACTTCTTCAAGGTAGGCATTCCTGGAAGAGAAGTGGCAGTGAATTAAACACTAAAATAAAAGCAAAATACTGCGGATGCTGGAAATCTGAAACAAAAACAAGAAATGCTGGAATCACTCAGCAGGTCTGGCAGCATGGAAAGAGAAGCAGAGTTAACGTTTCGGGTCAGCGACCCTTCTTCGGAACTGACAAATATTAGAAAAGTCACAGATTATAAACAAGTGAGGTGGGGGTTGGGCAAGAGATAACAAAGGAGAAGGTGCAGATTAGACCAGGCCACATAGCTGACCAAAAGGTCACGGAGCAAAGGCAAACAATATGTTAATGGTGTGTTGAAAGACAAAGCATTAGTACAGATTAGGTGTGAATATACTGAATATTGAACAGCAGCAAGTGCAAACCTGAAAAAAAGTGAGTAAGCAAACTGAACAAACTAAGATGAAATGAAATAAATGCAAAAAAAAGATTGTAAAAAAGAATGTAAAAAGAAAGAAAAAAAAAATCACTAAAAATGAAAGTAAAATGGGGGTCTGTCATGCTCTGAAATTATTGAACTCAATGTTCAGTCCGGCAGGCTGTAATGTGCCTAATCGGTAGATGAGATGCTGTTCCTCGAGCTTGCGTTGATGTTCACTGGAACACTGCAGCAATCCCAGGACAGAGATGTGAGCATGAGAGCAGGGGGGAGTGTTGAAATGGCAAGCAACCGGAAGCTCAGGGTCCTGCTTGCGAACTGAGCGGAGATGTTCCGCAAAGCGGTCACCCAGTCTGCGCTTGGTCTCCCCAGTGTAGAGGAGACCACACTGTGAGCAGCGAATACAGTATACTACATTGAAAGAAGTACAAGTAAATCGCTGCTTCACCTGAAAGGAGTGTTTGGGGCCTGGGATAGTGAGGAGAGAGGAGGTAAATGGGCAGGTATTACACCTCCTGCGATTGCAGGGGAAGGTGCCATGGGAAGGGAACGAGGTGGTGGGGGTAATGGAGGAGTGGACCAGGGTGTCACGGAGGGAACGATCCCTTCGGAATGCTGACAGGGGAAGGGAGGGGAAGATGCGACTGGTAGTGGCATCACGCTGGAGGTGGCGGAAATGGCGGAGGATGATCCTTTGGATATGGAGGCTGGTGGGGTGAAAAGTGAGGACAAGGGGAACCCTGTCACGGTTCTGGGAGGGAGGGGAAGGGGTGAGGGTAGAGGTGCGGGGAATGGGTCGGACACGGTTGAGGGCCCTGTCAACCACAGTGTGGGGAAATCCTCGGTTGAGGAAAAAGGAGGTCATATCAGAAGCACCGTCATGGAAGGTAGCATCATCAGAGCAGATGCGTCGGAGACGGAGAAACTGGGAGAATGGAATGGAGCCCTTACAGGAGGTAGGGTGTGAAGTGTAGTCGAGGTAGCTGTGGGAGTCGGTGGGCTTATAATAGATATTAGTAGACAACCTATCCCCAGAGATGGAGACAGAGAAGTCGAGGAAGGGAAGAGAAGTGTCAGAGATAGACCATGTAAAGGTGAGAGAAGGGTGGAAATTGGAAGCAAAGTTGATAAAGTTTTCCAGTCCGGGGCGGGAGCAGGAAACGGCAGCGATACAGTCATCAATGTACCGGAAAAAGAGTTGGGGGAGGGGGCCTGAGTAGGACTGGAACAAAGAATGCTCGACATATCCCACAAAAAGACAGGCATAATCAGGACCCATGCGGGTACCCAAAGCGACACCTTTTACTTGAAGGAAGTGCGTGGAGTTGAAGGAGAAGTTGTTCAATGTGAGAACAAGTTCAGCCTGGCGGAGGAGGGTGTTGGTGGATGGGGACTGGTTGGGCCTCTGTTCCAGGAAGAAGCGGAGAGCCCTCAAACCATCCTGGTGGGGGATGGAGGTGTAGAGCGATTGGACGTCCATTGTGAAGAGGAGGCGGTTGGGACCAGGAAACTGGAAATTGTCAAAATAACGTAGGGCGTCAGAAGAGTCACGGATGTAGGTGGGAAGAGACTGGACCAGCGGAGAAAAGATAGAATCAAGATAGGAAGAAATAAGTTCAGTGGGGCAGGAGCAGGCTGACACAATGGGTCTGCCGGGACAGTCCCGTTTGTGGATTTTGGGAAGGAGGTAGATGCGGGCTGTCTGGGGTTGTGGGACTATGAGGTTGGAAGCTGTAGAGGGAAGATCTCCAGAGGAGATAAGGTCAGTGACAGTCCTTTGGACGGTGGCTTGATGTTCGGTGGTGGGGTCATGGTCCAGAGGGAGGTAGGAAGAAGTGTCCGTGAGTTGGCGTTGAGCTTCTGCAAGGTAGAGGTCGGTACGCCATACGACAACAGCACCACCCTTGTCTGCAGGTTTGATGACCATGTCGGAGTTAGACCTGAGAGAACGGAGTGCCTCAAATTCAGAGGGGGACTGGTTAGAGTGAGTGAGGGGGGCAGAGAAATTGAGACGACCAATGTCTCGCCGACAGTTTTCAATGAAGAGATCAAGAGCAGGTAAGAGGCCAGGGGGAGGGTTCCAGGTAGAGGGAGAATGCTGGAGGTGGGTGAATGGGTCCGCTGGTCGTGGGGAGGACTCCTGGTCAAAGAAGTGAGCCCGGAGGCGGAGGCGACGGAAGAAGAGCTCAAAGTCATGCCGAGCGCGAAATTCATAGAGGTGGGGGCGTAAGGGGATAAAACTGAGACCTTTGCTGAGTACAGAACGCTCAGCATCAGAGAGGGGGAGGTCAGAGGGTATGGTGAATACACGGTAAGGGATCAGGTCAGAAGGGGTGGGGTCAGAGGGAAGTGAAGCGGAGGGAGGATCTGGAGGGGCATTAGGCCCCATCAGCTGCTGGAGGTTGCGTTCCTTAACACCTGAAAGGAAGAAAAAAAGTTTTTTGTTAATGCGTCGGATGAGACGTAAGATGAGATGAAACTGCGGAGTAGAACAGCTTTGAGATAAGGTGAGGCGGTGCCGCTGGAGAGAGAGGTCCAGTGTGTGCATGTGGCGGCACATAGCACTGAGTGTGGATCTCAGGATGCAGCGAGAGTAGCAGTCCGAGGAACGTTGTATTTCTCGGAGATATCTGTGATCCTGGGTGGTTTCAAAGCATGATGGGTGAAACTGCAGTTGGAATCCGCGTGGAATAAGTCGGAGCCGGAGACAGTCACTGAGGAAGGAGATGTGGCTGTGAAAACGAGTTTTGGTAGATACCTTATCAAACACCAGGAGGGAAATAGAAAGCAATGAAGGTGAACAAGGTAAAAGAGACAAACGAAAATCCCGTTGGAGAGAAGAGCAGAACTTCTTCAAGGTAGGCATTCCTGGAAGAGAGGTGGCAGTGAATTAAACACTAAAATAAAAGCAAAATACTGCGGATGCTGGAAATCTTAAATAAAAACAAGAAATGCTGGAACCACTCAACAGGTCTGGCAGCATCTGTGGAAAGAGAAGCAGAGTTAACGTCTGTCTGCTTTTATTTTAGCATAGAGTTATCATGTGAATGGTTGTGTTGTGGCCATATTACTGGGCTAATAATCCAGAGAATGTGAATTCAAAACCCACTAAGGCAGTCTGTGAGTTTGAATTAAAATTAAAAATATCTGGGAGTAACTAAAAGTTAGCATCAGCAAAAGTGACTCTGAAGCTGTCAGATTATCTTCAACCCCATTTGTGCGAATGTCTATTTAACCATGTGTTTGTATGTGTCTATCTGTCTGTATGTGTGTGTCTGTTGTGCTAATGTCTCCTTCTTGGCCTGGCATTCTAATTACATCTCTATGAAATACCCATAGTGGTTTTAGTATGTTAAAGGCACTATATAAATGTAAGTTATTATTGTATCTGTTCGTGTCTGTAAATGTGTACCTGTGTGTGTACATCTTTGAGTATGTGTATATATCCCTGTGTGTATAGACCTATCTTTTTTATTCGTTCATGAGATGTGAGCATCACTTGCGAGGCCAGCGTTACTACCCTTCCTGATTTCCCTTGAGGGGGTGGTGGTGAGCTGCCTTCTTGAACCGCTGCAGTCCATGTGAGATAGGTACACCCACAGTGCTGTTAGGAAGGGAGTTGCAGGATTTTAGCCCAGTGACAATGAAGAAACGGCGATATAGTTCCACTTACCTTCCGGGTGAGCAGCGGAGAGGAGCGGACCTGCGGGGAAAAAAACCGAGCAAAAGAAGAGGATAAATTGAGCCTGAGGATCGCAGCCCAGTCACTCACCTTCCGGGAGAGCAGCGGAGAGGAGCGGAACTGCGGGGAAAAAAACCGAGCAAAAGAAGAGGATAAATTGAGCCTGAGGATCGCAGCCCAGTCACTTACCTTCCGGGAGAGCAGCGGAGAGGAGCGGACCTGCAGGGAAAACCCCGAGCGAGAGAAGAGGATAAATTGAGCCTGAGGATCGCAGCGCAGTCACTTACCTTCCAGGAGAGCAACGGAGAGGAGCGGACCTGCAGGGAAAACACCGAGCGAGAGAAGAGGATAAATTGAGCCTGAGGATCGCAGCCCAGTCACTTACCTTCCGGGAGAGCAGCGGAGAGGAGCGGACCTGCGGGGAAAACCCCGAGCGAGAGAAGAGGATAAATTGAGCCTGAGGATCGCAGCCCAGTCACTTACCTTCCAGGAGAGCAACGGAGAGGAGCGGACCTGCAGGGAAAACACCGAGCGAGAGGAGAGGATAAATTGAGCCTGAGGATCGCAGCCCAGTCACTTACCTTCCGGGAGAGCAGCGGAGAGGAGCGGACCTGCGGGGAAAACACAGAGCGAGAAGAGGATAAATTGAGCCTGAGGATCGCAGCCCAGTCACTCACCTTCCGGGAGAGCAGCGGAGAGGAGCGGACCTGCGGGGAAAACACCGAGCGAGAGAAGAGGATAAATTGAGCCTGAGGATCGCAGCCCAGTCACTCACCTTCCGGGAGAGCAGCGGACAGGAGCGGACCTGCGGGGAAAACACCGAGCGAGAGAAGAGGATAAATTGAGCCTGAGGATCGCAGCCCAGTCACTTACCTTCCAGGAGAGCAACGGAGAGGAGCGGACCTGCAGGGAAAACACCGAGCGAGAGAAGAGGATAAATTGAGCCTGAGGATCGCAGCCCAGTCACTTACCTTCCGGGAGAGCAGCGGAGAGGAGCGGACCTGCAGGGAAAACACCGAGCGAGAGAAGAGGATAAATTGAGCCTGAGGATCGCAGCCCAGTCACTTACCTTCCGGGAGAGCAGCGGAGAGGAGCGGACCTGCGGGGAAAACACAGAGCGAGAGAAGAGGATAAATTGAGCCTGAGGATCGCAGCCCAGTCACTCACCTTCCGGGAGAGCAGTCCAGGCGCGCCGGAGTTTGAAAACAAAGTGAGCAGTGACGTCACAGGAAAGCTGCAAGGTGATTGGTTGGTGAGTAACTGCTGTCAGGGAATAACTCTAAATAGCTGGGTAAGTAACTAAAAGTAAAGGGAAAGGTCTACAGTTTTTTTAAAAATAGAGTATATAGTGTTTCTTTTTTAGGGAATCAAGGTCCATTGTGTAAATAATCTAATTTTTGGGTAATTTAAGGGGATAAATTAAGGGGAAGTCATGGCAGGGCAGCTCGGCAAAGTGATGTGCTCATCCTGTGTAATGTGGGAAGTCAGGAATACTTCCAGTGTCCAAAGCAAACACGTGAGCAGGAAGTGTCTCCAGCTGCAGCTATTCGAAATCCGCGTTTTGGATCTGGAACGGCAGCTGGAGACACTGCAGAGCATCCACGAGGCTGAGATCATCATGGAGAACACGTACAGGGAGGTGGTTACACCGCAGGTAAAGACTGCTCAGGCAGAAAGGAAATGGGTGACTGTCAGGCAGAGTAGAAGAACTAGGCAGGTAGTGCAGGAGTCCCCTGGGTCCATCTTCCTATCGAACAGATTTTCCACTTTGGATACTGTTGGGAGAAGATAGCTTCTCAGGGAAATGCAGCAAGAGTCAAGTCTATGGCACCATGGGTGGCTCAGCTGTACAGGAGGGGAAGAAAAGGAGTGGGAGAGCTATAGTGACAGGGGATTCTATTGTAAGGGGTACAGATAGGTGTTTCTGTGGCCGCAAACGTGAGTCCAGGATGGTATGTTGCCTCCATGGTGCTAGGGTCAGGATGTCACGGAGCGGCTACAGGACATTCTGCAGGGGGAGGGTGAACCGTAGGAGGTTGTGGTACATATTGGTACCAACGACATAGGTAGAAAGAGGGATGAGGTCCTGTAACAAGAATTTAGGGAGCTAGGTAGCAGATTAAGAAGCAGGACCTCAAAGGTTGTAATCTCTGGATTACTCCTGATGCCACGTGCGAGTGAGTATAGGAATAGGAGGAGAGAGCAGATGAATGCGTGGCTGAGGAGGTGGTGCAGGAGGGAGGGCTTTAGTTTCCTGGATCACAGGCTCTGGTGCTGGCAAAGGTGGGACCTGTACAAGTTAGACGGTTTGCACCTGAACTGGAACAGGACCAACATCCTTGCTGGGAGGTTTGCTAGTGCTGTTGCTGGGGGGTGGGGTGGCGGGGGGGGGGGGGTTTAAACTAATTTGGCAGGGGGATGGGATACAGAGTGGAGGTACAGTAGGGGGTGATGTACAGTCAAATATAAAGAGAAACTGAGTCAGTCTGGAAGACAGAGAAAATACAGACCTGTTAAGGCACAAGGGAAAAATGCAAGGCTGGATTGCATCTATTTTAATGCAAGGAGTCTCACTAGTAAGGCAGATGAGGGTGTTGATTAGCACATGGGAAGGGCAGGACTGGCAGTTCAATATTCCAGGGTATAGAATCTACAGGCATGATAGGGGCGGGGGTAAAAGAGGAGGTGGCATTGCACTGTTGTTCAAGGAGTCAATTACTGCAGTAAGAAGGGATGATATCGTAGAAGGTTTCTCAAATGAGGCCATATGGGTAGAACTTAAAAACAAAAAGGGGGCAATCACTTTGCTGGAAGTGTACTAAAGGCCTCCAAATAGTTAGGGAGAGATAGAGGAACAGATATGCAGGCAATTCTCAGAGAGGTGTAAAAGCAATAGGGTAATAATAGTAGGGGATTTCAACTTCCCCAATATCAACTGGGATAGTCTTAGTGCAAAAGGCTTAAAGGGGGCGAAATTCTTAAAATGCATACAGGAGAGCTTTTTGAGCCAGTACATAGAAAGTCCCACAAGAGAAGGGGCAGTACTGGACCTAATCCTAGGGAATGAAGACGGACAAGTGGTAGAAGTGTCTGTGGGGGAACATTTTGGGGATAGTGACCATAACTCTAAGATTTAAGGTAGTTATGGAAAAGGACAAAGATGGATCATAAATAAAGGTACTGAATTGGGGGAAGGCCGATTTCAAAATGATAAAACATGATCTGGCCAAAGTGGACTGGGAGCAGCTACTTGTAGGAAAGTCTACATCAGACCAGTGGGAGTCATTCAAAGAGGAAATAGTGTAAGTTCAGAGCCAACATGTACCCGTTAAGGTGAAGGTTAGGACCAACAAGTCCAGGGAACCCTGGGTGTCAAGGGATATAGAGGATTGGATCAGGAAAAAAAAGAGGCTTTTGGCAGATTCAGAGGGCTGAAAACAGCGGAGGCCCTAGAGGAGTATAGAAAGTGTAGGGGTGGTACTTAAAAAAGTAATTAGGAGAGTGAAGAGGGGCATGAAAAAACACTGGTGGGCAAGATAAAGGAAAATCCTAAGGCGTTTTATAAGTATATTAAGGGCAAGAGGATAACCAGGGAAAGAGTAGGGCCCATTAGCGACCAAAGTGGCAATCTGTGTGTGGAGCCAGAGGACATAGGTGAGGTTTTAAATGATTATTTTTCATCTGTGTTCACTATGGAGAAGGACGATGTAGGTGTAGAGATCAGGGAGGGGGATTGTGATATACTTGAACATAGTAGCATTGAAAGGGAGGAAGTATTAGCTGTTTTAGCGGGCTTAAAAGTGGATAAATCCCCAGGCCCATATGAGATGTATCCCAGGCTGTTATGTGAGGCAAGGGAGGAGATAGCAGGGGCTCTGACACAAATTTTCAAATCCTCTCTGGCCACAGGAGAGGCACCAGAGGATTGGAGGACAGCCAAAGTGGTGCCATTATTCAAGAAGGGTAGTAGGGATAAACCAAGTAATTACTGGCCATTGAGTCTAACATCAGTGGTTGGGAAACTATTGGAAAAAATTCTGAGGGACAGGATTAATCTCCACTTGGAGAGGCAGGGATTAATCAGAGATAGTCAGCATGGCTTTGTCATGGGGAGATCGTGTCTAACTAACTTGCTAGAATTTTTCGAGGAGGTGACTAGATGTGTAGATGAGGGTAAAGCAGTTGATGTAGTCTTCATGGACTTCAGTAAGGCTTTTGATAAGGTCCTGCATCGAAGATTGTTCAAGAAGGTAAGAGCCCATGGGATCCAGGGCAATTTGGCAAAGTGGATCCAAAATTGGCTTAGTGGCAGGAGGCAGAGGGTAATGGTCGAGGGTTTTTGCGAGTGGAAGCCTGTGACCCTTGCTGTTTGTAGTGTAGATTAATGATTTAGACGTGAATATCGGAGGTGTGATCAGTGAGTTCGCAGATGACACAAAAATTGGTTGTGTTGTAAATAGTGAGGAGGAAAGCCTTAGATTACGGGACGATATAGATGGGCTGGTAAGATGGGCAGAGCAGTGGCAAATGGAATTTAATCATGAGAAGTGTGAGGTGATGCATTTTGGGAGGACTAGCAAGGCAAGGGAATATTCAATGGATGGTCGGACCCTAGGAAGTACAGAAGTTCAGAGGGACCTTGGTGTACTTGTCCATAGATCACTGAAGGCAGCAGCACAGGTAGATAGGTGGTTAGGAAGGCATATGGGATACTTGCCTTTATCAGCCGAGGCACAGAATGTAAGAGCAGGGAAGTTATGATGGAGCTGTATAAAACGCTAGTTAGGTCACAGCTGGAGTACTGTGTACAGTTCTGGGCAGCACACTATCGGAAGGATGTGATTGCCCTGGAGAGAGTGCAGAGGAGATTCACCAGGATGTTGCCTGGGCTGGAGCATTTCAGCAATGAAGAGAGATTGAAAAGGCTAGGGTTGTTTTCCTTAGAGCAGAGAAGGCTGAGGAGGGAACTGATTGAGGTGTACAAAATTATGAGGGACATGGACAGGTTAGAAAGGAAGAAACTTTTTCCCTTAGTGGAGGGGTCAATAACCAGGGGGCATAGATTTAAGGTAAGGGGCAGGAGGTTTAGAGGTGACTTGAGGAAAATGTTTTTCACCCAGAGGGTGGTTGCAATCTGGAAGACACTGCCTGAAGAGGTGGCAGAGGCGGGAACCCTCACAACATTTAAGAAATATTTAGATGAGCACTTGAAACGCCATAGCATACAAGGCTACAGGCCAAGTGCTGGAAAATGGGATTAGAATAGTTAGGTGCTTGATGGCCGGCACAGACACGATGGACTGAAGGGCCTGTTTCTGTGTTGTATAACTCTATGACTTAACGTTGAATGGTGTGTGGCTTGGAGGGGAACTTGCAGGTGGTGCTGTTCCCATGCATCTGCTGCCCTTGTCCTTCTGGGTTGGTAGAGGTCGCAGGTTTGGAAGGTGCTGTCTAAGGAGCCTTGGTGCGTTGCTGCATTGCATCTTGTAGATGGTACACACTGCTGCCACTGTGCGTTGGTGGTGGAGGGAGTGAATGTTGAAGGTGGTGGATGGGGTTCCAATCAAGCGGACTGCTTTGTCCTGGATGGTGTCGAGCTTCTTGAGTGTTGTTGGAGCTGCACCTATCCAGGCAAGTGGAGAGTATTCCATCACACTCCAGACTTGTGCCTTGCAGGTGGTGGACAGACTTTGGGAAGACAGGAGGTGGGTTACTCACGACAGAATTCCCAGCGTCTGACCTGCTCTTGTAGCCATAGCATTTATATGGCTGCTGCAGTTAAGTTGCTGGTCATGGTAACCCCCAGGATGTCAATAGATCTGAGGATGTGTACATGTGTGTGTGTATATATATGTATATATACAACTATTTGAATGTGTGTATGTGTGTATGCCTCTGTGTCTGCTCCTCCCCTCCCTGGAGAAGCATGAAGAGTTTAATAACCGACATTGTTGGTTGTGTTGCAGATAATTGCATTTGATGAATTACGTACAGACCTCAGGAGCCCCATTGACCAGGGCAATCCACTCCATGCAGTAAGTACATCAAAGACTCCAGATGCGATGCGATAGATGGTAAAACCCTCCATATCATACTGCATGAGCGGGTAGGCACTGAAGCATGGGGAGAGGGATGGTACCAAATGTGGGCACTGACAAGTGTTCCATCTGGGATTTGTACTCGACAAAATCAGCAGGATCCCCTCAGTCCCTGCTGTCCCCTCATTCCCCATTCCGTCAGTCCCTGCTGTCCCCTCATTCCCCATTCCGTCAGTCCCTGCTGTCCCCTCATTCCCCATTCCGTCAGTCCCTGCTGTCCCCTCATTCCCCATTCCGTCAGTCCCTGCTGTCCCCTCATTCCCCATTCCGTCAGTCCCCGCTGTCCCCTCAGTCCCCATTCCCTCAGTCCCTGTTGTCCCCTCAGTCCCCACTCCCTCAGTCCCCGCTGTCCGCTCAGTCCCCATTCCCTCAGTCCCAGCTCCCTCAGTCCCCATTCTGTCAGTGCCCGCTGTCCGCTCAGTCCCCATTCCCTCAGTCCCTGTTGTCCACTCAGTCCCCATTCCGTCAGTCCCCGCTGTCCGCTCAGTCCCCATTCCCTCAGTCCCAGCTCCCTCAGTCCCCATTCTGTCAGTGCCCGCTGTCCGCTCAGTCCCCATTCCCTCAGTCCCTGTTGTCCACTCAGTCCCCATTCCGTCAGTCCCCGCTGTCCGCTCAGTCCCCATTCTGTCAGTGCCCGCTGTCCGCTCAGTCCCCATTCCCTCAGTCCCTGTTGTCCACTCAGTCCCCATTCCGTCAGTCCCCGCTGTCCGCTCAGTCCCCATTCCCTCAGTCCCTGTTGTCCACTCAGTCCCCATTCCGTCAGTCCCCGCTGTCCACTCAGTCCCCATTCCGTCAGTCCCCGCTGTCCGCTCAGTCCCCATTCCCTCAGTCCCAGCTCCCTCAGTCCCTGCTGTCCCCTCAGTCCCCATTCCGTCAGTCCCTGCTGTCCCCTCAGTCCCCATTCCCTCAGTCCCAGCTCCCTCAGTCCCTACTGTCCCCATTCCGTCAGTCCCTGCTGTCCCCTCAGTCCCTGCTGTCCCCTCAGACGCGACTCCCTCAGTCCCTGTTGTCCCCTCAGTTCCCAACCCCTCAATCCCTGCTGTCCCCTCAGTTCCCATCCCCTTAATCCCTGCTGCCCACTCAGTCCCCAACCCCTCAATCCCTGCTGTCCCCTCAGTTCCCATCCCCTTAATCCCTGCTGTCCCCACAGTCCCCAGTCCCTCAGTCCCTGCTGTCCCCTCAGTCCCCATCCCCTCAGTCCCCATCCCCTCAGTCCCTGCTGCCCACTCAGTCCCCATTCCGTCAGACCGTGCTGTCCCCTCAGTTCCCAACCCCTCAGTCCCTGCTGTCCCCTCAGTCCCATCCCCTCAGTCCCTGCCGTCCACTCAGTCCCCATCCCCTCAGTCCCTGCTGTCCCCACTGTCACCATCCCCTCAGTCCCTGCTGTCCCCACAGTCCCCATTCCCTCAGTCCTTGCTGTCCCCTCAGTCCCATCCCCTCAGTACCTGCTGTCCCCTCAGTCCCCATTCCCTCAGCCCCAGCTGTCTCCTCAGTCCCATCCCCTCAGTCCCTGCTGTCCCCATCCCCTCAGTCCCTGCTGTCCCCACAGTCCCCATTCCCTCAGTCCCATCCCCTCAGTACCTGCTGTCCCCAGTCCCCATTCCCTCAGCCCCAGCTGTCCCCTCAGTCCCCACTCCCTCAGTCCCTGCTGTCCCCATTCCGTCAGTCCCCACTCCCTCAGTCCCCTCAGACGCAACTCCCTCAGTCCCCTCAGTTCCCAACCCCTCAATCCCTGCTGTCCCCTCAGTTCCCATCCCCTTAATCCCTGCTGTCCCCTCAGTCCCCAGTCCCTCAATCCCTGCTGTCCCCATCCCCTCTGTCCCCATCCCCTCAGTCGCTGCTGCCCACTCAGTCCCCATCCCCAGTCCCTGCTGTCCCCTCAGTCCCTATCCCCTCAGTCGCTGCAGTCCCATCAGTCCCTTCCCCTCAGTCCCCATCCCCTCAGTCCCTGCTGCCCACTCAGTCCCCATCCCCTCAGTCCCTGCTGAACCCTCAGTCCCTGCTGTCCCCTCAGTCCCCATCCCCTCAGTCCCTGCTGTCCCCACAGTCCCCATCCCCTCAGTTCATGCTGTCCCCACAGTCCCCATCCCCTCAGTTCCTGCTGTCCCCTCAGTCCCCATCCACTCAGTTCCTGCTGTCCACACAGTCCCCATTCCCTCAGTCCCAACTGTCCCCTCAGTCCCCATCGCCTCAGTTCTTGCTGTCCTCTCAGTCCCCTTCGCCTCAGTTCTTGCTGTCCCCTCAGTCCCCTTCGCCTCAGTTCTTGCTGTCCCCTCAGTCCCCATCCCCTCAGTCCCTGCTGTCCCCTCAGTCCCCATCCCCTCAGTCCCTGCTGTCACCTCAGTCCCCAGTCCCTGCTGTCCCCTCAGTCCCATCCCCTCAGTCCCTGCTGTCCCCTCAGTCCCCATCCGCTCAGTCCCTGCTGTCCCCACAGTCCCCATCCCCTCAGTCCCCACAGTCCCCATCCCCTCAGTCCCCACAGTCCCCATCCCCTCAGTCCCTGCTGTCCCCACAGTCCCCATCCCCTCAGTTCCTGCTGTCCACTCAGTCCCCATTCCCTCAGTCCCAACTGTCCCCTCAGTCCCCATCGCCTCAGTTCTTGCTGTCCTCTCAGTCCCCTTCGCCTCAGTTCTTGCTGTCCCCTCAGTCCCCATCCCCTCAGTCCCTGCTGTCCCCTCAGTCCCCATCCCCTCAGTCCCTGCTGTCACCTCAGTCCCATCCCCTCAGTCCCTGCTGTCCCCTCAGTCCCCATCCGCTCAGTCCCTGCTGTCCCCACAGTCCCCATCCCCTCAGTCCCCACAGTCCCCATCCCCAGTCCATGCTGTCCCCACAGTCCCCATCCCCTCAGTTCCTGCTGTCCACTCAGTCCCCATTCCCTCAGTCCCAACTGTCCCCTCAGTCCCCATCCCCTCAGTCCCTGCTGTCCCCTCAGTCCCCATCCCCTCAGTCCCTGCTGTCACCTCAGTCCCCAGTCCCTGCTGTCCCCTCAGTCCCATCCCCTCAGTCCCTGCTGTCCCCACAGTCCCCATCCCCTCAGTCCCTGCTGTCCCCACAGTCCCCATTCCCTCAGTCCCTGCTGTCCCCTCAGTCCCATCCCCTCAGTACCTGCTGTCCCCTCAGTCCCATCCCCTCAGTCCCTGCTGCCCCACAGTCCCCATCCCCTCAGTCCCTGCTGTCCCCACAGTCCCCATCCCCTCAGTCCCCATTCCGTCAGACCGTGCTGTCCCCTCAGTTCCCATCCCCTCAGTCCCTGCTGTCCCCTCAGTCCCCATTCCCTCAGTCCCTGCTGTCCCCACAATCCCCATCCCTCAGTCCCTGCTGTCCCCTCAGTCCCCGTTCCGTCAGTCCCTGCTGTCCCCTCAGTTCCCATCCCCTCAGTCCGTGCTGTCCGCTCAGTCCCCACTCCTTCAGTCCCTGCTGAACCCTCAGTCCCTGCTGTCCCCTCAGTCCCCATCCCCTCAGTCCCTGCTGTCCCCATCCCCTCAGTACCTGCTGTCCCCTCAGTCCCCATTCCCTCAGCCCCAGCTGTCCCCTCAGTCCCATCCCCTCAATCCCTGCTGTCCCTTCAGTCCCCATCCCCTCAGTCGCTGCAGTCCCATCAGTCCCTTCCCCTCAGTCCCCATCCCCTCAGTCCCTGCTGTTCCCTCAGTCCCCATTCCCTCAGTCCCTGCTGTCCCCTCAGTCCCCATTCCCTCAGTCCCTGCTGTCCCCTCAGTCCCCGCTCCCTCAGTCCCTGCTGTCCCCTCAGTTCCCATCCCCTCAGTCCCTGCTGTCCCCTCAGTTCCCATCCCCTCAGTCCCCATCCCCTCAGTCCCCGCTGTCCCTTCAGTCCCCATCGCCTCATTTCTTGCTGTCCCCTCAGTCCCCATCCCCTCAGTCCCTGCTGTCCCCTCAGTCCCCATTCCCTCAGTCCCTGCTGTCCCCATTCCCTCAGTTCCTGCTGTCCCCTCAGTCCCCATTCCCTCAGTCCCTGCTGTCCCCACAGTCCCCATCCCCTCAGTACCTGCACTCCCCACAGTCCCCATTCCCTCAGTCCCATCCCCTCAGTACCTGCTGTCCTCAGTCCCCATTCCCTCAGTTCCTGCTGTCCACTCAGTCCCCATTGCCTCAGTTCCTGCTGTCCACTCAGTCCCCATTTCCTCAGTCCCTGCTGTCCCCTCAGTCCCCATCGCCTCAGTTCCTGCTGTCCCCTCAGTCCCCATTCCCTCAGTCCCTGCTGTCCCCTCAGTCCCTGCTGTCCACTCAGTCCCCATTCCCTCAGTCCCTGCTGTCCCCTCAGTCCCCATCGCCTCAGTTCCTGCTGTCCCCTCAGTCCCCATTCCCTCAGTTCCTGCTGTCCCCTCAGTCCCATCCCCTCAGTACCTGCTGTCCCCTCAGTCCCCATCCCCTCAGTCCCTGCTGTCCCCACAGTCCCCACTCCCTCAGTCCCTGCTGTCCCCTCAGTCCCCACTCCCTCAGTCCCTGCTGTCCCCATCCCCTCAGTCCCTGCTGTCCCCTCAGTCCCCACTCCCTCAGTCCCTGCTGTCCCCATTCCGTCAGTCCCTGCTGTCCCCATTCCGTCAGTCCCTGCTGTCCCCATCCCCTCAGACCCTGCTGTCCCCTCAGTCCCCATTCCGTCAGTCCCTGCTGTCCCCTCAGTTCCCAACCCCTCAGTCCCTGCTGTCCCCTCAGTCCCATCCCCTCAGCCCCAGCTGTCCCCTCAGTCCCATCCCCTCAGTCCCTGCTGTCCCCTCAGTCCCCATCCCCTCAGTCCCTGCTGTCCCCATCCCTTCAGTCCCTGCTGTCCCCACAGTCCCATCCCCTCAGTACCTGCTGTCCCCTCAGTCCCCATTCCCTCAGCCCCAGCTGTCCCCTCAGTCCCATCCCCTCAGTCCCTGCTGTCCCCTCAGTCCCCATCCCCTCAGTCGCTGCAGTCCCATCAGTCCCTTCCCCTCAGTCCCCATCCCCTCAGTCCCTGCTGTCCCCTTAGTCCCCATTGTCTCAGTTCCTGCTGTCCCCTCAGTCCCCATTGTCTCAGTTCCTGCTGTCCCCTCAGTCCCCATTGCCTCAGTTCCTGCTGTCCCCACAGTCCCCATTCCCTCAGGCCCTGCTGTCCCCTCAGTCCCCACTCCCTCAGTCCCTGCTGTCCCCATTCCGTCATTCCCTCAGTCCCCATCCCCTCAGTCGCTGCAGTCCCATCAGTCCCTTCCCCTCAGTCCCCATCCCCTCAGTCCCTGCTGTCCCCTCAGTCCCCACTCCCTCAGTCCCTGCAGTCCCCATTCCCTCAGTTCCTGCTGTTCCATCAGTCCCCATTCCCTCAGTTCCTGCTGTCCACTCAGTCCCCACTGTCCCCTCAGTCCCATCCCCTCAGTACCTGCTGTCCCCTCAGTCCCTGCTGTCCCCTCAGTCCCCATCCCCTCAGTCCATGCTGTCCCCACAGTCCCCATCCCCTCAGTCCCTGCTGTCCCCACAGTCCGCATTCCCTCAGTCCCTGCTGTCCCCACAGTCCGCATTCCCTCAGTCCCTGCTGTCCCCACAGTCCCCATCCCCTCAGTCCCTGCTGTCCCCACAGTCCGCATTCCCTCAGTCCCTGCTGTCCCCTCAGTCCCATCCCCTCAGTACCTGCTGTCCCCACAGTCCCCATCCCCTCAGTCCCTGCTGTCCCCACAGTCCCCATCCCCTCAGTCCCTGCTGTCCCCACAGTCCCCATCCCCTCAGTTCCTGCTGTCCCCACAGTCCCCATCCCCTCAGTTCCTGCTGTCCCCACAGTCCCCATCCCCTCAGTCCCTGCTGTCCCCACAGTCCCCATCCCCTCAGTCCCTGCTGTCCCCACAGTCCCCATCCCCTCAGTACCTGCTGTCCACTCAGTCCCCATCCCCTCAGTTCCTGCTGTTCCCTCAGTCCCATCCCCTCAGTACCTGCTGTCCACTCAGTCCCCATCCCCTCAGTTCATGCTGTCTCCTCAGTCCCCATTCCCTCAGTTCCTGCTGTCCACTCAGTCCCCACTCTCCCCTCAGTACCTGCTGTCCCCTCAGTACCTGCTGTCCCCTCAGTACCTGCTGTCCCCTCAGTCCCTGCTGTCCCCTCAGTCCCCATCCCCTCAGTCCCTGCTGTCCCCACAGTCCCCATCCCCTCAGTCCCTGCTGTCCCCACAGTCCGCATTCCCTCAGTCCCTGCTGTCCCCACAGTCCGCATTCCCTCAGTCCCTGCTGTCCCCACAGTCCGCATTCCCTCAGTCCCTGCTGTCCCCACAGTCCCCATCCCCTCAGTCCCTGCTGTCCCCACAGTCCGCATTCCCTCAGTCCCTGCTGTCCCCACAGTCCCCATCCGCTCAGTCCCTGCTGTCCCCACAGTCCCCATCCCCTCAGTCCCCACAGTCCCCATCCCCTCAGTCCCCACAGTCCCGATCCCCTCAGTCCCTGCTGTCCCCACAGTCCCCATCCCCTCAGTTCCTGCTGTCCACTCAGTCCCCATTCCCTCAGTCCCAACTGTCCCCTCAGTCCCCATCGCCTCAGTTCTTGCTGTCCTCTCAGTCCCCTTCGCCTCAGTTCTTGCTGTCCCCTCAGTCCCCATCCCCTCAGTCCCTGCTGTCCCCTCAGTCCCCATCCCCTCAGTCCCTGCTGTCACCTCAGTCCCATCCCCTCAGTCCCTGCTGTCCCCTCAGTCCCCATCCGCTCAGTCCCTGCTGTCCCCACAGTCCCCATCCCCTCAGTCCCCACAGTCCCCATCCCCAGTCCATGCTGTCCCCACAGTCCCCATCCCCTCAGTTCCTGCTGTCCACTCAGTCCCCATTCCCTCAGTCCCAACTGTCCCCTCAGTCCCCATCCCCTCAGTCCCTGCTGTCCCCTCAGTCCCCATCCCCTCAGTCCCTGCTGTCACCTCAGTCCCCAGTCCCTGCTGTCCCCTCAGTCCCATCCCCTCAGTCCCTGCTGTCCCCACAGTCCCCATCCCCTCAGTCCCTGCTGTCCCCACAGTCCCCATTCCCTCAGTCCCTGCTGTCCCCTCAGTCCCATCCCCTCAGTACCTGCTGTCCCCTCAGTCCCCATCCCCTCAGTCCCTGCTGCCCCACAGTCCCCATCCCCTCAGTCCCTGCTGTCCCCACAGTCCCCATCCCCTCAGTCCCCATTCCGTCAGACCGTGCTGTCCCCTCAGTTCCCATCCCCTCAGTCCCTGCTGTCCCCTCAGTCCCCATTCCCTCAGTCCCTGCTGTCCCCACAATCCCCATCCCTCAGTCCCTGCTGTCCCCTCAGTCCCCGTTCCGTCAGTCCCTGCTGTCCCCTCAGTTCCCATCCCCTCAGTCCGTGCTGTCCGCTCAGTCCCCACTCCTTCAGTCCCTGCTGAACCCTCAGTCCCTGCTGTCCCCTCAGTCCCCATCCCCTCAGTCCCTGCTGTCCCCATCCCCTCAGTACCTGCTGTCCCCTCAGTCCCCATTCCCTCAGCCCCAGCTGTCCCCTCAGTCCCATCCCCTCAATCCCTGCTGTCCCCTCAGTCCCCATCCCCTCAGTCGCTGCAGTCCCATCAGTCCCTTCCCCTCAGTCCCCATCCCCTCAGTCCCTGCTGTTCCCTCAGTCCCCATTCCCTCAGTCCCTGCTGTCCCCTCAGTCCCCATTCCCTCAGTCCCTGCTGTCCCCTCAGTCCCCACTCCCTCAGTCCCTGCTGTCCCCTCAGTTCCCATCCCCTCAGTCCCTGCTGTCCCCTCAGTCCCCATCCCCTCAGTCCCCATCCCCTCAGTCCCCGCTGTCCCTTCAGTCCCCATCGCCTCAGTTCTTGCTGTCCCCTCAGTCCCCATCCCCTCAGTCCCTGCTGTCCCCTCAGTCCCCATTCCCTCAGTCCCTGCTGTCCCCATTCCCTCAGTTCCTGCTGTCCCCTCAGTCTCCATTCCCTCAGTCCCTGCTGTCCCCACAGTCCCCATCCCCTCAGTACCTGCACTCCCCACAGTCCCCATTCCCTCAGTCCCATCCCCTCAGTACCTGCTGTCCTCAGTCCCCATCGCCTCAGTTCCTGCTGTCCACTCAGTCCCCATTTCCTCAGTCCCTGCTGTCCCCTCAGTCCCCATCGCCTCAGTTCCTGCTGTCCCCTCAGTCCCCATTCCCTCAGTCCCTGCTGTCCCCTCAGTCCCTGCTGTCCACTCAGTCCCCATTTCCTCAGTCCCTGCTGTCCCCTCAGTCCCCATCGCCTCAGTTCCTGCTGTCCCCTCAGTCCCCATTCCCTCAGTTCCTGCTGTCCCCTCAGTCCCATCCCCTCAGTACCTGCTGTCCCCTCAGTCCCCATCCCCTCAGTCCCTGCTGTCCCCACAGTCCCCACTCCCTCAGTCCCTGCTGTCCCCTCAGTCCCCACTCCCTCAGTCCCTGCTGTCCCCATTCCGTCAGTCCCTGCTGTCCCCATCCCCTCAGTCCCTGCTGTCGCCTCAGTCCCCACTCCCTCAGTCCCTGCTGTCCCCATTCCCTCAGTCCCTGCTGTCCCCATCCCCTCAGACCCTGCTGTCCCCTCAGTCCCCATTCCGTCAGTCCCTGCTGTCCCCTCAGTTCCCAACCCCTCAGTCCCTGCTGTCCCCTCAGTCCCATCCCCTCAGCCCCAGCTGTCCCCTCAGTCCCATCCCCTCAGTCCCTGCTGTCCCCTCAGTCCCCATCCCCTCAGTCCCTGCTGTCCCCATCCCCTCAGTCCCTGCTGTCCCCACAGTCCCATCCCCTCAGTACCTGCTGTCCCCTCAGTCCCCATTCCCTCAGCCCCAGCTGTCCCCTCAGTCCCATCCCCTCAGTCCCTGCTGTCCCCTCAGTCCCCATCCCTTCAGTCGCTGCAGTCCCATCAGTCCCTTCCCCTCAGTCCCCATCCCCTCAGTCCCTGCTGTCCCCTTAGTCCCCATTGTCTCAGTTCCTGCTGTCCCCTCAGTCCCCATTGCCTCAGTTCCTGCTGTCCCCACAGTCCCCATTCCCTCAGGCCCTGCTGTCCCCTCAGTCCCTGCTGTCCCTTCCCCTCAGTCCCCATTGCCTCAGTTCCTGCTGTGCCCTCAGTCCCCATCCCCTCAGTCGCTGCAGTCCCATCAGTCCCTTCCCCTCAGTCCCCATCCCCTCAGTCCCTGCTGTCCCCTCAGTCCCCACTCCCTCAGTCCCTGCAGTCCCCATTCCCTCAGTTCCTGCTGTTCCATCAGTCCCCATTCCCTCAGTTCCTTCTGTCTCCTCAGTCCCCATCCCCTCAGTCCCCATTCCCTCAGTTCCTGCTGTCCACTCAGTCCCCACTGTCCCCTCAGTCCCATCCCCTCAGTACCTGCTGTCCCCTCAGTCCCTGCTGTCCCCTCAGTCCCTGCTGTCCCCTCAGTCCCCATCCCCTCAGTCCATGCTGTCCCCACAGTCCCCATCCCCTCAGTCCCTGCTGTCCCCACAGTCCGCATTCCCTCAGTCCCTGCTGTCCCCACAGTCCGCATTCCCTCAGTCCCTGCTGTCCCCACAGTCCCCATCCCCTCAGTCCCTGCTGTCCCCACAGTCCGCATTCCCTCAGTCCCTGCTGTCCCCTCAGTCCCATCCCCTCAGTACCTGCTGTCCCCACAGTCCCCATCCCCTCAGTCCCTGCTGTCCCCACAGTCCCCATCCCCTCAGTCCCTGCTGTCCCCACAGTCCCCATCCCCTCAGTTCCTGCTGTCCCCACAGTCCCCATCCCCTCAGTCCCTGCTGTCCCCACAGTCCCCATCCCCTCAGTCCCTGCTGTCCCCACAGTCCCCATCCCCTCAGTACCTGCTGTCCACTCAGTCCCCATCCCCTCAGTTCCTGCTGTTCCCTCAGTCCCATCCCCTCAGTACCTGCTGTCCACTCAGTCCCCATCCCCTCAGTTCATGCTGTCTCCTCAGTCCCCATCCCCTCAGTCCCCATTCCCTCAGTTCCTGCTGTCCACTCAGTCCCCACTCTCCCCTCAGTCCCATCCCCTCAGTACCTGCTGTCCCCTCAGTACCTGCTGTCCCCTCAGTCCCTGCTGTCCCCTCAGTCCCCATCCCCTCAGTCCCTGCTGTCCCCACAGTCCCCATCCCCTCAGTCCCTGCTGTCCCCACAGTCCGCATTCCCTCAGTCCCTGCTGTCCCCACAGTCCGCATTCCCTCAGTCCCTGCTGTCCCCACAGTCCGCATTCCCTCAGTCCCTGCTGTCCCCACAGTCCCCATCCCCTCAGTCCCTGCTGTCCCCACAGTCCGCATTCCCTCAGTCCCTGCTGTCCCTTCAGTCCCATCCCCTCAGTACCTGCTGTCCCCTCAGTCCCCATCCCCTCAGTCCCTGCTGTCCCCACAGTCCCCATCCCCTCAGTCCCTGCTGTCCCCACAGTCCCCATCCCCTCAGTACCTGCTGTCCACTCAGTCCCCATCCCCTCAGTTCCTGCTGTCCCCTCAGTCCCCATCCCCTCAGTTCCTGCTGTCCCTTCAGTCCCCATCCCCTCAGTTCCTGCTGTCCACTCAGTCCCCATTCCCTCAGTCCCAACTGTCCCCTCAGTCCCCATCGCCTCAGTTCTTGCTGTCCTCTCAGTCCCCATCGCCTCAGTTCTTGCTGTCCCCTCAGTCCCCATCCCCTCAGTCCCTGCTGTCCCCTCAGTCCCCATCCCCTCAGTCCCTGCTGTCCCCTCAGTCCCCATCCCCTCAGTCCCTGCTGTCCCCTCAGTCCCTGCTGTCCCCACAGTCCCCATCCCCTCAGTCCCTGCTGTCCCCACAGTCCCCATCCCCTCAGTCCCTGCTGTCCCCACAGTCCCCATTCCCTCAGTCCCTGCTGTCCCCTCAGTCCCATCCCCTCAGTCCCTGCTGTCACCTCAGTCCCCAGTCCCTGCTGTCCCCTCAGTCCCATCCCCTCAGTCCCTGCTGTCCCCACAGTCCCCATCCCCTCAGTTCCTGCTGTCCCCTCAGTCCCCATCCCCTCAGTTCATGCTGTCCCCACAGTCCCCATTCCCTCAGTCCCAACTGTCCCCTCAGTCCCCATCGCCTCAGTTCTTGCTGTCCCCTCAGTCCCCATCCCCTCAGTCCCTGCTGTCCCCTCAGTCCCCATCCCCTCAGTCCCTGCTGTCCCCTCAGTCCCATCCCCTCAGTCCCTGCTGTCCCCACAGTCCCCATCCCCTCAGTCCCTGCTGTCCCCACAGTCCCCATTCCCTCAGTCCCTGCTGTCCCCTCAGTCCCATCCCCTCAGTCCCTGCTGTCACCTCAGTCCCCAGTCCCTGCTGTCCCCTCAGTCCCATCCCCTCAGTCCCTGCTGTCCCCACAGTCCCCATCCCCTCAGTTCCTGCTGTCCCCTCAGTCCCCATCCCCTCAGTTCATGCTGTCCCCACAGTCCCCATCCCCTCAGTTCCTGCTGTCCCCTCAGTCCCCATCCCCTCAGTTCCTGCTGTCCACTCAGTCCCCATTCCCTCAGTCCCTGCTGTCCACTCAGTCCCCATCGCCTCAGTTCTTGCTGTCCCCTCAGTCCCCATCCCCTCAGTCCCTGCTGTCCCCTCAGTCCCCATCCCCTCAGTCCCTGCTGTCCCCTCAGTCCCATCCCCTCAGTCCCTGCTGTCCCCACAGTCCCCATCCCCTCAGTCCCTGCTGTCCCCACAGTCCCCATCCCCACAGTCCCCATCCCCACAGTCCCCATCCCCACAGTCCCTGCTGTCCCCTCAGTCCCCATCCCCTCAGTCCCTGCTGTCCCCACAGTCCCCATTCCCTCAGCCCCTGCTGTCTCCTCAGTCCCCATCCCCTCAGTCCCTGCTGTCCCCACAGTCCCCATTCCCTCAGTCCCTGCTGTCCCCTCAGTCCCATCCCCTCAGTACCTGCTGTCCCCTCAGTCCCCATTCCCTCAGCCCCAGCTGTCCCCTCAGTCCCATCCCCTCAGTCGCTGCAGTCCCATCAGTCCCTTCCCCTCAGTCCCCATCCCCTCAGTCCCTGCTGTCCCCTCAGTCCCATCCCCTCAGTCCCCACTCCCTCAGTCCCTGCTGTCCCCACAGTCCCCATCCCCTCAGTCCCTGCTGTCCCCTCAGTCCCCGTTCCGTCAGTCCCTCCTGTCCCCTCAGTCCCCACTCCTTCAGTCCCTGCTGTCCCCTCAGTCCCTGCTGTCCCCTCAGTCCCCATCCCCTCAGTCCCTGCTGTCCCCATCCCCTCAGTATCTGCTGTCCCCTCATTTCCCATCCCCTCAGTCCCTGCTGTCCCCACTGTCACCATCCCCTCAGACCCTGCTGTCCCCATTCCCTCAGTCCCTGCAGTCCCCTCAGTACCTGCTGTCCCCTCAGTCCCCATTCCCTCAGCCCCAGCTGTCCCCTCAGTCCCATCCCCTCAATCCCTGCTGTCCCCTCAGTCCCCATCCCCTCAGTCGCTGCAGTCCCATCAGTCCCTTCCCCTCACTCCCCATCCCCTCAGTCCCTGCTGTTCCCTCAGTCCCCATTCCCTCAGTCCCTGCTATCCCCACAGTCCCCATTCCCTCAGTCCCTGCTGTCCCCTCAGTCCCCACTCCTTCAGTCGCTGCAGTCTCCTCAGTTCCCATCCCCTCAGTCCCTGCTGTCCCCTCAGTCCCTGCTGTCCCCTCAGTTCCCATCCCCTCAGTCCCTGCTGTCCCCTCAGTTCCCATCCCCTCAGTCCCCGCTGTCCCCTCAGTCCCCACTCCCTCAGTCCCTGCTGTCCCCTCAGTTCCCATCCCCTCAGTCCCTGCTTTCCCCTCAGTCCCCACTCCCTCAGTCCCTGCTGTCCCCTCAGTTCCCATCCCCTCAGTCCCTGCTGTCCCCTCAGTCCCCATCCCGTCAGTCCCCATCCCCTCAGTCCCCATCCCCTCAGTCCCCATCCCCTCAGTCCCCATCCCCTCAGTCCCCATCCCCTCAGTCCCCATCCCCTCAGTCCCCATCCCCTCAGTCCCCATCCCCTCAGTCCCCATCCCCTCAGTCCCCACTGTCCCTTCAGTCCCAATCGCCTCAGTTCTTGCTGTCCCCTCAGTCCCATCCCCTCAGTCCCTGCTGTCCCCTCAGTCCCCATTCCCTCAGTCCCTGCTGTCCCCACAGTCCCCATCCCCTCAGTACCTGCACTCCCCACAGTCCCCATTCCCTCAGTCCCATCCCCTCAGTCCCTGCTGTCCACTCAGTCCCCATCGCCTCAGTTCCTGCTGTCCACTCAGTCCCCATTTCCTCAGTCCCTGCTATCCCCTCAGTCCCCATCGCCTCAGTTCCTGCTGTCCCCTCAGTCCCCATTCCCTCAGTCCCTGCTGTCCCCTCAGTCCCCATCGCCTCAGTTCCTGCTGTCCCCTCAGTCCCCATTCCCTCAGTTCCTGCTGTCCCCTCAGTCCCATCCCCTCAGTACCTGCTGTCCCCTCAGTCCCCATCCCCTCAGTACCTGCTGTCCCCTCAGTCCCCATCCCCTCAGTCCCTGCTGTCCCCTCAGTCCCCACTCCCTCAGTCCCTGCTGTCCCCATTCCGTCAGTCCCTGCTGTCCCCATTCCGTCAGTCCCTGCTGTCCCCATCCCCTCAGACCCTGCTGTCCCCTCAGTCCCCATTCCGTCAGTCCCTGCTGTCCCCTCAGTTCCCAACCCCTCAGTCCCTGCTGTCCCCTCAGTCCCTGCTGTCCCCATCCCCTCAGTCCCTGCTGTCCCCACAGTCCCATCCCCTCAGTACCTGCAGTCCCCTCAGTCCCCATTCCCTCAGCCCCAGCTGTCCCCTCAGTCCCATCCCCTCAGTCCCTGCTGTCCCCTCAGTCCCCATCCCCTCAGTCGCTGCAGTCCCATCAGTCCCTTCCCCTCAGTCCCCATCCCCTCAGTCCCTGCTGTCCCCTTAGTCCCCATTGCCTCAGTTCCTGCTGTCCCCTCAGTCCCTGCTGTCCCCTCAGTCCCTGCTGTCCCCTCAGTCGCTGCAGTCCAATCAGTCCCTTCCCCTCAGTCCCCATTGCCTCAATCCCTGCTGTCCCCTCATTCCCCGTCCCCTCAGTCCCTGCTGTCCCTTCCCCTCAGTCCCCATTGCCTCAGTTCCTGCTGTGCCCTCAGTCCCCATCCCCTCAGTCGCTGCAGTCCCATCAGTCCCCATTCCCTCAGTTCCTGCTGTCCCCTCAGTCCCCATTCCGTCAGTCCCTGCTGTTCCCTCAGTCCCCATTCCCTCAGTTCCTTCTGTCTCCTCAGTCCCCATCCCCTCAGTCCCCACTGTCCCCTCAGTCCCATCCCCTCAGTACCTGCTGTCCCCTCAGTCCCTGCTGTCGCCTCAGTCCCCATACCCTCAGTCCCTGCTGTCCCCACAGTCCCCATCCCCTCAGTCCCTGCTGTCCCCACAGTCCCCATCCCCTCAGTCCCTGCTGTCCCCTCAGTCCCATCCCCTCAGTACCTGCTGTCCCCTCAGTCCCCATCCCCTCAGTCCCTGCTGTCCCCACAGTCCCCATCCCCTCAGTCCCTGCTGTCCCCACAGTCCCCATCCCCTCAGTCCCTGCTGTCCCCACAGTCCCCATCCCCTCAGTCCCTGCTGTCCACTCAGTCCCCATCCCCTCAGTTCCTGCTGTCCCCTCAGTCCCATCCCCTCAGTCCCCATCCCCTCAGTTCATGCTGTCCCCACAGTCCCCATCCCCTCAGTTCCTGCTGTCCCCTCAGTCCCCATCCCCTCAGTTCCTGCTGTCCCCTCAGTCCCCATCCCCTCAGTTCCTGCTGTCCACTCAGTCCCCATTCCCTCAGTCCCAACTGTCCCCTCAGTCCCCATCGCCTCAGTTCTTGCTGTCCTCTCAGTCCCCATCCCCTCAGTCCCTGCTGTCCCCTCAGTCCCCATCCGCTCAGTCCCTGCTGTCCCCACAGTCCCCATCCCCTCAGTCCCTGCTGTCCCCACAGTCCCCATCCCCTCAGTCCCTGCTGTCCCCTCAGTCCCCATCCCCTCAGTTCCTGCTGTCCACTCAGTCCCCATTCCCTCATTCCCAACTGTCCCCTCAGTCCCCATCGCCTCAGTTCTTGCTGTCCTCTCAGTCCCCATCGCGTCAGTTCTTGCTGTCCCCTCAGTCCCCATCCCCTCAGTCCCTGCTGTCCACTCAGTCCCCATCCCCTCAGTCCCTGCTGTCACCTCAGTCCCCAGTCCCTGCTGTCCCCTCAGTCCCATCCGCTCAGTCCCTGCTGTCCCCTCAGTCCCCATCCCCTCAGTCCCTGCTGTCCCCACAGTCCCCATCCCCTCAGTCCCTGCTGTCCCCACAGTCCCCATTCCCTCAGTCCCTGCTGTCCCCTCAGTCCCATCCCCTCAGTCCCTGCTGTCCCCTCAGTCCCATCCCCTCAGCCCCAGCTGTCCCCTCAGTCCCATCCCCTCAGTCCCTGCTGTCCCCTCAGTCCCCACTCCCTCAGTCCCTGCTGTCCCCACAGTCCCCATCCCCTCAGTCCCCACTCCCTCAGTCCCTGCTGTCCCCACAGTCCCCATCCCCTCAGTCCCTGCTGTCCCCTCAGTCCCATCCCCTCAGTCCCCACTCCCTCAGTCCCTGCTGTCCCCACAGTCCCCATCCCCTCAGTCCCTGCTGTCCCCTCAGTCCCCGTTCCGTCAGTCCCTGCTGTCCCCTCAGTCCCCACTCCTTCAGTCCCTGCTGAACCGTCAGTCCCTGCTGTCCCCTCAGTCCCCATACCCTCAGGCCCTGCTGTCCCCATCCCCTCAGTATCTGCTGTCCCCTCAGTTCCCATCCCCTCAGTCCCTGCTGTCCCCACTGTCACCATCCCCTCAGACCCTGTTGTCCCCATTCCCTCAGTCCCTGCTGTCCCCTCAGTCCCATCCCCTCAATCCCTGCTGTCCCCTCAGTCCCCATCCCCTCAGTCGCTGCAGTCCCATCAGTCCCTTCCCCTCACTCCCCATCCCCTCAGTCCCTGCTGTTCCCTCAGTCCCCATTCCCTCAGTCCCTGCTGTCCCCACAGTCCCCATTCCCTCAGTCCCTGCTGTCACCTCAGTCCCCAGTCCCTGCTGTCCCCTCAGTCCCTGCTGTCCCCACAGTCCCCATCCCCTCAGTCCCTGCTGTCCCCACAGTCCCCATCCCCTCAGTCCCTGCTGTCCCCACAGTCCCCATTCCCTCAGTCCCTGCTGTCCCCTCAGTCCCATCCCCTCAGTCCCTGCTGTCCCCACAGTCCCCATCCCCTCAGTCCCTGCTGTCCCCACAGTCCCCATCCCCTCAGTCCCTGCTGTCCCCTCAGTCCCCATCCCCTCAGTCCCTGCTGTCCCCACAGTCCCCATCCCCTCAGTCCCTGCTGTCCCCACAGTCCCCATCCCCTCAGTCCCTGCTGTCCCCTCAGTCCCATCCCCTCAGTACCTGCTGTCCCCTCAGTCCCCATTCCCTCAGCCCCAGCTGTCCCCTCAGTCCCATCCCCTCAGTCGCTGCAGTCCCATCAGTCCCTTCCCCTCAATCCCTGCTGTCCCCTCAGTCCCCATCCACTCAGTCGCTGCAGTCCCATCAGTCCCTTCCCCTCACTCCCCATCCCCTCAGTCCCTGCTGTTCCCTCAGTCCCCATTCCCTCAGTCCCTGCTGTCCCCACAGTCCCCATTCCCTCAGTCCCTGCTGTCCCCACAGTCCCCATTCCCTCAGTCCCTGCTGTCCCCTCAGTCCCCACTCCTTCAGTCACTGCAGTCCCCTCAGTTCCCATCCCCTCAGTCCCTGCTGTCCCCTCAGGTCCCATCCCCTCAGTTCCTGCTGTCCCCTCAGTTCCCATCCCCTCAGTCCCTGCTGTCCCCTCAGTTCCCATCCCCTCAGTCCCTGCTGTCCCCTCAGTCCCTGCTGTCCCCTCAGTTCCCATCCCCTCAGTTCCTGCTGTCCCCTCAGTTCCCATCCCCTCAGTCCCTGCTGTCCCCTCAGTTCCCATCCCCTCAGTCCCTGCTGTCCCCTCAGTTCCCATCCCCTCAGTCCCCGCTGTCCCCTCAGTCCCTGCTGTCCCCTCAGTTCCCATCCCCTCAGTCCCTGCTGTCCCCTCAGTCCCCACTCCCTCAGTCCCTGCTGTCCCCTCAGTTCCCATCCCCTCAGTCCCTGCTGTCCCCTCAGTTCCCATCCCCTCAGTCCCCATCCCCTCAGTCCCCATCCCCTCAGTCCCCACTGTCCCTTCAGTCCCCATCGCCTCAGTTCTTGCTGTCCCCTCAGTCCCATCCCCTCAGTCCCTGCTGTCCCCTCAGTCCCCATTCCCTCAGTTCCTGCTGTCCCCTCAGTCCCCATTCCCTCAGTCCCTGCTGTCCCCACAGTCCCCATCCCCTCAGTACCTGCACTCCCCACAGTCCCCATTCCCTCAGTCCCATCCCCTCAGTACCTGCTGTCCTCAGTCCCTGCTGTCCACTCAGTCCCCATCGCCTCAGTTCCTGCTGTCCACTCAGTCCCCATTTCCTCAGTCCCTGCTGTCCCCTCAGTCCCCATCGCCTCAGTTCCTGCTGTCCCCTCAGTCCCCATTCCCTCAGTCCCTGCTGTCCCCTCAGTCCCTGCTGTCCCCTCAGTCCCCATCGCCTCAGTTCCTGCTGTCCCCTCAGTCCCCATTCCCTCAGTTCCTGCTGTCCCCTCAGTCCCATCCCCTCAGTACCTGCTGTCCCCTCAGTCCCCATCCCCTCAGTCCCTGCTGTCCCCACAGTCCCCACTCCCTCAGTCCCTGCTGTCCCCTCAGTCCCCACTCCCTCAGTCCCTGCTGTCCCCATTCCGTCAGTCCCTGCTGTCGCCATCCCCTCAGACCCTGCTGTCCCCTTAGTCCCCATTCCGTCAGTCCCTGCTGTCCCCTCAGTTCCCAACCCCTCAGTCCCTGCTGTCCCCTCAGTCCCATCCCCTCAGTCCCTGCTGTCCCCTCAGTCCCATCCCCTCAGTCCCTGCTGTCCCCATCCCCTCAGTCCCTGCTGTCCCCACAGTCCCATCCCCTCAGTACCTGCTGTCCCCTCAGTCCCCATTCCCTCAGCCCCAGCTGTCCCCTCAGTCCCATCCCCTCAGTCCCTGCTGTCCCCTCAGTCCCCATCCCCTCAGTCGCTGCAGTCCCATCAGTCCCTTCCCCTCAGTACCCATCCCCTCAGTCCCTGCTGTCCCCTTAGTCCCCATTGCCTCAGTTCCTGCTGTCCCCTCAGTCCCCATTGCCTCAGTCCCTGCTGACGCCTCAGTCGCTGCAGTCCAATCAGTCCCTTCCCCTCAGTCCCCATTGCCTCAATCCCTGCTGTGCCCTCATTCCCCGTCCCCTCAGTCCCTGCTGTCCCTTCCCCTCAGTCCCCATTGCCTCAGTTCCTGCTGTGCCCTCAGTCCCCATCCCCTCAGTCGCTGCAGTCCCATCAGTCCCCATTCCCTCAGTTCCTGCTGTCCCCTCAGTCCCCATTCCGTCAGTCCCTGCTGTTCCCTCAGTCCCCATTCCCTCAGTTCCTTCTGTCTCCTCAGTCCCCATCCCCTCAGTCCCCACTGTCCCCTCAGTCCCATCCCCTCAGTACCTGCTGTCCCCTCAGTCCCTGCTGTCTCCTCAGTCCCGATACCCTCAGTCCCTGCTGTCCCCACAGTCCCCATCCCCTCAGTCCCTGCTGTCCCCACAGTCCGCATTCCCTCAGTCCCTGCTGTCCCCTCAGTCCCATCCCCTCAGTACCTGCTGTCCCCTCAGTCCCCATCCCCTCAGTCCCTGCTGTCCCCACAGTCCCCATCCCCTCAGTCCCTGCTGTCCCCATCCCCTCAGTCCCTGCTGTCCCCACAGTCCCCATCCCCTCAGTCCCTGCTGTCCCCACAGTCCCCATCCCCTCAGTTCCTGCTGTCCCCTCAGTCCCATCCCCTCAGTCCCCATCCCCTCAGTTCATGCTGTCCCCACAGTCCCCATCCCCTCAGTTCCTGCTGTCCCCTCAGTCCCCATCCCCTCAGTTCCTGCTGTCCCCTCAGTCCCCATCCCCTCAGTTCCTGCTGTCCACTCAGTCCCCATTCCGTCAGTCCCAACTGTCCCCTCAGTCCCCATCGCCTCAGTTCTTGCTGTCCTCTCAGTCCCCATCCCCTCAGTCCCTGCTGTCCCCTCAGTCCCATCCCCTCAATCCCTGCTGTCCCCTCAGTCCCCATCCCCTCAGTCGCTGCAGTCCCATCAGTCCCTTCCCCTCACTCCCCATCCCCTCAGTCCCTGCTGTTCCCTCAGTCCCCATTCCCATCAGTCCCTTCCCCTCAGTCCCCATTCCCTCAGTCCCTGCTGTCCCCTCAGTCCCCACTCCCTCAGTCCCTGCTGTCCCCTCAGTTCCCATCCCCTCAGTCCCTGCTGTCCCCTGAGTTCCCATCCCCTCAATCCCCGCTGTCCCTTCAGTCCCCATCGCCTCAGTTCTTGCTGTCCCCTCAGTCCCCATTCCCTCAGCCCCAGCTGTCCCCTCAGTCCCATCCCCTCAGTCGCTGCAGTCCCATCAGTCCCTTCCCCTCAGTCCCCATCCCCTCAGTCCCCATTCCGTCAGACCGTGCTGTCCCCTCAGTTCCCATCCCCTCAGTCCCTGCTGTCCCCTCAGTCCCATCCCCTCAGTCCCCACTCCCTCAGTCCCTGCTGTCCCCACAGTCCCCATCCCCTCAGTCCCTGCTGTCCCCACAGTCCCCATCCCCTCAGTCCCTGCTGTCCCCTCAGTCCCCATCCCCTCAGTTCCTGCTGTCCACTCAGTCCCCATTCCCAACTGTCCCCTCAGTCCCCATCGCCTCAGTTCTTGCTGTCCTCTCAGTCCCCATCGCCTCAGTTCTTGCTGTCCCCTCAGTCCCCATCCCCTCAGTCCCTGCTGTCCCCTCAGTCCCCATCCCCTCAGTCCCTGCTGTCACCTCAGTCCCCAGTCCCTGCTGTCCCCTCAGTCCCATCCCCTCAGTCCCTGCTGTCCCCTCAGTCCCCATCTCCTCAGTCCCTGCTGTCCCCACAGTCCCCATCCCCTCAGTCCCTGCTGTCCCCACAGTCCCCATTGCCTCAGTCCCTGCTGTCCCCTCAGTCCCATCCCCTCAGTACCTGCTGTCCCCTCAGTCCCATCCCCTCAGCCCCAGCTGTCCCCTCAATCCCTGCTGTCCCCTCAGTCCCCACTCCCTCAGTCCCTGCTGTCCCCTCAGTCCCCACTCCCTCAGTCCCTGCTGTCCCCACAGTCCCCATCCCCTCAGTCCCTGCTGTCCCCTCAGTCCCATCCCCTCAGTCCCTGCTGTCCCCTCAGTCCCATCCCCTCAGTCCCCACTCCCTCAGTCCCTGCTGTCCCCACAGTCCCTGCTGTCCCCACAGTCCCCATCCCCTCAGTCCCTGCTGTCCCCTCAGTCCCCGTTCCGTCAGTCCCTGCTGTCCCCTCAGTTCCCATCCCCTCAGTCCCTGCTGTCCCCTCAGTCCCCACTCCTTCAGTCCCTGCTGAACCCTCAGTCCCTGCTGTCCCCTCAGTCCCCATCCCCTCAGTCCCTGCTGTCCCCATCCCCTCAGTATCTGCTGTCCCCTCAGTTCCCATCCCCTCAGTCCCTGCTGTCCCCACTGTCACCATCCCCTCAGACCCTGCTGTCCCCATTCCCTCAGTCCCTGCTGTCCCCTCAGTACCTGCTGTCCCCTCAGTCCCCATTCCCTCAGCCCCAGCTGTCCCCTCAGTCCCATCCCCTCAATCCCTGCTGTCCCCTCAGTCCCCATCCCCTCAGTCGCTGCAGTCCCATCAGTCCCTTCCCCTCACTCCCCATCCCCTCAGTCCCTGCTGTTCCCTCAGTCCCCATTCCCTCAGTCCCTGCTGTCCCCACAGTCCCCATTCCCTCAGTCCCTGCTGTCACCTCAGTCCCCAGTCCCTGCTGTCCCCTCAGTCCCTGCTGTCCCCACAGTCCCCATCCCCTCAGTCCCTGCTGTCCCCACAGTCCCCATCCCCTCAGTCCCTGCTGTCCCCACAGTCCCCATTCCCTCAGTCCCTGCTGTCCCCTCAGTCCCATCCCCTCAGTACCTGCTGTCCCCACAGTCCCCATCCCCTCAGTCCCTGCTGTCCCCACAGTCCCCATCCCCTCAGTCCCTGCTGTCCCCACAGTCCCCATCCCCTCAGTCCCTGCTGTCCCCACAGTCCCCATTCCCTCAGTCCCTGCTGTCCCCTCAGTCCCCATCCCCTCAGTCCCTGCTGTCCCCACAGTCCCCATCCCCTCAGTCCCTGCTGTCCCCTCAGTCCCATCCCCTCAGTACCTGCTGTCCCCTCAGTCCCCATTCCCTCAGTCCCTGCTGTCCCCACAGTCCCCATTCCCTCAGTCCCTGCTGTCACCTCAGTCCCCAGTCCCTGCTGTCCCCTCAGTCCCTGCTGTCCCCACAGTCCCCATCCCCTCAGTCCCTGCTGTCCCCACAGTCCCCATCCCCTCAGTCCCTGCTGTCCCCACAGTCCCCATTCCCTCAGTCCCTGCTGTCCCCTCAGTCCCATCCCCTCAGTACCTGCTGTCCCCACAGTCCCCATCCCCTCAGTCCCTGCTGTCCCCACAGTCCCCATCCCCTCAGTCCCTGCTGTCCCCACAGTCCCCATCCCCTCAGTCCCTGCTGTCCCCACAGTCCCCATCCCCTCAGTCCCTGCTGTCCCCACAGTCCCCATTCCCTCAGTCCCTGCTGTCCCCTCAGTCCCCATCCCCTCAGTCCCTGCTGTCCCCACAGTCCCCATCCCCTCAGTCCCTGCTGTCCCCACAGTCCCCATCCCCTCAGTCCCTGCTGTCCCCTCAGTCCCATCCCCTCAGTACCTGCTGTCCCCTCAGTCCCCATTCCCTCAGCCCCAGCTGTCCCCTCAGTCCCATCCCCTCAGTCGCTGCAGTCCCATCAGTCCCTTCCCCTCAGTCCCCATCCCCTCAGTCCCCATTCCGTCAGACCGTGCTGTCCCCTCAGTTCCCATCCCCTCAGTCCCTGCTGTCCCCTCAGTCCCATCCCCTCAGTCCCCACTCCCTCAGTCCCTGCTGTCCCCACAGTCCCCATCCCCTCAGTCCCTGCTGTCCCCACAGTTCCCATCCCCTCAGTCCCTGCTGTCCCCACAGTCCCCATCCCCTCAGTCCCTGCTGTCCCCTCAGTCCCCGTTCCGTCAGTCCCTGCTATCCCCTCAGTTCCCATCCCCTCAGTCCCTGCTGTCCCCTGAGTCCCCACTCCTTCAGTCCCTGCTGAACCCTCAGTCCCTGCTGTCCCCTCAGTCCCCATCCCCTCAGTCCCTGCTGTCCCCATCCCCTCAGTATCTGCTGTCCCCTCAGTTCCCATCCCCTCAGACCCTGCTGTCCCCATCCCCTCAGACCCTGCTGTCCCCATTCCCTCAGTCCCTGCTGTCCCCTCAGTCCCCATTCCCTCAGCCCCAGCTGTTCCCTCAGTCCCATCCCCTCAATCCCTGCTGTCCCCTCAGTCCCATCCCCTCAGTACCTGCTGTCCCCTGAGTCCCCATCCCCTCAGTCCCTGCTGTCCCCACAGTCCCCATTCCCTCAGTCCCTGCTGTCCCCTCAGTCCCATCCCCTCAGTACCTGCTGTCCCCACAGTCCCCATCCCCTCAGTCCCTGCTGTCCCCACAGTTCCCATCCCCTCAGTCCCTGCTGTCCCCACAGTCCCCATTCCCTCAGTCCCTGCTGTCCCCTCAGTCCCCATCCCCTCAGTCCCTGCTGTCCCCACAGTCCCCATCCCCTCAGTCCCTGCTGTCCCCTCAGTACCTGCTGTCCCCTCAGTACCTGCTGTCCCCTCAGTACCTGCTGTCCCCTCAGTCCCTGCTGTCCCCTCAGTACCTGCTGTCCCCTCAGTACCTGCTGTCCCCTCAGTACCTGCTGTCCCCTCAGTCCCCATTCCCTCAGCCCCAGCTGTCCCCTCAGTCCCATCCCCTCAGTCGCTGCAGTCCCATCAGTCCCTTCCCCTCAGTCCCCATCCCCTCAGTCCCCATTCCGTCAGACCGTGCTGTCCCCTCAGTTCCCATCCCCTCAGTCCCTGCTGTCCCCTCAGTCCCATCCCCTCAGTCCCCACTCCCTCAGTCCCTGCTGTCCCCACAGTCCCCATCCCCTCAGTCCCTGCTGTCCCCACAGTCCCCATCCCCTCAGTCCCTGCTGTCCCCTCAGTCCCCGTTCCGTCAGTCCCTGCTGTCCCCTCAGTTCCCATCCCCTCAGTCCCTGCTGTCCCCTCAGTCCCCACTCCTTCAGTCCCTGCTGAACCCTCAGTCCCTGCTGTCCCCTCAGTCCCCATCCCCTCATTCCCCATCCCCTCAGTCCCTGCTGTCCCCATCCCCTCAGTATCTGCTGTCCCCTCAGTTCCCATCCCCTCAGTCCCTGCTGTCCCCACTGTCACCATCCCCTCAGACCCTGCTGTCCCCATTCCCTCAGTCCCTGCTGTCCCCTCAGTCCCTGCTGTCCCCTCAGTCCCCATTCCCTCAGCCCCAGCTGTCCCCTCAGTCCCATCCCCTCAATCCCTGCTGTCCCCTCAGTCCCATCCCCTCAGTACCTGCTGTCCCCTCAGTCCCCATTCCCTCAGCCCCAGCTCTCCCCTCAGTCCCATCCCCTCAGTCGCTGCAGTCCCATCAGTCCCTTCCCCTCAGTCCCCATCCCCTCAGTCCCCATTCCGTCAGACCGTGCTGTCCCCTCAGTTCCCATCCCCTCAGTCCCATCCCCTCAGTCCCCACTCCCTCAGTCCCTGCTGTCCCCACAGTCCCCATCACCTCAGTCCCTGCTGTCCCCTCAGTCCCCGTTCCGTCAGTCCCTGCTGTCCCCTCAGTTCCCATCCCCTCAGTCCCTGCTGTCCCCTCAGTCCCCATCCCCTCAGTCCCTGCTGTCCCCATCCCCTCAGTATCTGCTGTCCCCTCAGTTCCCATCCCCTCAGTCCCTGCTGTCCCCACTGTCACCATCCCCTCAGACCCTGCTGTCCCCATTCCCTCAGTCCCTGCTGTCCCCTCAGTACCTGCTGTCCCCTCAGTCCCCATTCCCTCAGCCCCAGCTGTCCCCTCAGTCCCATCCCCTCAATCCCTGCTGTCCCCTCAATCCCCATCCCCTCAGTCGCTGCAGTCCCATCAGTCCCTTCCCCTCACTCCCCATCCCCTCAGTCCCTGCTGTTCCCTCAGTCCCCATTCCCATCAGTCCCTTCCCCTCAGTCCCCATTCCCTCAGTCCCTGCTGTCCCCTCAGTCCCCACTCCCTCAGTCCCTGCTGTCCCTTCAGTCCCCATCGCCTCAGTTCTTGCTGTCCCCTCAGTCCCCATCCCCTCAGTCCCTGCTGTCCCCTCAGTCCTTGCTGTCCCCTCAGTCCCCACAGTCCCCATTCCCTCAGTTCCTGCTGTCCCCTCAGTCCCCATTCCCTCAGTCCCTGCTGTCCCCACAGTCCCCATTCCCTCAGTCCCTGCTGTCCCCACAGTCCCCATTCCCTCAGTCCCATCCCCTCAGTACCTGCTGTCCTCAGTCCCCATTCCCTCAGTTCCTGCTGTCAACTCAGTCCCCATCGCCTCAGTTCCTGCTGTCCACTCAGTCCCCATTTCCTCAGTCCCTGCTGTCCCCTCAGTCCCCATCGCCTCAGTTCCTGCTGTCCCCTCAGTCCCCATTCCCTCAGTCCCTGCTGTCCTCTCAGTCCCTGCTGTCCACTCAGTCCCCATTCCCTCAGTCCCTGCTGTCCCCTCAGTCCCCATCGCCTCAGTTCCTGCTGTCCCCTCAGTCCCCATTCCCTCAGTTCCTGCTGTCCCCTCAGTCCCCATCCCCTCAGTCCCTGCTGTCCCCACAGTCCGCACTCCCTCAGTCCCTGCTGTCCCCACTCCCTCAGTCCCTGCTGTCCCCATTCCGTCAGTCCCTGCTGTCCCCATTCCGTCAGTCCCTGCTGTCCCCATCCCCTCAGACCCTGCTGTCCCCTCAGTCCCCATTCCGTCAGTCCCTGCTGTCCCCTCAGTTCCCAACCCCTCAGTCCCTGCTGTCCCCTCAGTCCCATCCCCTCAGTCCCTGCTGTCCCCATCCCCTCAGTCCCTGCTGTCCCCATCCCCTCAGTCCCTGCTGTCCCCACAGTCCCATCCCCTCAGTACCTGCTGTCCCCTCAGTCCCCATTCCCTCAGCCCCAGCTGTCCCCTCAGTCCCATCCCCTCAGTTCCTGCTGTCCCCACAGTCCCCATTCCCTCAGTCCCTGCTGTCCCCTCAGTCGCTGCAGCCCAATCAGTCCCTTCCCCTCAGTCCCCATTGCCTCAATCCCTGCTGTCCCCTCATTCCCCGTCCCCTCAGTCCCTGCTGTCCCCTCAGTCCCTGCTGTCCCTTCCCCTCAGTCCCCATTGCCTCAGTTCCTGCTGTGCCCTCAGTCCCCATCCCCTCAGTCGCTGCAGTCCCATCAGTCCCTTCCCCTCAGTCCCCATCCCCTCAGTCCCTGCTGTCCCCTCAGTCCCCACTCCCTCAGTCCCTGCAGTCCCCATTCCCTCAGTTCCTGCTGTCCCCTCAGTCCCCATTCCGTCAGTCCCTGCTGTTCCCTCAGTCCCCATTCCCTCAGTTCCTTCTGTCTCCTCAGTCCCCAACCCCTCAGTCCCCATTCCCTCAGTTCCTGCTGTCCACTCAGTCCCCACTGTCCCCTCAGTCCCATCCCCTCAGTACCTGCTGTCCCCTCAGTCCCTGCTGTCCCCTCAGTCCCTGCTGTCCCCTCAGTCCCCATCCCCTCAGTCCCTGCTGTCCCCACAGTCCGCATTCCCTCAGTCCCTGCTGTCCCCTCAGTCCCATCCCCTCAGTACCTGCTGTCCCCTCAGTCCCCATCCCCTCAGTCCCTGCTGTCCCCACAGTCCCCATCCCCTCAGTCCCTGCTGTCCCCACAGTCCCCATTCCCTCAGTCCCTGCTGTCCCCTCAGTCCCATCCCCTCAGTACCTGCTGTCCCCTCAGTCCCCATTCCCTCAGCCCCAGCTGTCCCCTCAGTTCCATCCCCTCAGTCCCTGCTGTCCCCATCCCCTCAGTCGCTGCAGTCCCTTCCCCTCAGTCGCTGCAGTCCCTTCCCCTCAGTCCCCATCGCCTCAGTTCCTGCTGTCCCCTCAGTCCCCATTCCCTCAGTCCCTGCTGTCCCCTCAGTCCCCGTCGCCTCAGTTCCTGCTGTCCACTCAGTCCCCATTCCCTCAGTCCCTGCTGTCCCCTCAGTCCCCATCGCCTCAGTTCCTGCTGTCCCCTCAGTTCCAATTCCCTCAGATCCTGCTGTCCCCTCAGTCCCATCGCCTCAGTACCTGCTGTCCCCTCAGTCCCCATTCCCTCAGTCCCTGCTGTCCCCATTCCCTCAGTCCCTGCTGTCCCCATTCCCTCAGTCCCTGCTGTCCCCTCAGTCCCCACTCCCTCAGTCCCTGCTGTCCCCATTCCGTCAGTCCCTGCTGTCCCCACTCCCTCAGTCCCCACTCCCTCAGTCCCTGCTGTCCCCATTCCGTCAGTCCCTGCTGTCCCCATTCCGTCAGTCCCTGCTGTCCCCATTCCGTCAGTCCCTGCTGTCCCCATCCCGTCAGTCCCTGCTGTCCCCTCAGTCCCCATTCCGTCAGTCCCTGCTGTCCCCACTGTCCCCATCCCCTCAGTCCCTGCTGTCCCCACAGTCCCATCCCCTCAGTACCTGCTGTCCCCTCAGTCCCATCCCCTCAGTCCCTGCTGTCCCCTCAGTCCCATCCCCTCAGTCCCTTCCCCTCAGTCCCCATCCCCTCAGTCCCTGCTGTCCCCTCAGTCCCCATTGCCTCAGTTCATGCTGTCCCCTCAGTCCCCATTGCCTCAGTCCCTGCTGTCCCCTCAGTCCCCATCCCCTCAGTCCCTGCTGTCCCCTCAGTCCCCATCCCCCCAGTCCCTGCTGTCCCCTCAGTCCCCATCCCCTCAGTCGCTGCAGTCCCATCAGTCCCCATCCCCCCAGTCCCTGCTGTCCCCTCAGTCCCTGCTGTCCCCTCAGTCCCATCCCCTCAGTCCCTGCTGTCCCCTCAGTCCCCACTCCCTCAGTCCCTGCTGAACCCTCAGTCCCTGCTGTCCCCTCAGTCCCCATCCCCTCAGTCCCTGCTGTCCCCACAGTCCCCATCCCCTCAGTCTCTGCTGTCCCCACAGTCCCCATTCCTTCAGCCCCAGCTGTCCCCTCAGTCCCATCCCCTCAGTCCCTGCTGTCCCCTTAGTCCCTGCTGTCCCCTCAGTCCCTGCTGTCCCCTCAGTCCCTGCTGTCCCCTCAGTCCCCATCCCCTCAGTCGCTGCAGTCCCATCAGTCCCCGTCCCCCCAGTCCCTGCTGTCCCCTCAGTCCCTGCTGTCCCCTCAGTCCCTGCTGTCCCCTCAGTCCCTGCTGTCCCCTCAGTCCCCATTCCTTCAGCCCCAGCTGTCCCCTCAGTCCCCATTCCCTCATTTCCTGCTGCTCCCTCAGACCCCATTCCCTCAGTTCATGCTGTCCCCTCAGACCCCAGTCCCTCTGTCCCTGCTGTCCACTCAGTCCGCATTCCTTCAGTTCCTGCTGTCCACTCAGTCCCCATTCCCTCAGTCCCTGCTGTCCCCTCAGTCCCCATTCCCTCTGTTCCTGCTGCTCCCTCAGTCCCCATTCCCTCTGTCCCTGCTGTCCCTTCAGTCCCCATCCCCTCAGTCCCTGCTGTCCCCTCACTCACCATTCGCTAATTTCCTGCTGTCCTCTCAGTCCCCATTCCCTCAGTTCCTGCTGTCCATTCAGTCCCCATCCCCTCAGTTCCTGCTGCTGCTCCCTCAGTCCCCATTCCCTCAGTTCCTGCTGTCCATTCAGTCCCCATCCCGTCAGTTCCTGCTGTCCCCTCACTCCTCATTCCCTCAGTTCCTGCTGTCCCCTCAGTCCCCATTCCCTCAGTTCATGCTGTCCCCTCTGTTCCTGTTGCCCACTCAGTCCCCATTCCCTCACTTCTTGCTATCTCCTCAGTCCCCATTCCCTCAGTCCCTGTTGTCCACTCAGTCCCCATTCGCTCAGTTCCTGCTGCTCCCTCAGTCCCCACTCCCTCACTTCTTGCTATCTCCTCAGTCCCCATTCCCTCTGTTCCTGCTGTCCACTCAGCCCCTGCTGTCGATTCAGTCCCCATCTCCTCAGTCCCTGCTGTCCCCTCAGTCCCCATCCCCTCAGTCGCTGCAGTCCCATCAGTCCCTTCCCCTCAGTCCCCATCCCCTCAGTCCCTGCTGTCCCCTTAGTCCCCATTGCCTCAGTCCCTGCTGTCCCCTTAGTCCCCATTGCCTCAGTTCCTGCTGTCCCCACAGTCCCCATTCCCTCAGTCCCTGCTGTCCACTCAGTCCCCATTCCCTCAGTTCCTGCTGTGCCCTTAGTCCCCATTCCCTCAGTTCCTGCTGTCCCATCAGTCCCCATCCCCTCAGTTCTTGCTGTCCCCTCAGTCGCCATTCCCTCAGTCCCTGCTGTCCACTCTGTCCCCATTCCCTCAGTCCCCTTTCCCTCAGTTCCTGCTGCTCCCTCAGTCCCCATTCCCTCTGTTCCTGGTGTCCACTCAGTCCCCAGTCCATCAGTCCCTGCAGTCCACGCAGTCCCCATTCCCTCAGTTCCTGCTGTCCACTCAGTGCCCATCGCCTCAGTTCCTGCTGTCCCCTCAGTTCCAATTCCCTCAGATCCTGCTGTCCCCTCAGTCCCATCGCCTCAGTACCTGCTGTCCCCTCAGTCCCCACTCCCTCAGTCCCTGCTGTCCCCTCAGTCCCCACTCCCTCAGTCCCTGCTGTCCCCATTCCGTCAGTCCCTGCTGTCCCCTCAGTTCCCAACCCCTCAGTCCCTGCTGTCCCCTCAGTCCCATCCCCTCAGTACCTGCTGTCCCCTCAGTCCCCACTCCCTCAGTCCTTGCTGTCCCCTCAGTCCCTGCTGTCCCCTCAGTCCCCACTCCCTCAGTCCCTGCTGTCCCCATTCCGTCAGTCCCTGCTGTCCCCTCAGTTCCCAACCCCTCAGTCCCTGCTGTCCCCTCAGTCCCCATCCCCTCAGTACCTGCTGTCCCCTCAGTCCCCACTCCCTCAGTCCCTGCTGTCCCCATTCCGTCAGTCCCTGCTGTCCCCTCAGTTCCCAACCCCTCAGTCCCTGCTGTCCCCTCAGTCCCATCCCCTCAGTCCCTGCTGTCCCCATCCCCTCAGTCCCTGCTGTCCCCACTGTCCCCATCCCCTCAGTCCCTGCTGTCCCCTCAGTCCCCATTCCCACAGCCCCAGCTGTCCCCTCAGTCCCATCCCCTCAGTCCCTGCTGTCCCCTCAGTCCCCATCCCCTCAGTCGCTGCAGTCCCATCAGTCCCTTCCCCTCAGTCCCCATCCCCTCAGTCCCTGCTGTCCCCTCAGTCCCCATCCCCTCAGTCCCTGCTGTCCCCTCAGTCGCTGCAGTCCCATCAGTCCCCATCCCCCCAGTCCCTGCTGTCCCCTCAGTCCCCATCCCCCCAGTCCCTGCTGTCCCCTCAGTCCCTGCTGTCCCCTCAGTCCCCACTCCCTCAGTCCCTGCTGAACCCTCAGTCCCTGCTGTCCCCTCAGTCCCCATCCCCTCAGTCTCTGCTGTCCCCACAGTCCCCATTCCCTCAGTCCCTGCTGTCCCCTCAGTCCCTGCTGTCCCCTCAGTCCCGATTCCTTCAGCCCCAGCTGTCCCCTCAGTCCCATCCCCTCAGTCCACATTCCCTCAGTCCCTGCTGTCCCCTCAGTCCCCATTCCCTCAGTTCCTGCTGTCCCCTCAGTCCCCATTTCCTCAGTCCCTGCTGTCCCCTCAGTCCCCAGTCCCTCAGTCCCTGCTGTCCACTCAGTCCGCATTCCTTCAGTCCCTGCTGCGCACTCAGTCCCCATTCCCTCAGTTCCTGCTGCCCACACAGTCCCCATTCCCTCTGTTCCTGCTGCTCCCTCAGTCCCCATTCCCTATGTCCCTGCTGTCCCCTCAGTCCCCATCCCCTCAGTCCCTGCTGTCCCCTCACTCACCATTCGCTAATTTCCTGCTGTCCTCTCAGTCCCCATTCCCTCAGTTCCTGCTGCTGCTCCCTCAGTCCCCATTCCCTCAGTTCCTGCTGTCCCCTCAGTCCCCATCCCCTCAGTTCCTGCTGCTGCTCCCTCAGTCGCCATTCCCTCAGTTCCTGTTGTCCACTCAGTCCCCATTCGCTCAGTTCCTGCTGCCCACTCAGTCCCCATTCCCTCTGTTCCTGCTGCTCCCTCAGTCCCCATCCCCTCAGTTCCTGCTGCTGCTCCCTCATCCCCATTCCCTCAGTTCCTGCTGTCCATTCAGTCCCCATCCCCTCAGTTCCTGCTGTCCCCACTGTCACCATCCCCTCAGTTCCTGCTGTCCCCTCAGTCCCTGCTGAACCCTCATTCCCTGCTGAACCCTCATTCCCTGCTGAACCCTCAGTCCCCATTCCCTCAGCCCCAGCTGTCCCCTCAGTCCCATCCACTCAGTCCCTGCTGTCTCCTCAGTCCCCATTCCCTCAGTCCCTGCTGTCCAGTCAGTCCCCATTCCCTCAGTCCCTGCTGTCCCCTCAGTCCCCATTCCCTCAGTCCCTGCTGTCCCCTCAGTCCCCATTGCCTCAGTTCCTGCTGTCCCCTCAGTCCCCATTTCCTCAGTCCCTGCTGTCCCCTCAGTCCCCATTCCCTCAGTCCCTGCTGTCCCCTCAGTCCCCATTGCCTCAGTTCCTGCTGTCCCCTCAGTCCCCATTTCCTCAGTCCCTGCTGTCCCCTCAGTCCCCATTCCCTCTGTTCCTGCTGCTCCCTCAGTCCCCATTCCCTCTGTTCATGCTGTCCCCTCAGTCCCCAGTCCCTCAGTCCCTGCTGTCCCCTCAGTCCCCATCCCCTCAGTCCCTGCTGTCCCCTCAGTCCCCATTCAGTCAGTTCCTGCTGTCCCCTCAGTCCCAGGTGTCCACTCAGTCCCCAGTCCCTCAGTCCCTGCTGTCCCCTCAGTCCCCAGTCAGTTCCTGCTGTCCCCTCAGTCCCAGGTGTCCACTCAGTCCCCATTCCCTCAGTTCCTACTGCTCCCTCAGTCCCCATTCCCTCAGTCCCCATTCCCTCAGTCCCTGCTGTCCCATCAGTCCCTATCCCCTCAGTTTTTGCTGTCCCCTCAGTTCCCAGTCCCTCAGTCCCTGCTGTCCCCTCAATCCCTGCTGTCCACTCAGTCCCCATTCCCTCAGTTCCCGCTGTCCCATCAGTCCCTATCCCCTCAGTTTTTGCTGTCCCCTCAGTTCCCAGTCCCTCAGTCCCTGCTGTCCCCTCAGTCCCCATTCCCTCAGTTCCTGCTGTCCCCTCAGTCCCCATTCCCTCTGTTCGTGCTGTCCCCTCAGTCCCCATTCCCTCAGTTCTTGTTGTCCCCTCAGTCCCCATTCCCTCAGTCCCTGCTGTCCCCTCAGTCCCCGCTGTCCCCTCAGTCCCCTCAGTCCCCTCAGTCCCCGCTGTCCCCTCAGTCCCCGCTGTCCCCTCAGTCCCCGCTGTCCCCTCAGTCCCCGCTGTCCCCTCAGTCCCCGCTGTCCTCTCAGTCCCCGCTGTCCTCTCAGTCCCCGCTGTCCTCTCAGTCCCCGCTGTCCTCTCAGTCCCCGCTGTCCTCTCAGTCCCCGCTGCTGCTCCCTCATCCCCATTCCCTCAGTTCCTGCTATCTCCTCAGTCCCCATTCCCTCTGTTCCTGCTGTCCATTCAGTCACCATCCCCTCAGTTCCTGCTGTCCCCTCAGTCCCTGCTGTCCCCTCAGTCCCTGCTGAACCCTCAGTCCCTGCTGAACCCTCAGTCCCTGCTGTCCCCTCAGTCCCCATTCCCTCAGCCCCAGCTGTCCCCTCAGTCCCATCCACTCAGTCCCTGCTGTCTCCTCAGTCCCCATTCCCTCAGTCCCTGCTGTCCAGTCAGTCCCCATTCCCTCAGTCCCTGCTGTCCCCTCAGTCCCCATTCCCTCAGTCCCTGCTGTCCCCTCAGTCCCCATTGCCTCAGTTCCTGCTGTCCCCTCAGTCCCCATTTCCTCAGTCCCTGCTGTCCCCTCAGTCCCCATTCCCTCAGTCCCTGCTGTCCCCTCAGTCCCCATTGCCTCAGTTCCTGCTGTCCCCTCAGTCCCCATTTCCTCAGTCCCTGCTGTCCCCTCAGTCCCCATTCCCTCTGTTCCTGCTGCTCCCTCAGTCCCCATTCCCTCTGTTCATGCTGTCCCCTCAGTCCCCAGTCCCTCAGTCCCTGCTGTCCCCTCAGTCCCCATCCCCTCAGTCCCTGCTGTCCCCTCAGTCCCCATTCAGTCAGTTCCTGCTGTCCCCTCAGTCCCAGGTATCCACTCAGTCCCCAGTCCCTCAGTCCCTGCTGTCCCCTCAGTCCCCATTCAGTCAGTTCCTGCTGTCCCCTCAGTCCCAGGTGTCCACTCAGTCCCCATTCCCTCAGTTCCTACTGCTCCCTCAGTCCCCATTCCCTCAGTTCTTGTTGTCCCCTCAGTCCCCATTCCCTCAGTCCCTGCTGTCCCCTCAATCCCTGCTGTCCACTCAGTCCCCATTCCCTCAGTTCCCGCTGTCCCATCAGTCCCTATCCCCTCAGTTTTTGCTGTCCCCTCAGTTCCCAGTCCCTCAGTCCCTGCTGTCCCCTCAGTCCCCATTCCCTCAGTTCCTGCTGTCCCCTCAGTCCCCATTCCCTCTGTTCGTGCTGTCCCCTCAGTCCCCATTCCCTCAGTTCTTGTTGTCCCCTCAGTCCCCATTCCCTCAGTCCCCGCTGTCCTCTCAGTCCCCGCTGTCCTCTCAGTCCCCGCTGTCCTCTCAGTCCCCGCTGTCCTCTCAGTCCCCATTCCCTCAGTTCCTGCTGCTGCTCCCTCATCCCCATTCCCTCAGTTCCTGCTATCTCCTCAGTCCCCATTCCCTCTGTTCCTGCTGTCCATTCAGTCCCCATCTCCTCAGTCCCTGCTGTCCTTTCAGTCCCCATCCCCTCAGTTCCTGCTGCTCCCTCAGTCCCCATCCCCTCAGTCCCTGCAGTCCACGCAGTCCCCATTCCCTCTGTTCCTGGTGTCCACTCAGTCCCCATTCCCTCAGTTCTTGCTGTCCCCTCAGTCCCCATTCCCTCAGTCCCTGCTGTCCACTCATTCCCTTTTCCCTCAGTTCCTGCTGCTCCCTCAGTCCCCATTCCCTCAGTCCCTGCTGCTCCCTCAGTCCCCATTCCCTCAGTCCCTGCTGTCCACTCAGTCCCCATCCCCTCAGTTCTTGCTGTCCCCTCAGTCCCCATTCCCTCAGTCCCTGCTGTCCACTCATTCCCCATTCCCTCAGTTCCTGCTGTCCCTGCAGTCCCCATCCCCTCAGTTCTTGCTGTCCCCTCAGTCCCCATTCCCTCAGTCTCTGCTGTCCACTCATTCCCTTTTCCCTCAGTTCCTGCTGTCCCTGCAGTCCCCATTCCCTCAGTCCCTGCTATCCCTGCAGTCCCCATTCCCTCAGTCCCTGCTGTCCACTCATTCCCCATTCCCTCAGTTCCTGCTGTCCCTGCAGTCCCCATTCCCTCAGTTCCTGCTGTCCCTGCAGTCCCCATTCCCTCAGTCCCTGCTGTCCACTCATTCCCTTTTCCCTCAGTCCCTGCTGTCCCCTCAGTCCCCATTCCCTCAGTCCCTGCTGTCCACTCATTCCCTTTTCCCTCAGTCCCTGCTGTCCCCTCAGTCCCCATTCCCTCAGTCCCTGCTGTCCACTCAGTCCCCATTCCCTCAGTTCCTGCTGTCCCTGCAGTCCCCATTCCCTCAGTTCCTGCTGTCCCTGCAGTCCCCATTCCCTCAGTTCCTGCTGTCCCTGCAGTCCCCATTCCCTCAGTTCCTGCTGTCCCTGCAGTCCCCATTCCCTCAGTTCCTGCTGTCCCTGCAGTCCCCATTCCCTCAGTTCCTGCTGTCCCTGCAGTCCCCATTCCCTCAGTTCCTGCTGTCCCTGCTGTCCCCATTCCCTCAGTCTGCACTCCCTCAGTTCCTGCTGTCCCCTCAGTCCCTGCTGTCCCCTCAGTCCCAAGTTCCTGAGTCCCTTCTGTCCCCTCAGTCCCCATTCCCTCAGTCCCCATTCCCTCAGTCCCTGCTGTCCCCTCAGTCCCCATTCCCTCAGTCCCTGCTGTCCCCATTCCCTCAGTCTGCACTCCCTCAGTCCCTGCTGTCCCCATTCCCTCAGTCTGCACTCCCTCAGTTCTTGCTGTCCCCTCAGTCCCCAGATCCTCAGTCCCTGCTGTCCCCTCAGTCCCAAGTTCCTGAGTCCCTTCTGTCCCCTCAGTCCCTGCTGTCCCCTCAGTCCCCATTTGCTCAGTTCCTGCTGTCCACTCAGTCCCCATTCCCTCAGTCCCTGCTGTCCCCTCAGTCCCCATCGCCTCAGTTCCTACTGTCCCCTCAGTCCCCATTCCCTCAGTCCCTGCTGTCCCCTCAGTCCCCATCGCCTCAGTTCCTGCTGTCCCCTCAGTCCCCATTCCCTCAGTCCCTGCTGTCCCCACAGTCCCCATCGCCTCAGTTCCTGCTGTCCACTCAGTCCCCATTCCCTCAGTCCCTGCTGTCTCCTCAGTCCCCATCGCCTCAGTTCCTCCTGTCCCCTCAGTCCCCATTCCCTCAGTTCCTGCTGTCCCCTCAGTACCTGCTGTCCCCTCAGTCCCCATCCCCTCAGTCCCTGCTGTCCCCACAGTCCCCATTCCCTCAGTCCCTGCTGTCCCCTCAGTCCCCACTCCCTCAGTCCCTGCTGTCCCCATTCCGTCAGACCCTGCTGTCCCCTCAGTCCCCATTCCGTCAGTCCCTGCTGTCCCCTCAGTTCCCATCCCCTCAGTCCCTGCTGTCCCCACTGTCACCATCCCCTCAGTCCCTGCTGTCCCCACAGTCCCCATTCCCTCAGTCCCTGCTGTCCCCTCAGTCCCCATCACCTCAGTTCCTGCTGTCCACTCAGTCCCCATTCCCTCAGTCCCTGCTGTCCACTCAGTCTCCATCGCCTCAGTTCCTGCTGTCCCCTCAGTCCCCATTCCCTCAGTTCCTGCTGTTCCCTCAGTCCCATCACCTCAGTACCTGCTGTCCCCTCAGTCCCTGCTGTCCCCTCAGTCCCCATCCCCTCAGTCTCTGCTGTCCCCACAGTCCCCATTTCCTCAGTCCCTGCTGTCCCCTCAGTCCCCATCCCCTCAGTCCCTGCTGTCCCCTCAGTCCCATCCCCTCAGTCCCTGCTGTCCAGTCAGTCCCCATTCCCTCAGTCCCTGCTGTCCCCTCAGTCCCCATTCCCTCAGTCCCTGCTGTCCCCTCAGTTCCTGCTGTCCCCTCAGTCCCCATTTCCTCAGTCCCTGCTGTCCCCTCAGTCCCCATTTCCTCAGTCCCTGCTGTCCCCTCAGTCCCCACTCCCTCAGTCCCTGATGTCCCCTCAGTCCCCACTCCCTCAGTCCCTGATGTCCCCTCAGTCCCCATTCCCTCTGTTCCTGCTGTCCATTCAGTCCCCATCTCCTCAGTCCCTGCTGTCCTTTCAGTCCCCATCCCCTCAGTTCCTGCTGCTCCCTCAGTCCCCATCCCCTCAGTCCCTGCAGTCCACGCAGTCCCCATTCCCTCTGTTCCTGGTGTCCACTCAGTCCCCATTCCCTCAGTTCTTGCTGTCCCCTCAGTCCCCATTCCCTCAGTCCCTGCTGTCCACTCATTCCCTTTTCCCTCAGTTCCTGCTGCTCCCTCAGTCCCCATTCCCTCAGTCCCTGCTGCTCCCTCAGTCCCCATTCCCTCAGTCCCTGCTGTCCACTCAGTCCCCATCCCCTCAGTTCTTGCTGTCCCCTCAGTCCCCATTCCCTCAGTCCCTGCTGTCCACTCATTCCCCATTCCCTCAGTTCCTGCTGTCCCTGCAGTCCCCATCCCCTCAGTTCTTGCTGTCCCCTCAGTCCCCATTCCCTCAGTCTCTGCTGTCCACTCATTCCCTTTTCCCTCAGTTCCTGCTGTCCCTGCAGTCCCCATTCCCTCAGTCCCTGCTATCCCTGCAGTCCCCATTCCCTCAGTCCCTGCTGTCCACTCATTCCCCATTCCCTCAGTTCCTGCTGTCCCTGCAGTCCCCATTCCCTCAGTTCCTGCTGTCCCTGCAGTCCCCATTCCCTCAGTCCCTGCTGTCCACTCATTCCCTTTTCCCTCAGTCCCTGCTGTCCCCTCAGTCCCCATTCCCTCAGTCCCTGCTGTCCACTCATTCCCTTTTCCCTCAGTCCCTGCTGTCCCCTCAGTCCCCATTCCCTCAGTCCCTGCTGTCCACTCAGTCCCCATTCCCTCAGTTCCTGCTGTCCCTGCAGTCCCCATTCCCTCAGTTCCTGCTGTCCCTGCAGTCCCCATTCCCTCAGTTCCTGCTGTCCCTGCAGTCCCCATTCCCTCAGTTCCTGCTGTCCCTGCAGTCCCCATTCCCTCAGTTCCTGCTGTCCCTGCAGTCCCCATTCCCTCAGTTCCTGCTGTCCCTGCAGTCCCCATTCCCTCAGTTCCTGCTGTCCCTGCTGTCCCCATTCCCTCAGTCTGCACTCCCTCAGTTCCTGCTGTCCCCTCAGTCCCTGCTGTCCCCTCAGTCCCAAGTTCCTGAGTCCCTTCTGTCCCCTCAGTCCCCATTCCCTCAGTCCCCATTCCCTCAGTCCCTGCTGTCCCCTCAGTCCCCATTCCCTCAGTCCCTGCTGTCCCCATTCCCTCAGTCTGCACTCCCTCAGTCCCTGCTGTCCCCATTCCCTCAGTCTGCACTCCCTCAGTTCTTGCTGTCCCCTCAGTCCCCAGATCCTCAGTCCCTGCTGTCCCCTCAGTCCCAAGTTCCTGAGTCCCTTCTGTCCCCTCAGTCCCTGCTGTCCCCTCAGTCCCCATTTGCTCAGTTCCTGCTGTCCACTCAGTCCCCATTCCCTCAGTCCCTGCTGTCCCCTCAGTCCCCATCGCCTCAGTTCCTGCTGTCCCCTCAGTCCCCATTCCCTCAGTCCCTGCTGTCCCCTCAGTCCCCATCGCCTCAGTTCCTGCTGTCCCCTCAGTCCCCATTCCCTCAGTCCCTGCTGTCCCCACAGTCCCCATCGCCTCAGTTCCTGCTGTCCACTCAGTCCCCATTCCCTCAGTCCCTGCTGTCTCCTCAGTCCCCATCGCCTCAGTTCCTCCTGTCCCCTCAGTCCCCATTCCCTCAGTTCCTGCTGTCCCCTCAGTACCTGCTGTCCCCTCAGTCCCCATCCCCTCAGTCCCTGCTGTCCCCACAGTCCCCATTCCCTCAGTTCCTGCTGTCCCCTCAGTACCTGCTGTCCCCTCAGTCCCCATCCCCTCAGTCCCTGCTGTCCCCTCAGTCCCCACTCCCTCAGTCCCTGCTGTCCCCATTCCGTCAGACCCTGCTGTCCCCATTCCGTCAGACCCTGCTGTCCCCTCAGTCCCCATTCCGTCAGTCCCTGCTGTCCCCTCAGTTCCCATCCCCTCAGTCCCTGCTGTCCCCACTGTCACCATCCCCTCAGTCCCTGCTGTCCCCACAGTCCCCATTCCCTCAGTCCCTGCTGTCCCCTCAGTCCCCATCACCTCAGTTCCTGCTGTCCACTCAGTCCCCATTCCCTCAGTCCCTGCTGTCCACTCAGTCTCCATCGCCTCAGTTCCTGCTGTCCCCTCAGTCCCCATTCCCTCAGTTCCTGCTGTTCCCTCAGTCCCATCACCTCAGTACCTGCTGTCCCCTCAGTCCCTGCTGTCCCCTCAGTCCCCATCCCCTCAGTCTCTGCTGTCCCCACAGTCCCCATTTCCTCAGTCCCTGCTGTCCCCTCAGTCCCCATCCCCTCAGTCCCTGCTGTCCCCTCAGTCCCATCCCCTCAGTCCCTGCTGTCCAGTCAGTCCCCATTCCCTCAGTCCCTGCTGTCCCCTCAGTCCCCATTCCCTCAGTCCCTGCTGTCCCCTCAGTTCCTGCTGTCCCCTCAGTCCCCATTTCCTCAGTCCCTGCTGTCCCCTCAGTCCCCATTTCCTCAGTCCCTGCTGTCCCCTCAGTCCCCATTTCCTCAGTCCCTGCTGTCCCCTCAGTCCCCACTCCCTCAGTCCCTGATGTCCCCTCAGTCCCCACTCCCTCAGTCCCTGATGTCCCCTCAGTCCCCACTCCCTCAGTCCCTGCTGTCCCCTCAGTCCCCACTCCCTCAGTCCCTGCTGTCCACTCAGTCCCCATTCCCTCAGTTCCTGCTGTCCACTCAGTCCCCATTCCCTCAGTTCCTGCTGTCCACTCAGTCCCCATTCCCTCAGTTCCTGCTGTCCACTCAGTCCCCATTCCCTCAGTCCCCATCCCCTCAGTCCCTGCTGTCCCGAGTCCCCATTCCCTCAGTTCCTGCTGTCCCCTCAGTCCCCATCCCCTCTGTTCATGCTGTCCACGCAGTCCCCATTCCCTCAGTCCCTGCTGTCCCCTCAGTCCCCATTCCCTCAGTCCCTGCTGTCCCCTCAGTTCCTGCTGTCCCCTCAGTCCCCATTTCCTCAGTCCCTGCTGTCCCCTCAGTCCCCATTTCCTCAGTCCCTGCTGTCCCCTCAGTCCCCATTTCCTCAGTCCCTGCTGTCCCCTCAGTCCCCACTCCCTCAGTCCCTGATGTCCCCTCAGTCCCCACTCCCTCAGTCCCTGATGTCCCCTCAGTCCCCACTCCCTCAGTCCCTGCTGTCCCCTCAGTCCCCACTCCCTCAGTCCCTGCTGTCCACTCAGTCCCCATTCCCTCAGTTCCTGCTGTCCACTCAGTCCCCATTCCCTCAGTTCCTGCTGTCCACTCAGTCCCCATTCCCTCAGTCCCCATCCCCTCAGTCCCTGCTGTCCCGAGTCCCCATTCCCTCAGTTCCTGCTGTCCCCTCAGTCCCCATCCCCTCTGTTCATGCTGTCCACGCAGTCCCCATCCCCTCAGTCCCTGCTGTCCCCTCAGTCCCCATTCGCTAATTTCCTGCTGTCCACTCAGTCCCCATTCCCTCAGTTCTTGTTGTCTCCTCAGTCCCCATTCCTTCAGTCCCTGCTGTCCCCTCAGTCCCTGCTGTCCCCTCAGTCCCCATTCAGTCAGTTCCTGCTGTCCCCTCAGTCCCAGGTGTCCACTCAGTCCCCATTCCCTCTGTTCTTGTTGTCCCCATTCCCTCAGTTCCCGCTGTCCCATCAGTCCCTATCCCCTCAGTTTTTGCTGTCCCCTCAGTTCCCAGTCCCTCAGTCCCTGCTGTCCACTCAGTCCCCATTCCCTCAGTTCATGCTCTGCCCTCAGTCCCCAGTCCCTCAGTTCTTGTTGTCCCCTCAGTCCCTGCTGTCCCCATTCCCTCAGTCCCTGCTGTCCCCTCAATCCCTTCTGTCCACTCAGTCCCCATTTCCTCAGTTCCCGCTGTCCCATCAGTCCCTATCCCCTCAGTTTTTGCTGTCCCCTCAGTTCCCAGTCCCTCAGTCCCTGCTGTCCTCAGTCCCCATTCCGTCAGTTCCTGCTGTCCCCTCAGTCCCTGCTGTCCACTCAGTCCCCATTCCCTCAGTTCCTGCTGCTGCTCCCTCAGTCCCCATTCCCTCAGTCCCTGCTGTCCTCTCAGTCCCCATTCCCTCAGTTCCTGCTGTTCCCTCAGTCCCCATTCCCTCAGTTCCTGCTGCTGCTCCCTCATCCCCATTCCCTCAGTTCCTGCTGTCCACTCAGTCCCCATTCCCTCAGTTCCTGCTGCTGCTCCCTCAGTCCCCATTCCCTCAGTTCATGCTGTCCCCTCAGTCCCTGCTGTCCTCTCAGTCCCCATTCCCTCAGTTCCTGCTGCTGCCCACTCAGTCCCCATTCCCTCTGTTCTTGTTGTCCCCTCAGTCCCCATTCCCTCAGTCCCTGCTGTCCACTCAGTCCCCATTCCCTCAGTTCCTGCTGTGCCCTCAGTCCCCATTCCCTCAGTTCCTGCTGTGCGCTCAGTCCCCATTCCCTCAGTTCCTGCTGTGCCCTCAGTCCCCATTCCCTCAGTTCATGCTGTCTCCTCAGTTCCTGCTGCTCCCTCAGTCCCCACTCCCTCACTTCTTGCTATCTCCTCAGTCCCCATTCCCTCAGTTCCTGCTGTCCACTCAGTCCCCATTCCCTCAGTTCCTGCTGTGCCCTCAGTCCCCATTCCCTCAGTTCCTGCTGTCCCCTCAGTCCCCATCCCCTCAGTTCCTGCTGTCCCATCGGTCCCCATCCCCTCAGTTCTTGCTGTCCCCTCAGTCCCCATTCCCTCAGTCCCTGCTGTCCACTCATTCCCCTTTCCCTCAGTTCCTGCTGCTCCCTCAGTCCCCATTCCCTCAGTTCCTGCAGTCCCCATTCCCTCAGTTCCTGCTGTCCCAGCAGTCCCCATTCCCTCAGTTCCTGCTGTCCCCTCAGTCCACATTCCCTCAGTTCCTGCAGTCCCCATTCCCTCAGTCCCTGCTGTCCCCTCAGTCCCCATTCCCTCAGTCCCTGCTGTCCACGCAGTCCCCATTCCCTCAGTCCCTGCTGTCCCCTCAGTCCCCATTCCCTCAGTCCTTACTGTCCCCTCAGTCCCCATTCCCTCAGTTCCTGCTGTCCCCACAGTCCCAAGTTCCTGAGTCCCTTCTGTCCCCATTCCCTCAGTCCCCATTCCCTCAGTTCCTGCTTTCCCCTCAATCCCCACTCCCTCAGTTCCTGCTGTCCCCTCAGTCCCCATTCCCTCAGTCCCTGTTGTCCCCTCAGTCCCCGTTCCCTCAGTCCCTGCTGTCCCCTCAGTCCCCATTCCCTCAGTCTGCACTCCCTCAGTTCCTGCTGTCCCCTCAGTCCCTAGTTCCTGAGTCCCTTCTGTCCCCTCAGTCCCCATTCCCTCAGTCCCCATTCCCTCAGTTCCTGCTTTCCCCTCAATCCCCACTCCCTCAGTTCCAGCTGTCCACTCAGACCCCATTCCCTCAGTCCCTGCTGTCCCCTCAGTCCCTCCTGTCCCCTCAGTCCCCTCTCCTTCAGTTTCTGCTGTCCCCTCAGTCCCCAGTCCCTGCTGTCCACTCATTCCCCATCCCCTCAGTCCCTGCTGTCCCCTGAGTCCCCATTCCCTCAGTTCCTGCTGTGCCCTCAGACCCCATCCCCTCAGTTCTTGCTGTCTCCTCAGTCCCCATTCCCTCAGTCCCTGCTGTCCACGCAGTCCCCATCGCCTCAGTTCCTGCTGTCCCCTCAGTCCCCATTCCCTCAGTTCCTGCTGTGCCCTCAGACCCCATCCCCTCAGTTCTTGCTGTCTCCTCAGTCCCCATTCCCTCAGTCCCTGCTGTCCACGCAGTCCCCATCGCCTCAGTTCCTGCTGTCCACTCAGTCCCCATTCCCTCAGTCCCTGCTGTCTCCTCAGTCCCCATCGCCTCAGTTCCTCCTGTCCCCTCAGTCCCCATTCCCTCAGTTCCTGCTGTCCCCTCAGTCACATCCCCTCAGTACCTGCTGTCCCCTCAGTCCCCATCGCCTCAGTTCCTGCTGTGCCCTCAGACCCCATCCCCTCAGTTCTTGCTGTCTCCTCAGTCCCCATTCCCTCAGTCCCTGCTGTCCACGCAGTCCCCATCGCCTCAGTTCCTGCTGTCCACTCAGTCCCCATTCCCTCAGTCCCTGCTGTCTCCTCAGTCCCCATCGCCTCAGTTCCTCCTGTCCCTTCAGTCCCCATTCCCTCAGTTCCTGCTGTCCCCTCAGTCCCCATCCCCTCAGTACCTGCTGTCCCCACAGTCCCCATTCCGTCAGTCCCTGCTGTCCCCTCAGTTCCCAACCCCTCAGTCCCTGCTGTCCCCTCAGTCCCATCCCCTCAGTCCCTGCTGTCCCCTCAGTCCCATCCCTTCAGTACCTGCTGTCCCCTCAGTCCCCATTCCCTCAGTCCCTGCTGTCCCCTCAGTCCCTGCTGTCCCCTCAGTCCCCTCAGTTCCTGCTGTCCCCTCAGTTCCTGCTGTCCCCTCAGTCCCCATTGCCTCAGTTCCTGCTGTCCCCACAGTCCCCATTCCCTCAGTCCCTGCTGTCCCCTCAGTCCCCATCCCCTCAGTCCCTGCTGTCCCTTCCCCTCAGTCCCCATTGCCTCAGTCGCTGCAGTCCCATCAGTCCCTTCCCCTCAGTCCCCATCCCCTCAGTTCCTGCTGTTCCCTCAGTCGCTGCAGTCCCATCAGTCCCTTCCCCTCAGTCCCCATCCCCTCAGTCCCTGCTGTCCCCTCAGTCCCCATCCCCTCAGTCCCTGCTGTCCCCTCAGTCCCCACTCCCTCAGTCCCTGCAGTCTCCTCAGTCCCTGCTGTCCCCTCAGTCCCCACTCCTTCAGTTTCTGCTGTCCCCTCAGTCCCCAGTCCCTGCTGTCCCCTCAGTCCCCACTCCTTCAGTTTCTGCTGTCCCCTCAGTCCCCAGTCCCTGCTGTCCCCTCAGTCCCCAGTTCCTGCTGTCCCCTCAGTCCCCATCCCCTCAGTTCTTGCTGTCCCCTCAGTCCCCATTCCCTCAGTCCCTGCTGTCCCCTCAGTCCCCATCGCCTCAGTTCCTGCTGTCCCCTCAGTCCCCATTCCCTCAGTCCCTGCTGTCCCCTCAGTCCCCATCGCCTCAGTTCCTGCTGTCCCCTCAGTCCCCATCGCCTCAGTTCCTGCTGTCCCCTCAGTCCCATCCCCTCAGTACCTGCTGTCCCCTCAGTCCCCATCCCCTCAGTCCCTGCTGTCCCCACAGTCGCCATTCCCTCAGTCCCTGCTGTCCCCTCAGTCCCCACTCCCTCAGTCCCTGCTGTCCCCTCAGTCCCCACTCCCTCAGTCCCTGCTGTCCCCATTCCGTCAGTCCCTGCTGTCCCCATCCCCTCAGACCCTGCTGTCCCCTCAGTCCCCACTCCATCAGTCCCTGCTGTCCCCATTCTGTCAGTCCCTGCTGTCCCCTCAGTCTCTGCTGTCCCCTCAGTCCCCATTCCCTCATTTCCTGCTGCTCCCTCAGACCCCATTCCCTCAGTTCATGCTGTCCCCTCAGTCCCCAGTCCCTCACTCCCTGCTGTCCACTCAGTCCCCATTCCCTCAGTTCCTGCTGTCCACTCAGTCCCCATTCCCTCATTTCCTGCTGTCCACTCAGTCCCCATTCCCTGAGTTCCTGCTGTCCACTCAGTCCCCATTCCCTCTGTTCCTGCTGTCCACTCAGTCCCCATTCCCTCAGTCCCCATCCCCTCAGTCCCTGCTGTCCCCTCAGTCCCCATTCCCTCAGTTCCTGCTGTCCCCTCAGTCCCCATCCCCTCTGTTCATGCTGTCCACGCAGTCCCCATCCCCTCAGTCCCTGCTGTCCCCTCAGTCCCCATTCCCTCAGTTCCTGCTGTCCCCTCAGTCCCCATCCCCTCTGTTCATGCTGTCCACGCAGTCCCCATCCCCTCAGTCCCTGCTGTCCCCTCAGTCCCCATTCCCTCAGTTCCTGCTGTCCCCTCAGTCCCCATTCCCTCAGTCCCTGCAGTCCCCTCAGTCCCCATTCCCTCAGTTCCTGCTGTCCCCTCAGTCCCCATCCCCTCTGTTCATGCTGTCCACGCAGTCCCCATCCCCTCAGTTCCTGCTGTCCCCTCAGTCCCCATTCCCTCAGTCCCTGCTGTCCCCTCAGTCCCCATTCCCTCAGTCCCTGCTGTCCACTCAGTCCCCATTCCCTCAGTTCCTGCTGCTCCCTCAGTCCCCATTCCCTCAGTCCCTGCTGTCCACTCAGTCCCCATTCCCTCAGTTCCTGCTGTCCCCTCAGTCCCCATTCCCTCAGTCCCTGTCGTCTCCTCAGTCCCCATTCCTTCAGTCCCTGCTGTCCCCTCAGTCCCCATTCCCTCAGTCCCTGCTGTCCCCTCAGTCCCCACTCCCTCAGTCCCTGCTGAACCCTCAGTCCCCATTCCCTCAGTCTCTGCTGTCCAGTCAGTCCCCATTCCCTCAGTCCCTGCTGTCCCCTCAGTCCCCATTCCCTCAGTCCCTGCTGTCCCCTCAGTCCCCAATGCCTCAGTTCCTGCTGTCCCCTCAGTCCCCATTTCCTCAGTACCTGCTGTCCCCTCAGTCCCCATTTCCTCAGTCCCTGCTGTCCCCTCAGTCCCCATTCCCTCATTTCCTGCTGCTCCCTCAGACCCCATTCCCTCAGTTCATGCTGTCCCCTCAGTCCCCAGTCCCTCACTCCCTGCTGTCCACTCAGTCCCCATTCCCTCAGTTCCTGGTGTCCACTCAGTCCCCATTCCCTCATTTCCTGTTGTCCACTCAGTTCCCATTCCCTCAGTTCCTGCTGTCCACTCAGTCCCCATTCCCTCAGTCCCCATCCCCTCAGTCCCTGCTGTCCCCATTCCCTCAGTTCCTGCTGTCCACTCAGTCCCCATCCCCTCTGTTCATGCTGTCCCCTCAGTCCCCATTCCCTCTGTTCCTGCTGCTCCCTCAGTCCCCATTCGCTCTGTTCATGCTGTCCCCACAGTCCCCATCCCCTCAGTCCCTGCTGTCCCCTCAGTCCCCATTCGCTAATTTCCTGCTGTCCACTCAGTCCCCATTCCCTCAGTCCCTGCTGTCCACTCAGTCCCCATTCCCTCAGTTCCTGCTGTCCCCTCAGTCCCCATTCCCTCAGTCCCTGCTGTCCCCTCAGTCCCCATGCCCTCAGTTCTTGCTGTCCCCTCAGTCCCCAGTCCCTCAGTCCCTGCTGTCCCCTCAGTCCCCATTCCCTCAGTTCCTGCTGTCCCCTCAGTCCCCATTCCCTCAGTCCCTGCTGTCCCATCAGTCCCCATCCCCTCAGTTCTTGCTGTCCCATCAGTCCCCATTCCCTCAGTTCCTGCTGTCCCCTCAGTCCCTGCTGTCCCATCAGTCCCCATCCCCTCAGTTCCTGCTGTCCCCTCTGTCCCCATTCCCTCAGTTCCTGCTGTCCCCTCAGTCCCCATTCCCTCAGTTCCTGCTGCTCCCTCAGTCCCCATCCCCTCAGTTCTTGCTGTCCCATCAGTCCCCATTCCCTCAGTTCCTGCTGTCCCCTCAGTCCCCATTCCCTCAGTCCCTGCTGTCCCCTCAGTCCCCACTCCCTCAGTCCCTGCAGTCTCCTCAGTACCTGCTGTCCCCTCAGTCCCTGCTGTCCCGTCAGTCCCCATTCCGTCAGTCCCTGCTGTCCCCTCAGTCCCCATTCCCTCAGTTCCTTCTGTCCCCTCAGTCCCTGCTGTCACCTCAATCCCCAGTCCCTGCTGTCCCCTCAGTTGCTCAGTACCTGCTGTCCCCTCAGTTGTCATCCCCTCAGTCCCTGCTGTCCCCTCAGTCCCCACTCCCTCAGTCCCTGCAGTCTCCTCAGTACCTGCTGTCCCCTCAGTCCCTGCTGTCCCGTCAGTCCCCATTCCGTCAGTCCCTGCTGTCCCCTCAGTCCCCATTCCCTCAGTTCCTTCTGTCCCCTCAGTCCCTGCTGTCACCTCAATCCCCAGTCCCTGCTGTCCCCTCAGTTGCTCAGTACCTGCTGTCCCCTCAGTTGTCATCCCCTCAGTCCCTGCTGTATCCTCAGTCCCATCCCCTTAGTCCCTGCTGTCCCCTCAGTCCCCACTCCCTCAGTCCCTGCTGAACCCTCAGTCCCCATTCCCTCAGTCTCTGCTGTCCAGTCAGTCCCCATTCCCTCAGTCCCTGCTGTCCCCTCAGTCCCCATTCCCTCAGTCCCTGCTGTCCCCTCAGTCCCCATTTCCTCAGTCCCTGCTGTCCCCTCAGTCCCCATTCCCTCAGTCCCTGCTGTCCCCTCAGTCCCCATTCCCTCAGTCCCTGCTGTCCCCTCAGTCCCCACTCCCTCAGTTCCTGCTGTCCCCTCAGTCCCCATTTCCTCAGTCCCTGCTGTCCCCTCAGTCCCCACTCCCTCAGTCCCTGATGTCCCCTCAGTCCCCACTCTATCAGTCCCTGCTGTCCCCATTCTGTCAGTCCCTGCTGTCCCCTCAGTCTCTGCTGTCCCCTCAGTCCCCATTCCCTCATTTCCTGCTGCTCCCTCAGACCCCATTCCCTCAGTTCATGCTGTCCCCTCAGTCCCCAGTCCCTCACTTCCTGCTGTCCACTCAGTCCCCATTCCCTCAGTTCCTGCTGTCCACTCAGTCCCCATTCCCTCATTTCCTGCTGTCCACTCAGTCCCCATTCCCTGAGTTCCTGCTGTCCACTCAGTCCCCATTCCCTCTGTTCCTGCTGTCCACTCAGTCCCCATTCCCTCAGTCCCCATCCCCTCAGTCCCTGCTGTCCCCTCAGTCCCCATTCCCTCAGTTCCTGCTGTCCCCTCAGTCCCCATCCCCTCAGTTCCTGCTGTCCCCTCAGTCCCCATCCCCTCAGTTCATGCTGTCCACGCAGTCCCCATCCCCTCAGTCCCTGCAGTCCCCTCAGTCCCCATTCCCTCAGTTCCTGCTGTCCCCTCAGTCCCCATCCCCTCTGTTCATGCTGTCCACGCAGTCCCCATCCCCTCAGTTCCTGCTGTCCCCTCAGTCCCCATTCCCTCAGTCCCTGCTGTCCCCTCAGTCCCCATTCCCTCAGTTCCTGCTGTCCACTCAGTCACCATTCCCTCAGTTCCTGCTGCTCCCTCAGTCCCCATTCCCTCAGTCCCTGCTGTCCACTCAGTCCCAATTCCCTCAGTTCCTGCTGTCCCCTCAGTCCCCATTCCCTCAGTCCCTGTCGTCTCCTCAGTCCCCATTCCTTCAGTCCCTGCTGTCCCCTCAGTCCCCATTCCCTCAGTCCCTGCTGTCCCCTCAGTCCCCACTCCCTCAGTCCCTGCTGAACCCTCAGTCCCCATTCCCTCAGTCTCTGCTGTCCAGTCAGTCCCCATTCCCTCAGTCCCTGCTGTCCCCTCAGTCCCCATTCCCTCAGTCCCTGCTGTCCCCTCAGTCCCCATTCCCTCAGTTCCTGCTGTCCCCTCAGTCCCCATTTCCTCAGTCCCTGCTGTCCCCTCAGTCCCCACTCCCTCAGTCCCTGATGTCCCCTCAGTCCCCACTCCATCAGTCCCTGCTGTCCCATTTCTGTCAGTCCCTGCTGTCCCCTCAGTCCCTGCTGTCCCCTCAGTCCCCATTCCCTCATTTCCTGCTGCTCCCTCAGACCCCATTCCCTCAGTTCATGCTGTCCCCTCAGTCCCCAGTCCCTCACTCCCTGCTGTGCACTCAGTCCCCATTCCCTCAGTTCCTGCTGTCCACTCAGTCCCCATTCCCTCATTTCCTGCTGTCCACTCAGTCCCCATTCCCTCAGTTCCTGCTGTCCACTCAGTCCCCATTCCCTCAGTCCCCATCCCCTCAGTCCCTGCTGTCCCCATTCCCTCAATTCCTGCTGTCCACTCAGTCCCCATCCCCTCTGTTCATGCTGTCCCCTCAGTCCCCATTCCCTCTGTTCCTGCTGCTCCCTCAGTCCCCATTCGCTCTGTTCATGCTGTCCCCACAGTCCCCATCCTCTCAGTCCCTGCTGTCCACTCAGTCCCCATTCCCTCAGTTCCTGCTGTCCACTCAGTCCCCATTCCCTCAGTCCCCATCCCCTCAGTCCCTGCTGTCCCCATTCCCTCAATTCCTGCTGTACACTCAGTCCCCATCCCCTCTGTTCATGCTGTCCCCTCAGTCCCCATTCCCTCTGTTCCTGCTGCTCCCTCAGTCCCCATTCGCTCTGTTCATGCTGTCCCCACAGTCCCCATCCTCTCAGTCCCTGCTGTCCCCTCAGTCCCCATCCCCTCAGTCCCTGCTGTCCCCTCAGTCCCCATTCGCTAATTTCCTGCTGTCCACTCAGTCCCCATTCCCTCAGTCCCTGCTGTCCACTCAGTCCCCATTCCCTCAGTTCCTGCTGCTCCCTCAGTCCCCATTCCCTCAGTTCTTGTTGTCTCCTCAGTCCCCATTCCTTCAGTCCCTGCTGTCCCCTCAGTCCCCATTCGCTAATTTCCTGCTGTCCACTCAGTCCCCATTCCCTCTGTTCGTGCTGTCCCCTCAGTCCCCATTCCCTCAGTTCCTGCTGTCCCCTCAGTCCCCATTCCCTCAGTCCCTGCTGTCCACTCAGTCCCCATCCCCTCAGTTCTTGCTGTCCCCTCAGTCCCCAGTCCCTCAGTCCCTGCTGTCCCCTCAGTCCCCATTCCCTCAGTTCCTGCTGTCCCCTCAGTCCCCATTCCCTCAGTTCCTGCTGTCCCCTCAGTCCCCATTCCCTCAGTCCCTGCTGTCCCATCAGTCCCCATCCCCTCAGTTCCTGCTGTCCCCTCAGTCCCCATTCCCTCAGTCCCTGCTGTCCCATCAGTCCCCATCCCCTCAGTTCCTGCTGTCCCCTCAGTCCCCATTCCCTCAGTTCCTGCTGTCCCCTCAGTCCCCATTCCCTCAGTTCCTGCTGCTCCCTCAGTCCCCATTCCCTCAGTTCTTGTTGTCTCCTCAGTCCCCATTCCCTCAGTTCCTGCTGTCCCATCAGTCCCCATCCCCTCAGTTCTTGCTGTCCCCTCAGTCCCTGCTGTCCCCTCAGTCCCCATTCCCTCAGTTCCTGCTGCTCCCTCAGTCCCCATTCCCTCAGTTCTTGTTGTCTCCTCAGTCCCCATTCCCTCAGTTCCTGCTGTCCCATCAGTCCCCATCCCCTCAGTTCTTGCTGTCCCCTCAGTCCCCAGTCCCTCAGTCCCTGCTGTCCCCTCAGTCCCCATTCCCTCAGTTCCTGCTGCTCCCTCAGTCCCCATTCCCTCAGTTCTTGTTGTCTCCTCAGTCCCCATTCCCTCAGTTCCTGCTGTCCCATCAGTCCCCCTCCCCTCAATTCTTGCTGTCCCCTCAGTCCCCAGTCCCTCAGTCCCTGCTGTCCCCTCAGTCCCCAGTTCCTGCTGTCCACTCAGTCCCTGCTGTCCCCTCAATCCCTGCTGTCCACTCAGTCCCCATTCCCTCAGTTCTTGTTGTCCCCTCAGTCCCCATTCCCTCAGTTCTTGTTGTCCCCTCAGTCCCCATTCCCTCAGTCCCTGCTGTCCCCTCAGTCCCCATTCCCTCAGTCCCTGCTGTCCCCTCAGTCCCCATTCCCTCAGTCCCTGCTGTCCCCTCAATCCCTGCTGTCCACTCAGTCCCCATTCCTTCAGTTCCTGCTGTCCCCTCAGTCCCCATTCCCCCAGTCCCTGGTGTCCTTCAGCCTATTTGCTCAGTTCCTTATGTCCACTCAGCCTATTCCCCCAGTCCCTGGTGTCCTTCAGCCCATTTGCTCAGAACAAAGAACAAAGAAAATTACAGCACAGGAACAGGCCCTTCAGCCCTCCAAGCCTGCGCCGATCCAGATCCTCTATCTAAACATGTCGCCTATTTTCTAAGGGTCTGTATCTCTTTGCTTCCTGCCCATTCATGTATCTGTCCAGATACATCTTAAAAGATGCTATCGTGCCCGCGTCTACCACCTCCGCTGGCAACGCGTTCCAGGCACCCGCCACCCTCTGCGTAAAGAACCTTCCACGCATATCCCCCCTAAACTTTTCCCCTCTCACTTTGAACTCGTGACCCCTAGTAATTGAATCCCCCACTCTGGGAAAAAGCTTCTTGCTATCCACCCTGTCTATACCTCTCATGATTTTGTACACCTCAATCAGGTCCCCCCTGAACCTCCGTCTTTCTAATGAAAATAATCCTAATCTATTCAACCTCTCTTCATAGCTAGCGCCCTCCATACCAGGCAACATCCTGGTGAACCTCCTCTGCACCCTCTCCAAAGCATCTACATCCTTTTGATAATGTGGCGACCAGAACTGCACGCAGTATTCCAAATGTGGCCGAACCAAAGTCTTATACAACTGTAACATGACCTGCCAACCCTTGTACTCAATACCCCGTCCGATGAAGGAAAGCATGCCGTATGCCTTCTTGACCACTCTATTGACCTGCGTTGCCACCTTCAGGGAACAATGGACCTGAACACCCAAATCTCTCCGTACATCAATTTTCCCCAGGACTTTTCCATTTACTGTATAGTTCACTCTTGAATTGGATCTTCCAAAATGCATCACCTTGCATTTGCCCTGATTGAACTCCAGCTGCCATTTCTCTGCCCAACTCTCCAATCTATCTATATTCTGCTGTATTCTCTGACAGTCCCCTTCACTATCTGCTACTCCACCAATCTTAGTGTCGTCTGCAAACCTGCTAATCAGACCACCTATACTTTCCTCCAAATCATTTATGTAGTCCCTTATGTCCACTCAGCCTATTCCCCCAGTCCCTTGTGTCTCTCAGCCCTGGTGTTCCCTCAATCCTGCTGTCCCTCAGCCCAGTAGGTTCCCTAAGTCCCTGGGGTTCCATCAACCCATTCCCTCAGTTTCAGTCCCCTCAATCTCGATCCCGCAGTTCTGGGGTCCCTCAGTTCCTGTCGTCACATCAATCCTAAACCCTCAGTTCCTAGTGTCCCCTCAATCCCAGTCTCTCAGTTCCTGGTGTCTCCTCAGTCCCCGTCTCTCAGTTCCTGGTGTCCCCTCAGTCCCCGTCTCTCAGTTCCTGGTGTCCCCTCAGTCCCCGTCTCTCAGTTCCTGGTGTCCCCTCAGTCCCCGTCTCTCAGTTCCTGGTGTCCCCTCAGTCCCATTCCCCCTGTTCCTGGTGTCCCCTCCATTCCAGTCCCCCAGTTTCTAGTGTCCTCTAAGTCCCAGGCCTTTCAGACACTTTTCTCACCTGAATATGACTGTGCTGATTCAACCTCATGTACTAATTCTTTATTCCTTACCCAGCGAGAGAGGTTGAGAAATATAGAGCGGATCTGCTTCTTACTGCGAAGGGTGAGTAAATCAGTAAATAATTATCTACTTATGGGTCCCCTGCTCTATATGGGACAATGAACAACATTGATTTGTGACAGAACATTGCGTGACCTGCTGGGCTTACAGAGAATGCTGAGGCTGAAACCAGGTCGAGAGATCATGAGTAACCTGGAAATATGTCCAACATGACAACAATGACTACACTTTAAAAAGTATTTCATTGCCTGTAAAGCGCTTTAGGACATTCTGACATCATGAAAGTCACTATATAAATACAAGTATTTCTTTGATCCTTTGTCTTAACATGGTCATGGCAATGGCTGACTGTCACAGTGGATTCAAATTATTTCCACACCAGATCACCAATATTATAAAAGTTTTAAGGTTGCTCAAAGGAAAAGACTTTCACTTTTTCCTCTTTCTCCTTCTTAGGTCGCCACAAATTACAAAGCCTCAGAACTTTACTCTGTATCTAACCCCGTGCTGTACCTGTCCTGGGAGTGTTTGATGGGGACAGTGTAGAGGGAGCTTTACTCTGTATCTAACCCCGTTTTTTTTGTATTACTTTATTAAAAACAGAAATAAACAAAAACTCAAATTAAAATGCCATTCTCGGCGTCAACGATGCACTCCAGTTCCTGCGGTGCCCACCGGTCGCGGAAGGCCTCAAGCGTACCGGCGGACACCGCTTGCTCCTTCTCCAGGGATACCCGGGCGCGAACGTAACCGCGGAAGAGGGGCAGGCAGTCAGGGAGGACGGAACCCCTGACGGCCCGCAACCTGGACCTGTGAATTGCCACCTTGGCCAGGCCCAGGAGCAGACCGACGAGGAGATCCTCCTCCCGGCCCAAGCCCCTCCGCACCGGGTGCCCAAAGATCAGGAGCGTGGGACTGAAGTGCAGCCCGAATTTGAGGAGCAGCCCCTTCAGATACTCAAAGAGGGGCTGCAACCTCGCACACTCCGTGTAAACGTGGAACACGGACTCACCAGGCCGCAGAAAGTACAGGAGGGCTGGGAGTCCGTGAACCTACTTAAAAGTCTATTGCACGGGACTGCTCTGTGCAGCACCCTCCATCCCAAGTCCCCGATGTAAAGGGGGAAGACTCCCGCGTAGAGAGACCTCCATCGGGGTTTCCCCTCGCCGCCAGATGGCAACGCGGACCGCCAGGGCGTGTCCGGCCAGCTGACGAGGGCGAGGAAGTGGAGAGTGTGCAGGAGCAGCCCGTACAGGAAACCCCTCCGCGCCGATTGGAATGGCACGGAGGGCATTTCCGAGAGGCGGCTCGGGTTGTGCGGGACCGGCTACCGAGGAGGGTTTCGGGGCCTGGGTCCGATGAGCAGTTCCGGCCGAGCGGGGGTCAGCTCGGCTGAGATCGCTCCACCCTCCCGAGCCCCCTCGCCTCCCGCAGTGAGGGGCGTCCCAGGGGTTTCGGCTACTCCTCCGTCCGCTGGACCGTCCCCGGAGTCGGCCGCCCGGACAGCCGAGGCGCTCTCCTCCGCCGGCGGGGGAGCGCCCTGACTGGAGGCGACCATGTTCCAGACTCGGAATAGATCCCGGTAAAAGACAGGCAACTCCCTCAGAGAGGCGCGGCTAACGGACTCCACCGGGAGCTGCGTGTCGTCTTGAAGGCAGTGACACTGGCGGAAAAAATACGTCGCCAGCGCACACCATCTGGGAGGACGCTCGATGTAAAGGTATCTCTGTAAGGTCCGAAGGCGGAGAGTCGCAGCCTGGGTGCGGACGCACATCAGCGACTGACCGCCCTCCTCAATAGGGAGACTCAGGACCGTGGCAGAGATCCAGTGTTTCCTCTTGCCCCAGAAGAAATCGACGAGTTTCTTCTGGATCTTGGTGGCAAATACAGGGGGCGGGGCCAAAGTGACTAACCGGTACCACAACATGGAGGCCACCAGTTGGTTTATGACCAACGCTCGGCCCCTGTAGGAAAGCGCTCGGAGCAGTCCTGTCCAGCACCCCAGCCGAGCGGTGACTTTCGCCTCCAACTCCTGCCAGTTTGCCGGCCAGGCTTCCTCAGCGGGGCGAAGGTGGACTCCCAGATAGAGGAGGTGCGTGGTGCTCCACGCAAAAGGTGTCATCTCCTCCGGCAGGGAGTCCACCCGCCACTGACCAACCAGGAGTCCGGAACATTTCTCCCAATTGATCCTCGCGGAGGACGCGGCAGAAAAGGTCTGCTGGCAGTCGCGCATCCTCCGCAAGTCAACGGGATCTGTGATTGCGAGGAGCACGTCGTCAGCGTAAGCCGAGAGGACGACCCGCATGGCCGGCTCGCGCAGAGCCAATCCCGTCAACCTCCTGCGAAGCAGGCACAGGAAGGGCTCCACGCAGATGGTATACAATTGGCCGGACATGGGGCATCCCTGACGCACTCCTCTCCCAAAGCGAAGGGGCGCCATCAAGGACCCATTAACTTTGACTAGACACTCTGCGGCGGCGTATAAAAGTCGGACCCGGGCCACGAAATGCGGCCCGAGTCCGAAAGCGCGCAGAGTCCCGAAAAGGTAATCGTGATCCACCCTATCGAACGCCTTCTCCTGATCGAGGGAGAGAAAGGCGACCGACTGACCAGTCCTCTGGGAAAGATGGATCAGGTCCCGGACCAGGTGGATGTTGTCCTGGATGGACTGGCCCGGGACCGTGTAGGACTGGTCGGGGTGGATCATGTGGGCCTGCACGGAGCCCAGGCGGGTAGACATAGCCCGGGCAAAGATCTTATAATCCGTGCTGAGGAGGGAGACCGGACGCCAGTTTTTAAGCAGGTGGAGATCGCCCCTCTTCGGCAGCAGGACGATGACCGCCCTGCACCACGAGAGGGGCATCTCCCCGGTCGCCAGGCTTTCCCCCAGGACCCGCGCGTAACCGTCCCCCAGGACGTCCCAGAACGCCCTGAGGAACTCCACGGTCAACCCATCCAGCCCTGGGGATTTGCCCCTCGAGAGCTGGTGGAGGGCGCCAGTCAGCTCCGCCAACGTGAGCGGAGCCTCCAATCCTTCGGCGCCCTCCGGGCTGACCTGCGGCAGGTCCTCCCACAAAACTCTGCGCGCATCCTCGCTGGACGGATCCGGAGAGAACAACGCACTGTAATAAGTACGGACCAGGAGGCCCATTCCCTCTGAATCCGTGATGGAGGATCCGTCGTCGGCCAGCAGCTCGACGAGCTGCTTACGGACCCCCCGCCATTTTTCCAGCGAGTAGAAGAAGGGTGAGGCGCGGTCCAAATCTTCCAGGATCTGGATCCGCGACCTCACGTACGCGCCTCGGGACCCTATGAGCTGCAGGTCCCTCAGCGCGCCCTTCTTCTCTTTGTACGCCTGCCACAGGGCCGGGTCCACGACGGCATGACCGAGGCGGGACTCCAAGTGGAGCACCTCCCTCTCAAGGCGCCCGATCTCGGCTTCCCGCCTCTTGGTCGACCCCTTCGCGTACTCCTGACAGAAGACGCGGATGTGAGTCTTGCCCACATCCCACCATAGCCTCAAGGAGGGGAAGCCCCCCTGCTTCCTTCTCCAGTCGGCCCAGAATCGACAGAACGAGTCCCGAAATCGCTCGTCCTCCAGCTGCCGGTTGTTAAAGTGCCAGTACGCAGACCCCGCCCGCGTGCGGAGCGGAGTGAACTCCGCCCACACCAGGTGGTGGTCCGAGCACGGCACCAGCCGCATGGAGGCCGCCGAGACACGGGAGACGTACGCCTGCGAAATGTAGAGGCGGTCGATTTGCGACCCCCCTCCTCCAGACCTCCACGTGAAGGCGCTGGAGTCGGGATGGAGATTCCGCCAGACGTCCACCAAGTTAAGGGAGCTGATCAGTCCCCTCAACTTCTCCACCGACGCTTGGCCGCGCTGGGGACCGGAGCGATCCCCCACCTCGAGGGTGCAGTTAAAATCCCCCCCGAGGATGATGCACTCGCCGCTATCGATGGAGCTCAAGAGAGCGGACACTTCTTCAAAGAAGCGCGCTTGTAACGCGCCGGGCCTGGGCGCGTACATGTTCACAAAGTGGAGCGGCACGCTACCCAGGGGAACGGCGAGGTGGAGCAAGCGGCCCGGCACTAGCTCCTTGGCCCCCAAGATCTCCGGCTGAAAAGTCGGGGCCAACAAGATAGCCACCCCACTAGAAATAGGGGTGAGGTGACTCATGTAGACCCCACCCTGCCACTCCAGGAGCCAGGTGGCTTCGTCTCCCGGAACGGTGTGGGTTTCCTGCAGAAAGCTCACCGTGTATCTCCCTTCCCTAAGGACTGAGAGATTGTGAAATCTGCGGTGAGCCCCTCTGCTGCCGTTGATGTTGAGGCTGGCTATGGTTATCTTCATGTCAAAGGTACTTAAAACCCGTCACCAACAGCTCACTGTGAGGAGGGAGTGGAAGTGCACCTGGCCCTCCACTCCCCCAGCAACCCATTGAGGAACACATTAAAACGGCGCCTCTCAACCAGTTTCACGCCCGCGCGCTTGCCCGCTTTCTTCAGGGCGGCACGGGCGGACTGGATGATCAGCGGCAGACTCGACCAACGGCCGAGGGCCAGCTGAACTTTGTCGCGGCAAACCCTGCAAGCCGCGAGGAAATCCCGGAGTTCCGCCGTGGGGATGAGAGGAGATTCGGTGGGAGGCACGAGGGACTCCACCACCTCACTGGCGATGGAATCAAGGTCATCCTCCGTGCCCAACACCGAATCCCCATCCTCCTCCGGGTCGTCACCGCCAGCAGCCGACACATCCACCACACACTGTGGGGCGGACGTCCCGGCCGCGCCAGCTGGTCCTGCCTCCGTCATGATCCCACCCCCAGGATCGATGGCGGAGGAGTCCTCACTGGGTTCTATTATGAAACTGGAGCCTGTGGGCGCCAGCAGCTCAGGACCCCCCTCCACCTCCGCCCCCAGGCCAATGTGTGGTCCAGGAGAGACAGAAGTTTTCGACTCCGGAAATCCAGCCGGAGCCGAGACCGGAGGCGGAGGGAGGAGGCTCTCTCCCGCTCCGCCAGCACCCACAGTCCCAGCAGATGGGGTCGCATTCTCAGTTTTCACCAGGTCGGGTGTCTCCTGGTTGGTGTTGGACTCCGGCTGGGAGGGCTGGCCCTCTGGGGCGTCGCCCTCCCCTTCATTTAGGACACCCGACCCAGTAGCAGTGGCGGAATGGGCGGCTTCCCCAGGCTCCCCCACCATAAGCAGGGCCCCACTTACTCCTTCAGGAGGGGCCTCATGTACTGGGGCCATCCCCTCCCCTCCATCCTGAGGAATAGGGAGCACCTGCCTGGACTTTGCAGCCTTGGTGGTGGCGGTAGGGGGAACCTGAGAACCAGAAACAGGAGACAGCTCCCCTCCAACAGATGGGCCCTGCACCTCAGGGCCCTGTGTTATTTCTATGGAGGGGTGCCTTCTCCTCTTTTTCGCACTTGGGCGCGGAGACTCAGAGACCTCCATGTCATCAGAGGCCTCAGCCTCCACACCCTTTTTTTCCTTTCTTGTCACCCTCGGCCTGAGCCCAGCCCTGGGACAGGTGGATTCCATGGGAATGGGCTTTGGGCTGAGCTCAGGCTCGGGTTGAGTCAAAGTGTCCAGGGGACGCGCCTCATGATGTTTCTTTTTTCCATGCGTCTTCCTTCCGCTCGGACGGACGCTCCCCTCCCCGCCGGAGGCTGTGAAAACCACAGCCTCCGGAACCGACTGAGCGGTGTCTATTGGATGTGTTGGGGGAGTGGGAGGAGGTGCTGTGGAACCACTCTGGGCCGCCAAGGTGGAGCTGGCGGCCGGGAGGTTGGGGCAGTTCTTACGAACATGCCCCACCCCCTTGCAGACGTGGCACCGCGCCCCGTCCGAGGTCCAAAAGACGCGGTAGGCCGTCCCCTGGAACTCCACATTAAATTGGCCCTCCGTGTCCTCCTCCCGCGCCAGCTGCATAAATAACTGGCGGCGGAAGGAGTAGACATGTTGGAGGCTGTGCTCCCGAAGACCAAGCCGGACTGGGGTGATCCCCGACCTCACCTCCCCCAGATGGTGCAGGTGGGGGAGGAGGAGCTCACTGGGAATGAAGGGTGGGACGTTGGACAACATTATCCGATGCGCAGTGGCCCCCAGAGGGTCCACTGGCAGGAAGGTCCCCCCCACAGTGAGCCCTTTACTCAGGGCCAGGGACACCGCCCGCTCGGTCTTCAAAAAGAACACAGCCTTCCCATACATCTTTGAGGCCGCGACAATGGCCGAGGGGCCGCCAACCACGGCCATTCCCTTAACGCAGGCCTCAATAGACATGTTAGGGTGGGGATAGCTCTTCACCCCATGGCTGCATGTCAACAATTGAAAGGGTGACGGGGCCACGTGGGCAGCCACAGAAGCTGCAGCTGCGTAGGTAGTAGAGGGCCCCGCCACCGGTGATGAGGGGCTTGCCATGATCTAAGAGCTAAACCCACCCCAAATTGTGGACTTGCACACCAAATATCAGCGATTCACCAAAAATATTAAATGTGTATTAAAACAAAGCAAACAAACAACAGGTTAGTGGAGAGGCTGAGGTAATAGAGGAGAGGCAAAGGCAGGCTGTATGGGATGACTTGCTTTCTGGAGGTGGTGCTCACAGTACACTTAAAACAGTCTTTGAAGTTGGTCTTCTGGTCTTCTGGTTGGGGGAAGAGTCTTCACCTGGGTCAGCTGAAGCTATCTATCCCCTTCCGTCTGTTTAGCTGGGCAGCTTCAGCTGACCCAGGCTTGGCAATTGGGATGGGGAGGGAGCTTTCCTGTGTGCTTGTGCAGCAGCACAGACTCCTGTTGAATCGGCAGCCCCACCCCTTGTTGTTCCAGCCACTTGTTCCTCCCCCAACAGTCCAAAATAAATTACTGGTGTTCAGCACCCACCTCCAGACAAAGCCTTGTTTCCAAAAAATGTCTCTTTCTTCCCTTTAATGGAAATTGTTGTTGAAGTTTCACCTCTCCATAGTTGTAGCTCCTCTCTCCACCTCTGCAACCTCCAACTGCCACCAGCACTGTCAGCTGCACCTCGTTGAGGCTCTCAACACTCAGGCTTCCCAATCAGAGAACAGCCAACCCCGTTTTTTTTTTTAAAGTGACCTTTATACCCCAGGCCCCTTTTATATACTTTTTATATCGAGGGGGCCTTTATTCCTCAGGCCCCCTTTATATACACACTTATATTTTTAAAATAACTTTATTAAAACCAGATAAATAAACAAAAAACTCAAATTGAAATGCCATTCTCGGCGTCGACAATGCACTCCAGTCCCTGCGGTGCCCACCGGTTGCGGAAGGCCTCAAACATACCGGCGGACACTGCATGCTCCTTCTCCAGGGACACCTGGGTGTGAACGTAACCGCGGAAGAGGGGCAGGCAATAAGGGAGGATGGACCCCACCGACGGCCCCCAGCCTGGATCTGTGAATTGCCATCTTGGCCAGGCCCAGGAGCAGACTGACAAGGAGATCCTCCTCCGGGCCCACGCACCTCCGCACCGGGTGCCCAAAGATCAGGAGCACAGGACTGAAGTGCAGCCAAAACTTGAGAAGCAGCCCCTTCAAATACTCAAAGAGGGGCTGCAACCTCGCACACTCCATATATAGGTGGACCACAGACTCGTCCAGACCACAGAAATTACAGGCGGCCTGGGAGTCCATGAACCTACTTAACAGTCCATTGCACGGGACTGCCCTGTGCAGCACCCTCCACCCCAGGTCCCCGATGTAAAGGGGGAGGACTCCCGCGTAGAGAGACCTCGATTGGGGTTTCCCCTTGCCACCAGAAGGCAACGCGGACCACCAGGGCGTGTCTGGCCGGCTGAAGAAGGCGAGGAAGTGGAGAGTGTGCAGGAGCAGCCAATGTATGTAACCCTCACTGTACCTGCCCTGGAAATGTTTGGGGACAAGGGAGTTTTCTCTCGATCTAAGGTATAAATGATTGATGGTGGTGGGGTGTTCCACAGTTCAGGAGTTCTGAGAGACTGATTTAAAGTAAAAATCTGATGATGAATATCGACTTCAGTAGCGGGGAATTTGAAGTATGGGTGGAATAAATGAGGAAAGGTCAGTGCAGCACTGAGCAATGTAGCATTAGTAACTGCAGATGGAGAGGAAAGGTCAGAGGAGCACTGAGCAGTGTAGCATTAGTAACTGGAGAGGGAGAGGAAAGGTCAGAGGAGCACTGAGCAGTGTAGCATTAGTAACTGGAGAGGGAGAGGAAAGGTCAGAGGAGCACTGAGCAGTGTAGCATTAGTAACTGGAGATGGAGAGCAAAGGTCAGTGTAGCACTGAGCAGTGTAGCATTAGCAACTGGAGATGGAGAGAAAAGGTCAGAGGAGCACTGAGCAGTGTAGCATTGGTAACTGGAGATGGAGAGCAAAGGTCAGTGTAGCACTGAGCAGTGTAGCATTGGTAACTGGAGATGGAGAGGAAAGGTCAGTGGAGCACTGAGCAATGTAGCATTGGTAACTGGAGATGGAGAGGAAAGGTCAGTGGAGCACTGAGCAATGTAGCATTAGTAACTGGAGAGGGAGAGGAAAGGTCAGAGGAGCACTGAGCAGTGTAGCATTAGTAACTGGAGATGGAGAGGAAAGGTCAGAGGAGCACTGAGCAGTGTAGCATTAGTAACTGGAGATGGAGAGCAAAGGCCAGTGTAGCACTGAGCAGTGTAGCATTAGTAACTGGAGATGGAGAGGAAAGGTCAGTGGAGCACTGAGCAGTGTAGCATTAGTAACTGGAGATGGAGAGCAAAGGTCAGTGGAGCACTGAGCAGTGTAGCATTGGTAACTGGAGATGGAGAGGAAAGGTCAGTGGAGCACTGAGCAGTGTAGCATTAGTAACTGGAGATGGAGAGCAAAGGTCAGTGTCGCACTGAGCAGTGTAGCATTAGTAACTGGAGATGGAGAGGAAAGGTCAGTGGAGCACTGAGCAGTGTAGCATTAGTAACTGGAGATGGAGAGCAAAGGTCAGTGGAGCACTGAGCAGTGTAGCATTGGTAACTGGAGATGGAGAGCAAAGGTCAGTGCAGCACTGAGCAGTGTAGCATTAGGAACTGGAGATGGAGAGGAAAGGTCAGAGGAGCACTGAGCAGTGTAGCATTAGTAACTGGAGAGGGAGAGGAAAGGTCAGAGGAGCACTGAGCAGTGTAGCATTAGTAACTGCAGATGGAGAGGAAAGGTCAGAGGAGCACTGAGCAGAGTAGCATTAGTAACTGGAGAGGGAGAGGAAAGGTCAGAGGAGCACTGAGCAGTGTAGCATTAGTAACTGCAGATGGAGAGGAAAGGTCAGAGGAGCACTGAGCAGTGTAGCATTAGTAACTGGAGATGGAGAGGAAAGGTCAGAGGAGCACTGAGCAATGTAGCATTAGTAACTGGAGATGGAGAGCAAAGGTCAGTGCAGCACTGAGCAGTGTAGCATTAGTAACTGGAGATGGAGAGGAAAGGTCAGAGGAGCACTGAGCAATGTAGCATTAGTAACTGGAGATGGAGAGCAAAGGTAAGTGCAGCACTGAGCAGTGTAGCATTAGTAACTGGAGATGGAGAGGAAAGGTCAGTGCAGCACTGAGCAGTGTAGCATTAGTAACTGGAGATGGAGAGGAAAGGTCAGTGGAGCACTGAGCAATGTAGCATTAGTAACTGGAGATGGAGAGGAAAGGTCAGAGGAACACTGAGCAGTGTAGCATTAGTAACTGGAGAGGGAGAGGAAAGGTCAGAGGAGCACTGAGCAGTGTAGCATTAGTAACTGGAGATGGAGAGGAAAGGTCAGAGGAGCACTGAGCAGTGTAGCATTAGTAACTGGAGATGGAGAGCAAAGGTCAGTGTAGCACTGAGCAGTGTAGCATTAGTAACTGGAGATGGAGAGGAAAGGTCAGTGGAGCACTGAGCAGTGTAGCATTAGTAACTGGAGATGGAGAGCAAAGGTCAGTGGAGCACTGAGCAGTGTAGCATTGGTAACTGGAGATGGAGAGGAAAGGTCAGTGGAGCACTGAGCAGTGTAGCATTAGTAACTGGAGATGGAGAGCAAAGGTCAGTGGAGCACTGAGCAGTGTAGCATTGGTAACTGGAGATGGAGAGGAAAGGTCAGTGGAGCACTGAGCAGTGTAGCATTAGTAACTGGAGATGGAGAGCAAAGGTCAGTGGAGCACTGAGCAGTGTAGCATTAGTAACTGGAGATGGAGAGCAAAGGTCAGTGGAGCACTGAGCAGTGTAGCATTGGTAACTGGAGATGGAGAGCAAAGGTCAGTGCAGCACTGAGCAGTGTAGCATTAGGAACTGGAGATGGAGAGGAAAGGTCAGAGGAGCACTGAGCAGTGTAGCATTAGTAACTGGCGAGGGAGAGGAAAGGTCAGAGGAGCACTGAGCAGTGTAGCATTAGTAACTGCAGATGGAGAGGAAAGGTCAGAGGAGCACTGAGCAGTGTAGCATTAGTAACTGGAGAGGGAGAGGAAAGGTCAGAGGAGCACTGAGCAGTGTAGCATTAGTAACTGCAGATGGAGAGGAAAGGTCAGAGGAGCACTGAGCAGTGTAGCATTAGTAACTGGAGATGGAGAGGAAAGGTCAGAGGAGCACTGAGCAATGTAGCATTAGTAACTGGAGATGGAGAGGAAAGGTCAGAGGAGCACTGAGCAGTGTAGCATTAGTAACTGGAGATGGAGAGGAAAGGTCAGAGGAACACTGAGCAGTGTAGCATTAGTAACTGGAGAGGGAGAGGAAAGGTCAGAGGAGCACTGAGCAATGTAGCATTAGTAACTGGAGATGGAGAGCAAAGGTAAGTGCAGCACTGAGCAGTGTAGCATTAGTAACTGGAGATGGAGAGGAAAGGTCAGTGCAGCACTGAGCAGTGTAGCATTAGTAACTGGAGATGGAGAGGAAAGGTCAGTGGAGCACTGAGCAATGTAGCATTAGTAACTGGAGATGGAGAGGAAAGGTCAGAGGAACACTGAGCAGTGTAGCATTAGTAACTGGAGAGGGAGAGGAAAGGTCAGAGGAGCACTGAGCAGTGTAGCATTAGTAACTGGAGATGGAGAGGAAAGGTCAGAGGAGCACTGAGCAGTGTAGCATTAGTAACTGGAGATGGAGAGCAAAGGTCAGTGTAGCACTGAGCAGTGTAGCATTAGTAACTGGAGATGGAGAGGAAAGGTCAGTGGAGCACTGAGCAGTGTAGCATTAGTAACTGGAGATGGAGAGCAAAGGTCAGTGGAGCACTGAGCAGTGTAGCATTGGTAACTGGAGATGGAGAGGAAAGGTCAGTGGAGCACTGAGCAGTGTAGCATTAGTAACTGGAGATGGAGAGCAAAGGTCAGTGGAGCACTGAGCAGTGTAGCATTGGTAACTGGAGATGGAGAGGAAAGGTCAGTGGAGCACTGAGCAGTGTAGCATTAGTAACTGGAGATGGAGAGCAAAGGTCAGTGGAGCACTGAGCAGTGTAGCATTAGTAACTGGAGATGGAGAGCAAAGGTCAGTGGAGCACTGAGCAGTGTAGCATTGGTAACTGGAGATGGAGAGCAAAGGTCAGTGCAGCACTGAGCAGTGTAGCATTAGGAACTGGAGATGGAGAGGAAAGGTCAGAGGAGCACTGAGCAGTGTAGCATTAGTAACTGGAGAGGGAGAGGAAAGGTCAGAGGAGCACTGAGCAGTGTAGCATTAGTAACTGCAGATGGAGAGGAAAGGTCAGAGGAGCACTGAGCAGTGTAGCATTAGTAACTGGAGAGGGAGAGGAAAGGTCAGAGGAGCACTGAGCAGTGTAGCATTAGTAACTGCAGATGGAGAGGAAAGGTCAGAGGAGCACTGAGCAGTGTAGCATTAGTAACTGGAGATGGAGAGGAAAGGTCAGAGGAGCACTGAGCAATGTAGCATTAGTAACTGGAGATGGAGAGGAAAGGTCAGAGGAGCACTGAGCAGTGTAGCATTAGTAACTGGAGATGGAGAACAAAGGTCAGTGGAGCACTGAGCAGTGTAGCATTGGTAACTGGAGATGGAGAGGAAAGGTCAGTGGAGCACTGAGCAGTGTAGCATTAGTAACTGGAGATGGAGAGCAAAGGTCAGTGGAGCACTGAGCAGTGTAGCATTGGTAACTGGAGATGGAGAGGAAAGGTCAGTGGAGCACTGAGCAGTGTAGCATTAGTAACTGGAGATGGAGAGCAAAGGTCAGTGGAGCACTGAGCAGTGTAGCATTAGTAACTGGAGATGGAGAGCAAAGGTCAGTGGAGCACTGAGCAGTGTAGCATTGGTAACTGGAGATGGAGAGGAAAGGTCAGTGGAGCACTGAGCAGGGTAGCATTAGTAACTGGAGATGGAGAGCAAAGGTCAGTGGAGCACTGAGCAGTGTAGCATTGGTAACTGGAGATGGAGAGGAAAGGTCAGTGGAGCACTGAGCAGTGTAGCATTAGTAACTGGAGATGGAGAGCAAAGGTCAGTGGAGCACTGAGCAGTGTAGCATTAGTAACTGGAGATGGAGAGCAAAGGTCAGTGGAGCACTGAGCAGTGTAGCATTGGTAACTGGAGATGGAGAGCAAAGGTCAGTGCAGCACTGAGCAGTGTAGCATTAGGAACTGGAGATGGAGAGGAAAGGTCAGAGGAGCACTGAGCAGTGTAGCATTAGTAACTGGAGAGGGAGAGGAAAGGTCAGAGGAGCACTGAGCAGTGTAGCATTAGTAACTGCAGATGGAGAGGAAAGGTCAGAGGAGCACTGAGCAGTGTAGCATTAGTAACTGGAGAGGGAGAGGAAAGGTCAGAGGAGCACTGAGCAGTGTAGCATTAGTAACTGCAGATGGAGAGGAAAGGTCAGAGGAGCACTGAGCAGTGTAGCATTAGTAACTGGAGATGGAGAGGAAAGGTCAGAGGAGCACTGAGCAATGTAGCATTAGTAACTGGAGATGGAGAGCAAAGGTCAGTGCAGCACTGAGCAGTGTAGCATTAGTAACTGGAGATGGAGAGGAAAGGTCAGAGGAGCACTGAGCAATGTAGCATTAGTAACTGGAGATGGAGAGCAAAGGTCAGTGCAGCACTGAGCAGTGTAGCATTAGTAACTGGAGATGGAGAGGAAAGGTCAGTGCAGCACTGAGCAGTGTAGCATTAGTAACTGGAGATGGAGAGGAAAGGTCAGAGGAGCACTGAGCAATGTAGCATCAGTAACTGGAGATGGAGAGCAAAGGTCAGTGCAGCACTGAGCAGTGTAGCATTAGTAACTGGAGATGGAGCGGAAAGGTCAGTGCAGCACTGAGCAGTGTAGCATTAGTAACTGGAGATGGAGAGGAAAGGTCAGAGGAGCACTGAGCAATGTAGCATTAGTAACTGGAGATGGAGAGCAAAGGTCAGTGTAGCACTGAGCAGTGTAGCATTAGTAACTGGAGAGGAAAGGTCAGTGGAGCACTGAGCAGTGACGCATTGGTAACTGGAGATGGAGAGCAAAGGTCAGTGTAGCATTAGTAACTGCAGATGGAGAGGAAAGGTCAGAGGAGCACTGAGCAGTGCAGCATAAGTAACTGGAGATGGAGAGGAAAGGTCAGAGGAGCACTGAGCAGTGTAGCATTAGTAACTGGAGATGGAGAGCAAAGGTCAGTGGAGCACTGAGCAGTGTAGCATTAGTAACTGGAGATGGAGAGGAAAGGTCAGAGGAGCACTGAGCAGGGTAGCATTAGTAACTGGAGATGGAGAGGAAAGGTCAGTGGAGCACTGAGCAGTGTAGCATTGGTAACGAGATGGAGAGCAAAGGTCAGTGTAGCATTAGTAACTGGAGAGGGAGAGGAAAGGTCAGAGGAGCACTGAGCAGGGTAGCATTAGTAACTGGAGATGGAGAGGAAAGGTCAGTGGAGCACTGAGCAGTGTAGCATTAGTAACTGGAGATGGAGAGGAAAGGTCAGTGGAGCACTGAGCAATGCAGCATTAGTAACTGGAGAGGAAAGGTCAGAGGAGCACTGAGCAATGTAGCATTAGTAACTGGAGATGGAGAGGAAAGTTCAGTGGTGCACTGAGCAATGTAGCATTAGTAACTGGAGAGGAAAGGTAAGTGGAGCACTGAGCAGTGTAGCATTAGTAACTGGAGAGGGAGAGGAAAGGTCAGAGGAGCACTGAGCAGTGTAGCATTAGTAACTGGAGATGGAGAGGAAAGTTCAGTGGTGCACTGAGCAATGTAGCATTAGTAACTGGAGAGGGAGAGGAAAGGTCAGAGGTGCCCTGAGCAGTGTAGCATTAGTAACTGGAGATGGAGAGGAAAGTTCAGTGGTGCACTGAGCAATGTAGCATTAGTAACTGGAGAGGAAAGGTCAGAGGAGCACTGAGCAGTGTAGCATTAGTAACTGGAGAGGGAGAGGAAAGGTCAGAGGAGCACTGAGCAGTGTAGCATTAGTAACTGGAGAGGGAGAGGAAAGGTCAGAGGAGCACTGAGCAATGTAGCATTAGTAACTGGAGAGGGAGAGGAAAGGTCAGAGGAGCACTGAGCAGTGTAGCATTAGTAACTGGAGAGGGAGAGGAAAGGTCAGTGGAGCACTGAGCAGTGCAGCATTAGTAACTGGAGATGAAAGGTCAGAGGAGCACTGAGCAGTGCAGCATTAGTAACTGGAGATGAAAGGTCAGAGGAGCACTGAGCAGTGTAGCATTAGTAACTGGAGATGGAGAGCAAAGGTCAGAGGAGCACTGAGCAGTGTAGCATTAGTAACTGGAGATGGAGAGGAAAGGTCAGAGGAGCACTGTGCAGTGTAGCATTAGTAACTGGAGAGGGAGAGGAAAGGTCAGAGGAGCACTGAGCAATGTAGCATTAGTAACTGGAGATGGAGAGGAAAGGTCAGTGGAGCACTGAGCAGTGTAGCATTAGTAACTGGAGAGGAAAGGTCAGAGGAGCACTGAGCAGTGTAGCATTAGTAACTGGAGATGGAGAGGAAAGGTCAGAGGAGCACTGAGCAGTGTAGCATTAGTAACTGGAGAGGAAAGGTCAGAGGAGCACTGAGCAGTGCAGCATTAGTAACTGGAGATGGAGAGGAAAGGTCAGTGTAGCACTGAGCAATGTAGCATGAGTAACTGGAGAGGGAGAGGAAAGGTCAGTGTAGCACTGAGCAATGTAGCATTAGTAACTGGAGATGGAGAGGAAAGGTCAGTGGAGCACTGAGCAGTGTAGCATTGGTAACTGGAGATGGAGAGCAAAGGTCAGTGTCGCATTAGTAACTGCAGATGGAGAGGAAAGGTCAGAGGAGCACTGAGCAGTGTAGCATAAGTAACTGAAGATGGAGAGGAAAGGTCAGAGGAGCACTGAGCAGTGTAGCATTAGTAACTGCAGATGGAGAGGAAAGGTCAGAGGAGCACTGAGCAGTGTAGCATTAGTAACTGGAGAGGGAGAGGAAAGGTCAGAGGAGCACTGAGCAGTGTAGCATTAGTAACTGCAGATGGAGAGGAAAGGTCAGAGGAGCACTGAGCAGTGTAGCATTAGTAACTGGAGATGGAGAGGAAAGGTCAGAGGAGCACTGTGCAGTGTAGCATTCGTAACTGGAGATGGAGAGCAAAGGTCAGTGGAGCACTGAGCAGTGTAGCATTAGTAACTGGAGATGGAGAGCAAAGGTCAGAGGAGCACTGAGCAGTGTAGCATTAGTAACTGGAGATGGAGAGGAAAGGTCAGTGGAGCACTGAGCAATGTAGCATTAGTAACTGGAGAGGAAAGGTCAGAGGAGCACTGAGCAGTGTAGCATTAGAAACTGGAGATGGAGAGGAAAGGTCAGAGGAGCACTGAGCAATGTAGCATTAGTAACTGGAGATGGAGAGGAAAGGTCAGAGGAGCACTGAGCAGTGTAGCATTAGTAACTGGAGATGGAGAGGAAAGGTCAGTGTCGCATTAGTAACTGCAGATGGAGAGGAAAGGTCAGAGGAGCACTGAGCAGTGTAGCATTGGTAACTGGAGATGGAGAGCAAAGGTCAGTGTCGCATTAGTAACTGCAGATGGAGAGGAAAGGTCAGAGGAGCACTGAGCAGTGTAGCATTAGTAACTGCAGATGGAGAGGAAAGGTCAGAGGAGCACTGAACAGTGTAGCATTAGTAACTGGAGATGGAGAGGAAAGGTCAGTGGAGCACTGAGCAGTGTAGCATTAGTAACTGGAGATGGAGAGCAAAGGTCAGTGGAGCACTGAGCAGTGTAGCATTAGTAACTGGAGATGGAGAGGAAAGGTCAGAGGAGCACTGAGCAGGGTAGCATTAGTAACTGGAGATGGAGAGGAAAGGTCAGTGGAGCACTGAGCAGTGTAGCATTGGTAACGAGATGGAGAGCAAAGATCAGTGTAGCATTAGTAACTGGAGATGGAGAGGAAAGGTCAGAGGAGCACTGAGCAGGGTAGCATTAGTAACTGGAGATGGAGAGGAAAGGTCAGTGGAGCACTGAGCAGTGTAGCATTAGTAACTGGAGATGGAGAGGAAAGGTCAGTGGAGCACTGAGCAATGTAGCATTAGTAACTGGAGATGGAGAGGAAAGTTCAGTGGTGCACTGAGCAATGTAGCATTAGTAACTGGAGAGGAAAGGTCAGAGGAGCACTGAGCAGTGTAGCATTAGTAACTGGAGAGGGAGAGGAAAGGTCAGAGGAGCACTGAGCAGTGTAGCATTAGTAACTGGAGATGGAGAGGAAAGTTCAGTGGTGCACTGAGCAATGTAGCATTAGTAACTGGAGAGGAAAGGTCAGAGGAGCACTGAGCAATGTAGCATTAGTAACTGGAGAGGGAGAGGAAAGGTCAGAGGTGCACTGAGCAGTGTAGCATTAGTAACTGGAGATGGAGAGGAAAGTTCAGTGGTGCACTGAGCAATGTAGCATTAGTAACTGGAGAGGAAAGGTCAGAGGTGCACTGAGCAGTGTAGCATTAGTAACTGGAGATGGAGAGGAAAGTTCAGTGGTGCACTGAGCAGTGTAGCATTAGTAACTGGAGAGGGAGAGGAAAGGTCAGAGGAGCACTGAGCAGTGTAGCATTAGTAACTGGAGAGGGAGAGGAAAGGTCAGAGGAGCACTGAGCAATGTAGCATTAGTAACTGGAGAGGGAGAGGAAAGGTCAGAGGAGCACTGAGCAGTGTAGCATTAGTAACTGGAGAGGGAGAGGAAAGGTCAGTGGAGCACTGAGCAGTGCAGCATTAGTAACTGGAGATGAAAGGTCAGAGGAGCACTGAGCAGTGTAGCATTAGTAACTGGAGATGAAAGGTCAGAGGAGCACTGAGCAGTGTAGCATTAGTAACTGGAGATGGAGAGCAAAGGTCAGAGGAGCACTGAGCAGTGTAGCATTAGTAACTGGAGATGGAGAGGAAAGGTCAGAGGAGCACTGTGCAGTGTAGCATTAGTAACTGGAGAGGGAGAGGAAAGGTCAGAGGAGCAATGAGCAGTGTAGCATTAGTAACTGGAGATGGAGAGGAAAAGTCAGAGGAGCACTGAGCAGTGTAGCATTAGTAACTGGAGAGGGAGAGGAAAGGTCAGAGGAGCACTGAGCAATGTAGCATTAGTAACTGGAGATGGAGAGGAAAGGTCAGTGGAGCACTGAGCAGTGTAGCATTAGTAACTGGAGAGGAAAGGTCAGAGGAGCACTGAGCAGTGTAGCATTAGTAACTGGAGATGGAGAGGAAAGGTCAGAGGAGCACTGAGCAGTGTAGCATTAGTAACTGGAGATGGAGAGGAAAGGTCAGTGTAGCACTGAGCAATGTAGCATTAGTAACTGGAGAGGGAGAGGAAAGGTCAGTGTAGCACTGAGCAATGTAGCATTAGTAACTGGAGATGGAGAGGAAAGGTCAGTGGAGCACTGAGCAGTGTAGCATTGGTAACTGGAGATGGAGAGCAAAGGTCAGTGTCGCATTAGTAACTGCAGATGGAGAGGAAAGGTCAGAGGAGCACTGAGCAGTGTAGCATAAGTAACTGAAGATGGAGAGGAAAGGTCAGAGGAGCACTGAGCAGTGTAGCATTAGTAACTGCAGATGGAGAGGAAAGGTCAGAGGAGCACTGAGCAGTGTAGCATTAGTAACTGGAGAGGGAGAGGAAAGGTCAGAGGAGCACTGAGCAGTGTAGCATTAGTAACTGCAGATGGAGAGGAAAGGTCAGAGGAGCACTGAGCAGTGTAGCATTAGTAACTGGAGATGGAGAGGAAAGGTCAGAGGAGCACTGTGCAGTGTAGCATTCGTAACTGGAGATGGAGAGCAAAGGTCAGTGGAGCACTGAGCAGTGTAGCATTAGTAACTGGAGATGGAGAGGAAAGGTCAGTGGAGCACTGAGCAATGTAGCATTAGTAACTGGAGAGGAAAGGTCAGAGGAGCACTGAGCAGTGTAGCATTAGAAACTGGAGATGGAGAGGAAAGGTCAGAGGAGCACTGAGCAATGTAGCATTAGTAACTGGAGATGGAGAGGAAAGGACAGAGGAGCACTGAGCAGTGTAGCATTAGTAACTGCAGATGGAGAGGAAAGGTCAGTGTCGCATTAGTAACTGCAGATGGAGAGGAAAGGTCAGAGGAGCACTGAGCAGTGTAGCATTGGTAACTGGAGATGGAGAGCAAAGGTCAGTGTCGCATTAGTAACTGCAGATGGAGAGGAAAGGTCAGAGGAGCACTGAGCAGTGTAGCATTAGTAAATGCAGATGGAGAGGAAAGGTCAGAGGAGCACTGAGCAGTGTAGCATTAGTAACTGGAGATGGAGAGGTAAGGTCAGAGGAGCACTGAGCAGTGTAGCATTAGTAACTGGAGATGGAGAGGAAAGGTCAGTGGAGCACTGAGCAGTGTAGCATTAGTAACTGGAGATGGAGAGCAAAGGTCAGTGGAGCACTGAGCAGTGTAGCATTAGTAACTGGAGATGGAGAGGAAAGGTCAGAGGAGCACTGAGCAGGGTAGCATTAGTAACTGGAGATGGAGAGGAAAGGTCAGTGGAGCACTGAGCAGTGTAGCATTGGTAACGAGATGGAGAGCAAAGGTCAGTGTAGCATTAGTAACTGGAGATGGAGAGGAAAGGTCAGAGGAGCACTGAGCAGGGTAGCATTAGTAACTGGAGATGGAGAGGAAAGGTCAGTGGAGCACTGAGCAGTGTAGCATTAGTAACTGGAGATGGAGAGGAAAGGTCAGTGGAGCACTGAGCAATGCAGCATTAGTAACTGGAGAGGAAAGGTCAGAGGAGCACTGAGCAATGTAGCATTAGTAACTGGAGATGGAGAGGAAAGTTCAGTGGTGCACTGAGCAATGTAGCATTCGTAACTGGAGAGGAAAGGTCAGAGGAGCACTGAGCAGTGTAGCATTAGTAACTGGAGAGGGAGAGGAAAGGTCAGAGGAGCACTGAGCAGTGTAGCATTAGTAACTGGAGATGGAGAGGAAAGTTCAGTGGTGCACTGAGCAATGTAGCATTAGTAACTGGAGAGGAAAGGTCAGAGGAGCACTGAGCAATGTAGCTTTATAACTGGAGAGGGAGAGGAAAGGTCAGAGGTGCACTGAGCAGTGTAGCATTAGTAACTGGAGATGGAGAGGAAAGTTCAGTGGTGCACTGAGCAATGTAGCATTAGTAACTGGGGAGGAAAGGTCAGAGGAGCACTGAGCAGTGTAGCATTAGTAACTGGAGATGGAGAGGAAAGGTCAGAGGAGCACTGAGCAGGGTAGCATTAGTAACTGGAGATGGAGAGGAAAGGTCAGTGGAGCACTGAGCAGTGTAGCATTAGTAACTGGAGATGGAGAGGAAAGGTCAGTGGAGCACTGAGCAATGTAGCATTAGTAACTGGAGATGGAGAGGAAAGTTCAGTGGTGCACTGAGCAATGTAGCATTAGTAACTGGAGAGGAAAGGTCAGAGGAGCACTGAGCAGTGTAGCATTAGTAACTGGAGAGGGAGAGGAAAGGTCAGAGGAGCACTGAGCAGTGTAGCATTAGTAACTGGAGATGGAGAGGAAAGTTCAGTGGTGCACTGAGCAATGTAGCATTAGTAACTGGAGAGGAAAGGTCAGAGGAGCACTGAGCAATGTAGCATTAGTAACTGGAGAGGGAGAGGAAAGGTCAGAGGTGCACTGAGCAGTGTAGCATTAGTAACTGGAGATGGAGAGGAAAGTTCAGTGGTGCACTGAGCAATGTAGCATTAGTAACTGGAGAGGAAAGGTCAGAGGTGCACTGAGCAGTGTAGCATTAGTAACTGGAGATGGAGAGGAAAGTTCAGTGGTGCACTGAGCAGTGTAGCATTAGTAACTGGAGAGGGAGAGGAAAGGTCAGAGGAGCACTGAGCAGTGTAGCATTAGTAACTGGAGAGGGAGAGGAAAGGTCAGAGGAGCACTGAGCAATGTAGCATTAGTAACTGGAGAGGGAGAGGAAAGGTCAGAGGAGCACTGAGCAGTGTAGCATTAGTAACTGGAGAGGGAGAGGAAAGGTCAGTGGAGCACTGAGCAGTGCAGCATTAGTAACTGGAGATGAAAGGTCAGAGGAGCACTGAGCAGTGTAGCATTAGTAACTGGAGATGAAAGGTCAGAGGAGCACTGAGCAGTGTAGCATTAGTAACTGGAGATGGAGAGCAAAGGTCAGAGGAGCACTGAGCAGTGTAGCATTAGTAACTGGAGATGGAGAGGAAAGGTCAGAGGAGCACTGTGCAGTGTAGCATTAGTAACTGGAGAGGGAGAGGAAAGGTCAGAGGAGCAATGAGCAGTGTAGCATTAGTAACTGGAGATGGAGAGGAAAAGTCAGAGGAGCACTGAGCAGTGTAGCATTAGTAACTGGAGAGGGAGAGGAAAGGTCAGAGGAGCACTGAGCAATGTAGCATTAGTAACTGGAGATGGAGAGGAAAGGTCAGTGGAGCACTGAGCAGTGTAGCATTAGTAACTGGAGAGGAAAGGTCAGAGGAGCACTGAGCAGTGTAGCATTAGTAACTGGAGATGGAGAGGAAAGGTCAGAGGAGCACTGAGCAGTGTAGCATTAGTAACTGGAGATGGAGAGGAAAGGTCAGTGTAGCACTGAGCAATGTAGCATTAGTAACTGGAGAGGGAGAGGAAAGGTCAGTGTAGCACTGAGCAATGTAGCATTAGTAACTGGAGATGGAGAGGAAAGGTCAGTGGAGCACTGAGCAGTGTAGCATTGGTAACTGGAGATGGAGAGCAAAGGTCAGTGTCGCATTAGTAACTGCAGATGGAGAGGAAAGGTCAGAGGAGCACTGAGCAGTGTAGCATAAGTAACTGAAGATGGAGAGGAAAGGTCAGAGGAGCACTGAGCAGTGTAGCATTAGTAACTGCAGATGGAGAGGAAAGGTCAGAGGAGCACTGAGCAGTGTAGCATTAGTAACTGGAGAGGGAGAGGAAAGGTCAGAGGAGCACTGAGCAGTGTAGCATTAGTAACTGCAGATGGAGAGGAAAGGTCAGAGGAGCACTGAGCAGTGTAGCATTAGTAACTGGAGATGGAGAGGAAAGGTCAGAGGAGCACTGTGCAGTGTAGCATTCGTAACTGGAGATGGAGAGCAAAGGTCAGTGGAGCACTGAGCAGTGTAGCATTAGTAACTGGAGATGGAGAGGAAAGGTCAGTGGAGCACTGAGCAATGTAGCATTAGTAACTGGAGAGGAAAGGTCAGAGGAGCACTGAGCAGTGTAGCATTAGAAACTGGAGATGGAGAGGAAAGGTCAGAGGAGCACTGAGCAATGTAGCATTAGTAACTGGAGATGGAGAGGAAAGGACAGAGGAGCACTGAGCAGTGTAGCATTAGTAACTGCAGATGGAGAGGAAAGGTCAGTGTCGCATTAGTAACTGCAGATGGAGAGGAAAGGTCAGAGGAGCACTGAGCAGTGTAGCATTGGTAACTGGAGATGGAGAGCAAAGGTCAGTGTCGCATTAGTAACTGCAGATGGAGAGGAAAGGTCAGAGGAGCACTGAGCAGTGTAGCATTAGTAAATGCAGATGGAGAGGAAAGGTCAGAGGAGCACTGAGCAGTGTAGCATTAGTAACTGGAGATGGAGAGGTAAGGTCAGAGGAGCACTGAGCAGTGTAGCATTAGTAACTGGAGATGGAGAGGAAAGGTCAGTGGAGCACTGAGCAGTGTAGCATTAGTAACTGGAGATGGAGAGCAAAGGTCAGTGGAGCACTGAGCAGTGTAGCATTAGTAACTGGAGATGGAGAGGAAAGGTCAGAGGAGCACTGAGCAGGGTAGCATTAGTAACTGGAGATGGAGAGGAAAGGTCAGTGGAGCACTGAGCAGTGTAGCATTGGTAACGAGATGGAGAGCAAAGGTCAGTGTAGCATTAGTAACTGGAGATGGAGAGGAAAGGTCAGAGGAGCACTGAGCAGGGTAGCATTAGTAACTGGAGATGGAGAGGAAAGGTCAGTGGAGCACTGAGCAGTGTAGCATTAGTAACTGGAGATGGAGAGGAAAGGTCAGTGGAGCACTGAGCAATGCAGCATTAGTAACTGGAGAGGAAAGGTCAGAGGAGCACTGAGCAATGTAGCATTAGTAACTGGAGATGGAGAGGAAAGTTCAGTGGTGCACTGAGCAATGTAGCATTCGTAACTGGAGAGGAAAGGTCAGAGGAGCACTGAGCAGTGTAGCATTAGTAACTGGAGAGGGAGAGGAAAGGTCAGAGGAGCACTGAGCAGTGTAGCATTAGTAACTGGAGATGGAGAGGAAAGTTCAGTGGTGCACTGAGCAATGTAGCATTAGTAACTGGAGAGGAAAGGTCAGAGGAGCACTGAGCAATGTAGCATTAGTAACTGGAGAGGGAGAGGAAAGGTCAGAGGTGCACTGAGCAGTGTAGCATTAGTAACTGGAGATGGAGAGGAAAGTTCAGTGGTGCACTGAGCAATGTAGCATTAGTAACTGGGGAGGAAAGGTCAGAGGAGCACTGAGCAGTGTAGCATTAGTAACTGGAGAGGGAGAGGAAAGGTCAGAGGAGCACTGAGCAGTGTAGCATTAGTAACTGGAGAGGGAGAGGAAAGGTCAGAGGAGCACTGAGCAATGTAGCATTAGTAACTGGAGAGGGAGAGGAAAGGTCAGAGGAGCACTGAGCAGTGTAGCATTAGTAACTGGAGAGGGAGAGGAAAGGTCAGTGGAGCACTGAGCAGTGCAGCATTAGTAACTGGAGATGAAAGGTCAGAGGAGCACTGAGCAGTGTAGCATTAGTAACTGGAGATGAAAGGTCAGAGGAGCACTGAGCAGTGTAGCATTAGTAACTGGAGATGGAGAGCAAAGGTCAGAGGAGCACTGAGCAGTGTAGCATTAGTAACTGGAGATGGAGAGGAAAGGTCAGAGGAGCACTGTGCAGTGTAGCATTAGTAACTGGAGAGGGAGAGGAAAGGTCAGAGGAGCACTGAGCAGTGTAGCATTAGTAACTGGAGATGGAGAGGAAAAGTCAGAGGAGCACTGAGCAGTGTAGCATTAGTAACTGGAGAGGGAGAGGAAAGGTCAGAGGAGCACTGAGCAATGTAGCATTAGTAACTGGAGATGGAGAGGAAAGGTCAGTGGAGCACTGAGCAGTGTAGCATTAGTAACTGGAGAGGAAAGGTCAGAGGAGCACTGAGCAGTGTAGCATTAGTAACTGGAGATGGAGAGGAAAGGTCAGAGGAGCACTGAGCAGTGTAGCATTAGTAACTGGAGAGGAAAGGTCAGAGGAGCACTGAGCAGTGTAGCATTGGTAACTGGAGATGGAGAGCAAAGGTCAGTGTCGCATTAGTAACTGCAGATGGAGAGGAAAGGTCAGAGGAGCACTGAGCAGTGTAGCATAAGTAACTGAAGATGGAGAGGAAAGGTCAGAGGAGCACTGAGCAGTGTAGCATTAGTAACTGCAGATGGAGAGGAAAGGTCAGAGGAGCACTGAGCAGTGTAGCATTAGTAACTGGAGAGGGAGAGGAAAGGTCAGAGGAGCACTGAGCAGTGTAGCATTAGTAACTGCAGATGGAGAGGAAAGGTCAGAGGAGCACTGAGCAGTGTAGCATTAGTAACTGGAGATGGAGAGGAAGGGTCAGAGGAGCACTGTGCAGTGTAGCATTCGTAACTGGAGATGGAGAGCAAAGGTCAGTGGAGCACTGAGCAGTGTAGCATTAGTAACTGGAGATGGAGAGCAAAGGTCAGAGGAGCACTGAGCAGTGTAGCATTAGTAACTGGAGATGGAGAGGAAAGGTCAGTGGAGCACTGAGCAATGTAGCATTAGTAACTGGAGAGGAAAGGTCAGAGGAGCACTGAGCAGTGTAGCATTAGAAACTGGAGATGGAGAGGAAAGGTCAGAGGAGCACTGAGCAATGTAGCATTAGTAACTGGAGATGGAGAGGAAAGGACAGAGGAGCACTGAGCAGTGTAGCATTAGTAACTGCAGATGGAGAGGAAAGGTCAGTGTCGCATTAGTAACTGCAGATGGAGAGGAAAGGTCAGAGGAGCACTGAGCAGTGTAGCATTGGTAACTGGAGATGGAGAGCAAAGGTCAGTGTCGCATTAGTAACTGCAGATGGAGAGGAAAGGTCAGAGGAGCACTGAGCAGTGTAGCATTAGTAACTGGAGATGGAGAGCAAAGGTCAGAGGAGCACTGAGCAGTGTAGCATTAGTAACTGGAGATGGAGAGGAAAGGTCAGAGGAGCACTGTGCAGTGTAGCATTAGTAACTGGAGAGGGAGAGGAAAGGTCAGAGGAGCAATGAGCAGTGTAGCATTAGTAACTGGAGATGGAGAGGAAAAGTCAGAGGAGCACTGAGCAGTGTAGCATTAGTAACTGGAGAGGGAGAGGAAAGGTCAGAGGAGCACTGAGCAATGTAGCATTAGTAACTGGAGATGGAGAGGAAAGGTCAGTGGAGCACTGAGCAGTGTAGCATTAGTAACTGGAGAGGAAAGGTCAGAGGAGCACTGAGCAGTGTAGCATTAGTAACTGGAGATGGAGAGGAAAGGTCAGAGGAGCACTGAGCAGTGTAGCATTAGTAACTGGAGATGGAGAGGAAAGGTCAGTGTAGCACTGAGCAATGTAGCATTAGTAACTGGAGAGGGAGAGGAAAGGTCAGTGTAGCACTGAGCAATGTAGCATTAGTAACTGGAGATGGAGAGGAAAGGTCAGTGGAGCACTGAGCAGTGTAGCATTGGAAACTGGAGATGGAGAGCAAAGGTCAGTGTCGCATTAGTAACTGCAGATGGAGAGGAAAGGTCAGAGGAGCACTGAGCAGTGTAGCATAAGTAACTGAAGATGGAGAGGAAAGGTCAGAGGAGCACTGAGCAGTGTAGCATTAGTAACTGCAGATGGAGAGGAAAGGTCAGAGGAGCACTGAGCAGTGTAGCATTAGTAACTGGAGAGGGAGAGGAAAGGTCAGAGGAGCACTGAGCAGTGTAGCATTAGTAACTGCAGATGGAGAGGAAAGGTCAGAGGAGCACTGAGCAGTGTAGCATTAGTAACTGGAGATGGAGAGGAAAGGTCAGAGGAGCACTGTGCAGTGTAGCATTCGTAACTGGAGATGGAGAGCAAAGGTCAGTGGAGCACTGAGCAGTGTAGCATTAGTAACTGGAGATGGAGAGGAAAGGTCAGTGGAGCACTGAGCAATGTAGCATTAGTAACTGGAGAGGAAAGGTCAGAGGAGCACTGAGCAGTGTAGCATTAGAAACTGGAGATGGAGAGGAAAGGTCAGAGGAGCACTGAGCAATGTAGCATTAGTAACTGGAGATGGAGAGGAAAGGACAGAGGAGCACTGAGCAGTGTAGCATTAGTAACTGCAGATGGAGAGGAAAGGTCAGTGTCGCATTAGTAACTGCAGATGGAGAGGAAAGGTCAGAGGAGCACTGAGCAGTGTAGCATTGGTAACTGGAGATGGAGAGCAAAGGTCAGTGTCGCATTAGTAACTGCAGATGGAGAGGAAAGGTCAGAGGAGCACTGAGCAGTGTAGCATTAGTAAATGCAGATGGAGAGGAAAGGTCAGAGGAGCACTGAGCAGTGTAGCATTAGTAACTGGAGATGGAGAGGAAAGGTCAGTGGAGCACTGAGCAGTGTAGCATTAGTAACTGGAGATGGAGAGCAAAGGTCAGTGGAGCACTGAGCAGTGTAGCATTAGTAACTGGAGATGGAGAGGAAAGGTCAGAGGAGCACTGAGCAGGGTAGCATTAGTAACTGGAGATGGAGAGGAAAGGTCAGTGGAGCACTGAGCAGTGTAGCATTGGTAACGAGATGGAGAGCAAAGGTCAGTGTAGCATTAGTAACTGGAGATGGAGAGGAAAGGTCAGAGGAGCACTGAGCAGGGTAGCATTAGTAACTGGAGATGGAGAGGAAAGGTCAGTGGAGCACTGAGCAGTGTAGCATTAGTAACTGGAGATGGAGAGGAAAGGTCAGTGGAGCACTGAGCAATGCAGCATTAGTAACTGGAGAGGAAAGGTCAGAGGAGCACTGAGCAATGTAGCATTAGTAACTGGAGATGGAGAGGAAAGTTCAGTGGTGCACTGAGCAATGTAGCAATAGTAACTGGAGAGGAAAGGTCAGAGGAGCACTGAGCAGTGTAGCATTAGTAACTGGAGAGGGAGAGGAAAGGTCAGAGGAGCACTGAGCAGTGTAGCATTAGTAACTGGAGATGGAGAGGAAAGTTCAGTGGTGCACTGAGCAATGTAGCATTAGTAACTGGAGAGGAAAGGTCAGAGGAGCACTGAGCAATGTAGCATTAGTAACTGGAGAGGGAGAGGAAAGGTCAGAGGTGCACTGAGCAGTGTAGCATTAGTAACTGGAGATGGAGAGGAAAGTTCAGTGGTGCACTGAGCAATGTAGCATTAGTAACTGGGGAGGAAAGGTCAGAGGAGCACTGAGCAGTGTAGCATTAGTAACTGGAGAGGGAGAGGAAAGGTCAGAGGAGCACTGAGCAGTGTAGCATTAGTAACTGGAGAGGGAGAGGAAAGGTCAGAGGAGCACTGAGCAGTGTAGCATTAGTAACTGGAGAGGGAGAGGAAAGGTCAGTGGAGCACTGAGCAGTGCAGCATTAGTAACTGGAGATGAAAGGTCAGAGGAGCACTGAGCAGTGTAGCATTAGTAACTGGAGATGAAAGGTCAGAGGAGCACTGAGCAGTGTAGCATTAGTAACTGGAGATGGAGAGCAAAGGTCAGAGGAGCACTGAGCAGTGTAGCATTAGTAACTGGAGAGGGAGAGGAAAGGTCAGTGGAGCACTGAGCAGTGCAGCATTAGTAACTGGAGATGAAAGGTCAGAGGAGCACTGAGCAGTGTAGCATTAGTAACTGGAGATGAAAGGTCAGAGGAGCACTGAGCAGTGTAGCATTAGTAACTGGAGATGGAGAGCAAAGGTCAGAGGAGCACTGAGCAGTGTAGCATTAGTAACTGGAGATGGAGAGGAAAGGTCAGAGGAGCACTGTGCAGTGTAGCATTAGTAACTGGAGAGGGAGAGGAAAGGTCAGAGGAGCACTGAGCAGTGTAGCATTAGTAACTGGAGATGGAGAGGAAAAGTCAGAGGAGCACTGAGCAGTGTAGCATTAGTAACTGGAGAGGGAGAGGAAAGGTCAGAGGAGCACTGAGCAATGTAGCATTAGTAACTGGAGATGGAGAGGAAAGGTCAGTGGAGCACTGAGCAGTGTAGCATTAGTAACTGGAGAGGAAAGGTCAGAGGAGCACTGAGCAGTGTAGCATTAGTAACTGGAGATGGAGAGGAAAGGTCAGCGGAGCACTGAGCAGTGTAGCATTAGTAACTGGAGAGGAAAGGTCAGAGGAGCACTGAGCAGTGTAGCATTGGTAACTGGAGATGGAGAGCAAAGGTCAGTGTCGCATTAGTAACTGCAGATGGAGAGGAAAGTTCAGAGGAGCACTGAGCAGTGTAGCATAAGTAACTGAAGATGGAGAGGAAAGGTCAGAGGAGCACTGAGCAGTGTAGCATTAGTAACTGCAGATGGAGAGGAAAGGTCAGAGGAGCACTGAGCAGTGTAGCATTAGTAACTGGAGAGGGAGAGGAAAGGTCAGAGGAGCACTGAGCAGTGTAGCATTAGTAACTGCAGATGGAGAGGAAAGGTCAGAGGAGCACTGAGCAGTGTAGCATTAGTAACTGGAGATGGAGAGGAAGGGTCAGAGGAGCACTGTGCAGTGTAGCATTCGTAACTGGAGATGGAGAGCAAAGGTCAGTGGAGCACTGAGCAGTGTAGCATTAGTAACTGGAGATGGAGAGCAAAGGTCAGAGGAGCACTGAGCAGTGTAGCATTAGTAACTGGAGATGGAGAGGAAAGGTCAGTGGAGCACTGAGCAATGTAGCATTAGTAACTGGAGAGGAAAGGTCAGAGGAGCACTGAGCAGTGTAGCATTAGAAACTGGAGATGGAGAGGAAAGGTCAGAGGAGCACTGAGCAGTGTCGCATTCGTAACTGGAGATGGAGAGGTAAGGTCAGAGGAGCACTGAGCAGTGTAGCATTAGTAACTGGAGATGGAGAGCAAAGGTCAGTGTAGCACTGAGCAGTGTAGCATTAGTAACTGGAGATGGAGAGCAAAGGTCAGTGGAGCACTGAGCAGTGTAGCATTAGTAACTGGAGATGGAGAGCAAAGGTCAGTGTAGCACTGAGCAGTGTAGCATTAGTAACTGAACAGGGCAAGGAAAGGTCAGAGGAGCACTGAGCAGTGCAGCATTAGTAACTGGAGATGGAGAGGAAAGGTCAGTGGAGCACTGAGCAGTGTAGCATTAGTAACTGAACAGGGCGAGGAAAGGTCAGAGGAGCACTGAGCAGTGCAGCATTAGTAACTGGAGATGGAGAGGAAAGGTCAGTGGAGCACTGAGCAATGTAGCATTAGTAACTGGAGAGGAAAGGTCAGAGGAGCACTGAGCAGTGTAGCAATAGTAACTGGAGAGGAAAGTTCAGAGGAGCACTGAGCAGTGTAGCATTAGTAACTGGAGATGGAGAGGAAAGTTCAGTGGTGCACTGAGCAATGTAGCATTAGTAACTGGAGAGGAAAGGTCAGAGGAGCACTGAGCAGTGCAGCATTAGTAACTGGAGAGGGAGAGGAAAGGTCAGAAAAGCACTGAGCAGTGTAGCATTAGTAACTGGAGAGGGAGAGGAAAGGTCAGAGGAGCACTGAGCAATGTAGCATTAGTAACTGGAGAGGGAGAGGAAAGGTTAGAGGAGCACTGAGCAGTGTAGCATTAGTAACTGGAGATGGAGAGGAAAGGTCAGAGGAGCACTGAGCAGTGTAGCATTAGTAACTGCAGATGGAGAGGAAAGGTCAGAGGAGCACTGAGCAATGTAGCATTAGTAACTGGAGATGGAGAGGAAAGGTCAGTGGAGCACTGAGCAGTGTAGCATTGGTAACTGGAGATGGAGAGCAAAGGTCAGTGTCGCATTAGTAACTGCAGATGGAGAGGAAAGGTCAGAGGAGCACTGAGCAGTGTAGCATAAGTAACTGAAGATGGAGAGGAAAGGTCAGAGGAGCACTGAGCAGTGTAGCATTAGTAACTGCAGATGGAGAGGAAAGGTCAGAGGAGCACTGAGCAGTGTAGCATTAGTAACTGGAGAGGGAGAGGAAAGGTCAGAGGAGCACTGAGCAGTGTAGCATTAGTAACTGCAGATGGAGAGGAAAGGTCAGAGGAGCACTGAGCAGTGTAGCATTAGTAACTGGAGATGGAGAGGAAAGGTCAGAGGAGCACTGTGCAGTGTAGCATTCGTAACTGGAGATGGAGAGCAAAGGTCAGTGGAGCACTGAGCAGTGTAGCATTAGTAACTGGAGATGGAGAGGAAAGGTCAGTGGAGCACTGAGCAATGTAGCATTAGTAACTGGAGAGGAAAGGTCAGAGGAGCACTGAGCAGTGTAGCATTAGAAACTGGAGATGGAGAGGAAAGGTCAGAGGAGCACTGAGCAATGTAGCATTAGTAACTGGAGATGGAGAGGAAAGGACAGAGGAGCACTGAGCAGTGTAGCATTAGTAACTGCAGATGGAGAGGAAAGGTCAGTGTCGCATTAGTAACTGCAGATGGAGAGGAAAGGTCAGAGGAGCACTGAGCAGTGTAGCATTGGTAACTGGAGATGGAGAGCAAAGGTCAGTGTCGCATTAGTAACTGCAGATGGAGAGGAAAGGTCAGAGGAGCACTGAGCAGTGTAGCATTAGTAAATGCAGATGGAGAGGAAAGGTCAGAGGAGCACTGAGCAGTGTAGCATTAGTAACTGGAGATGGAGAGGTAAGGTCAGAGGAGCACTGAGCAGTGTAGCATTAGTAACTGGAGATGGAGAGGAAAGGTCAGTGGAGCACTGAGCAGTGTAGCATTAGTAACTGGAGATGGAGAGCAAAGGTCAGTGGAGCACTGAGCAGTGTAGCATTAGTAACTGGAGATGGAGAGGAAAGGTCAGAGGAGCACTGAGCAGGGTAGCATTAGTAACTGGAGATGGAGAGGAAAGGTCAGTGGAGCACTGAGCAGTGTAGCATTGGTAACGAGATGGAGAGCAAAGGTCAGTGTAGCATTAGTAACTGGAGATGGAGAGGAAAGGTCAGAGGAGCACTGAGCAGGGTAGCATTAGTAACTGGAGATGGAGAGGAAAGGTCAGTGGAGCACTGAGCAGTGTAGCATTAGTAACTGGAGATGGAGAGGAAAGGTCAGTGGAGCACTGAGCAATGCAGCATTAGTAACTGGAGAGGAAAGGTCAGAGGAGCACTGAGCAATGTAGCATTAGTAACTGGAGATGGAGAGGAAAGTTCAGTGGTGCACTGAGCAATGTAGCATTAGTAACTGGAGAGGAAAGGTCAGAGGAGCACTGAGCAGTGTAGCATTAGTAACTGGAGAGGGAGAGGAAAGGTCAGAGGAGCACTGAGCAGTGTAGCATTAGTAACTGGAGATGGAGAGGAAAGTTCAGTGGTGCACTGAGCAATGTAGCATTAGTAACTGGAGAGGAAAGGTCAGAGGAGCACTGAGCAATGTAGCATTAGTAACTGGAGAGGGAGAGGAAAGGTCAGAGGTGCACTGAGCAGTGTAGCATTAGTAACTGGAGATGGAGAGGAAAGTTCAGTGGTGCTCTGAGCAATGTAGCATTAGTAACTGGGGAGGAAAGGTCAGAGGAGCACTGAGCAGTGTAGCATTAGTAACTGGAGAGGGAGAGGAAAGGTCAGAGGAGCACTGAGCAGTGTAGCATTAGTAACTGGAGAGGGAGAGGAAAGGTCAGAGGAGCACTGAGCAATGTAGCATTAGTAACTGGAGAGGGAGAGGAAAGGTCAGAGGAGCACTGAGCAGTGTAGCATTAGTAACTGGAGAGAGAGAGGAAAGGTCAGTGGAGCACTGAGCAGTGCAGCATTAGTAACTGGAGATGAAAGGTCAGAGGAGCACTGAGCAGTGTAGCATTAGTAACTGGAGATGAAAGGTCAGAGGAGCACTGAGCAGTGTAGCATTAGTAACTGGAGATGGAGAGCAAAGGTCAGAGGAGCACTGAGCAGTGTAGCATTAGTAACTGGAGATGGAGAGGAAAGGTCAGAGGAGCACTGTGCAGTGTAGCATTAGTAACTGGAGAGGGAGAGGAAAGGTCAGAGGAGCACTGAGCAGTGTAGCATTAGTAACTGGAGATGGAGAGGAAAAGTCAGAGGAGCACTGAGCAGTGTAGCATTAGTAACTGGAGAGGGAGAGGAAAGGTCAGAGGAGCACTGAGCAATGTAGCATTAGTAACTGGAGATGGAGAGGAAAGGTCAGTGGAGCACTGAGCAGTGTAGCATTAGTAACTGGAGAGGAAAGGTCAGAGGAGCACTGAGCAGTGTAGCATTAGTAACTGGAGATGGAGAGGAAAGGTCAGCGGAGCACTGAGCAGTGTAGCATTAGTAACTGGAGAGGAAAGGTCAGAGGAGCACTGAGCAGTGTAGCATTGGTAACTGGAGATGGAGAGCAAAGGTCAGTGTCGCATTAGTAACTGCAGATGGAGAGGAAAGGTCAGAGGAGCACTGAGCAGTGTAGCATAAGTAACTGAAGATGGAGAGGAAAGGTCAGAGGAGCACTGAGCAGTGTAGCATTAGTAACTGCAGATGGAGAGGAAAGGTCAGAGGAGCACTGAGCAGTGTAGCATTAGTAACTGGAGAGGGAGAGGAAAGGTCAGAGGAGCACTGAGCAGTGTAGCATTAGTAACTGCAGATGGAGAGGAAAGGTCAGAGGAGCACTGAGCAGTGTAGCATTAGTAACTGGAGATGGAGAGGAAGGGTCAGAGGAGCACTGTGCAGTGTAGCATTCGTAACTGGAGATGGAGAGCAAAGGTCAGTGGAGCACTGAGCAGTGTAGCATTAGTAACTGGAGATGGAGAGCAAAGGTCAGAGGAGCACTGAGCAGTGTAGCATTAGTAACTGGAGATGGAGAGGAAAGGTCAGTGGAGCACTGAGCAATGTAGCATTAGTAACTGGAGAGGAAAGGTCAGAGGAGCACTGAGCAGTGTAGCATTAGAAACTGGAGATGGAGAGGAAAGGTCAGAGGAGCACTGAGCAGTGTCGCATTCGTAACTGGAGATGGAGAGGTAAGGTCAGAGGAGCACTGAGCAGTGTAGCATTAGTAACTGGAGATGGAGAGCAAAGGTCAGTGTAGCACTGAGCAGTGTAGCATTAGTAACTGGAGATGGAGAGCAAAGGTCAGTGGAGCACTGAGCAGTGTAGCATTAGTAACTGGAGATGGAGAGCAAAGGTCAGTGTAGCACTGAGCAGTGTAGCATTAGTAACTGAACAGGGCAAGGAAAGGTCAGAGGAGCACTGAGCAGTGCAGCATTAGTAACTGGAGATGGAGAGGAAAGGTCAGTGGAGCACTGAGCAGTGTAGCATTAGTAACTGAACAGGGCGAGGAAAGGTCAGAGGAGCACTGAGCAGTGCAGCATTAGTAACTGGAGATGGAGAGGAAAGGTCAGTGGAGCACTGAGCAATGTAGCATTAGTAACTGGAGAGGAAAGGTCAGAGGAGCACTGAGCAGTGTAGCAATAGTAACTGGAGAGGAAAGTTCAGAGGAGCACTGAGCAGTGTAGCATTAGTAACTGGAGATGGAGAGGAAAGTTCAGTGGTGCACTGAGCAATGTAGCATTAGTAACTGGAGAGGAAAGGTCAGAGGAGCACTGAGCAGTGCAGCATTAGTAACTGGAGAGGGAGAGGAAAGGTCAGAAAAGCACTGAGCAGTGTAGCATTAGTAACTGGAGAGGGAGAGGAAAGGTCAGAGGAGCACTGAGCAATGTAGCATTAGTAACTGGAGAGGGAGAGGAAAGGTTAGAGGAGCACTGAGCAGTGTAGCATTAGTAACTGGAGATGGAGAGGAAAGGTCAGAGGAGCACTGAGCAGTGTAGCATTAGTAACTGCAGATGGAGAGGAAAGGTCAGAGGAGCACTGAGCAATGTAGCATTAGTAACTGGAGATGGAGAGCAAAGGTCAGTGTAGCACTGAGCAGTGTAGCATTAGTAACTGGAGATGGAGAGGAAAGGTCAGTGGAGCACTGAGCAGTGTAGCATTGGTAACTGGAGATGGAGAGCAAAGGTCAGTGTCGCATTAGTAACTGCAGATGGAGAGGAAAGGTCAGAGGAGCACTGAGCAGTGTAGCATAAGTAACTGGAGATGGAGAGGAAAGGTCAGAGGAGCACTGAGCAGTGTAGCATTAGTAACTGCAGATGGAGAGGAAAGGTCAGAGGAGCACTGAGCAGTGTAGCATTAGTAACTGGAGAGGGAGAGGAAAGGTCAGAGGAGCACTGAGCAGTGTAGCATTAGTAACTGCAGATGGAGAGGAAAGTTCAGTGGTGCACTGAGCAATGTAGCATTAGTAACTGGAGAGGAAAGGTCAGAGGAGCACTGAGCAGTGTAGCATTAGTAACTGGAGAGGGAGAGGAAAGGTCAGAGGAGCACTGAGCAGTGTAGCATTAGTAACTGGAGAGGGAGAGGAAAGGTCAGAGGAGCACTGAGCAGTGTAGCATTAGTAACTGCAGATGGAGAGGAAAGGTCAGAGGAGCACTGAGCAGTGTAGCATTAGTAACTGGAGATGGAGAGGAAAGGTCAGAGGAGCACTGAGCAGTGTAGCATTAGTAACTGGAGAGGAAAGGTCAGAGGAGCACTGAGCAGTGTAGCAATAGTAACTGGAGAGGGAGAGGAAAGGTCAGTGGAGCACTGAGCAGTGTAGCATTAGTAACTGGAGATGAAAGGTCAGAGGAGCACTGAGCAGTGTAGCATTAGTAACTGGAGAGGGAGAGGAAAGGTCAGAGGAGCACTGAGCAGTGTAGCATTAGTAACTGGAGAGGGAGCGGAAAAGTCAGAGGAGCACTGAGCAGTGTAGCATTAGTAACTGCAGATGGAGAGGAAAGGTCAGAGGAGCACTGAGCAGTGTAGCATTAGTAACTGGAGAGGGAGAGGAAAGGTCAGTAGAGCACTGAGCAGTGCAGCATTAATAACTGGAGATGGAGAGGAAAGGTCAGTGGAGCACTGAGCAGTGTAGCATTAGTAACTGGAGAGGAAAGGTCAGAGGAGCACTGAGCAGTGTAGCATTAGTAACTGGAGATGGAGAGGAAAGGTCAGTGGAGCACTGAGCAGTGTAGCATTAGTAACTGGAGATGAAAGGTCAGTGTAGCACTGAGCAGTGTAGCATTAGTAACTGGAGAGGGAGAGGAAAGGTCAGAGGAGCACTGAGCAGTGTAGCATTAGGAACTGGATCGGGAGAGGAAAAGTCAGAGGAGCACTGAGCAGTGAAGCATTAGTAACTGCAGATGGAGAGGAAAGGTCAGAGGAGCACTGAGCAATGTCGCATTGGTAACTGGAGATGGAGAGCAAAGGTCAGTGTCGCATTAGTAACTGCAGATGGAGAGCAAAGGTCAGAGGAGCACTGAGCAGTGTAGCATTAGTAACTGGAGATGGAGAGGAAAGGTCAGTGGAGCACTGAGCAGTGTAGCATTAGAAACTGGAGATGGAGAGGAAAGGTCAGAGGAGCACTGAGCAGTGTCGCATTCGTAACTGGAGATGGAGAGGTAAGGTCAGAGGAGCACTGAGCAGTGTAGCATTAGGAACTGGATCGGGAGAGGAAAAGTCAGAGGAGCACTGAGCAGTGAAGCATTAGTAACTGCAGATGGAGAGGAAAGGTCAGAGGAGCACTGAGCAATGTCGCATTGGTAACTGGAGATGGAGAGCAAAGGTCAGTGTCGCATTAGTAACTGCAGATGGAGAGCAAAGGTCAGAGGAGCACTGAGCAGTGTAGCATTAGTAACTGGAGATGGAGAGGAAAGGTCAGTGGAGCACTGAGCAATGTAGCATTAGTAACTGGAGAGGAAAGGTCAGAGGAGCACTGAGCAGTGTAGCATTAGAAACTGGAGATGGAGAGGAAAGGTCAGAGGAGCACTGAGCAGTGTCGCATTCGTAACTGGAGATGGAGAGGTAAGGTCAGAGGAGCACTGAGCAGTGTAGCATTAGTAACTGGAGATGGAGAGCAAAGGTCAGTGTAGCACTGAGCAGTGTAGCATTAGTAACTGGAGATGGAGAGCAAAGGTCAGTGGAGCACTGAGCAGTGTAGCATTAGTAACTGGAGATGGAGAGCAATGGTCAGTGTAGCACTGAGCAGTGTAGCATTAGTAACTGGAGATGGAGAGCAAAGGTCAGTGGAGCACTGAGCAGTGTAGCATTAGTAACTGGAGATGGAGAGGAAAGGTCAGTGGAGCACTGAGCAGTGTAGCATTAGTAACTGAACAGGGCGAGGAAAGGTCAGAGGAGCACTGAGCAGTGCAGCATTAGTAACTGGAGATGGAGAGGAAAGGTCAGTGGAGCACTGAGCAATGTAGCATTAGTAACTGGAGAGGAAAGGTCAGAGGAGCACTGAGCAGTGTAGCAATAGTAACTGGAGAGGAATGTTCAGAGGAGCACTGAGCAGTGTAGCATTAGTAACTGGAGATGGAGAGGAAAGTTCAGTGGTGCACTGAGCAATGTAGCATTAGTAACTGGAGAGGAAAGGTCAGAGGAGCACTGAGCAGTGCAGCATTAGTAACTGGAGAGGGAGAGGAAAGGTCAGAAAAGCACTGAGCAGTGTAGCATTAGTAACTGGAGAGGGAGAGGAAAGGTCAGAGGAGCACTGAGCAATGTAGCATTAGTAACTGGAGAGGGAGAGGAAAGGTTAGAGGAGCACTGAGCAGTGTAGCATTAGTAACTGCAGATGGAGAGGAAAGGTCAGAGGAGCACTGAGCAATGTAGCATTAGTAACTGGAGATGGAGAGCAAAGGTCAGTGTAGCACTGAGCAGTGTAGCATTAGTAACTGGAGATGGAGAGGAAAGGTCAGTGGAGCACTGAGCAGTGTAGCATTGGTAACTGGAGATGGAGAGCAAAGGTCAGTGTCGCATTAGTAACTGCAGATGGAGAGGAAAGGTCAGAGGAGCACTGAGCAGTGTAGCATAAGTAACTGGAGATGGAGAGGAAAGGTCAGAGGAGCACTGAGCAGTGTAGCATTAGTAACTGCAGATGGAGAGGAAAGGTCAGAGGAGCACTGAGCAGTGTAGCATTAGTAACTGGAGAGGGAGAGGAAAGGTCAGAGGAGCACTGAGCAGTGTAGCATTAGTAACTGCAGATGGAGAGGAAAGTTCAGTGGTGCACTGAGCAATGTAGCATTAGTAACTGGAGAGGAAAGGTCAGAGGAGCACTGAGCAGTGTAGCATTAGTAACTGGAGAGGGAGAGGAAAGGTCAGAGGAGCACTGAGCAGTGTAGCATTAGTAACTGGAGAGGGAGAGGAAAGGTCAGAGGAGCACTGAGCAGTGTAGCATTAGTAACTGCAGATGGAGAGGAAAGGTCAGAGGAGCACTGAGCAGTGTAGCATTAGTAACTGGAGATGGAGAGGAAAGGTCAGAGGAGCACTGAGCAGTGTAGCATTAGTAACTGGAGAGGAAAGGTCAGAGGAGCACTGAGCAGTGTAGCAATAGTAACTGGAGAGGGAGAGGAAAGGTCAGTGGAGCACTGAGCAGTGTAGCATTAGTAACTGGAGATGAAAGGTCAGAGGAGCACTGAGCAGTGTAGCATTAGTAACTGGAGAGGGAGAGGAAAGGTCAGAGGAGCACTGAGCAGTGTAGCATTAGTAACTGGAGAGGGAGCGGAAAAGTCAGAGGAGCACTGAGCAGTGTAGCATTAGTAACTGCAGATGGAGAGGAAAGGTCAGAGGAGCACTGAGCAGTGTAGCATTAGTAACTGGAGAGGGAGAGGAAAGGTCAGTAGAGCACTGAGCAGTGCAGCATTAATAACTGGAGATGGAGAGGAAAGGTCAGTGGAGCACTGAGCAGTGTAGCATTAGTAACTGGAGAGGAAAGGTCAGAGGAGCACTGAGCAGTGTAGCATTAATAACTGGAGATGGAGAGGAAAGGTCAGTGGAGCACTGAGCAGTGTAGCATTAGTAACTGGAGATGAAAGGTCAGTGTAGCACTGAGCAGTGTAGCATTAGTAACTGGAGAGGGAGAGGAAAGGTCAGAGGAGCACTGAGCAGTGTAGCATTAGGAACTGGATCGGGAGAGGAAAAGTCAGAGGAGCACTGAGCAGTGAAGCATTAGTAACTGCAGATGGAGAGGAAAGGTCAGAGGAGCACTGAGCAATGTCGCATTAGTAACTGGAGATGGAGAGCAAAGGTCAGTGTAGCATTAGTAACTGCAGATGGAGAGGAAAGATCAGAGGAGCACTGAGCAGTGTAGCATTAGTAACTGGAGAGGGAGAGGAAAGGTCAGAGGAGCACTGAGCAGTGTAGCATTAGTAACTGGAGAGGGAGAGGAAAGGTCAGTGGAGCACTGAGCAGTGCAGCATTAGTAACTGGAGAGGGAGAGGAAAGGTCAGTAGAGCACTGAGCAGTGCAGCATTAATAACTGGAGATGGAGAGGAAAGGTCAGTGGAGCACTGAGCAGTGTAGCATTAGTAACTGGAGAGGAAAGGTCAGAGGAGCACTGAGCAGTGTAGCATTAGTAACTGGAGATGGAGAGGAAAGGTCAGTGGAGCACTGAGCAGTGTAGCATTAGTAACTGGAGATGAAAGGTCAGTGTAGCACTGAGCAGTGTAGCATTAGTAACTGGAGAGGGAGAGGAAAGGTCAGAGGAGCACTGAGCAGTGTAGCATTAGGAACTGGATCGGGAGAGGAAAAGTCAGAGGAGCACTGAGCAGTGAAGCATTAGTAACTGCAGATGGAGAGGAAAGGTCAGAGGAGCACTGAGCAATGTCGCATTAGTAACTGGAGATGGAGAGCAAAGGTCAGTGTAGCATTAGTAACTGCAGATGGAGAGGAAAGATCAGAGGAGCACTGAGCAGTGTAGCATTAGTAACTGGAGAGGGAGAGGAAAGGTCAGAGGAGCACTGAGCAGTGTAGCATTAGTAACTGGAGAGGGAGAGGAAAGGTCAGTGGAGCACTGAGCAGTGCAGCATTAGTAACTGGAGATGGAGAGGAAAGGTCAGTGGAGCACTGAGCAGTGTAGCATTAGGAACTGGAGATGGAGAGGAAAGGTCAGAGGAGCACTGAGCAATGTAGCATTAGTAACTGGAGATGGAGAGCAAAGGTCAGTGGAGCACTGAGCAGTGTAGCATTGGTAACTGGAGATGGAGAGCAAAGGTCAGTGTCGCATTAGTAACTGCAGATGGAGAGGAAAGGTCAGAGGAGCACTGAGCAGTGTAGCATAAGTAACTGGAGATGGAGAGGAAAGGTCAGAGGAGCACTGAGCAGTGTAGCATTAGTAACTGCAGATGGAGAGGAAAGGTCAGTGGAGCACTGAGCAGTGTAGCATTAGTAACTGGAGATGGAGAGGTAAGGTCAGAGGAGCACTGAGCAGTGTAGCATGAGTAACTGGAGATGGAGAGGAAAGGTCAGAGGAGCACTGAGCAGTGTAGCATTAGTAACTGGAGATGGAGAGGAAAGGTCAGTGCAGCACTGAGCAGTGTAGCATTAGTAACTGGAGATGGAGAGGAAAGGTCAGTGGAGCACTGAGCAGTGTAGCATTGGTAACTGGAGATGGAGAGCAAAGGTCAGTGTAGCATTAGTAACTGCAGATGGAGAGGAAAGGTCAGAGGAGCATTGAGCAATGTAGCATTAGTAACTGGAGATGGAGAGCAAAGGTCAGAGGAGCACTGAGCAATGTAGCATTAGTAACTGGAGATGGAGAGCAAAGGTCAGTGTAGCACTGAGCAGTGTAGCATTAGTAACTGGAGATGGAGAGGAAAGGTCAGTGGAGCACTGAGCAGTGTAGCATTGGTAACTGGAGATGGAGAGCAAAGGTCAGTGTAGCATTAGTAACTGCAGATGGAGAGGAACGGTCAGTGGAGCACTGAGCAGTGTAGCATTAGTAACTGCAGATGGAGAGGAAAGGTCAGAGGAGCACTGAGCAGTGTAGCATTAGTAACTGGAGATGGAGAGCAAAGGTCAGTGTAGCACTGAGCAATGTAGCATTGGTAACTGGAGATGGAGAGGAAAGGTCAGTGGAGCACTGAGCAGTGTAGCATTAGAAACTGGAGATGGAGAGCAAAGGTCAGTGTCGCATTAGTAACTGCAGATGGAGAGGAAAGGTCAGAGGAGCACTGAGCAGTGTAGCATAAGTAACTGGAGATGGAGAGGAAAGGTCAGAGGAGCACTGAGCAGTGTAGCATTAGTAACTGCAGATGGAGAGGAAAGGTCAGAGGAGCACTGAGCATGTAGCATTAGTAACTGGAGAGGGAGAGGAAAGGTCAGAGGAGCACTGAGCAGTGTAGCATTAGTAACTGGAGATGGAGAGGTAAGGTCAGAGGAGCACTGAGCAGTGTAGCATTAGTAACTGGAGATGGAGAGCAAAGGTCAGTGTCGCACTGAGCAGTGTAGCATTAGTAACTGGAGATGGAGAGGAAAGGTCAGAGGAGCACTGAGCAATGTAGCATTAGTAACTGGAGATGGAGAGGTAAGGTCAGAGGAGCACTGAGCAGTGTAGCATTAGTAACTGGAGATGGAGAGCAAAGGTCAGTGTCGCACTGAGCAGTGTAGCATTAGTAACTGGAGATGGAGAGGTCAGGTCAGAGGAGCACTGAGCAGTGTAGCATTAGTAACTGGAGATGGAGAGCAAAGGTCAGTGTCGCACTGAGCAGTGTAGCATTAGTAACTGGAGATGGAGAGGAAAGGTCAGAGGAGCACTGAGCAATGTAGAATTAGTATCTGGAGATGGAGAGGAAAGGTCAGTGGAGCATTAGTAACTGCAGATGGAGAGGAACGGTCAGAGGAGCACTGAGCAGTGTAGCATTAGTAACTGCAGATGGAGAGGAAAGGTCAGTGGAGCACTGAGCAGTGTAGCATTAGTAACTGGAGATGGAGAGGAAAGGTCAGAGGAGCACTGAGCAGTGTAGCATTAGTAACTGGAGATGGAGAGCAAAGGTCAGTGTAGCACTGAGCAATGTAGCATTGGTAACTGGAGATGGAGAGGAAAGGTCAGTGGAGCACTGAGCAGTGTAGCATTAGAAACTGGAGATGGAGAGCAAAGGTCAGTGTCGCATTAGTAACTGCAGATGGAGAGGAAAGGTCAGAGGAGCACTGAGCAGTGTAGCATAAGTAACTGGAGATGGAGAGGAAAGGTCAGAGGAGCACTGAGCAGTGTAGCATTAGTAACTGCAGATGGAGAGGAAAGGTCAGAGGAGCACTGAGCATGTAGCATTAGTAACTGGAGAGGGAGAGGAAAGGTCAGAGGAGCACTGAGCAGTGTAGCATTAGTAACTGGAGATGGAGAGGTAAGGTCAGAGGAGCACTGAGCAGTGTAGCATTAGTAACTGGAGATGGAGAGCAAAGGTCAGTGTCGCACTGAGCAGTGTAGCATTAGTAACTGGAGATGGAGAGGAAAGGTCAGAGGAGCACTGAGCAATGTAGCATTAGTAACTGGAGATGGAGAGGAAAGGTCAGAGGAGCACTGAGCAGTGTAGCATTAGTAACTGGAGATGGAGAGGTAAGGTCAGAGGAGCACTGAGCAGTGTAGCATTAGTAACTGGAGATGGAGAGCAAAGGTCAGTGTCGCACTGAGCAGTGTAGCATTAGTAACTGGAGATGGAGAGGTCAGGTCAGAGGAGCACTGAGCAGTGTAGCATTAGTAACTGGAGATGGAGAGCAAAGGTCAGTGTCGCACTGAGCAGTGTAGCATTAGTAACTGGAGATGGAGAGGAAAGGTCAGAGGAGCACTGAGCAATGTAGAATTAGTATCTGGAGATGGAGAGGAAAGGTCAGTGGAGCACTGAGCAATGTAGCATTCGTAACTGGAGAGGAAAGGTCAGAGGAGCACTGAGCAGTGTAGCAATAGTAACTGGAGAGGAAAGTTCAGAGGAGCACTGAGCAGTGTAGCATTAGTAACTGGAGATGGAGAGCAAAGGTCAGTGTAGCATTAGTAACTGCAGATGGAGAGGAAAGGTCAGAGGAGCACTGAGCAGTGTAGCATAAGTAACTGGAGATGGAGAGGAAAGGTCAGAGGAGCACTGAGCAGTGTAGCATTGGTAACTGCAGATGGAGAGGTAAGGTCAGAGGAGCACTGAGCAGTGTAGCATTAGTAACTGGAGATGGAGAGGAAAAGTCAGAGGAGCACTGAGCAGTGTAGCATTAGTAACTGGAGATGGAGAGCAAAGGTCAGTGTAGCACTGAGCAGTGTAGCATTAGTAACTGAACAGGGCGAGGAAAGGTCAGAGGAGCACTGAGCAGTGCAGCATTAGTAACTGGAGATGGAGAGGAAAGGTCAGTGGAGCACTGAGCAATGTAGCATTAGTAACTGGAGAGGAAAGGTCAGAGGAGCACTGAGCAGTGTAGCAATAGTAACTGGAGAGGAAAGTTCAGAGGAGCACTGAGCAGTGTTGCATTAGTAACTGGAGATGGAGAGGAAAGTTCAGTGGTGCACTGAGCAATGTAGCATTAGTAACTGGAGAGGAAAGATCAGAGGAGCACTGAGCAGTGTAGCATAAGTAACTGGAGAGGGAGAGGAAAGGTCAGAGGAGCACTGAGCAGTGCAGCATTAGTAACTGGAGAGTGAGAGGAAAGGTCAGAGGAGCACTGAGCAATGTAGCATTAGTAACTGGAGAGGGAGAGGAAAGGTCAGAGGAGCACTGAGCAGTGTAGCATTAGTAACTGGAGATGGAGAGGAAAGGTCAGAGGAGCACTGAGCAGTGTAGCATTAGTAACTGGAGATGGAGAGGAAAGGTCAGTGGAGCACTGAGCAGTGTAGCATTAGTAACTGGAGAGGAAAGGTCAGAGGAGCACTGAGCAGTGGAGCATTAGTAACTGGAGATGGAGAGGAAAGGTCAGAGGAGCACTGAGCAATGTAGCATTAGTAACTGGAGATGGAGAGCAAAGGTCAGTGGAGCACTGAGCAATGTAGCATTAGTAACTGGAGATGGAGAGGAAAGGTCAGAGGAGCACTGAGCAATGTAGCATTAGTAACTGGAGATGGAGAGCAAAGGTCAGAGGAGCACTGAGCAATGTAGCATTAGTAACTGGAGATGGAGAGGAAAGGTCAGAGGAGCACTGAGCAATGTAGCATTAGTAACTGGAGATGGAGAGCAAAGGTCAGAGGAGCACTGAGCAATGTAGCATTAGTAACTGGAGATGGAGAGGAAAGGTCAGAGGAGCACTGAGCAATGTAGCATTAGTAACTGGAGATGGAGAGGAAAGGTCAGTGGAGCACTGAGCAGTGTAGCATTGGTAACTGGAGATGGAGAGCAAAGGTCAGTGTAGCATTAGTAACTGCAGATGGAGAGGAAAGGTCAGAGGAGCACTGAGCAGTGTAGCAAAAGTAACTAGAGATGGAGAGGAAAGGTCAGAGGAGCACTGAGCAGTGTAGCATTAGTAACTGGAGATGGAGAGGAAAGGTCAGAGGAGCACTGAGCAGTGCAGCATTAGTAACTGGAGATGGAGAGGAAAGGTCAGAGGAGCACTGAGCAGTGTAGCATAAGTAACTGGAGATGGAGAGGAAAGGTCAGAGGAGCACTGAGCAGTGTAGCATTAGTAACTGCAGATGGAGAGGAAAGGTCAGAGGAGCACTGAGCAGTGTAGCATTGGTAACTGGAGAGGGAGAGCAAAGGTCAGAGGAGCACTGAGCAGTGTAGCATTAGTAACTGGAGATGGAGAGCAAAGGTCAGTGTAGCACTGAGCAATGTAGCATTAGTAACTGGAGATGGAGAGCAAAGGTCAGTGTAGCACTGAGCAATGTAGCATTAGTAACTGGAGATGGAGAGCAAAGGTCAGAGGAGCACTGAGCAGTGTAGCATTAGAAACTGGAGATGGAGAGCAAAGGTCAGTGTCGCATTAGTAACTGCAGATGGAGAGGAAAGGTCAGAGGAGCACTGAGCAGTGTAGCATAAGTAACTGGAGATGGAGAGGAAAGGTCAGAGGAGCACTGAGCAGTGTAGCATTAGTAACTGCAGATGGAGAGGAAAGGTCAGAGGAGCACTGAGCAGTGTAGCATTGGTAACTGGAGAGGGAGAGGAAAGGTCAGAGGAGCACTGAGCAGTGTAGCATTAGTAACTGGAGATGGAGAGGGAAGGTCAGAGGAGCACTGAGCAGTGTAGCATTAGTAACTGGAGATGGAGAGGAAAGGTCAGAGGAGCACTGAGCAGTGTAGCATTAGTAACTGGAGATGGAGAGCAAAGGTCAGTGTAGCACTGAGCAATGTAGCATTGGTAACTGGAGATGGAGAGGAAAGGTCAGTGGAGCACTGAGCAGTGTAGCATTAGAAACTGGAGATGGAGAGCAAAGGTCAGTGTCGCATTAGTAACTGCAGATGGAGAGGAAAGGTCAGAGGAGCACTGAGCAGTGTAGCATAAGTAACTGGAGATGGAGAGGAAAGGTCAGAGGAGCACTGAGCAGTGTAGCATTAGTAACTGCAGATGGAGAGGAAAGGTCAGAGGAGCACTGAGCATGTAGCATTAGTAACTGGAGAGGGAGAGGAAAGGTCAGAGGAGCACTGAGCAGTGTAGCATTAGTAACTGGAGATGGAGAGGTAAGGTCAGAGGAGCACTGAGCAGTGTAGCATTAGTAACTGGAGATGGAGAGCAAAGGTCAGTGTCGCACTGAGCAGTGTAGCATTAGTAACTGGAGATGGAGAGGAAAGGTCAGAGGAGCACTGAGCAATGTAGCATTAGTAACTGGAGATGGAGAGGAAAGGTCAGAGGAGCACTGAGCAGTGTAGCATTAGTAACTGGAGATGGAGAGGTAAGGTCAGAGGAGCACTGAGCAGTGTAGCATTAGTAACTGGAGATGGAGAGCAAAGGTCAGTGTCGCACTGAGCAGTGTAGCATTAGTAACTGGAGATGGAGAGGTCAGGTCAGAGGAGCACTGAGCAGTGTAGCATTAGTAACTGGAGATGGAGAGCAAAGGTCAGTGTCGCACTGAGCAGTGTAGCATTAGTAACTGGAGATGGAGAGGAAAGGTCAGAGGAGCACTGAGCAATGTAGAATTAGTATCTGGAGATGGAGAGGAAAGGTCTGTGGAGCATTAGTAACTGCAGATGGAGAGGAACGGTCAGAGGAGCACTGAGCAGTGTAGCATTAGTAACTGCAGATGGAGAGGAAAGGTCAGTGGAGCACTGAGCAGTGTAGCATTAGTAACTGGAGATGGAGAGGAAAGGTCAGAGGAGCACTGAGCAGTGTAGCATTAGTAACTGGAGATGGAGAGCAAAGGTCAGTGTAGCACTGAGCAATGTAGCATTGGTAACTGGAGATGGAGAGGAAAGGTCAGTGGAGCACTGAGCAGTGTAGCATTAGAAACTGGAGATGGAGAGCAAAGGTCAGTGTCGCATTAGTAACTGCAGATGGAGAGGAAAGGTCAGAGGAGCACTGAGCAGTGTAGCATAAGTAACTGGAGATGGAGAGGAAAGGTCAGAGGAGCACTGAGCATGTAGCATTAGTAACTGCAGATGGAGAGGAAAGGTCAGAGGAGCACTGAGCAGTGTAGCATTAGTAACTGGAGATGGAGAGGTAAGGTCAGAGGAGCACTGAGCAGTGTAGCATTAGTAACTGGAGATGGAGAGCAAAGGTCAGTGTCGCACTGAGCAGTGTAGCATTAGTAACTGGAGATGGAGAGGAAAGGTCAGAGGAGCACTGAGCAATGTAGCATTAGTAACTGGAGATGGAGAGGAAAGGTCAGAGGAGCACTGAGCAGTGTAGCATTAGTAACTGGAGATGGAGAGGTAAGGTCAGAGGAGCACTGAGCAGTGTAGCATTAGTAACTGGAGATGGAGAGCAAAGGTCAGTGTCGCACTGAGCAGTGTAGCATTAGTAACTGGAGATGGAGAGGTCAGGTCAGAGGAGCACTGAGCAGTGTAGCATTAGTAACTGGAGATGGAGAGCAAAGGTCAGTGTCGCACTGAGCAGTGTAGCATTAGTAACTGGAGATGGAGAGGAAAGGTCAGAGGAGCACTGAGCAATGTAGAATTAGTATCTGGAGATGGAGAGGAAAGGTCAGTGGAGCACTGAGCAATGTAGCATTCGTAACTGGAGAGGAAAGGTCAGAGGAGCACTGAGCAGTGTAGCAATAGTAACTGGAGAGGAAAGTTCAGAGGAGCACTGAGCAGTGTAGCATTAGTAACTGGAGATGGAGAGCAAAGGTCAGTGTAGCATTAGTAACTGCAGATGGAGAGGAAAGGTCAGAGGAGCACTGAGCAGTGTAGCATTAGTAACTGGAGATGGAGAGCAAAGGTCAGTGTCGCACTGAGCAGTGTAGCATTAGTAACTGGAGATGGAGAGGAAAGGTCAGAGGAGCACTGAGCAATGTAGCATTAGTAACTGGAGATGGAGAGGAAAGGTCAGAGGAGCACTGAGCAGTGTAGCATTAGTAACTGGAGATGGAGAGGTAAGGTCAGAGGAGCACTGAGCAGTGTAGCATTAGTAACTGGAGATGGAGAGCAAAGGTCAGTGTCGCACTGAGCAGTGTAGCATTAGTAACTGGAGATGGAGAGGTCAGGTCAGAGGAGCACTGAGCAGTGTAGCATTAGTAACTGGAGATGGAGAGCAAAGGTCAGTGTCGCACTGAGCAGTGTAGCATTAGTAACTGGAGATGGAGAGGAAAGGTCAGAGGAGCACTGAGCAATGTAGCATTAGTAACTGGAGATGGAGAGGAAAGGTCAGAGGAGCACTGAGCAGTGTAGCATTAGTAACTGGAGATGGAGAGGTAAGGTCAGAGGAGCACTGAGCAGTGTAGCATTAGTAACTGGAGATGGAGAGCAAAGGTCAGTGTCGCACTGAGCAGTGTAGCATTAGTAACTGGAGATGGAGAGGTCAGGTCAGAGGAGCACTGAGCAGTGTAGCATTAGTAACTGGAGATGGAGAGCAAAGGTCAGTGTCGCACTGAGCAGTGTAGCATTAGTAACTGGAGATGGAGAGGAAAGGTCAGAGGAGCACTGAGCAATGTAGAATTAGTATCTGGAGATGGAGAGGAAAGGTCAGAGGAGCACTGAGCAGTGTAGCAATAGTAACTGGAGAGGAAAGTTCAGAGGAGCACTGAGCAGTGTAGCATTAGTAACTGGAGATGGAGAGCAAAGGTCAGTGTAGCATTAGTAACTGCAGATGGAGAGGAAAGGTCAGAGGAGCACTGAGCAGTGTAGCATAAGTAACTGGAGATGGAGAGGAAAGGTCAGAGGAGCACTGAGCAGTGTAGCATTGGTAACTGCAGATGGAGAGGTAAGGTCAGAGGAGCACTGAGCAGTGTAGCATTAGTAACTGGAGATGGAGAGGAAAAGTCAGAGGAGCACTGAGCAGTGTAGCATTAGTAACTGGAGATGGAGAGCAAAGGTCAGTGTAGCACTGAGCAGTGTAGCATTAGTAACTGAACAGGGCGAGGAAAGGTCAGAGGAGCACTGAGCAGTGCAGCATTAGTAACTGGAGATGGAGAGGAAAGGTCAGTGGAGCACTGAGCAATGTAGCATTAGTAACTGGAGAGGAAAGGTCAGAGGAGCACTGAGCAGTGTAGCAATAGTAACTGGAGAGGAAAGTTCAGAGGAGCACTGAGCAGTGTTGCATTAGTAACTGGAGATGGAGAGGAAAGTTCAGTGGTGCACTGAGCAATGTAGCATTAGTAACTGGAGAGGAAAGATCAGAGGAGCACTGAGCAGTGTAGCATAAGTAACTGGAGAGGGAGAGGAAAGGTCAGAGGAGCACTGAGCAGTGCAGCATTAGTAACTGGAGAGTGAGAGGAAAGGTCAGAGGAGCACTGAGCAATGTAGCATTAGTAACTGGAGAGGGAGAGGAAAGGTCAGAGGAGCACTGAGCAGTGTAGCATTAGTAACTGGAGATGGAGAGGAAAGGTCAGAGGAGCACTGAGCAGTGTAGCATTAGTAACTGGAGATGGAGAGGAAAGGTCAGTGGAGCACTGAGCAGTGTAGCATTAGTAACTGGAGAGGAAAGGTCAGAGGAGCACTGAGCAGTGGAGCATTAGTAACTGGAGATGGAGAGGAAAGGTCAGAGGAGCACTGAGCAATGTAGCATTAGTAACTGGAGATGGAGAGCAAAGGTCAGTGGAGCACTGAGCAATGTAGCATTAGTAACTGGAGATGGAGAGGAAAGGTCAGAGGAGCACTGAGCAATGTAGCATTAGTAACTGGAGATGGAGAGCAAAGGTCAGAGGAGCACTGAGCAATGTAGCATTAGTAACTGGAGATGGAGAGGAAAGGTCAGAGGAGCACTGAGCAATGTAGCATTAGTAACTGGAGATGGAGAGCAAAGGTCAGAGGAGCACTGAGCAATGTAGCATTAGTAACTGGAGATGGAGAGGAAAGGTCAGAGGAGCACTGAGCAATGTAGCATTAGTAACTGGAGATGGAGAGGAAAGGTCAGTGGAGCACTGAGCAGTGTAGCATTGGTAACTGGAGATGGAGAGCAAAGGTCAGTGTAGCATTAGTAACTGCAGATGGAGAGGAAAGGTCAGAGGAGCACTGAGCAGTGCAGCATTAGTAACTGGAGATGGAGAGGAAAGGTCAGAGGAGCACTGAGCAGTGTAGCATAAGTAACTGCAGATGGAGAGGAAAGGTCAGAGGAGCACTGAGCAGTGTAGCATTAGTAACTGCAGATGGAGAGGAAAGGTCAGAGGAGCACTGAGCAGTGTAGCATTGGTAACTGGAGAGGGAGAGCAAAGGTCAGAGGAGCACTGAGCAGTGTAGCATTAGTAACTGGAGATGGAGAGCAAAGGTCAGTGTAGCACTGAGCAATGTAGCATTAGTAACTGGAGATGGAGAGCAAAGGTCAGTGTAGCACTGAGCAATGTAGCATTAGTAACTGGAGATGGAGAGCAAAGGTCAGAGGAGCACTGAGCAGTGTAGCATTAGAAACTGGAGATGGAGAGCAAAGGTCAGTGTCGCATTAGTAACTGCAGATGGAGAGGAAAGGTCAGAGGAGCACTGAGCAGTGTAGCATAAGTAACTGGAGATGGAGAGGAAAGGTCAGAGGAGCACTGAGCAGTGTAGCATTAGTAACTGCAGATGGAGAGGAAAGGTCAGAGGAGCACTGAGCAGTGTAGCATTGGTAACTGGAGAGGGAGAGGAAAGGTCAGAGGAGCACTGAGCAGTGTAGCATTAGTAACTGGAGATGGAGAGGGAAGGTCAGAGGAGCACTGAGCAGTGTAGCATTAGTAACTGGAGAGGGAGAGGAAAGGTCAGAGGAGCACTGAGCAGTGTAGCATTAGTAACTGGAGATGGAGAGCAAAGGTCAGTGTCGCACTGAGCAGTGTAGCATTAGTAACTGGAGATGGAGAGGAAAGGTCAGAGGAGCACTGAGCAATGTAGCATTAGTAACTGGAGATGGAGAGGAAAGGTCAGAGGAGCACTGAGCAGTGTAGCATTAGTAACTGGAGATGGAGAGGTAAGGTCAGAGGAGCACTGAGCAGTGTAGCATTAGTAACTGGAGATGGAGAGCAAAGGTCAGTGTAGCACTGAGCAGTGTAGCATTAGTAACTGGAGATGGAGAGGAAAGGTCAGTGGAGCACTGAGCAGTGTAGCATTGGTAACTGGAGATGGAGAGCAAAGGTCAGTGTAGCATTAGTAACTGCAGATGGAGAGGAAAGGTCAGAGGAGCACTGAGCAGTGTAGCATTAGTAACTGAACAGGGCGAGGAAAGGAGAGAGGAGCACTGAGCAGTGCAGCATTAGTAACTGGAGATGGAGAGGAAAGGTCAGTGGAGCACTGAGCAATGTAGCATTAGTAACTGGAGAGGAAAGGTCAGAGGAGCACTGAGCAGTGTAGCATTAGAAACTGGAGATGGAGAGCAAAGGTCAGAGGAGCACTGAGCAGTGTAGCATTAGAAACTGGAGATGGAGAGCAAAGGTCAGTGTCGCATTAGTAACTGCAGATGGAGAGGAAAGGTCAGAGGAGCACTGAGCAGTGTAGCATAAGTAACTGGAGATGGAGAGGAAAGGTCAGAGGAGCACTGAGCAGTGTAGCATTAGTAACTGCAGATGGAGAGGAAAGGTCAGAGGAGCACTGAGCAGTGTAGCATTGGTAACTGGAGAGGGAGAGGAAAGGTCAGAGGAGCACTGAGCAGTGTAGCATTAGTAACTGGAGATGGAGAGGGAAGGTCAGAGGAGCACTGAGCAGTGTAGCATTAGTAACTGGAGATGGAGAGGAAAGGTCAGAGGAGCACTGAGCAGTGTAGCATTAGTAACTGGAGATGGAGAGCAAAGGTCAGTGTAGCACTGAGCAATGTAGCATTGGTAACTGGAGATGGAGAGGAAAGGTCAGTGGAGCACTGAGCAGTGTAGCATTAGAAACTGGAGATGGAGAGCAAAGGTCAGTGTCGCATTAGTAACTGCAGATGGAGAGGAAAGGTCAGAGGAGCACTGAGCAGTGTAGCATAAGTAACTGGAGATGGAGAGGAAAGGTCAGAGGAGCACTGAGCAGTGTAGCATTAGTAACTGCAGATGGAGAGGAAAGGTCAGAGGAGCACTGAGCATGTAGCATTAGTAACTGGAGAGGGAGAGGAAAGGTCAGAGGAGCACTGAGCAGTGTAGCATTAGTAACTGGAGATGGAGAGGTAAGGTCAGAGGAGCACTGAGCAGTGTAGCATTAGTAACTGGAGATGGAGAGCAAAGGTCAGTGTCGCACTGAGCAGTGTAGCATTAGTAACTGGAGATGGAGAGGAAAGGTCAGAGGAGCACTGAGCAATGTAGCATTAGTAACTGGAGATGGAGAGGAAAGGTCAGAGGAGCACTGAGCAGTGTAGCATTAGTAACTGGAGATGGAGAGGTAAGGTCAGAGGAGCACTGAGCAGTGTAGCATTAGTAACTGGAGATGGAGAGCAAAGGTCAGTGTCGCACTGAGCAGTGTAGCATTAGTAACTGGAGATGGAGAGGTCAGGTCAGAGGAGCACTGAGCAGTGTAGCATTAGTAACTGGAGATGGAGAGCAAAGGTCAGTGTCGCACTGAGCAGTGTAGCATTAGTAACTGGAGATGGAGAGGAAAGGTCAGAGGAGCACTGAGCAATGTAGAATTAGTATCTGGAGATGGAGAGGAAAGGTCTGTGGAGCATTAGTAACTGCAGATGGAGAGGAACGGTCAGAGGAGCACTGAGCAGTGTAGCATTAGTAACTGCAGATGGAGAGGAAAGGTCAGTGGAGCACTGAGCAGTGTAGCATTAGTAACTGGAGATGGAGAGGAAAGGTCAGAGGAGCACTGAGCAGTGTAGCATTAGTAACTGGAGATGGAGAGCAAAGGTCAGTGTAGCACTGAGCAATGTAGCATTGGTAACTGGAGATGGAGAGGAAAGGTCAGTGGAGCACTGAGCAGTGTAGCATTAGAAACTGGAGATGGAGAGCAAAGGTCAGTGTCGCATTAGTAACTGCAGATGGAGAGGAAAGGTCAGAGGAGCACTGAGCAGTGTAGCATAAGTAACTGGAGATGGAGAGGAAAGGTCAGAGGAGCACTGAGCAGTGTAGCATTAGTAACTGCAGATGGAGAGGAAAGGTCAGAGGAGCACTGAGCATGTAGCATTAGTAACTGGAGAGGGAGAGGAAAGGTCAGAGGAGCACTGAGCAGTGTAGCATTAGTAACTGGAGATGGAGAGGTAAGGTCAGAGGAGCACTGAGCAGTGTAGCATTAGTAACTGGAGATGGAGAGCAAAGGTCAGTGTCGCACTGAGCAGTGTAGCATTAGTAACTGGAGATGGAGAGGAAAGGTCAGAGGAGCACTGAGCAATGTAGCATTAGTAACTGGAGATGGAGAGGAAAGGTCAGAGGAGCACTGAGCAGTGTAGCATTAGTAACTGGAGATGGAGAGGTAAGGTCAGAGGAGCACTGAGCAGTGTAGCATTAGTAACTGGAGATGGAGAGCAAAGGTCAGTGTCGCACTGAGCAGTGTAGCATTAGTAACTGGAGATGGAGAGGTCAGGTCAGAGGAGCACTGAGCAGTGTAGCATTAGTAACTGGAGATGGAGAGCAAAGGTCAGTGTCGCACTGAGCAGTGTAGCATTAGTAACTGGAGATGGAGAGGAAAGGTCAGAGGAGCACTGAGCAATGTAGAATTAGTATCTGGAGATGGAGAGGAAAGGTCAGTGGAGCACTGAGCAATGTAGCATTCGTAACTGGAGAGGAAAGGTCAGAGGAGCACTGAGCAGTGTAGCAATAGTAACTGGAGAGGAAAGTTCAGAGGAGCACTGAGCAGTGTAGCATTAGTAACTGGAGATGGAGAGCAAAGGTCAGTGTAGCATTAGTAACTGCAGATGGAGAGGAAAGGTCAGAGGAGCACTGAGCAGTGTAGCATTAGTAACTGGAGATGGAGAGCAAAGGTCAGTGTCGCACTGAGCAGTGTAGCATTAGTAACTGGAGATGGAGAGGAAAGGTCAGAGGAGCACTGAGCAATGTAGCATTAGTAACTGGAGATGGAGAGGAAAGGTCAGAGGAGCACTGAGCAGTGTAGCATTAGTAACTGGAGATGGAGAGGTAAGGTCAGAGGAGCACTGAGCAGTGTAGCATTAGTAACTGGAGATGGAGAGCAAAGGTCAGTGTCGCACTGAGCAGTGTAGCATTAGTAACTGGAGATGGAGAGGTCAGGTCAGAGGAGCACTGAGCAGTGTAGCATTAGTAACTGGAGATGGAGAGCAAAGGTCAGTGTCGCACTGAGCAGTGTAGCATTAGTAACTGGAGATGGAGAGGAAAGGTCAGAGGAGCACTGAGCAATGTAGCATTAGTAACTGGAGATGGAGAGGAAAGGTCAGAGGAGCACTGAGCAGTGTAGCATTAGTAACTGGAGATGGAGAGGTAAGGTCAGAGGAGCACTGAGCAGTGTAGCATTAGTAACTGGAGATGGAGAGCAAAGGTCAGTGTCGCACTGAGCAGTGTAGCATTAGTAACTGGAGATGGAGAGGTCAGGTCAGAGGAGCACTGAGCAGTGTAGCATTAGTAACTGGAGATGGAGAGCAAAGGTCAGTGTCGCACTGAGCAGTGTAGCATTAGTAACTGGAGATGGAGAGGAAAGGTCAGAGGAGCACTGAGCAATGTAGAATTAGTATCTGGAGATGGAGAGGAAAGGTCAGAGGAGCACTGAGCAGTGTAGCAATAGTAACTGGAGAGGAAAGTTCAGAGGAGCACTGAGCAGTGTAGCATTAGTAACTGGAGATGGAGAGCAAAGGTCAGTGTAGCATTAGTAACTGCAGATGGAGAGGAAAGGTCAGAGGAGCACTGAGCAGTGTAGCATAAGTAACTGGAGATGGAGAGGAAAGGTCAGAGGAGCACTGAGCAGTGTAGCATTGGTAACTGCAGATGGAGAGGTAAGGTCAGAGGAGCACTGAGCAGTGTAGCATTAGTAACTGGAGATGGAGAGGAAAAGTCAGAGGAGCACTGAGCAGTGTAGCATTAGTAACTGGAGATGGAGAGCAAAGGTCAGTGTAGCACTGAGCAGTGTAGCATTAGTAACTGAACAGGGCGAGGAAAGGTCAGAGGAGCACTGAGCAGTGCAGCATTAGTAACTGGAGATGGAGAGGAAAGGTCAGTGGAGCACTGAGCAATGTAGCATTAGTAACTGGAGAGGAAAGGTCAGAGGAGCACTGAGCAGTGTAGCAATAGTAACTGGAGAGGAAAGTTCAGAGGAGCACTGAGCAGTGTTGCATTAGTAACTGGAGATGGAGAGGAAAGTTCAGTGGTGCACTGAGCAATGTAGCATTAGTAACTGGAGAGGAAAGATCAGAGGAGCACTGAGCAGTGTAGCATAAGTAACTGGAGAGGGAGAGGAAAGGTCAGAGGAGCACTGAGCAGTGCAGCATTAGTAACTGGAGAGTGAGAGGAAAGGTCAGAGGAGCACTGAGCAATGTAGCATTAGTAACTGGAGAGGGAGAGGAAAGGTCAGAGGAGCACTGAGCAGTGTAGCATTAGTAACTGGAGATGGAGAGGAAAGGTCAGAGGAGCACTGAGCAGTGTAGCATTAGTAACTGGAGATGGAGAGGAAAGGTCAGTGGAGCACTGAGCAGTGTAGCATTAGTAACTGGAGAGGAAAGGTCAGAGGAGCACTGAGCAGTGGAGCATTAGTAACTGGAGATGGAGAGGAAAGGTCAGAGGAGCACTGAGCAATGTAGCATTAGTAACTGGAGATGGAGAGCAAAGGTCAGTGGAGCACTGAGCAATGTAGCATTAGTAACTGGAGATGGAGAGGAAAGGTCAGAGGAGCACTGAGCAATGTAGCATTAGTAACTGGAGATGGAGAGCAAAGGTCAGAGGAGCACTGAGCAATGTAGCATTAGTAACTGGAGATGGAGAGGAAAGGTCAGAGGAGCACTGAGCAATGTAGCATTAGTAACTGGAGATGGAGAGCAAAGGTCAGAGGAGCACTGAGCAATGTAGCATTAGTAACTGGAGATGGAGAGGAAAGGTCAGAGGAGCACTGAGCAATGTAGCATTAGTAACTGGAGATGGAGAGGAAAGGTCAGTGGAGCACTGAGCAGTGTAGCATTGGTAACTGGAGATGGAGAGCAAAGGTCAGTGTAGCATTAGTAACTGCAGATGGAGAGGAAAGGTCAGAGGAGCACTGAGCAGTGCAGCATTAGTAACTGGAGATGGAGAGGAAAGGTCAGAGGAGCACTGAGCAGTGTAGCATAAGTAACTGCAGATGGAGAGGAAAGGTCAGAGGAGCACTGAGCAGTGTAGCATTAGTAACTGCAGATGGAGAGGAAAGGTCAGAGGAGCACTGAGCAGTGTAGCATTGGTAACTGGAGAGGGAGAGCAAAGGTCAGAGGAGCACTGAGCAGTGTAGCATTAGTAACTGGAGATGGAGAGCAAAGGTCAGTGTAGCACTGAGCAATGTAGCATTAGTAACTGGAGATGGAGAGCAAAGGTCAGTGTAGCACTGAGCAATGTAGCATTAGTAACTGGAGATGGAGAGCAAAGGTCAGAGGAGCACTGAGCAGTGTAGCATTAGAAACTGGAGATGGAGAGCAAAGGTCAGTGTCGCATTAGTAACTGCAGATGGAGAGGAAAGGTCAGAGGAGCACTGAGCAGTGTAGCATAAGTAACTGGAGATGGAGAGGAAAGGTCAGAGGAGCACTGAGCAGTGTAGCATTAGTAACTGCAGATGGAGAGGAAAGGTCAGAGGAGCACTGAGCAGTGTAGCATTGGTAACTGGAGAGGGAGAGGAAAGGTCAGAGGAGCACTGAGCAGTGTAGCATTAGTAACTGGAGATGGAGAGGGAAGGTCAGAGGAGCACTGAGCAGTGTAGCATTAGTAACTGGAGAGGGAGAGGAAAGGTCAGAGGAGCACTGAGCAGTGTAGCATTAGTAACTGGAGATGGAGAGCAAAGGTCAGTGTCGCACTGAGCAGTGTAGCATTAGTAACTGGAGATGGAGAGGAAAGGTCAGAGGAGCACTGAGCAATGTAGCATTAGTAACTGGAGATGGAGAGGAAAGGTCAGAGGAGCACTGAGCAGTGTAGCATTAGTAACTGGAGATGGAGAGGTAAGGTCAGAGGAGCACTGAGCAGTGTAGCATTAGTAACTGGAGATGGAGAGCAAAGGTCAGTGTAGCACTGAGCAGTGTAGCATTAGTAACTGGAGATGGAGAGGAAAGGTCAGTGGAGCACTGAGCAGTGTAGCATTGGTAACTGGAGATGGAGAGCAAAGGTCAGTGTAGCATTAGTAACTGCAGATGGAGAGGAAAGGTCAGAGGAGCACTGAGCAGTGTAGCATTAGTAACTGAACAGGGCGAGGAAAGGAGAGAGGAGCACTGAGCAGTGCAGCATTAGTAACTGGAGATGGAGAGGAAAGGTCAGTGGAGCACTGAGCAATGTAGCATTAGTAAATGGAGAGGAAAGGTCAGAGGAGCACTGAGCAGTGTAGCATTAGTAACTGCAGATGGAGAGGAAAGGTCAGAGGAGCACTGAGCAGTGTAGCATAAGTAACTGCAGATGGAGAGGTAAGGTCAGAGGAGCACTGAGCAATGTAGCATTAGTAACTGGAGAGGGAGAGGAAAGGTCAGTGTAGCACTGAGCAGTGTAGCATTAGTAACTGGAGATGGAGAGCAAAGGTCAGTGTAGCACTGAGCAGTGTAGCATTAGTAACTGGAGATGGAGAGGAAAGGTCAGTGGAGCACTGAGCAGTGTAGCATTGGTCACTGGAGATGGAGAGCAAAGGTCAGTGTCGCATTAGTAACTGCAGATGGAGAGGAAAGGTCAGAGGAGCACTGAGCAGTGTAGCATTAGTAACTGCAGATGGAGAGGAAAGTTCAGTGGTGCACTGAGCAGTGCAGCATTAGTAACTGGAGAGGAAAGGTCAGAGGAGCACTGAGCAGTGTAGCATTGGTAACTGGAGAGGGAGAGCAAAGGTCAGAGGAGCACTGAGCAGTGTAGCATTAGTAACTGGAGATGGAGAGCAAAGGTCAGTGTAGCACTGAGCAATGTAGCATTAGTAACTGGAGATGGAGAGCAAAGGTCAGTGTAGCACTGAGCAATGTAGCATTAGTAACTGGAGATGGAGAGCAAAGGTCAGAGGAGCACTGAGCAGTGTAGCATTAGAAACTGGAGATGGAGAGCAAAGGTCAGTGTCGCATTAGTAACTGCAGATGGAGAGGAAAGGTCAGAGGAGCACTGAGCAGTGTAGCATAAGTAACTGGAGATGGAGAGGAAAGGTCAGAGGAGCACTGAGCAGTGTAGCATTAGTAACTGCAGATGGAGAGGAAAGGTCAGAGGAGCACTGAGCAGTGTAGCATTGGTAACTGGAGAGGGAGAGGAAAGGTCAGAGGAGCACTGAGCAGTGTAGCATTAGTAACTGGAGATGGAGAGGGAAGGTCAGAGGAGCACTGAGCAGTGTAGCATTAGTAACTGGAGAGGGAGAGGAAAGGTCAGAGGAGCACTGAGCAGTGTAGCATTAGTAACTGGAGATGGAGAGCAAAGGTCAGTGTCGCACTGAGCAGTGTAGCATTAGTAACTGGAGATGGAGAGGAAAGGTCAGAGGAGCACTGAGCAATGTAGCATTAGTAACTGGAGATGGAGAGGAAAGGTCAGAGGAGCACTGAGCAGTGTAGCATTAGTAACTGGAGATGGAGAGGTAAGGTCAGAGGAGCACTGAGCAGTGTAGCATTAGTAACTGGAGATGGAGAGCAAAGGTCAGTGTAGCACTGAGCAGTGTAGCATTAGTAACTGGAGATGGAGAGGAAAGGTCAGTGGAGCACTGAGCAGTGTAGCATTGGTAACTGGAGATGGAGAGCAAAGGTCAGTGTAGCATTAGTAACTGCAGATGGAGAGGAAAGGTCAGAGGAGCACTGAGCAGTGTAGCATTAGTAACTGAACAGGGCGAGGAAAGGAGAGAGGAGCACTGAGCAGTGCAGCATTAGTAACTGGAGATGGAGAGGAAAGGTCAGTGGAGCACTGAGCAATGTAGCATTAGTAACTGGAGAGGAAAGGTCAGAGGAGCACTGAGCAGTGTAGCATTAGTAACTGCAGATGGAGAGGAAAGGTCAGAGGAGCACTGAGCAGTGTAGCATAAGTAACTGCAGATGGAGAGGTAAGGTCAGAGGAGCACTGAGCAATGTAGCATTAGTAACTGGAGAGGGAGAGGAAAGGTCAGTGTAGCACTGAGCAGTGTAGCATTAGTAACTGGAGATGGAGAGCAAAGGTCAGTGTAGCACTGAGCAGTGTAGCATTAGTAACTGGAGATGGAGAGGAAAGGTCAGTGGAGCACTGAGCAGTGTAGCATTGGTCACTGGAGATGGAGAGCAAAGGTCAGTGTCGCATTAGTAACTGCAGATGGAGAGGAAAGGTCAGAGGAGCACTGAGCAGTGTAGCATTAGTAACTGCAGATGGAGAGGAAAGTTCAGTGGTGCACTGAGCAGTGCAGCATTAGTAACTGGAGAGGAAAGGTCAGAGGAGCACTGAGCAGTGTAGCATTAGTAACTGGAGAGGGAGAGGAAAGGTCAGAGGAGCACTGAGCAGTGTAGCATTAGTAACTGGAGAGGGAGAGGAAAGGTCAGAGGAGCACTGAGCAATGTAGCATTAGTAACTGGAGAGGGAGAGGAAAGGTCAGAGGAGCACTGAGCAGTGTAGCATTAGTAACTGGAGATGGAGAGGAAAGGTCAGAGGAGCACTGAGCAGTGTAGCATTGGGAACTGGAGAGGGAGAGGAAAGGTCAGAGGAGCACTGAGCAGTGTAGCATTAGTAACTGGAGAGGGAGAGGAAAGGTCAGAGGAGCACTGAGCAGTGTAGCATTAGTAACTGGAGATGGAGAGCAAAGGTCAGTGTAGCATTAGTAACTGCAGATGGAGAGGAAAGGTCAGTGTAGCATTAGTAACTGCAGATGGAGAGCAAAGGTCAGTGTAGCACTGAGCAGTGTAGCAATAGTAACTGGAGAGGAAAGATCAGAGGAGCACTGAGCAGTGTAGCATTAGTAACTGGAGATGGAGAGGAAAGGTCAGTGGAGCACTGAGCAATGTAGCAATAGTAACTGGAGAGGAAAGATCAGAGGAGCACTGAGCAGTGTAGCATTAGTAACTGGAGAGGGAGAGGAAAGGTCAGAGGAGCACTGAGCAGTGTAGCATTAGTAACTGGAGAGGGAGAGGAAAGGTCAGAGGAGCACTGAGCAATGTAGCATTAGTAACTGGAGAGGGAGAGGAATGGTCAGAGGAGCACTGAGCAGTGTAGCATTAGTAACTGGAGAGGGAGAGGAAAGGTCAGAGGAGCACTGAGCAATGTAGCATTAGTAACTGGAGAGGGAGAGGAAAGGTCAGTGGAGCACTGAGCAGTGTAGCATTAGTAACTGGAGATGGAGAGCAAAGGTCAGTGTAGCACTGAGCAGTGTAGCATTAGCAACTGGAGATGGAGAGGAAAGGTCAGAGGAGCACTGAGCAATGTAGCATTAGTAACTGGAGATGGAGAGCAAAGGCCAGTGTAGCACTGAGCGGTGTATCATTAGTAACTGGAGATGGAGAGGAAAGGTCAGTGGAGCACTGAGCAGTGTAGCATTAGTAACTGGAGATGGAGAGGAAAGGTCAGTGGAGCACTGAGCAGTGTAGCATTGGTAACTGGAGATGGAGAGGAAAGGTCAGTGGAGCACTGAGCAGTGTAGCATTGGTAACTGGAGATGGAGAGCAAAGGTCAGTGTCGCATTAGTAACTGCAGATGGAGAGGAAAGGTCAGACGAGCACTGAGCAGTGTAGCATTTGTAACTGGAGAGGGAGAGGAAAGGTCAGAGGAGCACTGAGCAGTGTAGCATTAGTAACTGCAGATGGAGAGGAAAGGTCAGAGGAGCACTGAGCAGTGTAGCATTAGTAACTGGAGATGGAGAGGAAAGGTCAGAGGAGCACTGTGCAGTGTAGCATTAGTAACTGGAGAGGGAGAGGAAAGGTCAGAGGAGCACTGAGCAGTGTAGCATTAGTAACTGGAGATGGAGAGCAAAGGTCAGAGGAGCACTGAGCAATGTAGCATTAGTAACTGGAGATGGAGAGCAAAGGTCAGAGGAGCACTGAGCAGTGAAGCATTAGTAACTGGAGTAGGAGAGCAAAGGTCAGTGTAGCATTAGTAACTGCAGATGGAGAGGAAAGGTCAGAGGAGCACTGAGCAGTGTAGCATTAGTAACTGAACAGGGCGAGGAAAGGACAGAGGAGCACTGAGCAGTGCAGCATTAGTAACTGGAGATGGAGAGGAAAGGTCAGTGGAGCACTGAGCAATGTAGCATTAGTAACTGGAGAGGAAAGGTCAGAGGAGCACTGAGCAGTGTAGCATTAGTAACTGGAGATGGAGAGCAAAGGTCAGTGTAGCATTAGTAACTGCAGATGGAGAGGAAAGGTCAGAGGAGCACTGAGCAGTGTAGCATAAGTAACTGCAGATGGAGAGGAAAGGTCAGAGGAGCACTGAGCAGTGTAGCATTAGTAACTGGAGAGGGAGAGGAAAGGTCAGTGTAGCACTGAGCAGTGTAGCATTAGTAACTGGAGATGGAGAGCAAAGGTCAGTGTAGCACTGAGCAGTGTAGCATTAGTAACTGGAGATGGAGAGGAAAGGTCAGTGGAGCACTGAGCAGTGTAGCATTGGTAACTGGAGATGGAGAGCAAAGGTCAGTGTCGCATTAGTAACTGCAGATGGAGAGGAAAGGTCAGAGGAGCACTGAGCAGTGTAGCATAAGTAACTGGAGATGGAGAGGAAAGGTCAGAGGAGCACTGAGCAGTGTAGCATTAGTAACTGGAGAGGGAGAGGAAAGGTCAGAGGAGCACTGAGCAGTGTAGCATTAGTAACTGCAGATGGAGAGGAAAGTTCAGTGGTGCACTGAGCAGTGCAGCATTAGTAACTGGAGAGGAAAGGTCAGAGGAGCACTGAGCAGTGTAGCATTAGTAACTGGAGAGGGAGAGGAAAGGTCAGAGGAGCACTGAGCAGTGTAGCATTAGTAACTGGAGAGGGAGAGGAAAGGTCAGAGGAGCACTGAGCAATGTAGCATTAGTAACTGGAGAGGGAGAGGAAAGGTCAGAGGAGCACTGAGCAGTGTAGCATTAGTAACTGGAGATGGAGAGGAAAGGTCAGAGGAGCACTGAGCAGTGTAGCATTGGTAACTGGAGAGGGAGAGGAAAGGTCAGGGGAGCACTGAGCAGTGTAGCATTAGTAACTGGAGAGGGAGAGGAAAGGTCAGAGGAGCACTGAGCAGTGTAGCATTAGTAACTGGAGATGGAGAGCAAAGGTCAGTGTAGCATTAGTAACTGCAGATGGAGAGGAAAGGTCAGTGTAGCACTGAGCAATGTAGCATTAGTAACTGCAGATGGAGAGCAAAGGTCAGTGTAGCACTGAGCAGTGTAGCATTAGTAACTGAACAGGGCGAGGAAAGTTCAGAGGAGCACTGAGCAGTGTAGCATTAGTAACTGGAGATGGAGAGGTAAGGTCAGAGGAGCACTGAGCAGTGTAGCATTAGTAATTGGAGATGGAGAGGAAAGGTCAGTGGAGCACTGAGCAGTGTAGCATTAGTAACTGGAGATGGAGAGGAAAGGTCAGCGGAGCACTGAGCAGTGTAGCATTGGTAACTGGAGATGGAGAGGAAAGGTCAGTGGAGCACTGAGCAGTGTAGCTTTGGTAACTGGAGATGGAGAGCAAAGGTCAGTGTCGCATTAGTAACTGCAGATGGAGAGGAAAGGTCAGAGGAGCACTGAGCAGTGTAGCATTAGTAACTGGAGATGGAGAGGAAAGGTCAGAGGATCACTGTGCAGTGTAGCATTAGTAACTGGAGAGGGAGAGGAAAGGTCAGAGGAGCACTGAGCAGTGGAGCATTAGTAACTGGAGATGGAGAGGAAAGGTCAGTGGAGCACTGAGCAATGTAGCATTAGTAACTGGAGAGGAAAGGTCAGAGGAGCACTGAGCAGTGTAGCATTAGTAACTGGAGATGGAGAGCAAAGGTCAGTGTAGCATTAGTAACTGCAGATGGAGAGGAAAGGTCAGAGGAGCACTGAGCAGTGTAGCATTAGTAACTGGAGAGGGAGAGGAAAGGTCAGAGGAGCACTGAGCAGTGGAGCATTAGTAACTGGAGATGGAGAGGAAAGGTCAGTGGAGCACTGAGCAGTGTAGCATTGGTAACTGGAGATGGAGAGGAAAGGTCAGTGGAGCACTGAGCAGTGTAGCATTGGTAACTGGAGATGGAGAGCAAAGGTCAGTGTCGCATTAGTAACTGCAGATGGAGAGGAAAGGTCAGAGGAGCACTGAGCAGTGTAGCATAAGTAACTGGAGATGGAGAGGAAAGGTCAGAGGAGCACTGAGCAGTGTAGCATTAGTAACTGCAGATGGAGAGGAAAGGTCAGAGGAGCACTGAGCAGTGTAGCATTGGTAACTGGAGAGGGAGAGGAAAGGTCAGAGGAGCACTGAGCAGTGTAGCATTAGTAACTGGAGATGGAGAGGGAAGGTCAGAGGAGCACTGAGCAGTGTAGCATTAGTAACTGGAGAGGGAGAGGAAAGGTCAGAGGAGCACTGAGCAGTGTAGCATTAGTAACTGGAGATGGAGAGCAAAGGTCAGTGTCGCACTGAGCAGTGTAGCATTAGTAACTGGAGATGGAGAGGAAAGGTCAGAGGAGCACTGAGCAATGTAGCATTAGTAACTGGAGATGGAGAGGAAAGGTCAGAGGAGCACTGAGCAGTGTAGCATTAGTAACTGGAGATGGAGAGGTAAGGTCAGAGGAGCACTGAGCAGTGAAGCATTAGTAACTGGAGTAGGAGAGCAAAGGTCAGTGTAGCATTAGTAACTGCAGATGGAGAGGAAAGGTCAGAGGAGCACTGAGCAGTGTAGCATTAGTAACTGAACAGGGCGAGGAAAGGACAGAGGAGCACTGAGCAGTGCAGCATTAGTAACTGGAGATGGAGAGGAAAGGTCAGTGGAGCACTGAGCAATGTAGCATTAGTAACTGGAGAGGAAAGGTCAGAGGAGCACTGAGCAGTGTAGCATTAGTAACTGGAGATGGAGAGCAAAGGTCAGTGTAGCATTAGTAACTGCAGATGGAGAGGAAAGGTCAGAGGAGCACTGAGCAGTGTAGCATAAGTAACTGCAGATGGAGAGGAAAGGTCAGAGGAGCACTGAGCAGTGTAGCATTAGTAACTGGAGAGGGAGAGGAAAGGTCAGTGTAGCACTGAGCAGTGTAGCATTAGTAACTGGAGATGGAGAGCAAAGGTCAGTGTAGCACTGAGCAGTGTAGCATTAGTAACTGGAGATGGAGAGGAAAGGTCAGTGGAGCACTGAGCAGTGTAGCATTGGTAACTGGAGATGGAGAGCAAAGGTCAGTGTCGCATTAGTAACTGCAGATGGAGAGGAAAGGTCAGAGGAGCACTGAGCAGTGTAGCATAAGTAACTGGAGATGGAGAGGAAAGGTCAGAGGAGCACTGAGCAGTGTAGCATTAGTAACTGGAGAGGGAGAGGAAAGGTCAGAGGAGCACTGAGCAGTGTAGCATTAGTAACTGCAGATGGAGAGGAAAGTTCAGTGGTGCACTGAGCAGTGTAGCATTAGTAACTGGAGAGGAAAGGTCAGAGGAGCACTGAGCAGTGTAGCATTAGTAACTGGAGAGGGAGAGGAAAGGTCAGAGGAGCACTGAGCAGTGTAGCATTAGTAACTGGAGAGGGAGAGGAAAGGTCAGAGGAGCACTGAGCAATGTAGCATTAGTAACTGGAGAGGGAGAGGAAAGGTCAGAGGAGCACTGAGCAGTGTAGCATTGGTAACTGGAGAGGGAGAGCAAAGGTCAGAGGAGCACTGAGCAGTGTAGCATTAGTAACTGGAGATGGAGAGCAAAGGTCAGTGTAGCACTGAGCAATGTAGCATTAGTAACTGGAGATGGAGAGCAAAGGTCAGTGTAGCACTGAGCAATGTAGCATTAGTAACTGGAGATGGAGAGCAAAGGTCAGAGGAGCACTGAGCAGTGTAGCATTAGAAACTGGAGATGGAGAGCAAAGGTCAGTGTCGCATTAGTAACTGCAGATGGAGAGGAAAGGTCAGAGGAGCACTGAGCAGTGTAGCATAAGTAACTGGAGATGGAGAGGAAAGGTCAGAGGAGCACTGAGCAGTGTAGCATTAGTAACTGCAGATGGAGAGGAAAGGTCAGAGGAGCACTGAGCAGTGTAGCATTGGTAACTGGAGAGGGAGAGGAAAGGTCAGAGGAGCACTGAGCAGTGTAGCATTAGTAACTGGAGATGGAGAGGGAAGGTCAGAGGAGCACTGAGCAGTGTAGCATTAGTAACTGGAGAGGGAGAGGAAAGGTCAGAGGAGCACTGAGCAGTGTAGCATTAGTAACTGGAGATGGAGAGCAAAGGTCAGTGTCGCACTGAGCAGTGTAGCATTAGTAACTGGAGATGGAGAGGAAAGGTCAGAGGAGCACTGAGCAATGTAGCATTAGTAACTGGAGATGGAGAGGAAAGGTCAGAGGAGCACTGAGCAGTGTAGCATTAGTAACTGGAGATGGAGAGGTAAGGTCAGAGGAGCACTGAGCAGTGTAGCATTAGTAACTGGAGATGGAGAGCAAAGGTCAGTGTAGCACTGAGCAGTGTAGCATTAGTAACTGGAGATGGAGAGGAAAGGTCAGTGGAGCACTGAGCAGTGTAGCATTGGTAACTGGAGATGGAGAGCAAAGGTCAGTGTAGCATTAGTAACTGCAGATGGAGAGGAAAGGTCAGAGGAGCACTGAGCAGTGTAGCATTAGTAACTGAACAGGGCGAGGAAAGGAGAGAGGAGCACTGAGCAGTGCAGCATTAGTAACTGGAGATGGAGAGGAAAGGTCAGTGGAGCACTGAGCAATGTAGCATTAGTAACTGGAGAGGAAAGGTCAGAGGAGCACTGAGCAGTGTAGCATTAGTAACTGGAGATGGAGAGCAAAGGTCAGTGTAGCATTAGTAACTGCAGATGGAGAGGAAAGGTCAGAGGAGCACTGAGCAGTGTAGCATAAGTAACTGCAGATGGAGAGGTAAGGTCAGAGGAGCACTGAGCAATGTAGCATTAGTAACTGGAGAGGGAGAGGAAAGGTCAGTGTAGCACTGAGCAGTGTAGCATTAGTAACTGGAGATGGAGAGCAAAGGTCAGTGTAGCACTGAGCAGTGTAGCATTAGTAACTGGAGATGGAGAGGAAAGGTCAGTGGAGCACTGAGCAGTGTAGCATTGGTCACTGGAGATGGAGAGCAAAGGTCAGTGTCGCATTAGTAACTGCAGATGGAGAGGAAAGGTCAGAGGAGCACTGAGCAGTGTAGCATTAGTAACTGCAGATGGAGAGGAAAGTTCAGTGGTGCACTGAGCAGTGCAGCATTAGTAACTGGAGAGGAAAGGTCAGAGGAGCACTGAGCAGTGTAGCATTAGTAACTGGAGAGGGAGAGGAAAGGTCAGAGGAGCACTGAGCAGTGTAGCATTAGTAACTGGAGAGGGAGAGGAAAGGTCAGAGGAGCACTGAGCAATGTAGCATTAGTAACTGGAGAGGGAGAGGAAAGGTCAGAGGAGCACTGAGCAGTGTAGCATTAGTAACTGGAGATGGAGAGGAAAGGTCAGAGGAGCACTGAGCAGTGTAGCATTGGGAACTGGAGAGGGAGAGGAAAGGTCAGAGGAGCACTGAGCAGTGTAGCATTAGTAACTGGAGAGGGAGAGGAAAGGTCAGAGGAGCACTGAGCAGTGTAGCATTAGTAACTGGAGATGGAGAGCAAAGGTCAGTGTAGCATTAGTAACTGCAGATGGAGAGGAAAGGTCAGTGTAGCATTAGTAACGGCAGATGGAGAGCAAAGGTCAGTGTAGCACTGAGCAGTGTAGCAATAGTAACTGGAGAGGAAAGATCAGAGGAGCACTGAGCAGTGTAGCATTAGTAACTGGAGATGGAGAGGAAAGGTCAGTGGAGCACTGAGCAATGTAGCAATAGTAACTGGAGAGGAAAGATCAGAGGAGCACTGAGCAGTGTAGCATTAGTAACTGGAGAGGGAGAGGAAAGGTCAGAGGAGCACTGAGCAGTGTAGCATTAGTAACTGGAGAGGGAGAGGAAAGGTCAGAGGAGCACTGAGCAATGTAGCATTAGTAACTGGAGAGGGAGAGGAATGGTCAGAGGAGCACTGAGCAGTGTAGCATTAGTAACTGGAGAGGGAGAGGAAAGGTCAGAGGAGCACTGAGCAATGTAGCATTAGTAACTGGAGATGGAGAGCAAAGGTCAGAGGAGCACTGAGCAGTGAAGCATTAGTAACTGGAGTAGGAGAGCAAAGGTCAGTGTAGCATTAGTAACTGCAGATGGAGAGGAAAGGTCAGAGGAGCACTGAGCAGTGTAGCATTAGTAACTGAACAGGGCGAGGAAAGGACAGAGGAGCACTGAGCAGTGCAGCATTAGTAACTGGAGATGGAGAGGAAAGGTCAGTGGAGCACTGAGCAATGTAGCATTAGTAACTGGAGAGGAAAGGTCAGAGGAGCACTGAGCAGTGTAGCATTAGTAACTGGAGATGGAGAGCAAAGGTCAGTGTAGCATTAGTAACTGCAGATGGAGAGGAAAGGTCAGAGGAGCACTGAGCAGTGTAGCATTTGTAACTGGAGAGGGAGAGGAAAGGTCAGAGGAGCACTGAGCAGTGTAGCATTAGTAACTGCAGATGGAGAGGAAAGGTCAGAGGAGCACTGTGCAGTGTAGCATTAGTAACTGGAGAGGGAGAGGAAAGGTCAGAGGAGCACTGAGCAGTGTAGCATTAGTAACTGGAGATGGAGAGCAAAGGTCAGAGGAGCACTGAGCAATGTAGCATTAGTAACTGGAGATGGAGAGCAAAGGTCAGAGGAGCACTGAGCAGTGAAGCATTAGTAACTGGAGTAGGAGAGCAAAGGTCAGTGTAGCATTAGTAACTGCAGATGGAGAGGAAAGGTCAGAGGAGCACTGAGCAGTGTAGCATTAGTAACTGAACAGGGCGAGGAAAGGACAGAGGAGCACTGAGCAGTGCAGCATTAGTAACTGGAGATGGAGAGGAAAGGTCAGTGGAGCACTGAGCAATGTAGCATTAGTAACTGGAGAGGAAAGGTCAGAGGAGCACTGAGCAGTGTAGCATTAGTAACTGGAGATGGAGAGCAAAGGTCAGTGTAGCATTAGTAACTGCAGATGGAGAGGAAAGGTCAGAGGAGCACTGAGCAGTGTAGCATAAGTAACTGCAGATGGAGAGGAAAGGTCAGAGGAGCACTGAGCAGTGTAGCATTAGTAACTGGAGAGGGAGAGGAAAGGTCAGTGTAGCACTGAGCAGTGTAGCATTAGTAACTGGAGATGGAGAGCAAAGGTCAGTGTAGCACTGAGCAGTGTAGCATTAGTAACTGGAGATGGAGAGGAAAGGTCAGTGGAGCACTGAGCAGTGTAGCATTGGTAACTGGAGATGGAGAGCAAAGGTCAGTGTCGCATTAGTAACTGCAGATGGAGAGGAAAGGTCAGAGGAGCACTGAGCAGTGTAGCATAAGTAACTGGAGATGGAGAGGAAAGGTCAGAGGAGCACTGAGCAGTGTAGCATTAGTAACTGGAGAGGGAGAGGAAAGGTCAGAGGAGCACTGAGCAGTGTAGCATTAGTAACTGCAGATGGAGAGGAAAGTTCAGTGGTGCACTGAGCAGTGCAGCATTAGTAACTGGAGAGGAAAGATCAGAGGAGCACTGAGCAGTGTAGCATTAGTAACTGGAGAGGGAGAGGAAAGGTCAGAGGAGCACTGAGCAGTGTAGCATTAGTAACTGGAGAGGGAGAGGAAAGGTCAGAGGAGCACTGAGCAATGTAGCATTAGTAACTGGAGAGGGAGAGGAAAGGTCAGAGGAGCACTGAGCAGTGTAGCATTGGTAACTGGAGAGGGAGAGCAAAGGTCAGAGGAGCACTGAGCAGTGTAGCATTAGTAACTGGAGATGGAGAGCAAAGGTCAGTGTAGCACTGAGCAATGTAGCATTAGTAACTGGAGATGGAGAGCAAAGGTCAGTGTAGCACTGAGCAATGTAGCATTAGTAACTGGAGATGGAGAGCAAAGGTCAGAGGAGCACTGAGCAGTGTAGCATTAGAAACTGGAGATGGAGAGCAAAGGTCAGTGTCGCATTAGTAACTGCAGATGGAGAGGAAAGGTCAGAGGAGCACTGAGCAGTGTAGCATAAGTAACTGGAGATGGAGAGGAAAGGTCAGAGGAGCACTGAGCAGTGTAGCATTAGTAACTGCAGATGGAGAGGAAAGGTCAGAGGAGCACTGAGCAGTGTAGCATTGGTAACTGGAGAGGGAGAGGAAAGGTCAGAGGAGCACTGAGCAGTGTAGCATTAGTAACTGGAGATGGAGAGGGAAGGTCAGAGGAGCACTGAGCAGTGTAGCATTAGTAACTGGAGAGGGAGAGGAAAGGTCAGAGGAGCACTGAGCAGTGTAGCATTAGTAACTGGAGATGGAGAGCAAAGGTCAGTGTCGCACTGAGCAGTGTAGCATTAGTAACTGGAGATGGAGAGGAAAGGTCAGAGGAGCACTGAGCAATGTAGCATTAGTAACTGGAGATGGAGAGGAAAGGTCAGAGGAGCACTGAGCAGTGTAGCATTAGTAACTGGAGATGGAGAGGTAAGGTCAGAGGAGCACTGAGCAGTGAAGCATTAGTAACTGGAGTAGGAGAGCAAAGGTCAGTGTAGCATTAGTAACTGCAGATGGAGAGGAAAGGTCAGAGGAGCACTGAGCAGTGTAGCATTAGTAACTGAACAGGGCGAGGAAAGGACAGAGGAGCACTGAGCAGTGCAGCATTAGTAACTGGAGATGGAGAGGAAAGGTCAGTGGAGCACTGAGCAATGTAGCATTAGTAACTGGAGAGGAAAGGTCAGAGGAGCACTGAGCAGTGTAGCATTAGTAACTGGAGATGGAGAGCAAAGGTCAGTGTAGCATTAGTAACTGCAGATGGAGAGGAAAGGTCAGAGGAGCACTGAGCAGTGTAGCATAAGTAACTGCAGATGGAGAGGAAAGGTCAGAGGAGCACTGAGCAGTGTAGCATTAGTAACTGGAGAGGGAGAGGAAAGGTCAGTGTAGCACTGAGCAGTGTAGCATTAGTAACTGGAGATGGAGAGCAAAGGTCAGTGTAGCACTGAGCAGTGTAGCATTAGTAACTGGAGATGGAGAGGAAAGGTCAGTGGAGCACTGAGCAGTGTAGCATTGGTAACTGGAGATGGAGAGCAAAGGTCAGTGTCGCATTAGTAACTGCAGATGGAGAGGAAAGGTCAGAGGAGCACTGAGCAGTGTAGCATAAGTAACTGGAGATGGAGAGGAAAGGTCAGAGGAGCACTGAGCAGTGTAGCATTAGTAACTGGAGAGGGAGAGGAAAGGTCAGAGGAGCACTGAGCAGTGTAGCATTAGTAACTGCAGATGGAGAGGAAAGTTCAGTGGTGCACTGAGCAGTGTAGCATTAGTAACTGGAGAGGAAAGGTCAGAGGAGCACTGAGCAGTGTAGCATTAGTAACTGGAGAGGGAGAGGAAAGGTCAGAGGAGCACTGAGCAGTGTAGCATTAGTAACTGGAGAGGGAGAGGAAAGGTCAGAGGAGCACTGAGCAATGTAGCATTAGTAACTGGAGAGGGAGAGGAAAGGTCAGAGGAGCACTGAGCAGTGTAGCATTGGTAACTGGAGAGGGAGAGCAAAGGTCAGAGGAGCACTGAGCAGTGTAGCATTAGTAACTGGAGATGGAGAGCAAAGGTCAGTGTAGCACTGAGCAATGTAGCATTAGTAACTGGAGATGGAGAGCAAAGGTCAGTGTAGCACTGAGCAATGTAGCATTAGTAACTGGAGATGGAGAGCAAAGGTCAGAGGAGCACTGAGCAGTGTAGCATTAGAAACTGGAGATGGAGAGCAAAGGTCAGTGTCGCATTAGTAACTGCAGATGGAGAGGAAAGGTCAGAGGAGCACTGAGCAGTGTAGCATAAGTAACTGGAGATGGAGAGGAAAGGTCAGAGGAGCACTGAGCAGTGTAGCATTAGTAACTGCAGATGGAGAGGAAAGGTCAGAGGAGCACTGAGCAGTGTAGCATTGGTAACTGGAGAGGGAGAGGAAAGGTCAGAGGAGCACTGAGCAGTGTAGCATTAGTAACTGGAGATGGAGAGGGAAGGTCAGAGGAGCACTGAGCAGTGTAGCATTAGTAACTGGAGAGGGAGAGGAAAGGTCAGAGGAGCACTGAGCAGTGTAGCATTAGTAACTGGAGATGGAGAGCAAAGGTCAGTGTCGCACTGAGCAGTGTAGCATTAGTAACTGGAGATGGAGAGGAAAGGTCAGAGGAGCACTGAGCAATGTAGCATTAGTAACTGGAGATGGAGAGGAAAGGTCAGAGGAGCACTGAGCAGTGTAGCATTAGTAACTGGAGATGGAGAGGTAAGGTCAGAGGAGCACTGAGCAGTGTAGCATTAGTAACTGGAGATGGAGAGCAAAGGTCAGTGTAGCACTGAGCAGTGTAGCATTAGTAACTGGAGATGGAGAGGAAAGGTCAGTGGAGCACTGAGCAGTGTAGCATTGGTAACTGGAGATGGAGAGCAAAGGTCAGTGTAGCATTAGTAACTGCAGATGGAGAGGAAAGGTCAGAGGAGCACTGAGCAGTGTAGCATTAGTAACTGAACAGGGCGAGGAAAGGAGAGAGGAGCACTGAGCAGTGCAGCATTAGTAACTGGAGATGGAGAGGAAAGGTCAGTGGAGCACTGAGCAATGTAGCATTAGTAACTGGAGAGGAAAGGTCAGAGGAGCACTGAGCAGTGTAGCATTAGTAACTGGAGATGGAGAGCAAAGGTCAGTGTAGCATTAGTAACTGCAGATGGAGAGGAAAGGTCAGAGGAGCACTGAGCAGTGTAGCATAAGTAACTGCAGATGGAGAGGTAAGGTCAGAGGAGCACTGAGCAATGTAGCATTAGTAACTGGAGAGGGAGAGGAAAGGTCAGTGTAGCACTGAGCAGTGTAGCATTAGTAACTGGAGATGGAGAGCAAAGGTCAGTGTAGCACTGAGCAGTGTAGCATTAGTAACTGGAGATGGAGAGGAAAGGTCAGTGGAGCACTGAGCAGTGTAGCATTGGTCACTGGAGATGGAGAGCAAAGGTCAGTGTCGCATTAGTAACTGCAGATGGAGAGGAAAGGTCAGAGGAGCACTGAGCAGTGTAGCATTAGTAACTGCAGATGGAGAGGAAAGTTCAGTGGTGCACTGAGCAGTGCAGCATTAGTAACTGGAGAGGAAAGGTCAGAGGAGCACTGAGCAGTGTAGCATTAGTAACTGGAGAGGGAGAGGAAAGGTCAGAGGAGCACTGAGCAGTGTAGCATTAGTAACTGGAGAGGGAGAGGAAAGGTCAGAGGAGCACTGAGCAATGTAGCATTAGTAACTGGAGAGGGAGAGGAAAGGTCAGAGGAGCACTGAGCAGTGTAGCATTAGTAACTGGAGATGGAGAGGAAAGGTCAGAGGAGCACTGAGCAGTGTAGCATTGGGAACTGGAGAGGGAGAGGAAAGGTCAGAGGAGCACTGAGCAGTGTAGCATTAGTAACTGGAGAGGGAGAGGAAAGGTCAGAGGAGCACTGAGCAGTGTAGCATTAGTAACTGGAGATGGAGAGCAAAGGTCAGTGTAGCATTAGTAACTGCAGATGGAGAGGAAAGGTCAGTGTAGCATTAGTAACTGCAGATGGAGAGCAAAGGTCAGTGTAGCACTGAGCAGTGTAGCAATAGTAACTGGAGAGGAAAGATCAGAGGAGCACTGAGCAGTGTAGCATTAGTAACTGGAGATGGAGAGGAAAGGTCAGTGGAGCACTGAGCAATGTAGCAATAGTAACTGGAGAGGAAAGATCAGAGGAGCACTGAGCAGTGTAGCATTAGTAACTGGAGAGGGAGAGGAAAGGTCAGAGGAGCACTGAGCAGTGTAGCATTAGTAACTGGAGAGGGAGAGGAAAGGTCAGAGGAGCACTGAGCAATGTAGCATTAGTAACTGGAGAGGGAGAGGAAAGGTCAGTGGAGCACTGAGCAGTGTAGCATTAGTAACTGGAGATGGAGAGCAAAGGTCAGTGTAGCACTGAGCAGTGTAGCATTAGCAACTGGAGATGGAGAGGAAAGGTCAGAGGAGCACTGAGCAATGTAGCATTAGTAACTGGAGATGGAGAGCAAAGGCCAGTGTAGCACTGAGCGGTGTATCATTAGTAACTGGAGATGGAGAGGAAAGGTCAGTGGAGCACTGAGCAGTGTAGCATTAGTAACTGGAGATGGAGAGGAAAGGTCAGTGGAGCACTGAGCAGTGTAGCATTAGTAACTGGAGATGGAGAGGAAAGGTCAGCGGAGCACTGAGCAGTGTAGCATTGGTAACTGGAGATGGAGAGGAAAGGTCAGTGGAGCACTGAGCAGTGTAGCTTTGGTAACTGGAGATGGAGAGCAAAGGTCAGTGTCGCATTAGTAACTGCAGATGGAGAGGAAAGGTCAGAGGAGCACTGAGCAGTGTAGCATTAGTAACTGGAGATGGAGAGGAAAGGTCAGAGGATCACTGTGCAGTGTAGCATTAGTAACTGGAGAGGGAGAGGAAAGGTCAGAGGAGCACTGAGCAGTGTAGCATTAGTAACTGGAGATGGAGAGGAAAGGTCAGTGGAGCACTGAGCAGTGTAGCATTGGTAACTGGAGATGGAGAGGAAAGGTCAGTGGAGCACTGAGCAGTGTAGCATTGGTAACTGGAGATGGAGAGCAAAGGTCAGTGTCGCATTAGTAACTGCAGATGGAGAGGAAAGGTCAGAGGAGCACTGAGCAGTGTAGCATTTGTAACTGGAGAGGGAGAGGAAAGGTCAGAGGAGCACTGAGCAGTGTAGCATTAGTAACTGCAGATGGAGAGGAAAGGTCAGAGGAGCACTGTGCAGTGTAGCATAAGTAACTGGAGATGGAGAGGAAAGGTCAGAGGAGCACTGAGCAGTGTAGCATTGGTAACTGGAGATGGAGAGGAAAGGTCAGAGGAGCACTGAGCAGTGTAGCATTAGAAACTGGAGATGGAGAGCAAAGGTCAGTGTCGCATTAGTAACTGCAGATGGAGAGGAAAGGTCAGAGGAGCACTGAGCAGTGTAGCATAAGTAACTGGAGATGGAGAGGAAAGGTCAGAGGAGCACTGAGCAGTGTAGCATTAGTAACTGCAGATGGAGAGGAAAGGTCAGAGGAGCACTGAGCAGTGTAGCATTGGTAACTGGAGAGGGAGAGGAAAGGTCAGAGGAGCACTGAGCAGTGTAGCATTAGTAACTGGAGATGGAGAGGGAAGGTCAGAGGAGCACTGAGCAGTGTAGCATTAGTAACTGGAGAGGGAGAGGAAAGGTCAGAGGAGCACTGAGCAGTGTAGCATTAGTAACTGGAGATGGAGAGCAAAGGTCAGTGTCGCACTGAGCAGTGTAGCATTAGTAACTGGAGATGGAGAGGAAAGGTCAGAGGAGCACTGAGCAATGTAGCATTAGTAACTGGAGATGGAGAGGAAAGGTCAGAGGAGCACTGAGCAGTGTAGCATTAGTAACTGGAGATGGAGAGGTAAGGTCAGAGGAGCACTGAGCAGTGTAGCATTAGTAACTGGAGATGGAGAGCAAAGGTCAGTGTAGCACTGAGCAGTGTAGCATTAGTAACTGGAGATGGAGAGGAAAGGTCAGTGGAGCACTGAGCAGTGTAGCATTGGTAACTGGAGATGGAGAGCAAAGGTCAGTGTAGCATTAGTAACTGCAGATGGAGAGGAAAGGTCAGAGGAGCACTGAGCAGTGTAGCATTAGTAACTGAACAGGGCGAGGAAAGGAGAGAGGAGCACTGAGCAGTGCAGCATTAGTAACTGGAGATGGAGAGGAAAGGTCAGTGGAGCACTGAGCAATGTAGCATTAGTAACTGGAGAGGAAAGGTCAGAGGAGCACTGAGCAGTGTAGCATTAGTAACTGGAGATGGAGAGCAAAGGTCAGTGTAGCATTAGTAACTGCAGATGGAGAGGAAAGGTCAGAGGAGCACTGAGCAGTGTAGCATAAGTAACTGCAGATGGAGAGGTAAGGTCAGAGGAGCACTGAGCAATGTAGCATTAGTAACTGGAGAGGGAGAGGAAAGGTCAGTGTAGCACTGAGCAGTGTAGCATTAGTAACTGGAGATGGAGAGCAAAGGTCAGTGTAGCACTGAGCAGTGTAGCATTAGTAACTGGAGATGGAGAGGAAAGGTCAGTGGAGCACTGAGCAGTGTAGCATTGGTCACTGGAGATGGAGAGCAAAGGTCAGTGTCGCATTAGTAACTGCAGATGGAGAGGAAAGGTCAGAGGAGCACTGAGCAGTGTAGCATTAGTAACTGCAGATGGAGAGGAAAGTTCAGTGGTGCACTGAGCAGTGCAGCATTAGTAACTGGAGAGGAAAGGTCAGAGGAGCACTGAGCAGTGTAGCATTAGTAACTGGAGAGGGAGAGGAAAGGTCAGAGGAGCACTGAGCAGTGTAGCATTAGTAACTGGAGAGGGAGAGGAAAGGTCAGAGGAGCACTGAGCAATGTAGCATTAGTAACTGGAGAGGGAGAGGAAAGGTCAGAGGAGCACTGAGCAGTGTAGCATTAGTAACTGGAGATGGAGAGGAAAGGTCAGAGGAGCACTGAGCAGTGTAGCATTGGGAACTGGAGAGGGAGAGGAAAGGTCAGAGGAGCACTGAGCAGTGTAGCATTAGTAACTGGAGAGGGAGAGGAAAGGTCAGAGGAGCACTGAGCAGTGTAGCATTAGTAACTGGAGATGGAGAGCAAAGGTCAGTGTAGCATTAGTAACTGCAGATGGAGAGGAAAGGTCAGTGTAGCATTAGTAACTGCAGATGGAGAGCAAAGGTCAGTGTAGCACTGAGCAGTGTAGCAATAGTAACTGGAGAGGAAAGATCAGAGGAGCACTGAGCAGTGTAGCATTAGTAACTGGAGATGGAGAGGAAAGGTCAGTGGAGCACTGAGCAATGTAGCAATAGTAACTGGAGAGGAAAGATCAGAGGAGCACTGAGCAGTGTAGCATTAGTAACTGGAGAGGGAGAGGAAAGGTCAGAGGAGCACTGAGCAGTGTAGCATTAGTAACTGGAGAGGGAGAGGAAAGGTCAGAGGAGCACTGAGCAATGTAGCATTAGTAACTGGAGAGGGAGAGGAAAGGTCAGTGGAGCACTGAGCAGTGTAGCATTAGTAACTGGAGATGGAGAGCAAAGGTCAGTGTAGCACTGAGCAGTGTAGCATTAGCAACTGGAGATGGAGAGGAAAGGTCAGAGGAGCACTGAGCAATGTAGCATTAGTAACTGGAGATGGAGAGCAAAGGCCAGTGTAGCACTGAGCGGTGTATCATTAGTAACTGGAGATGGAGAGGAAAGGTCAGTGGAGCACTGAGCAGTGTAGCATTAGTAACTGGAGATGGAGAGGAAAGGTCAGTGGAGCACTGAGCAGTGTAGCATTAGTAACTGGAGATGGAGAGGAAAGGTCAGCGGAGCACTGAGCAGTGTAGCATTGGTAACTGGAGATGGAGAGGAAAGGTCAGTGGAGCACTGAGCAGTGTAGCTTTGGTAACTGGAGATGGAGAGCAAAGGTCAGTGTCGCATTAGTAACTGCAGATGGAGAGGAAAGGTCAGAGGAGCACTGAGCAGTGTAGCATTAGTAACTGGAGATGGAGAGGAAAGGTCAGAGGATCACTGTGCAGTGTAGCATTAGTAACTGGAGAGGGAGAGGAAAGGTCAGAGGAGCACTGAGCAGTGTAGCATTAGTAACTGGAGATGGAGAGGAAAGGTCAGTGGAGCACTGAGCAGTGTAGCATTGGTAACTGGAGATGGAGAGGAAAGGTCAGTGGAGCACTGAGCAGTGTAGCATTGGTAACTGGAGATGGAGAGCAAAGGTCAGTGTCGCATTAGTAACTGCAGATGGAGAGGAAAGGTCAGAGGAGCACTGAGCAGTGTAGCATTTGTAACTGGAGAGGGAGAGGAAAGGTCAGAGGAGCACTGAGCAGTGTAGCATTAGTAACTGCAGATGGAGAGGAAAGGTCAGAGGAGCACTGTGCAGTGTAGCATTAGTAACTGGAGAGGGAGAGGAAAGGTCAGAGGAGCACTGAGCAGTGTAGCATTAGTAACTGGAGATGGAGAGCAAAGGTCAGAGGAGCACTGAGCAATGTAGCATTAGTAACTGGAGATGGAGAGCAAAGGTCAGAGGAGCACTGAGCAGTGAAGCATTAGTAACTGGAGTAGGAGAGCAAAGGTCAGTGTAGCATTAGTAACTGCAGATGGAGAGGAAAGGTCAGAGGAGCACTGAGCAGTGTAGCATTAGTAACTGAACAGGGCGAGGAAAGGACAGAGGAGCACTGAGCAGTGCAGCATTAGTAACTGGAGATGGAGAGGAAAGGTCAGTGGAGCACTGAGCAATGTAGCATTAGTAACTGGAGAGGAAAGGTCAGAGGAGCACTGAGCAGTGTAGCATTAGTAACTGGAGATGGAGAGCAAAGGTCAGTGTAGCATTAGTAACTGCAGATGGAGAGGAAAGGTCAGAGGAGCACTGAGCAGTGTAGCATAAGTAACTGCAGATGGAGAGGAAAGGTCAGAGGAGCACTGAGCAGTGTAGCATTAGTAACTGGAGAGGGAGAGGAAAGGTCAGTGTAGCACTGAGCAGTGTAGCATTAGTAACTGGAGATGGAGAGCAAAGGTCAGTGTAGCACTGAGCAGTGTAGCATTAGTAACTGGAGATGGAGAGGAAAGGTCAGTGGAGCACTGAGCAGTGTAGCATTGGTAACTGGAGATGGAGAGCAAAGGTCAGTGTCGCATTAGTAACTGCAGATGGAGAGGAAAGGTCAGAGGAGCACTGAGCAGTGTAGCATAAGTAACTGGAGATGGAGAGGAAAGGTCAGAGGAGCACTGAGCAGTGTAGCATTAGTAACTGGAGAGGGAGAGGAAAGGTCAGAGGAGCACTGAGCAGTGTAGCATTAGTAACTGCAGATGGAGAGGAAAGTTCAGTGGTGCACTGAGCAGTGCAGCATTAGTAACTGGAGAGGAAAGGTCAGAGGAGCACTGAGCAGTGTAGCATTAGTAACTGGAGAGGGAGAGGAAAGGTCAGAGGAGCACTGAGCAGTGTAGCATTAGTAACTGGAGAGGGAGAGGAAAGGTCAGAGGAGCACTGAGCAATGTAGCATTAGTAACTGGAGAGGGAGAGGAAAGGTCAGAGGAGCACTGAGCAGTGTAGCATTGGTAACTGGAGAGGGAGAGCAAAGGTCAGAGGAGCACTGAGCAGTGTAGCATTAGTAACTGGAGATGGAGAGCAAAGGTCAGTGTAGCACTGAGCAATGTAGCATTAGTAACTGGAGATGGAGAGCAAAGGTCAGTGTAGCACTGAGCAATGTAGCATTAGTAACTGGAGATGGAGAGCAAAGGTCAGAGGAGCACTGAGCAGTGTAGCATTAGAAACTGGAGATGGAGAGCAAAGGTCAGTGTCGCATTAGTAACTGCAGATGGAGAGGAAAGGTCAGAGGAGCACTGAGCAGTGTAGCATAAGTAACTGGAGATGGAGAGGAAAGGTCAGAGGAGCACTGAGCAGTGTAGCATTAGTAACTGCAGATGGAGAGGAAAGGTCAGAGGAGCACTGAGCAGTGTAGCATTGGTAACTGGAGAGGGAGAGGAAAGGTCAGAGGAGCACTGAGCAGTGTAGCATTAGTAACTGGAGATGGAGAGGGAAGGTCAGAGGAGCACTGAGCAGTGTAGCATTAGTAACTGGAGAGGGAGAGGAAAGGTCAGAGGAGCACTGAGCAGTGTAGCATTAGTAACTGGAGATGGAGAGCAAAGGTCAGTGTCGCACTGAGCAGTGTAGCATTAGTAACTGGAGATGGAGAGGAAAGGTCAGAGGAGCACTGAGCAATGTAGCATTAGTAACTGGAGATGGAGAGGAAAGGTCAGAGGAGCACTGAGCAGTGTAGCATTAGTAACTGGAGATGGAGAGGTAAGGTCAGAGGAGCACTGAGCAGTGTAGCATTAGTAACTGGAGATGGAGAGCAAAGGTCAGTGTAGCACTGAGCAGTGTAGCATTAGTAACTGGAGATGGAGAGGAAAGGTCAGTGGAGCACTGAGCAGTGTAGCATTGGTAACTGGAGATGGAGAGCAAAGGTCAGTGTAGCATTAGTAACTGCAGATGGAGAGGAAAGGTCAGAGGAGCACTGAGCAGTGTAGCATTAGTAACTGAACAGGGCGAGGAAAGGAGAGAGGAGCACTGAGCAGTGCAGCATTAGTAACTGGAGATGGAGAGGAAAGGTCAGTGGAGCACTGAGCAATGTAGCATTAGTAACTGGAGAGGAAAGGTCAGAGGAGCACTGAGCAGTGTAGCATTAGTAACTGGAGATGGAGAGCAAAGGTCAGTGTAGCATTAGTAACTGCAGATGGAGAGGAAAGGTCAGAGGAGCACTGAGCAGTGTAGCATAAGTAACTGCAGATGGAGAGGTAAGGTCAGAGGAGCACTGAGCAATGTAGCATTAGTAACTGGAGATGGAGAGCAAAGGTCAGTGTAGCACTGAGCAGTGTAGCATTAGTAACTGGAGATGGAGAGGAAAGGTCAGTGGAGCACTGAGCAGTGTAGCATTGGTCACTGGAGATGGAGAGCAAAGGTCAGTGTCGCATTAGTAACTGCAGATGGAGAGGAAAGGTCAGAGGAGCACTGAGCAGTGTAGCATTAGTAACTGCAGATGGAGAGGAAAGTTCAGTGGTGCACTGAGCAGTGCAGCATTAGTAACTGGAGAGGAAAGGTCAGAGGAGCACTGAGCAGTGTAGCATTAGTAACTGGAGAGGGAGAGGAAAGGTCAGAGGAGCACTGAGCAGTGTAGCATTAGTAACTGGAGAGGGAGAGGAAAGGTCAGAGGAGCACTGAGCAATGTAGCATTAGTAACTGGAGAGGGAGAGGAAAGGTCAGAGGAGCACTGAGCAGTGTAGCATTAGTAACTGGAGATGGAGAGGAAAGGTCAGAGGAGCACTGAGCAGTGTAGCATTGGGAACTGGAGAGGGAGAGGAAAGGTCAGAGGAGCACTGAGCAGTGTAGCATTAGTAACTGGAGAGGGAGAGGAAAGGTCAGAGGAGCACTGAGCAGTGTAGCATTAGTAACTGGAGATGGAGAGCAAAGGTCAGTGTAGCATTAGTAACTGCAGATGGAGAGGAAAGGTCAGTGTAGCATTAGTAACTGCAGATGGAGAGCAAAGGTCAGTGTAGCACTGAGCAGTGTAGCAATAGTAACTGGAGAGGAAAGATCAGAGGAGCACTGAGCAGTGTAGCATTAGTAACTGGAGATGGAGAGGAAAGGTCAGTGGAGCACTGAGCAATGTAGCAATAGTAACTGGAGAGGAAAGATCAGAGGAGCACTGAGCAGTGTAGCATTAGTAACTGGAGAGGGAGAGGAAAGGTCAGAGGAGCACTGAGCAGTGTAGCATTAGTAACTGGAGAGGGAGAGGAAAGGTCAGAGGAGCACTGAGCAATGTAGCATTAGTAACTGGAGAGGGAGAGGAATGGTCAGAGGAGCACTGAGCAGTGTAGCATTAGTAACTGGAGAGGGAGAGGAAAGGTCAGAGGAGCACTGAGCAATGTAGCATTAGTAACTGGAGAGGGAGAGGAAAGGTCAGTGGAGCACTGAGCAGTGTAGCATTAGTAACTGGAGATGGAGAGCAAAGGTCAGTGTAGCACTGAGCAGTGTAGCATTAGCAACTGGAGATGGAGAGGAAAGGTCAGAGGAGCACTGAGCAATGTAGCATTAGTAACTGGAGATGGAGAGCAAAGGCCAGTGTAGCACTGAGCGGTGTATCATTAGTAACTGGAGATGGAGAGGAAAGGTCAGTGGAGCACTGAGCAGTGTAGCATTAGTAACTGGAGATGGAGAGGAAAGGTCAGTGGAGCACTGAGCAGTGTAGCATTGGTAACTGGAGATGGAGAGGAAAGGTCAGTGGAGCACTGAGCAGTGTAGCATTGGTAACTGGAGATGGAGAGCAAAGGTCAGTGTCGCATTAGTAACTGCAGATGGAGAGGAAAGGTCAGAGGAGCACTGAGCAGTGTAGCATTTGTAACTGGAGAGGGAGAGGAAAGGTCAGAGGAGCACTGAGCAGTGTAGCATTAGTAACTGCAGATGGAGAGGAAAGGTCAGAGGAGCACTGAGCAGTGTAGCATTAGTAACTGGAGATGGAGAGGAAAGGTCAGAGGAGCACTGTGCAGTGTAGCATTAGTAACTGGAGAGGGAGAGGAAAGGTCAGAGGAGCACTGAGCAGTGTAGCATTAGTAACTGGAGATGGAGAGCAAAGGTCAGAGGAGCACTGAGCAATGTAGCATTAGTAACTGGAGATGGAGAGCAAAGGTCAGAGGAGCACTGAGCAGTGAAGCATTAGTAACTGGAGTAGGAGAGCAAAGGTCAGTGTAGCATTAGTAACTGCAGATGGAGAGGAAAGGTCAGAGGAGCACTGAGCAGTGTAGCATTAGTAACTGAACAGGGCGAGGAAAGGACAGAGGAGCACTGAGCAGTGCAGCATTAGTAACTGGAGATGGAGAGGAAAGGTCAGTGGAGCACTGAGCAATGTAGCATTAGTAACTGGAGAGGAAAGGTCAGAGGAGCACTGAGCAGTGTAGCATTAGTAACTGGAGATGGAGAGCAAAGGTCAGTGTAGCATTAGTAACTGCAGATGGAGAGGAAAGGTCAGAGGAGCACTGAGCAGTGTAGCATAAGTAACTGCAGATGGAGAGGAAAGGTCAGAGGAGCACTGAGCAGTGTAGCATTAGTAACTGGAGAGGGAGAGGAAAGGTCAGTGTAGCACTGAGCAGTGTAGCATTAGTAACTGGAGATGGAGAGCAAAGGTCAGTGTAGCACTGAGCAGTGTAGCATTAGTAACTGGAGATGGAGAGGAAAGGTCAGTGGAGCACTGAGCAGTGTAGCATTGGTAACTGGAGATGGAGAGCAAAGGTCAGTGTCGCATTAGTAACTGCAGATGGAGAGGAAAGGTCAGAGGAGCACTGAGCAGTGTAGCATAAGTAACTGGAGATGGAGAGGAAAGGTCAGAGGAGCACTGAGCAGTGTAGCATTAGTAACTGGAGAGGGAGAGGAAAGGTCAGAGGAGCACTGAGCAGTGTAGCATTAGTAACTGCAGATGGAGAGGAAAGTTCAGTGGTGCACTGAGCAGTGCAGCATTAGTAACTGGAGAGGAAAGGTCAGAGGAGCACTGAGCAGTGTAGCATTAGTAACTGGAGAGGGAGAGGAAAGGTCAGAGGAGCACTGAGCAGTGTAGCATTAGTAACTGGAGAGGGAGAGGAAAGGTCAGAGGAGCACTGAGCAATGTAGCATTAGTAACTGGAGAGGGAGAGGAAAGGTCAGAGGAGCACTGAGCAGTGTAGCATTAGTAACTGGAGATGGAGAGGAAAGGTCAGAGGAGCACTGAGCAGTGTAGCATTGGTAACTGGAGAGGGAGAGGAAAGGTCAGAGGAGCACTGAGCAGTGTAGCATTAGTAACTGGAGAGGGAGAGGAAAGGTCAGAGGAGCACTGAGCAGTGTAGCATTAGTAACTGGAGATGGAGAGCAAAGGTCAGTGTAGCATTAGTAACTGCAGATGGAGAGGAAAGGTCAGTGTAGCACTGAGCAATGTAGCATTAGTAACTGCAGATGGAGAGCAAAGGTCAGTGTAGCACTGAGCAGTGTAGCATTAGTAACTGAACAGGGCGAGGAAAGTTCAGAGGAGCACTGAGCAGTGTAGCATTAGTAACTGGAGATGGAGAGGAAAGGTCAGTGGAGCACTGAGCAATGTAGCAATCGTAACTGGAGAGGAAAGATCAGAGGAGCACTGAGCAGTGTAGCATTAGTAACTGGAGATGGAGAGGTAAGGTCAGAGGAGCACTGAGCAGTGTAGCATTAGTAATTGGAGATGGAGAGGAAAGGTCAGTGGAGCACTGAGCAGTGTAGCATTAGTAACTGGAGATGGAGAGGAAAGGTCAGCGGAGCACTGAGCAGTGTAGCATTGGTAACTGGAGATGGAGAGGAAAGGTCAGTGGAGCACTGAGCAGTGTAGCTTTGGTAACTGGAGATGGAGAGCAAAGGTCAGTGTCGCATTAGTAACTGCAGATGGAGAGGAAAGGTCAGAGGAGCACTGAGCAGTGTAGCATTAGTAACTGGAGATGGAGAGGAAAGGTCAGAGGATCACTGTGCAGTGTAGCATTAGTAACTGGAGAGGGAGAGGAAAGGTCAGAGGAGCACTGAGCAGTGTAGCATTAGTAACTGGAGATGGAGAGGAAAGGTCAGTGGAGCACTGAGCAGTGTAGCATTGGTAACTGGAGATGGAGAGGAAAGGTCAGTGGAGCACTGAGCAGTGTAGCATTGGTAACTGGAGATGGAGAGCAAAGGTCAGTGTCGCATTAGTAACTGCAGATGGAGAGGAAAGGTCAGAGGAGCACTGAGCAGTGTAGCATTTGTAACTGGAGAGGGAGAGGAAAGGTCAGAGGAGCACTGAGCAGTGTAGCATTAGTAACTGCAGATGGAGAGGAAAGGTCAGAGGAGCACTGAGCAGTGTAGCATTAGTAACTGGAGATGGAGAGGAAAGGTCAGAGGAGCACTGTGCAGTGTAGCATTAGTAACTGGAGAGGGAGAGGAAAGGTCAGAGGAGCACTGAGCAGTGTAGCATTAGTAACTGGAGATGGAGAGCAAAGGTCAGAGGAGCACTGAGCAATGTAGCATTAGTAACTGGAGATGGAGAGCAAAGGTCAGAGGAGCACTGAGCAGTGAAGCATTAGTAACTGGAGTAGGAGAGCAAAGGTCAGTGTAGCATTAGTAACTGCAGATGGAGAGGAAAGGTCAGAGGAGCACTGAGCAGTGTAGCATTAGTAACTGAACAGGGCGAGGAAAGGACAGAGGAGCACTGAGCAGTGCAGCATTAGTAACTGGAGATGGAGAGGAAAGGTCAGTGGAGCACTGAGCAATGTAGCATTAGTAACTGGAGAGGAAAGGTCAGAGGAGCACTGAGCAGTGTAGCATTAGTAACTGGAGATGGAGAGCAAAGGTCAGTGTAGCATTAGTAACTGCAGATGGAGAGGAAAGGTCAGAGGAGCACTGAGCAGTGTAGCATAAGTAACTGCAGATGGAGAGGAAAGGTCAGAGGAGCACTGAGCAGTGTAGCATTAGTAACTGGAGAGGGAGAGGAAAGGTCAGTGTAGCACTGAGCAGTGTAGCATTAGTAACTGGAGATGGAGAGCAAAGGTCAGTGTAGCACTGAGCAGTGTAGCATTAGTAACTGGAGATGGAGAGGAAAGGTCAGTGGAGCACTGAGCAGTGTAGCATTGGTAACTGGAGATGGAGAGCAAAGGTCAGTGTCGCATTAGTAACTGCAGATGGAGAGGAAAGGTCAGAGGAGCACTGAGCAGTGTAGCATAAGTAACTGGAGATGGAGAGGAAAGGTCAGAGGAGCACTGAGCAGTGTAGCATTAGTAACTGGAGAGGGAGAGGAAAGGTCAGAGGAGCACTGAGCAGTGTAGCATTAGTAACTGCAGATGGAGAGGAATGTTCAGTGGTGCACTGAGCAGTGCAGCATTAGTAACTGGAGAGGAAAGGTCAGAGGAGCACTGAGCAGTGTAGCATTAGTAACTGGAGAGGGAGAGGAAAGGTCAGAGGAGCACTGAGCAGTGTAGCATTAGTAACTGGAGAGGGAGAGGAAAGGTCAGAGGAGCACTGAGCAATGTAGCATTAGTAACTGGAGAGGGAGAGGAAAGGTCAGAGGAGCACTGAGCAGTGTAGCATTAGTAACTGGAGATGGAGAGGAAAGGTCAGAGGAGCACTGAGCAGTGTAGCATTGGTAACTGGAGAGGGAGAGGAAAGGTCAGAGGAGCACTGAGCAGTGTAGCATTAGTAACTGGAGAGGGAGAGGAAAGGTCAGAGGAGCACTGAGCAGTGTAGCATTAGTAACTGGAGATGGAGAGCAAAGGTCAGTGTAGCATTAGTAACTGCAGATGGAGAGGAAAGGTCAGTGTAGCACTGAGCAATGTAGCATTAGTAACTGCAGATGGAGAGCAAAGGTCAGTGTAGCACTGAGCAGTGTAGCATTAGTAACTGAACAGGGCGAGGAAAGTTCAGAGGAGCACTGAGCAGTGTAGCATTAGTAACTGGAGATGGAGAGGAAAGGTCAGTGGAGCACTGAGCAATGTAGCAATCGTAACTGGAGAGGAAAGATCAGAGGAGCACTGAGCAGTGTAGCATTAGTAACTGGAGATGGAGAGGTAAGGTCAGAGGAGCACTGAGCAGTGTAGCATTAGTAATTGGAGATGGAGAGGAAAGGTCAGTGGAGCACTGAGCAGTGTAGCATTAGTAACTGGAGATGGAGAGGAAAGGTCAGCGGAGCACTGAGCAGTGTAGCATTGGTAACTGGAGATGGAGAGGAAAGGTCAGTGGAGCACTGAGCAGTGTAGCTTTGGTAACTGGAGATGGAGAGCAAAGGTCAGTGTCGCATTAGTAACTGCAGATGGAGAGGAAAGGTCAGAGGAGCACTGAGCAGTGTAGCATTAGTAACTGGAGATGGAGAGGAAAGGTCAGAGGATCACTGTGCAGTGTAGCATTAGTAACTGGAGAGGGAGAGGAAAGGTCAGAGGAGCACTGAGCAGTGTAGCATTAGTAACTGGAGATGGAGAGGAAAGGTCAGTGGAGCACTGAGCAGTGTAGCATTGGTAACTGGAGATGGAGAGGAAAGGTCAGTGGAGCACTGAGCAGTGTAGCATTGGTAACTGGAGATGGAGAGCAAAGGTCAGTGTCGCATTAGTAACTGCAGATGGAGAGGAAAGGTCAGAGGAGCACTGAGCAGTGTAGCATTTGTAACTGGAGAGGGAGAGGAAAGGTCAGAGGAGCACTGAGCAGTGTAGCATTAGTAACTGCAGATGGAGAGGAAAGGTCAGAGGAGCACTGAGCAGTGTAGCATTAGTAACTGGAGATGGAGAGGAAAGGTCAGAGGAGCACTGTGCAGTGTAGCATTAGTAACTGGAGAGGGAGAGGAAAGGTCAGAGGAGCACTGAGCAGTGTAGCCTTAGTAACTGGAGATGGAGAGCAAAGGTCAGAGGAGCACTGAGCAATGTAGCATTAGTAACTGGAGATGGAGAGCAAAGGTCAGAGGAGCACTGAGCAGTGAAGCATTAGTAACTGGAGTAGGAGAGCAAAGGTCAGTGTAGCATTAGTAACTGCAGATGGAGAGGAAAGGTCAGAGGAGCACTGAGCAGTGTAGCATTAGTAACTGAACAGGGCGAGGAAAGGACAGAGGAGCACTGAGCAGTGCAGCATTAGTAACTGGAGATGGAGAGGAAAGGTCAGTGGAGCACTGAGCAATGTAGCATTAGTAACTGGAGAGGAAAGGTCAGAGGAGCACTGAGCAGTGTAGCATTAGTAACTGGAGATGGAGAGCAAAGGTCAGTGTAGCATTAGTAACTGCAGATGGAGAGGAAAGGTCAGAGGAGCACTGAGCAGTGTAGCATAAGTAACTGCAGATGGAGAGGAAAGGTCAGAGGAGCACTGAGCAGTGTAGCATTAGTAACTGGAGAGGGAGAGGAAAGGTCAGTGTAGCACTGAGCAGTGTAGCATTAGTAACTGGAGATGGAGAGCAAAGGTCAGTGTAGCACTGAGCAGTGTAGCATTAGTAACTGGAGATGGAGAGGAAAGGTCAGTGGAGCACTGAGCAGTGTAGCATTGGTAACTGGAGATGGAGAGCAAAGGTCAGTGTCGCATTAGTAACTGCAGATGGAGAGGAAAGGTCAGAGGAGCACTGAGCAGTGTAGCATAAGTAACTGGAGATGGAGAGGAAAGGTCAGAGGAGCACTGAGCAGTGTAGCATTAGTAACTGGAGAGGGAGAGGAAAGGTCAGAGGAGCACTGAGCAGTGTAGCATTAGTAACTGCAGATGGAGAGGAAAGTTCAGTGGTGCACTGAGCAGTGCAGCATTAGTAACTGGAGAGGAAAGGTCAGAGGAGCACTGAGCAGTGTAGCATTAGTAACTGGAGAGGGAGAGGAAAGGTCAGAGGAGCACTGAGCAGTGTAGCATTAGTAACTGGAGAGGGAGAGGAAAGGTCAGAGGAGCACTGAGCAATGTAGCATTAGTAACTGGAGAGGGAGAGGAAAGGTCAGAGGAGCACTGAGCAGTGTAGCATTAGTAACTGGAGATGGAGAGGAAAGGTCAGAGGAGCACTGAGCAGTGTAGCATTGGTAACTGGAGAGGGAGAGGAAAGGTCAGAGGAGCACTGAGCAGTGTAGCATTAGTAACTGGAGAGGGAGAGGAAAGGTCAGAGGAGCACTGAGCAGTGTAGCATTAGTAACTGGAGATGGAGAGCAAAGGTCAGTGTAGCATTAGTAACTGCAGATGGAGAGGAAAGGTCAGTGTAGCACTGAGCAATGTAGCATTAGTAACTGCAGATGGAGAGCAAAGGTCAGTGTAGCACTGAGCAGTGTAGCATTAGTAACTGAACAGGGCGAGGAAAGTTCAGAGGAGCACTGAGCAGTGTAGCATTAGTAACTGGAGATGGAGAGGAAAGGTCAGTGGAGCACTGAGCAATGTAGCAATCGTAACTGGAGAGGAAAGATCAGAGGAGCACTGAGCAGTGTAGCATTAGTAACTGGAGATGGAGAGGTAAGGTCAGAGGAGCACTGAGCAGTGTAGCATTAGTAATTGGAGATGGAGAGGAAAGGTCAGTGGAGCACTGAGCAGTGTAGCATTAGTAACTGGAGATGGAGAGGAAAGGTCAGCGGAGCACTGAGCAGTGTAGCATTGGTAACTGGAGATGGAGAGGAAAGGTCAGTGGAGCACTGAGCAGTGTAGCTTTGGTAACTGGAGATGGAGAGCAAAGGTCAGTGTCGCCTTAGTAACTGCAGATGGAGAGGAAAGGTCAGAGGAGCACTGAGCAGTGTAGCATTAGTAACTGGAGAGGGAGAGGAAAGGTCAGAGGAGCACTGAGCAGTGTAGCATTAGTAACTGCAGATGGAGAGGAAAGGTCAGAGGAGCACTGAGCAGTGTAGCATTAGTAACTGGAGATGGAGAGGAAAGGTCAGAGGAGCACTGTGCAGTGTAGCATTAGTAACTGGAGAGGGAGAGGAAAGGTCAGAGGAGCACTGAGCAGTGTAGCATTAGTAACTGGAGATGGAGAGCAAAGGTCAGAGGAGCACTGAGCAATGTAGCATTAGTAACTGGAGATGGAGAGGAAAGGTCAGAGGAGCACTGAGCAGTGTAGCATTAGTAACTGGAGATGGAGAGGAAAGGTCAGAGGAGCACTGAGCAGTGTAGCATTGGGAACTGGAGAGGGAGAGGAAAGGTCAGAGGAGCACAGAGCAGTGTAGCATTAGTAACTGGAGAGGGAGAGGAAAGGTCAGAGGAGCACTGAGCAGTGTAGCATTAGTAACTGGAGATGGAGAGCAAAGGTCAGTGTAGCATTAGTAACTGCAGATGGAGAGGAAAGGTCAGTGTAGCATTAGTAACTGCAGATGGAGAGCAAAGGTCAGTGGAGCACTGAGCAATGTAGCAATAGTAACTGGAGAGGAAAGATCAGAGGAGCACTGAGCAGTGTAGCATTAGTAACTGGAGAGGGAGAGGAAAGGTCAGAGGAGCACTGAGCAGTGTAGCATTAGTAACTGGAGAGGGAGAGGAAAGGTCAGAGGAGCACTGAGCAATGTAGCATTAGTAACTGGAGAGGGAGAGGAATGGTCAGAGGAGCACTGAGCAGTGTAGCATTCGTAACTGGAGAGGGAGAGGAAAGGTCAGTGGAGCACTGAGCAGTGTAGCATTAGTAACTGGAGATGGAGAGCAAAGGTCAGTGTAGCACTGAGCAGTGTAGCATTAGCAACTGGAGATGGAGAGGAAAGGTCAGAGGAGCACTGAGCAATGTAGCATTAGTAACTGGAGATGGAGAGCAAAGGTCAGTGGAGCACTGAGCAGTGTAGCATTAGTAACTGGAGATGGAGAGGAAAGGTCACTGGAGCACTGAGCAGTGTAGCATTAGTAACTGGAGATGGAGAGGAAAGGTCAGTGGAGCACTGAGCAGTGTAGCATTGGTAACTGGAGATGGAGAGGAAAGGTCAGTGGAGCACTGAGCAGTGTAGCATTGGTAACTGGAGATGGAGAGCAAAGGTCAGTGTCGCATTAGTAACTGCAGATGGAGAGGAAAGGTCAGTGTAGCACTGAGCAGTGTAGCATTAGTAACTGGAGATGGAGAGCAAAGGTCAGTGTAGCACTGAGCAGTGTAGCATTAGTAACTGGAGATGGAGAGGAAAGGTCAGTGGAGCACTGAGCAGTGTAGCATTGGTAACTGGAGATGGAGAGCAAAGGTCAGTGTCGCATTAGTAACTGCAGATGGAGAGGAAAGGTCAGTGTAGCACTGAGCAGTGTAGCATTAGTAACTGGAGATGGAGAGCAAAGGTCAGTGTAGCACTGAGCAGTGTAGCATAAGTAACTGGAGATGGAGAGGAAAGGTCAGAGGAGCACTGAGCAGTGTAGCATTAGTAACTGGAGAGGGAGAGGAAAGGTCAGAGGAGCACTGAGCAGTGTAGCATTAGTAACTGCAGATGGAGAGGAAAGTTCAGTGGTGCACTGAGCAGTGCAGCATTAGTAACTGGAGAGGAAAGGTCAGAGGAGCACTGAGCAGTGTAGCATTAGTAACTGGAGAGGGAGAGGAAAGGTCAGAGGAGCACTGAGCAGTGTAGCATTAGTAACTGGAGAGGGAGAGGAAAGGTCAGAGGAGCACTGAGCAATGTAGCATTAGTAACTGGAGAGGGAGAGGAAAGGTCAGAGGAGCACTGAGCAGTGTAGCATTAGTAACTGGAGATGGAGAGGAAAGGTCAGAGGAGCACTGAGCAGTGTAGCATTGGTAACTGGAGAGGGAGAGGAAAGGTCAGAGGAGCACTGAGCAGTGTAGCATTAGTAACTGGAGAGGGAGAGGAAAGGTCAGAGGAGCACTGAGCAGTGTAGCATTAGTAACTGGAGATGGAGAGCAAAGGTCAGTGTAGCATTAGTAACTGCAGATGGAGAGGAAAGGTCAGTGTAGCACTGAGCAATGTAGCATTAGTAACTGCAGATGGAGAGCAAATGTCAGTGTAGCACTGAGCAGTGTAGCATTAGTAACTGAACAGGGCGAGGAAAGTTCAGAGGAGCACTGAGCAGTGTAGCATTAGTAACTGGAGATGGAGAGGAAAGGTCAGTGGAGCACTGAGCAATGTAGCAATCGTAACTGGAGAGGAAAGATCAGAGGAGCACTGAGCAGTGTAGCATTAGTAACTGGAGATGGAGAGGTAAGGTCAGAGGAGCACTGAGCAGTGTAGCATTAGTAATTGGAGATGGAGAGGAAAGGTCAGTGGAGCACTGAGCAGTGTAGCATTAGTAACTGGAGATGGAGAGGAAAGGTCAGCGGAGCACTGAGCAGTGTAGCATTGGTAACTGGAGATGGAGAGGAAAGGTCAGTGGAGCACTGAGCAGTGTAGCTTTGGTAACTGGAGATGGAGAGCAAAGGTCAGTGTCGCCTTAGTAACTGCAGATGGAGAGGAAAGGTCAGAGGAGCACTGAGCAGTGTAGCATTAGTAACTGGAGAGGGAGAGGAAAGGTCAGAGGAGCACTGAGCAGTGTAGCATTAGTAACTGCAGATGGAGAGGAAAGGTCAGAGGAGCACTGAGCAGTGTAGCATTAGTAACTGGAGATGGAGAGGAAAGGTCAGAGGAGCACTGTGCAGTGTAGCATTAGTAACTGGAGAGGGAGAGGAAAGGTCAGAGGAGCACTGAGCAGTGTAGCATTAGTAACTGGAGATGGAGAGCAAAGGTCAGAGGAGCACTGAGCAATGTAGCATTAGTAACTGGAGATGGAGAGGAAAGGTCAGAGGAGCACTGAGCAGTGTAGCATTAGTAACTGGAGATGGAGAGGAAAGGTCAGAGGAGCACTGAGCAGTGTAGCATTGGGAACTGGAGAGGGAGAGGAAAGGTCAGAGGAGCACAGAGCAGTGTAGCATTAGTAACTGGAGAGGGAGAGGAAAGGTCAGAGGAGCACTGAGCAGTGTAGCATTAGTAACTGGAGATGGAGAGCAAAGGTCAGTGTAGCATTAGTAACTGCAGATGGAGAGGAAAGGTCAGTGTAGCATTAGTAACTGCAGATGGAGAGCAAAGGTCAGTGGAGCACTGAGCAATGTAGCAATAGTAACTGGAGAGGAAAGATCAGAGGAGCACTGAGCAGTGTAGCATTAGTAACTGGAGAGGGAGAGGAAAGGTCAGAGGAGCACTGAGCAGTGTAGCATTAGTAACTGGAGAGGGAGAGGAAAGGTCAGAGGAGCACTGAGCAATGTAGCATTAGTAACTGGAGAGGGAGAGGAATGGTCAGAGGAGCACTGAGCAGTGTAGCATTCGTAACTGGAGAGGGAGAGGAAAGGTCAGTGGAGCACTGAGCAGTGTAGCATTAGTAACTGGAGATGGAGAGCAAAGGTCAGTGTAGCACTGAGCAGTGTAGCATTAGCAACTGGAGATGGAGAGGAAAGGTCAGAGGAGCACTGAGCAATGTAGCATTAGTAACTGGAGATGGAGAGCAAAGGTCAGTGTAGCACTGAGCAGTGTAGCATTAGTAACTGGAGATGGAGAGGAAAGGTCACTGGAGCACTGAGCAGTGTAGCATTAGTAACTGGAGATGGAGAGGAAAGGTCAGTGGAGCACTGAGCAGTGTAGCATTGGTAACTGGAGATGGAGAGGAAAGGTCAGTGGAGCACTGAGCAGTGTAGCATTGGTAACTGGAGATGGAGAGCAAAGGTCAGTGTCGCATTAGTAACTGCAGATGGAGAGGAAAGGTCAGAGGAGCACTGAGCAGTGTAGCATTAGTAACTGGAGAGGGAGAGGAAAGGTCAGAGGAGCACTGAGCAGTGTAGCATTAGTAACTGGAGATGGAGAGGAAAGGTCAGAGGAGCACTGAGCAGTGTAGCATTAGTAACTGCAGATGGAGAGGAAAGGTCAGAGGAGCACTGAGCAGTGTAGCATTAGTAACTGGAGATGGAGAGGTAAGGTCAGAGGAGCACTGAGCAGTGTAGCATTAGTAACTGGAGATGGAGAGGTAAGGTCAGAGGAGCACTGAGCAGTGTAGCATTAGTAACTGGAGATGGAGAGGAAAGGTCAGTGGAGCACTGAGCAGTGTAGCATTGGTAACTGGAGATGGAGAGCAAAGGTCAGTGTAGCATTAGTAACTGCAGATGGAGAGGAAAGGTCAGAGGAGCACTGAGCAGTGTAGCATTAGTAACTGAAGAGGGAGAGGAAAGGTCAGAGGAGCACTGAGCAGTGTAGCATTAGTAACTGGAGATGGAGAGGAAAGGTCAGTGGAGCACTGAGCAATGTAGCATTAGTAACTGGAGAGTTAAGGTCAGAGGAGCACTGAGCAGTGTAGCAATAGTAACTGGAGAGGAAAGTTCAGAGCACTGAGCAGTGTAGCATTAGTAACTGGAGATGGAGAGGAAGGTTCAGTGGTGCACTGAGCAATGTAGCATTAGTAACTGGAGAGGAAAGGTCAGAGGAGCACTGAGCAGTGTAGCATTAGTAACTGGAGAGGGAGAGGAAAGGTCAGAGGAGCACTGAGCAGTGTAGCATTAGTAACTGCAGATGGAGAGGAAAGGTCAGAGGAGCACTGAGCAGTGTAGCATTAGTAACTGCAGATGGAGAGGAAAGGTCAGAGGAGCACTGAGCAGTTTAGCATTAGTAACTGGAGATGGAGAGGTAAGGTCAGAGGAGCACTGAGCAGTGTAGCATTAGTAACTGGAGATGGAGAGCAAAGGTCAGTGTAGCACTGAGCAGTGTAGCATTAGTAACTGGAGATGGAGAGGAAAGGTCAGAGGAGCACTGAGCAATGTAGCATTAGTAACTGGAGATGGAGAGCAAAGGTCAGTGGAGCACTGAGCAGTGTAGCATTGGTAACTGGAGATGGAGAGCAAAGGTCAGTGTAGCATTGGTAACTGGAGATGGAGAGGAAAGGTCAGAGGAGCACTGAGCAGTGTAGCATTAGTAACTGGAGATGGAGAGCAAAGGTCAGTGTAGCACTGAGCAGTGTAGCATTAGTAACTGAAGAGGGAGAGGAAAGGTCAGAGGAGCACTGAGCAGTGTAGCATTAGTAACTGGAGATGGAGAGGAAAGGTCAGTGGAGCACTGAGCAATGTAGCATTAGTAACTGGAGAGGAAAGGTCAGAGGAGCACTGAGCAGTGTAGCAATAGTAACTGGAGAGGAAAGTTCAGAGGAGCACTGAGCAGTGTAGCATTAGTAACTGGAGATGGAGAGGAAGGTTCAGTGGTGCACTGAGCAGTGTAGCATTAGTAACTGGAGAGGGAGAGGAAAGGTCAGAGGAGCAAAGGTCAAAGTGAAAGGGGAAATGTTGAGGGGGGATATGCGTGGAAAGTTCTTTACGCAGAGGGTGGTGGGCACCTGGAACGCGTTGCCAGCGGAGGTGGTAGACGCGGGCACGATGGAGTCTTTTAAGATGTATCTAGACAGATACATGAATGGGCAGGAAGAAAAGAGATACAGAACCTTAGAAAATAGGCGACATGTTTAGAGAGAGGATCTGGATCGGCGCAGGCTTGGAGGGCCGAAGGGCCTGTTCCTGTGCTGTAATTATCTTTGTTCTTTCTTTGTTCTTTAGCACTGAGCAGTGTAGCATTAGTAACTGGAGAGGGAGAGGAAAGGTCAGAGGAGCACTGAGCAGTGTAGCATTGGTAACTGGAGATGGAGAGGAAAGGTCAGAGGAGCAATGAGCAGTGTAGCATTAGTAACTGGAGAGGGAGAGGAAAGGTCAGTGGAGCACTGAGCAGTGCAGCATTAGTAACTGGAGAGGAAAGGTCAGAGGAGCACTGAGCAGTGTAGCATTAGTAACTGGAGAGGAAAGGTCAGAGGAGCACTGAGCAGTGCAGCATTAGTAACTGGAGAGGAAAGGTCAGAGGAGCACTGAGCAGTGTAGCATTAGTAACTGGAGATGGAGAGGAAAGGTCACTGGAGCACTGAGCAGTGTAGCATTAGTAACTGGAGATGGAGAGGAAAGGTCAGTGGAGCACTGAGCAGTGTAGCATTGGTAACTGGAGATGGAGAGGAAAGGTCAGTGGAGCACTGAGCAGTGTAGCATTGGTAACTGGAGATGGAGAGCAAAGGTCAGTGTCGCATTAGTAACTGCAGATGGAGAGGAAAGGTCAGAGGAGCACTGAGCAGTGTAGCATTAGTAACTGGAGAGGGAGAGGAAAGGTCAGAGGAGCACTGAGCAGTGTAGCATTAGTAACTGCAGATGGAGAGGAAAGGTCAGAGGAGCACTGAGCAGTGTAGCATTAGTAACTGGAGATGGAGAGTAAAGGTCAGAGGAGCACTGTGCAGTGTAGCATTAGTAACTGGAGAGGGAGAGGAAAGGTCAGAGGAGCACTGAGCAGTGTAGCATTAGTAACTGGAGATGGAGAGCAAAGGTCAGAGGAGCACTGAGCAATGTAGCATTAGTAACTGGAGATGGAGAGCAAAGGTCAGAGGAGCACTGAGCAGTGAAGCATTAGTAACTGGAGTAGGAGAGCAAAGGTCAGTGTAGCATTAGTAACTGCAGATGGAGAGGAAAGGTCAGAGGAGCACTGAGCAGTGTAGCATTAGTAACTGAACAGGGCGAGGAAAGGACAGAGCAGCACTGAGCAGTGCAGCATTAGTAACTGGAGAGGGAGAGGAAAGGTCAGAGGAGCACTGAGCAGTGTAGCATTAGTAACTGGAGAGGGAGAGGAAAGGTCAGAGGAGCACTGAGCAATGTAGCATTAGTAACTGGAGAGGGAGAGGAATGGTCAGAGGAGCACTGAGCAGTGTAGCATTCGTAACTGGAGAGGGAGAGGAAAGGTCAGTGGAGCACTGAGCAGTGTAGCATTAGTAACTGGAGATGGAGAGCAAAGGTCAGTGTAGCACTGAGCAGTGTAGCATTAGCAACTGGAGATGGAGAGGAAAGGTCAGAGGAGCACTGAGCAATGTAGCATTAGTAACTGGAGATGGAGAGCAAAGGTCAGTGTAGCACTGAGCAGTGTAGCATTAGTAACTGGAGATGGAGAGGAAAGGTCACTGGAGCACTGAGCAGTGTAGCATTAGTAACTGGAGATGGAGAGGAAAGGTCAGTGGAGCACTGAGCAGTGTAGCATTGGTAACTGGAGATGGAGAGGAAAGGTCAGTGGATCACTGAGCAGTGTAGCATTGGTAACTGGAGATGGAGAGCAAAGGTCAGTGTCGCATTAGTAACTGCAGATGGAGAGGAAAGGTCAGAGGAGCACTGAGCAGTGTAGCATTAGTAACTGGAGAGGGAGAGCAAAGGTCAGAGGAGCACTGAGCAGTGTAGCATTAGTAACTGCAGATGGAGAGGAAAGGTCAGAGGAGCACTGAGCAGTGTAGCATTAGTAACTGGAGATGGAGAGTAAAGGTCAGAGGAGCACTGTGCAGTGTAGCATTAGTAACTGGAGAGGGAGAGGAAAGGTCAGAGGAGCACTGAGCAGTGTAGCATTAGTAACTGGAGATGGAGAGCAAAGGTCAGAGGAGCACTGAGCAATGTAGCATTAGTAACTGGAGATGGAGAGCAAAGGTCAGAGGAGCACTGAGCAGTGAAGCATTAGTAACTGGAGTAGGAGAGCAAAGGTCAGTGTAGCATTAGTAACTGCAGATGGAGAGGAAAGGTCAGAGGAGCACTGAGCAGTGTAGCATTAGTAACTGAACAGGGCGAGGAAAGGACAGAGGAGCACTGAGCAGTGCAGCATTAGTAACTGGAGATGGAGAGGAAAGGTCAGTGGAGCACTGAGCAATGTAGCATTAGTAACTGGAGAGGAAAGGTCAGAGGAGCACTGAGCAGTGTAGCATTAGTAACTGGAGATGGAGAGCAAAGGTCAGTGTCGCATTAGTAACTGCAGATGGAGAGAAAAGGTCAGAGGAGCACTGAGCAGTGTAGCATAAGTAACTGCAGATGGAGAGGAAAGGTCAGAGGAGCACTGAGCAGTGTAGCATTAGTAACTGGAGAGGTATAGGAAAGGTCAGTGTAGCACTGAGCAGTGTAGCATTAGTAACTGGAGATGGAGAGCAAAGGTCAGTGGAGCACTGAGCAGTGTAGCATTGGTAACTGGAGATGGAGAGCAAAGGTCAGTGTCGCATTAGTAACTGCAGATGGAGAGGAAAGGTCAGAGGAGCACTGAGCAGTGTAGCATTAGTAACTGCAGATGGAGAGGAAAGTTCAGTGGTGCACTGAGCAGTGCAGCGTTAGTAACTGGAGAGGAAAGGTCAGAGGAGCACTGAGCAGTGTAGCATTAGTAACTGGAGAGGGAGAGGAAAGGTCAGAGGAGCACTGAGCAGTGTAGCATTAGTAACTGGAGAGGGAGAGGAAAGGTCAGAGGAGCACTGAGCAATGTAGCATTAGTAACTGGAGAGGGAGAGGAAAGGTCAGAGGAGCACTGAGCAGTGTAGCATTAGTAACTGGAGATGGAGAGGAAAGGTCAGAGGAGCACTGAGCAGTGTAGCATTGGTAACTGGAGAGGGAGAGGAAAGGTCAGAGGAGCACTGAGCAGTGTAGCATTAGTAACTGGAGAGGGAGAGGAAAGGTCAGAGGAGCACTGAGCAGTGTAGCATTAGTAACTGGAGATGGAGAGGAAAGGTCAGTGTAGCCCTGAGCAATGTAGCATTAGTAACTGCAGATGGAGAGCAAAGGTCAGTGTAGCACTGAGCAGTGTAGCATTAGTAACTGGAGATGGAGAGGAAAGGTCAGTGGAGCACTGAGCAATGTAGCAATCGTAACTGGAGATGGAGAGGAAAGGTCAGAGGAGCACTGAGCAGTGTAGCATTAGTAACTGGAGAGGGAGAGGAAAGGTCAGAGGAGCACTGAGCACTGTAGCATTAGTAACTGGAGAGGGAGAGGAAAGGTCAGAGGAGCACTGAGCAATGTAGCATTAGTAACTGGAGAGGGAGAGGAAAGGTCAGAGGAGCACTGAGCAGTGTAGCATTAGTAACTGGAGAGGGAGAGGAAAGGTCAGTGGAGCACTGAGCAGTGTAGCATTAGTAACTGGAGATGGAGAGCAAAGGTCAGTGTAGCACTGAGCAGTGTAGCATTAGCAACTGGAGATGGAGAGGAAAGGTCAGAGGAGCACTGAGCAATGTAGCATTAGTAACTGGAGATGGAGAGCAAAGGTCAGTGTAGCACTGAGCAGTGTAGCATTAGTAACTGGAGATGGAGAGGAAAGGTCAGTGGAGCACTGAGCAGTGTAGCATTGGTAACTGCAGATGGAGAGGAAAGGTCAGTGGAGCACTGAGCAGTGTAGCATTGGTAACTGGAGATGGAGAGCAAAGGTCAGTGTCGCATTAGTAACTGCAGATGGAGAGGAAAGGTCAGAGGAGCACTGAGCAGTGCAGCATTAGTAACTGGAGAGGGAGAGGAAAGGTCAGAGGAGCACTGAGCAGTGTAGCATTAGTAACTGCAGATGGAGAGGAAAGGTCAGAGGAGCACTGAGCAGTGTAGCATTAGTAACTGGAGATGGAGAGGAAAGGTCAGAGGAGCACTGTGCAGTGTAGCATTAGTAACTGGAGAGGGAGAGGAAAGGTCAGAGGAGCACTGAGCAGTGTAGCATTAGTAACTGGAGATGGAGAGCAAAGGTCAGAGGAGCACTGAGCAATGAAGCATTAGTAACTGGAGATGGAGAGCAAAGGTCAGAGGAGCACTGAGCAGTGTAGCATTAGTAACTGGAGTTGGAGAGCAAAGGTCAGTGTAGCACTGAGCAGTGTAGCATTAGTAACTGGAGATGGAGAGGAAAGGTCAGTGGAGCACTGAGCAGTGTAGCAATGGTAACTGGAGATGGAGAGCAAAGGTCAGTGTAGCATTAGTAACTGCAGATGGAGAGGAAAGGTCAGAGGAGCACTGAGCAGTGTAGCATAAGTAACTGGAGATGGAGAGGAAAGGTCAGAGGAGCACTGAGCAGTGTAGCATTAGTAACTGCAGATGGAGAGGAAAGGTCAGAGGAGCACTGAGCAGTGTAGCATTAGTAACTGGAAATGGAGAGGTAAGGTCAGAGGAGCACTGAGCAGTGTAGCATTAGTAACTGGAGATGGAGAGCAAAGGTCAGTGTAGCACTGAGCAGTGTAGCATTAGTAACTGGAGATGGAGAGCAAAGGTCAGTGTAGCATTAGTAACTGCAGATGGAGAGGAAAGGTCAGAGGAGCACTGAGCAGTGTAGCATTAGTAACTGAAGAGGGAGAGGAAAGGTCAGAGGAGCACTGAGCAGTGTAGCATTAGTAACTGGAGATGGAGAGGAAAGGTCAGTGGAGCACTGAGCAATGTAGCATTAGTAACTGGAGAGTTAAGGTCAGAGGAGCACTGAGCAGTGTAGCAATAGTAACTGGAGAGGAAAGTTCAGAGCACTGAGCAGTGTAGCATTAGTAACTGGAGATGGAGAGGAAGGTTCAGTGGTGCACTGAGCAATGTAGCATTAGTAACTGGAGAGGAAAGGTCAGAGGAGCACTGAGCAGTGTAGCATTAGTAACTGGAGAGGGAGAGGAAAGGTCAGAGGAGCACTGAGCAGTGTAGCATTAGTAACTGCAGATGGAGAGGAAAGGTCAGAGGAGCACTGAGCAGTGTAGCATTAGTAACTGCAGATGGAGAGGAAAGGTCAGAGGAGCACTGAGCAGTTTAGCATTAGTAACTGGAGATGGAGAGGTAAGGTCAGAGGAGCACTGAGCAGTGTAGCATTAGTAACTGGAGATGGAGAGCAAAGGTCAGTGTAGCACTGAGCAGTGTAGCATTAGTAACTGGAGATGGAGAGGAAAGGTCAGAGGAGCACTGAGCAATGTAGCATTAGTAACTGGAGATGGAGAGCAAAGGTCAGTGGAGCACTGAGCAGTGTAGCATTGGTAACTGGAGATGGAGAGCAAAGGTCAGTGTAGCATTGGTAACTGGAGATGGAGAGGAAAGGTCAGAGGAGCACTGAGCAGTGTAGCATTAGTAACTGGAGATGGAGAGCAAAGGTCAGTGTAGCACTGAGCAGTGTAGCATTAGTAACTGAAGAGGGAGAGGAAAGGTCAGAGGAGCACTGAGCAGTGTAGCATTAGTAACTGGAGATGGAGAGGAAAGGTCAGTGGAGCACTGAGCAATGTAGCATTAGTAACTGGAGAGGAAAGGTCAGAGGAGCACTGAGCAGTGTAGCAATAGTAACTGGAGAGGAAAGTTCAGAGGAGCACTGAGCAGTGTAGCATTAGTAACTGGAGATGGAGAGGAAGGTTCAGTGGTGCACTGAGCAGTGTAGCATTAGTAACTGGAGAGGGAGAGGAAAGGTCAGAGGAGCAAAGGTCAAAGTGAAAGGGGAAATGTTGAGGGGGGATATGCGTGGAAAGTTCTTTACGCAGAGGGTGGTGGGCACCTGGAACGCGTTGCCAGCGGAGGTGGTAGACGCGGGCACGATGGAGTCTTTAAGATGTATCTAGACAGATACATGAATGGGCAGGAAGAAAAGAGATACAGAACCTTAGAAAATAGGCGACATGTTTAGAGAGAGGATCTGGATCGGCGCAGGCTTGGAGGGCCGAAGGGCCTGTTCCTGTGCTGTAATTATCTTTGTTCTTTCTTTGTTCTTTAGCACTGAGCAGTGTAGCATTAGTAACTGGAGAGGGAGAGGAAAGGTCAGAGGAGCACTGAGCAGTGTAGCATTGGTAACTGGAGATGGAGAGGAAAGGTCAGAGGAGCAATGAGCAGTGTAGCATTAGTAACTGGAGAGGGAGAGGAAAGGTCAGTGGAGCACTGAGCAGTGCAGCATTAGTAACTGGAGAGGAAAGGTCAGAGGAGCACTAAGCAGTGTAGCATTAGTAACTGGAGAGGAAAGGTCAGAGGAGCACTGAGCAGTGCAGCATTAGTAACTGGAGAGGAAAGGTCAGAGGAGCACTGAGCAGTGTAGCATTAGTAACTGGAGATGGAGAGGAAAGGTCACTGGAGCACTGAGCAGTGTAGCATTAGTAACTGGAGATGGAGAGGAAAGGTCAGTGGAGCACTGAGCAGTGTAGCATTGGTAACTGGAGATGGAGAGGAAAGGTCAGTGGAGCACTGAGCAGTGTAGCATTGGTAACTGGAGATGGAGAGCAAAGGTCAGTGTCGCATTAGTAACTGCAGATGGAGAGGAAAGGTCAGAGGAGCACTGAGCAGTGTAGCATTAGTAACTGGAGAGGGAGAGGAAAGGTCAGAGGAGCACTGAGCAGTGTAGCATTAGTAACTGCAGATGGAGAGGAAAGGTCAGAGGAGCACTGAGCAGTGTAGCATTAGTAACTGGAGATGGAGAGTAAAGGTCAGAGGAGCACTGTGCAGTGTAGCATTAGTAACTGGAGAGGGAGAGGAAAGGTCAGAGGAGCACTGAGCAGTGTAGCATTAGTAACTGGAGATGGAGAGCAAAGGTCAGAGGAGCACTGAGCAATGTAGCATTAGTAACTGGAGATGGAGAGCAAAGGTCAGAGGAGCACTGAGCAGTGAAGCATTAGTAACTGGAGTAGGAGAGCAAAGGTCAGTGTAGCATTAGTAACTGCAGATGGAGAGGAAAGGTCAGAGGAGCACTGAGCAGTGTAGCATTAGTAACTGAACAGGGCGAGGAAAGGACAGAGGAGCACTGAGCAGTGCAGCATTAGTAACTGGAGATGGAGAGGAAAGGTCAGTGGAGCACTGAGCAATGTAGCATTAGTAACTGGAGAGGAAAGGTCAGAGGAGCACTGAGCAGTGTAGCATTAGTAACTGGAGATGGAGAGCAAAGGTCAGTGTAGCATTAGTAACTGCAGATGGAGAGAAAAGGTCAGAGGAGCACTGAGCAGTGTAGCATAAGTAACTGCAGATGGAGAGGAAAGGTCAGAGGAGCACTGAGCAGTGTAGCATTAGTAACTGGAGAGGTATAGGAAAGGTCAGTGTAGCACTGAGCAGTGTAGCATTAGTAACTGGAGATGGAGAGCAAAGGTCAGTGGAGCACTGAGCAGGGTAGCATTGGTAACTGGAGATGGAGAGCAAAGGTCAGTGTCGCATTAGTAACTGCAGATGGAGAGGAAAGGTCAGAGGAGCACTGAGCAGTGTAGCATTAGTAACTGCAGATGGAGAGGAAAGTTCAGTGGTGCACTGAGCAGTGCAGCATTAGTAACTGGAGAGGAAAGGTCAGAGGAGCACTGAGCAGTGTAGCATTAGTAACTGGAGAGGGAGAGGAAAGGTCAGAGGAGCACTGAGCAGTGTAGCATTAGTAACTGGAGAGGGAGAGGAAAGGTCAGAGGAGCACTGAGCAATGTAGCATTAGTAACTGGAGAGGGAGAGGAAAGGTCAGAGGAGCACTGAGCAGTGTAGCATTAGTAACTGGAGATGGAGAGGAAAGGTCAGAGGAGCACTGAGCAGTGTAGCATTGGTAACTGGAGAGGGAGAGGAAAGGTCAGAGGAGCACTGAGCAGTGTAGCATTAGTAACTGGAGAGGGAGAGGAAAGGTCAGAGGAGCACTGAGCAGTGTAGCATTAGTAACTGGAGATGGAGAGGAAAGGTCAGTGTAGCCCTGAGCAATGTAGCATTAGTAACTGCAGATGGAGAGCAAAGGTCAGTGTAGCACTGAGCAGTGTAGCATTAGTAACTGGAGATGGAGAGGAAAGGTCAGTGGAGCACTGAGCAATGTAGCAATCGTAACTGGAGATGGAGAGGAAAGGTCAGAGGAGCACTGAGCAGTGTAGCATTAGTAACTGGAGAGGGAGAGGAAAGGTCAGAGGAGCACTGAGCACTGTAGCATTAGTAACTGGAGAGGGAGAGGAAAGGTCAGAGGAGCACTGAGCAATGTAGCATTAGTAACTGGAGAGGGAGAGGAAAGGTCAGAGGAGCACTGAGCAGTGTAGCATTAGTAACTGGAGAGGGAGAGGAAAGGTCAGTGGAGCACTGAGCAGTGTAGCATTAGTAACTGGAGATGGAGAGCAAAGGTCAGTGTAGCACTGAGCAGTGTAGCATTAGCAACTGGAGATGGAGAGGAAAGGTCAGAGGAGCACTGAGCAATGTAGCATTAGTAACTGGAGATGGAGAGCAAAGGTCAGTGTAGCACTGAGCAGTGTAGCATTAGTAACTGGAGATGGAGAGGAAAGGTCAGTGGAGCACTGAGCAGTGTAGCATTGGTAACTGCAGATGGAGAGGAAAGGTCAGTGGAGCACTGAGCAGTGTAGCATTGGTAACTGGAGATGGAGAGCAAAGGTCAGTGTCGCATTAGTAACTGCAGATGGAGAGGAAAGGTCAGAGGAGCACTGAGCAGTGCAGCATTAGTAACTGGAGAGGGAGAGGAAAGGTCAGAGGAGCACTGAGCAGTGTAGCATTAGTAACTGCAGATGGAGAGGAAAGGTCAGAGGAGCACTGAGCAGTGTAGCATTAGTAACTGGAGATGGAGAGGAAAGGTCAGAGGAGCACTGTGCAGTGTAGCATTAGTAACTGGAGAGGGAGAGGAAAGGTCAGAGGAGCACTGAGCAGTGTAGCATTAGTAACTGGAGATGGAGAGCAAAGGTCAGAGGAGCACTGAGCAATGAAGCATTAGTAACTGGAGATGGAGAGCAAAGGTCAGAGGAGCACTGAGCAGTGTAGCATTAGTAACTGGAGTTGGAGAGCAAAGGTCAGTGTAGCACTGAGCAGTGTAGCATTAGTAACTGGAGATGGAGAGGAAAGGTCAGTGGAGCACTGAGCAGTGTAGCAATGGTAACTGGAGATGGAGAGCAAAGGTCAGTGTAGCATTAGTAACTGCAGATGGAGAGGAAAGGTCAGAGGAGCACTGAGCAGTGTAGCATAAGTAACTGGAGATGGAGAGGAAAGGTCAGAGGAGCACTGAGCAGTGTAGCATTAGTAACTGCAGATGGAGAGGAAAGGTCAGAGGAGCACTGAGCAGTGTAGCATTAGTAACTGGAGATGGAGAGGTAAGGTCAGAGGAGCACTGAGCAGTGTAGCATTAGTAACTGGAGATGGAGAGCAAAGGTCAGTGTAGCACTGAGCAGTGTAGCATTAGTAACTGGAGATGGAGAGCAAAGGTCAGAGGAGCACTGAGCAATGTAGCATTAGTAACTGGAGATGGAGAGCAAAGGTCAGAGGAGCACTGAGCAGTGAAGCATTAGTAACTGGAGTAGGAGAGCAAAGGTCAGTGTAGCATTAGTAACTGCAGATGGAGAGGAAAGGTCAGAGGAGCACTGAGCAGTGTAGCATTAGTAACTGAACAGGGCGAGGAAAGGACAGAGGAGCACTGAGCAGTGCAGCATTAGTAACTGGAGATGGAGAGGAAAGGTCAGTGGAGCACTGAGCAATGTAGCATTAGTAACTGGAGAGGAAAGGTCAGAGGAGCACTGAGCAGTGTAGCATTAGTAACTGGAGATGGAGAGCAAAGGTCAGTGTAGCATTAGTAACTGCAGATGGAGAGAAAAGGTCAGAGGAGCACTGAGCAGTGTAGCATAAGTAACTGCAGATGGAGAGGAAAGGTCAGAGGAGCACTGAGCAGTGTAGCATTAGTAACTGGAGAGGTATAGGAAAGGTCAGTGTAGCACTGAGCAGTGTAGCATTAGTAACTGGAGATGGAGAGCAAAGGTCAGTGGAGCACTGAGCAGGGTAGCATTGGTAACTGGAGATGGAGAGCAAAGGTCAGTGTCGCATTAGTAACTGCAGATGGAGAGGAAAGGTCAGAGGAGCACTGAGCAGTGTAGCATTAGTAACTGCAGATGGAGAGGAAAGTTCAGTGGTGCACTGAGCAGTGCAGCATTAGTAACTGGAGAGGAAAGGTCAGAGGAGCACTGAGCAGTGTAGCATTAGTAACTGGAGAGGGAGAGGAAAGGTCAGAGGAGCACTGAGCAGTGTAGCATTAGTAACTGGAGAGGGAGAGGAAAGGTCAGAGGAGCACTGAGCAATGTAGCATTAGTAACTGGAGAGGGAGAGGAAAGGTCAGAGGAGCACTGAGCAGTGTAGCATTAGTAACTGGAGATGGAGAGGAAAGGTCAGAGGAGCACTGAGCAGTGTAGCATTGGTAACTGGAGAGGGAGAGGAAAGGTCAGAGGAGCACTGAGCAGTGTAGCATTAGTAACTGGAGAGGGAGAGGAAAGGTCAGAGGAGCACTGAGCAGTGTAGCATTAGTAACTGGAGATGGAGAGGAAAGGTCAGTGTAGCCCTGAGCAATGTAGCATTAGTAACTGCAGATGGAGAGCAAAGGTCAGTGTAGCACTGAGCAGTGTAGCATTAGTAACTGGAGATGGAGAGGAAAGGTCAGTGGAGCACTGAGCAATGTAGCAATCGTAACTGGAGATGGAGAGGAAAGGTCAGAGGAGCACTGAGCAGTGTAGCATTAGTAACTGGAGAGGGAGAGGAAAGGTCAGAGGAGCACTGAGCACTGTAGCATTAGTAACTGGAGAGGGAGAGGAAAGGTCAGAGGAGCACTGAGCAATGTAGCATTAGTAACTGGAGAGGGAGAGGAAAGGTCAGAGGAGCACTGAGCAGTGTAGCATTAGTAACTGGAGAGGGAGAGGAAAGGTCAGTGGAGCACTGAGCAGTGTAGCATTAGTAACTGGAGATGGAGAGCAAAGGTCAGTGTAGCACTGAGCAGTGTAGCATTAGCAACTGGAGATGGAAAGGAAAGGTCAGAGGAGCACTGAGCAATGTAGCATTAGTAACTGGAGATGGAGAGCAAAGGTCAGTGTAGCACTGAGCAGTGTAGCATTAGTAACTGGAGATGGAGAGGAAAGGTCAGTGGAGCACTGAGCAGTGTAGCATTGGTAACTGCAGATGGAGAGGAAAGGTCAGTGGAGCACTGAGCAGTGTAGCATTGGTAACTGGAGATGGAGAGCAAAGGTCAGTGTCGCATTAGTAACTGCAGATGGAGAGGAAAGGTCAGAGGAGCACTGAGCAGTGCAGCATTAGTAACTGGAGAGGGAGAGGAAAGGTCAGAGGAGCACTGAGCAGTGTAGCATTAGTAACTGCAGATGGAGAGGAAAGGTCAGAGGAGCACTGAGCAGTGTAGCATTAGTAACTGGAGATGGAGAGGAAAGGTCAGAGGAGCACTGTGCAGTGTAGCATTAGTAACTGGAGAGGGAGAGGAAAGGTCAGAGGAGCACTGAGCAGTGTAGCATTAGTAACTGGAGATGGAGAGCAAAGGTCAGAGGAGCACTGAGCAATGAAGCATTAGTAACTGGAGATGGAGAGCAAAGGTCAGAGGAGCACTGAGCAGTGTAGCATTAGTAACTGGAGTTGGAGAGCAAAGGTCAGTGTAGCACTGAGCAGTGTAGCATTAGTAACTGGAGATGGAGAGGAAAGGTCAGTGGAGCACTGAGCAGTGTAGCAATGGTAACTGGAGATGGAGAGCAAAGGTCAGTGTAGCATTAGTAACTGCAGATGGAGAGGAAAGGTCAGAGGAGCACTGAGCAGTGTAGCATAAGTAACTGGAGATGGAGAGGAAAGGTCAGAGGAGCACTGAGCAGTGTAGCATTAGTAACTGCAGATGGAGAGGAAAGGTCAGAGGAGCACTGAGCAGTGTAGCATTAGTAACTGGAGATGGAGAGGTAAGGTCAGAGGAGCACTGAGCAGTGTAGCATTAGTAACTGGAGATGGAGAGCAAAGGTCAGTGTAGCACTGAGCAGTGTAGCATTAGTAACTGGAGATGGAGAGGTAAGGTCAGAGGAGCACTGAGCAGTGTAGCATTAGTAACTGGAGATGGAGAGGAAAGGTCAGTGGAGCACTGAGCAGTGTAGCATTGGTAACTGGAGATGGAGAGCAAAGGTCAGTGTAGCATTAGTAACTGCAGATGGAGAGGAAAGGTCAGAGGAGCACTGAGCAGTGTAGCATTAGTAACTGAAGAGGGAGAGGAAAGGTCAGAGGAGCACTGAGCAGTGTAGCATTAGTAACTGGAGATGGAGAGGAAAGGTCAGTGGAGCACTGAGCAATGTAGCATTAGTAACTGGAGAGTTAAGGTCAGAGGAGCACTGAGCAGTGTAGCAATAGTAACTGGAGAGGAAAGTTCAGAGCACTGAGCAGTGTAGCATTAGTAACTGGAGATGGAGAGGAAGGTTCAGTGGTGCACTGAGCAATGTAGCATTAGTAACTGGAGAGGAAAGGTCAGAGGAGCACTGAGCAGTGTAGCATTAGTAACTGGAGAGGGAGAGGAAAGGTCAGAGGAGCACTGAGCAGTGTAGCATTAGTAACTGCAGATGGAGAGGAAAGGTCAGAGGAGCACTGAGCAGTGTAGCATTAGTAACTGCAGATGGAGAGGAAAGGTCAGAGGAGCACTGAGCAGTTTAGCATTAGTAACTGGAGATGGAGAGGTAAGGTCAGAGGAGCACTGAGCAGTGTAGCATTAGTAACTGGAGATGGAGAGCAAAGGTCAGTGTAGCACTGAGCAGTGTAGCATTAGTAACTGGAGATGGAGAGGAAAGATCAGAGGAGCACTGAGCAATGTAGCATTAGTAACTGGAGATGGAGAGCAAAGGTCAGTGGAGCACTGAGCAGTGTAGCATTGGTAACTGGAGATGGAGAGCAAAGGTCAGTGTAGCATTGGTAACTGGAGATGGAGAGGAAAGGTCAGAGGAGCACTGAGCAGTGTAGCATTAGTAACTGGAGATGGAGAGCAAAGGTCAGTGTAGCACTGAGCAGTGTAGCATTAGTAACTGAAGAGGGAGAGGAAAGGTCAGAGGAGCACTGAGCAGTGTAGCATTAGTAACTGGAGATGGAGAGGAAAGGTCAGTGGAGCACTGAGCAATGTAGCATTAGTAACTGGAGAGGAAAGGTCAGAGGAGCACTGAGCAGTGTAGCAATAGTAACTGGAGAGGAAAGTTCAGAGGAGCACTGAGCAGTGTAGCATTAGTAACTGGAGATGGAGAGGAAGGTTCAGTGGTGCACTGAGCAGTGTAGCATTAGTAACTGGAGAGGGAGAGGAAAGGTCAGAGGAGCAAAGGTCAAAGTGAAAGGGGAAATGTTGAGGGGGGATATGCGTGGAAAGTTCTTTACGCAGAGGGTGGTGGGCACCTGGAACGCGTTGCCAGCGGAGGTGGTAGACGCGGGCACGATGGAGTCTTTTAAGATGTATCTAGACAGATACATGAATGGGCAGGAAGAAAAGAGATACAGAACCTTAGAAAATAGGCGACATGTTTAGAGAGAGGATCTGGATCGGCGCAGGCTTGGAGGGCCGAAGGGCCTGTTCCTGTGCTGTAATTATCTTTGTTCTTTCTTTGTTCTTTAGCACTGAGCAGTGTAGCATTAGTAACTGGAGAGGGAGAGGAAAGGTCAGAGGAGCACTGAGCAGTGTAGCATTGGTAACTGGAGATGGAGAGGAAAGGTCAGAGGAGCAATGAACAGTGTAGCATTAGTAACTGGAGAGGGAGAGGAAAGGTCAGTGGAGCACTGAGCAGTGCAGCATTAGTAACTGGAGAGGAAAGGTCAGAGGAGCACTGAGCAGTGTAGCATTAGTAACTGGAGAGGGAGAGGAAAGGTCAGAGGAGCACTGAGCAGTGTAGAATTAGTAACTGGAGAGGAAAGGTCAGTGTAGCACTGAGCAATGTAGCATTAGTAACTGGAGAGGGAGAGGAAAGGTCAGAGGAGCACTGAGCAGTGTAGCATTAGTAACTGGAGAGGGAGAGGAAAGGTCAGAGGAGCACTGAGCAGTGTAGAATTAGTAACTGGAGAGGAAAGGTCAGTGTAGCACTGAGCAATGTAGTAGCATTAGTAACTGGAGAGGGAGAGGAAAGGTCAGAGGAGCACTGAGCAGTGTAGCATTAGTAACTGGAGAGTGAGAGGAAAGGTCAGAGGAGCACTGAGCAGTGTAGAATTAGTAACTGAAGATGGAGAGGAATGGTCAGAGGAGCACTGTGCAGTGTAGCATTAGTAACTGGAGATGGAGAGGAAAGGTCAGAGGAGCATTGAGCAGTGTAGCATTAGTAACTGGAGAGGGAGAGGAAAGGTCAGAGGAGCACTGAGCAGTGTAGAATTAGTAACTGAAGATGGAGAGGAATGGTCAGAGGAGCACTGAGCAGTGTAGCATTAGTAACTGGAGATGGAGAGGAAAGGTCAGAGGAGCACTGAGCAGTGTAGCATTAGTAACTGGAGATGGAGAGGAAAGGTCAGAGGAGCACTGAGCATTGTAGCATTAGTAACTGGAGATGGAGAGGAAAGGTCAGAGGAGCACTGAGCAGTGTAGCATTAGTAACTGGAGAGGGAGAGGAAAGGTCAGAGGAGCACTGAGCAATGTAGCATTAGTAACTGGAGAGGGAGAGGAAAAGTCAGAGGAGCACTGAGCAGTGGAGCATTCGTAACTGGAGAGGAAAGGTCAGAGGAGCACTGAGCAGTGTAGCATTAGTAATTGGAGAGGGAGAGGTAAGGTCAGAGGAGCACTGAGCAGTGTAGAATTAGTAACTGAAGATGGAGAGGAATGGTCAGAGGAGCACTGTGCAGTGTAGCATTAGTAACTGCAGATGGAGAGGAAAGGTCAGAGGAGCACTGAGCAGTGTAGCATTAGTAACTGGAGATGGAGAGGAAAGGTCAGAGGAGCACTGAGCAGTGTAGCATTAGTAACTGGAGAGGAAAGGTCTGAGGAGCACTGAGCAGTGTAGCATTAGTAATTGGAGAGGGAGAGGAAAGGTCAGAGGAGCACTGAGCAATGTAGCATTAGTAACTGGAGATGGAGAGGAAAGGTCAGAGGAGCACTGAGCAGTGTAGCATTAGTAAGTGGAGAGGGAGAGGAAAGGTCAGAGGAGCACTGAGCAGTGTAGCATTAGTAACTGGAGAGGAAAGGTCAGAGGAGCACTGAGCAGTGTAGCATTAGTAACTGGAGAGGGAGAGGAAAGGTCAGAGGAGCACTGAGCAGTGTAGCATTAGTAACTGGAGAGGGAGAGGAAAGGTCAGAGGAGCACTGAGCAGTGTAGCATTAGTAACTGGAGAGGGAGAGGAAAGGTCAGAGGAGCACTGAGCAGTGTAGCATTAGTAACTGGAGAGGGAGAGGAAAGGTCAGAAGAGCACTGAGCAGTGTAGCATTAGTAACTGGAAAGCGTGAGGAAAGGTCAGAGGAGCACTGAGCAGTGCAGCATTAGTAACTGGAGATGGAGAGGAAAGGTCAGAGGAGTACTGAGCAATGTAGCATTAGTAACTGGAGAGGAAAGGTCAGAGGAGCACTGAGCAGTGTAGCATTAGTAACTGGAGATGGAGAGGAAAGGTCAGAGGAGCATTGAGCAGTGTAGCATTAGTAACTGGAGAGGGAGAGGAAAATTCAGAGGAGCACTGAGCAGTGTAGCATTAGTAACTGGAGATGGAGAGGAAAGGTCAGAGGAGCATTGAGCAGTGTAGCATTAGTAACTGGAGAGGGAGAGGAAATTTCAGAGGAGCACTGAGCAGTGTAGCATTAGTAACTGGAGAGGGAGAGGAAAGGTCAGAGGAGCACTGAGCAATGTAGCATTAGTAACTGGAGATGGAGAGGAAAGTCAGAGGAGCATTGAGCAGTGCAGCATTAGTAACTGGAGAGGGAGAGGAAAATTCAGAGGAGCACTGAGCAGTGTAGCATTAGTAACTGGAGAGGGAGAGGAAAGGTCAGAGGAGCACTGAGCAGTGTAGCATTAGTAACTGGAGATGGAGAGGAAAGGTCAGAGGAGCACTGAGCAATGTCGCATTAGTAACTGGAGAGGGAGAGGAAAGGTCAGAGGAGCACTGAGCAGTGTAGCATTAGTAACTGGAGAGGAAAGGTCAGAGGAGCACTGAGCAGTGTCGGATTAGTAACTGGAGATGGAGAGGAAAGGTGAGTTGTAGAGAGGCTGCTGAAAGGTCAATGGGCTTGTGAATAGCAGGCCTGTTTGTGTATCGTCTGGAAGCACAATAAAATGAGTGGCAAATCTGTCAAAGATCTCTGCCTGCAGGATTAGCCTGTGACCTCTACGTTGATGATTGGAAAATCAACAGTTTGGTTAATTCTTCGAGGGTCACAGAGAAGTTGCTAATAGCAACATCAGTGCGTCCCCATGGTAACGGGATTTTCTATGTTCCTGAGAGCATTGGTAGAAAATACAGTTAACATTAGTTCAGGTCGCTCCGTGTGCAGAGCCAGTCATTTATTTATTCCTAACGTTCTGTCTTGTGTCTGTGTACTGAAGTCTGGCTATCCACTATGGAGGGTAATTGCACTTTTGCCAGGTCCTCGCTTCCCCCGACATCTACACTTTCCAACAGGGTAACCAGTTTGTCCTCTTCCCTGACACTAGCGGTGGTGAGGCTGATTGGAATAACCCCCTTACCGTTCTGTCTGAGCCGAACTCACCAAGCACAGACCCGGGATCTAACCCAGGTACTTTCTGGTCTGACACTGAACAAGACTGTTCACAACCTCAATGTTCTGTTTGACCCTGAGATGAGCTTCTGCCCCATACCCTCTCCATCACCAAGACCGGCTACTTCCACCTCTGTCACCTCGCCCTTCTCCATCCCTGTCTCGGCTGCTGAAACCCTCCATGCCTCTGTTCCCTCCAGACCTGACTATTCCAATGCACTCTGGTCTTCCATCTTCCACCCTCTGCAAACTCATCCAAAACTCTGCTGCTTGTATCACACCAAATCCCGTTCACCCATTACCCCAGAGCTCACTGACCTACACTGGCTCCCAGTATGGCAACACCTCAATTCAAAATTCTCATCCTTGTTTCCAAATCCTTCCATGGCCTCACCCCTCCCTATCTCTGTAATCTCCTCCAGTCCTAAAACACTCCAAGATATCTGCGCTCAATCTAATTCTGGCCTCTTGAGCATCTCCAATTTTAATCACTCCACTCTCTATATTGAGGATTGGATAAGGAAAATATAAAAAAGGAGGCTTATGGCAGATTCAGAGGGCTGAAAACAGTGGAGGTCCTAGAAGAGTATAGGACGTGTAGAGGGGTACTTAAAAAAGTAATTAGGAGAGCAAAGAGGGGGCATCAAAAAACACTGGTGGGCAAGATAAAGGAAAATCCCAAGGCATTTTATAAGTATATTAAGGGCAAGAGGATAACCAGGGAAAGAGTAGGGCCCATTAAGGACAAAAGTGAAAAGTGGCAATCTGTGTGTGGAGCCAGTGGACAAAGATGAGGTTTTAAATGATTACTTTTCATCTGTGTTCACAATGGAGAAGGACGATGTAGGTGTAGATCTCAGGGAGGGGAATTGTGATGGACTTGAACATATTAGCGTTGAAAGGGAGGAGGTATTAGCGTTTTTAGCGGGCTTAAAAGTAGATAAATCCCCAGACCCAGATGAGATGTATCCCAGGGTGTTATGTGAGGCAAGGGAGGAGATTATAGGGGCTTTGACACAAATTTTCAAATCCTCTCTGGCCACAGGAGAGGTACCAGAGGACTGGAGGACAGCGAATGTGGTACCATTATTCAAGAAGGGTAGTAGGGATAAACCAGCTACTTACAGGCCAGTGAGTCTAACATCAGTGGTAGGGAAACTATCGGAAAAAATTCTGAGGGACAGGATTAATCTCTACTTGGAGAGGCAGGGATTAATCAAGGATTGTCAGAATGGCTTTGTCAGGGGGAGATCAAGTCTAATAAATTTGATTGAATTTTTCAAGGAGGTGATTAGATGTGTAGATGAGGGTAAAGCCATTGATGTAGGCTTCATGGACTTCAGTAAGACATTTGATAAGGTCCTGCATCGGAGATTGGTTAAGAAGGTAAGAGCCCATGAGATCCAGGGAAATTTGGCAAAGTGGATCCAAAATTGGCTTCGTGGCAGGAGGCAGAGGGTGATGGTCGAGGGTAGTTTTTGCGATTGGAAGCCTGTGACCAGTGGTGTACCACAGGGATCGGTGCTGGAACCCTTGCTGTTTGTAGTGTACATTAATGATTTAGACATGAATATAGGCGGTATGATCAGTAAGTTCACAGATGACACAAAAATTAGTGGTGCCGTAAATAGTGAGGAGGAAAGCCTTAGATTACAGGACGATATAGAAGGGTTAGTAAGATGGGCGGAGCAGTAGCAAATGGAATTTAATCCTGAGAAGTGTGAGGTGATGCATTTTGGGTGAACTAACAAGGCAAGGGGATATACAGTGGATGGTAGGACCGTAGGAAGTACAGAGGGTCAGAGGGGCCTTGGTGTACTTGTCCATAGATCACTGAAGGCAGCAGCGCAGGTAGATAAAGTGGTTTGGAAGGCATATGGGAGACTTGCCTTTATGAGTCGAGGCATAGAATATAAGGGAGGTTATGATGGAGCTGTATAAAACGCTAGTTAGGTCACAGCTGGAGTACTGTGTACAGTTCTGATCACACTATAGGAAGGATGTGATTGCACTGGAGAGGGTGCAGAGGAGATTCACCAGGATGTTGCCTGGGCTGGAGCATTTCAGCTATGAAGAGAGACTGGATAGGCTAGGGTTATTTTCCTTAGAACAGAGAAGGCTGAGGGGGGGACCTGATTGAGGTATACAAAATAATGAGGGGCATAGATATGGTAGTTAGGAAGAAACGTTTTCCCTTAGCGGAGGGGTCAATAACCAGGGGATATAGATTTAAGGTAAGAGGCAGGAGGTTCAGAGGGGATTTGAGGAAATGTTTTTTCACCCAGGTTGGAATCTGGAACACACTGCCTGAAGGGGTGGTAGAGGCAGGAACCCTCACAACATTTAAGAAGTATTTAGATGAGCATGTGAAATGCCATAGCATACAAGGCTATGGGCCAAGTGCTGTAAAATGGGATTAGAACAGCTAGGTGCTTGATGGCCGGCACAGACATGATGGACCGAAGGGTCTGTTTCTGTGCTGTATAACTCTATGACTCTATGACTATGAAAGCCAAAGAGAGCGACGGCGAGCGAGAGAGAAAGCGTGACAGAAAGAGAAGGCAAAAGATCAAAAAGAGAGCAAGAGAAAGCAAAAAGGTGAGAAAAAGAATGCAAAAGAGAGACAGAAAGCTAAAGAGAGACAGCGGAAGAGGGAGAAAGTGACTGAGTGAAAGAAAGAAAGTGCGCAAGTGAGAGACAGTCATAGAATGAAATCATGGAATCATAGAATGGCTACAGCACAGAAGGAGGCCATTTGGCTCTCTATAATAGCTACTCAGCTAGTCCCACTCCCTCACTTGTTCCCCATAGCCCTGCAAATGTTTTCTCTTCAGATAATTATTCAATTCCCTTTTGAAAGCCACAATTGAACCTGCCTCCACCACACTGTCTGGCAGTGCATTCCAGATCCGAACTATTTGCTGCATGAAACAGTTTTTCCTCATATTGCCACTGGTTCTCTTGGCTTAAGCCTGTGTCCTCTGGTTCTGGACCCTTCTGCCAATAGGAACAGTTTCTCCCTGGCGATCTCTCTCCCCGGCGATCTCTCTCTGTCCAGACCCCCTCATGATTTTGAACATCTCTATCAAATCTCCTCCCAGCTTCTCCAAACTATCCATGTAACTGAAGTCCCTCATCCCTGGAACCATTCTCGTAAATCTTTTCTGCTCCCTCTCTAATGCCTTCATATCCTTCCTAAAGTGTGGTGCCCAGAATTAGACATAACACTTGGCTGAGGTCGAACTGGTGTTTTCTAAAGGTTCATCATAACTTCCTTGCTTTTGTACTCTATGCTTCTATTTATAAAACCCAGAATCCAGTATGCCTTTTTATCCACTTTCTCAACCTGCCCTGCCACCTTCAACAATTTGTACACATATACGGAAAGGGAGAGAGAGCGCAAAAGGTAGAGAAAGCAAGAGGGAGAAAAAGCAAGAGAGAGGGAGAGAGAGAAAAAGAGAGAAAGAAAGTAAGACAGAAAGAAATGAGACAGAGAAAGAAAACAAGAGATAGAAAGTGAAAGAAAGCAAGAGAGAGTGCAAATGAGAGAGAAAGCGAGAGAGGCAGAGAGAAAGAGAGTGAGCAGAGAGAGTGCAAAAGAAAGAGGTGGGAGCGCAAGAGAACAAAACAAATCTGGATAAATAAAAGAAAGCGAGGGAAAGTCAATGTGGAGAGTTTTGTTATTGTTGAGTGCTTGTGTTAACCTTCCCATTCTTTCCCGATGTAGCTGGTGCTTCCAGAATATTCCATCCATGGATTGTTCTGCATCATGTTCTTGTGCGCACAGGAATGGCTGACACTGGGTCTCAATATTCCCCTGCTCTTCTATAACCTTTGGAGGTGAGTCTGACAACGTCTTACTCCGATCAATTTACCAACATGTCAAGCAAATTTTATTAATGAGGTGCATAGATGGTCAACCTTGGCTCCAACAGGAGAACTCCATTTCCCATCCAGCAGCCAGCAGATTGAATTGCAAGGGAGTGATCACCAGGGAGAGAGAGATCACAGGGTAAAGAGATCACTGGGAGAAGAGAGATCGCTGGGGGAGAGAGATTGCCAGGGAGAGAGAGATCGCCGGTGGAAGAGAAATCACCAGAGAGAGAGATCGCCGGAGGGAAAGAAATCGCCAGGGAGAGAGAGAGATCGCGGTGGGGAGAGAGAGAGATCGCGGTGGGGAGAGAGAGATCGCGGTGGAGAGAGAGAGATCGCGGTGGAGAGAGAGAGATCGCGGTGGTGAGAGAGAGATCGCGGGGGGGAAAGAGATCGGGGGGGGGAAAGAGATCGGGGGGGGGAAAGAGATCGGGGGGGGGAAAGAGATCGGGGGGGGAAAGAGATCGCGGGGGGGGAAAGAGATCGCGGGGGGGGAAAGAGATCGCGGGGGGGGAAAGAGATCGCGGGGGGAAAGAGATCGCGGGGGGAAAGAGATCGCAGGGGGGAAAGAGATCGCAGGGGGGAAAGAGATCGCAGGGGGGAAAGAGATCGCAGGGGGGAAAGAGATCGCAGGGGGGAAAGAGATCGCAGGGGGGAAAGAGATCGCAGGGGGGAAAGAGATCGCAGGGGGGAAAGAGATCGCAGGGGGGAAAGAGATCGCAGGGGGGAAAGAGATCGCAGGGGGGAAAGAGATCGCAGGGGGGAAAGAGATCGCAGGGGGGAAAGAGATCGCAGGGGGGAAAGAGATCGCAGGGGGGAAAGAGATCGCAGGGGGGAAAGAGATCGCAGGGGGGAAAGAGATCGCAGGGGGGAAAGAGATCGCAGGGGGGAAAGAGATCGCAGGGGGGAAAGAGATCGCAGGGGGGAAAGAGATCGCAGGGGGGAAAGAGATCGCAGGGGGGAAAGAGATCGCAGGGGGGAAAGAGATCGCAGGGGGGAAAGAGATCGCAGGGGGGAAAGAGATCGCAGGGGGGAAAGAGATCGCAGGGGGGAAAGAGATCGCAGGGGGGAAAGAGATCGCAGGGGGGAAAGAGATCGCAGGGGGGAAAGAGATCGCAGGGGGGAAAGAGATCGCAGGGGGGAAAGAGATCGCAGGGGGGAAAGAGATCGCAGGGGGGAAAGAGATCGCAGGGGGGAAAGAGATCGCAGGGGGGAAAGAGATCGCAGGGGGGAAAGAGATCGCAGGGGGGAAAGAGATCGCAGGGGGGAAAGAGATCGCAGGGGGGAAAGAGATCGCAGGGGGGAAAGAGATCGCAGGGGGGAAAGAGATCGCAGGGGGGAAAGAGATCGCAGGGGGGAAAGAGATCGCAGGGGGGAAAGAGATCGCAGGGGGGAAAGAGATCGCAGGGGGGAAAGAGATCGCAGGGGGGAAAGAGATCGCAGGGGGGAAAGAGATCGCAGGGGGGAAAGAGATCGCAGGGGGGAAAGAGATCGCAGGGGGGAAAGAGATCGCAGGGGGGAAAGAGATCGCAGGGGGGAAAGAGATCGCAGGGGGGAAAGAGATCGCAGGGGGGAAAGAGATCGCAGGGGGGAAAGAGATCGCAGGGGGGAAAGAGATCGCAGGGGGGAAAGAGATCGCAGGGGGGAAAGAGATCGCAGGGGGGAAAGAGATCGCAGGGGGGAAAGAGATCGCAGGGGGGAAAGAGATCGCAGGGGGGAAAGAGATCGCAGGGGGGAAAGAGATCGCAGGGGGGAAAGAGATCGCAGGGGGGAAAGAGATCGCAGGGGGGAAAGAGATCGCAGGGGGGAAAGAGATCGCAGGGGGGAAAGAGATCGCAGGGGGGAAAGAGATCGCAGGGGGGAAAGAGATCGCAGGGGGGAAAGAGATCGCAGGGGGGAAAGAGATCGCAGGGGGGAAAGAGATCGCAGGGGGGAAAGAGATCGCAGGGGGGAAAGAGATCGCAGGGGGGAAAGAGATCGCAGGGGGGAAAGAGATCGCAGGGGGGAAAGAGATCGCAGGGGGGAAAGAGATCGCAGGGGGGAAAGAGATCGCAGGGGGGAAAGAGATCGCAGGGGGGAAAGAGATCGCAGGGGGGAAAGAGATCGCAGGGGGGAAAGAGATCGCAGGGGGGAAAGAGATCGCAGGGGGGAAAGAGATCGCAGGGGGGAAAGAGATCGCAGGGGGGAAAGAGATCGCAGGGGGGAAAGAGATCGCAGGGGGGAAAGAGATCGCAGGGGGGAAAGAGATCGCAGGGGGGAAAGAGATCGCAGGGGGGAAAGAGATCGCAGGGGGGAAAGAGATCGCAGGGGGGAAAGAGATCGCAGGGGGGAAAGAGATCGCAGGGGGGAAAGAGATCGCAGGGGGGAAAGAGATCGCAGGGGGGAAAGAGATCGCAGGGGGGAAAGAGATCGCAGGGGGGAAAGAGATCGCAGGGGGGAAAGAGATCGCAGGGGGGAAAGAGATCGCAGGGGGGAAAGAGATCGCAGGGGGGAAAGAGATCGCAGGGGGGAAAGAGATCGCAGGGGGGAAAGAGATCGCAGGGGGGAAAGAGATCGCAGGGGGGAAAGAGATCGCAGGGGGGAAAGAGATCGCAGGGGGGAAAGAGATCGCAGGGGGGAAAGAGATCGCAGGGGGGAAAGAGATCGCAGGGGGGAAAGAGATCGCAGGGGGGAAAGAGATCGCGGGGGGGAAAGAGATCGCGGGGGGGAAAGAGATCGCGGGGGGGAAAGAGATCGCGGGGGGGAAAGAGATCGCGGGGGGGAAAGAGATCGCGGGGGGGAAAGAGATCGCGGGGGGGAAAGAGATCGCGGGGGGGAAAGAGATCGCGGGGGGGAAAGAGATCGCGGGGGGGAAAGAGATCGCGGGGGGGAAAGAGATCGCGGGGGGGAAAGAGATCGCGGGGGGGAAAGAGATCGCGGGGGGGAAAGAGATCGCGGGGGGGAAAGAGATCGCGGGGGGGAAAGAGATCGCGGGGGGGAAAGAGATCGCGGGGGGGAAAGAGATCGCGGGGGGGAAAGAGATCGCGGGGGGGAAAGAGATCGCAGGGGGGAAAGAGATCGCAGGGGGGAAAGAGATCGCAGGGGGGAAAGAGATCGCAGGGGGGAAAGAGATCGCAGGGGGGAAAGAGATCGCAGGGGGGAAAGAGATCGCAGGGGGGAAAGAGATCGCAGGGGGGAAAGAGATCGCAGGGGGGAAAGAGATCGCAGGGGGGAAAGAGATCGCAGGGGGGAAAGAGATCGCAGGGGGGAAAGAGATCGCAGGGGGGAAAGAGATCGCAGGGGGGAAAGAGATCGCAGGGGGGAAAGAGATCGCAGGGGGGAAAGAGATCGCAGGGGGGAAAGAGATCGCAGGGGGGAAAGAGATCGCAGGGGGGAAAGAGATCGCAGGGGGGAAAGAGATCGCAGGGGGGAAAGAGATCGCAGGGGGGAAAGAGATCGCAGGGGGGAAAGAGATCGCAGGGGGGAAAGAGATCGCAGGGGGGAAAGAGATCGCAGGGGGGAAAGAGATCGCAGGGGGGAAAGAGATCGCAGGGGGGAAAGAGATCGCAGGGGGGAAAGAGATCGCAGGGGGGAAAGAGATCGCAGGGGGGAAAGAGATCGCAGGGGGGAAAGAGATCGCAGGGGGGAAAGAGATCGCAGGGGGGAAAGAGATCGCAGGGGGGAAAGAGATCGCAGGGGGGAAAGAGATCGCAGGGGGGAAAGAGATCGCAGGGGGGAAAGAGATCGCAGGGGGGAAAGAGATCGCAGGGGGGAAAGAGATCGCAGGGGGGAAAGAGATCGCAGGGGGGAAAGAGATCGCAGGGGGGAAAGAGAGGTCGCTAGAGAGAGAGATTTGCCGGGGGAGAGGGAGAGATTTGCCGGGGGAGAGGGAGAGATTGCCGGGGGAGAGGGAGAGATTGCCGGGGGAGAGGGAGAGATTGCCGGGGGAGAGGGAGAGATTGCCGGGGGAGAGGGAGAGATTGCCGGGGGAGAGGGAGAGATTGCCGGGGGAGAGGGAGAGATTGCCGGGGGAGAGGGAGAGATTGCCGGGGGAGAGGGAGAGATTGCCGGGGGAGAGGGAGAGATCGCCAGGGGGAGAGAGATCGCCAGGGGGAGAGAGATCGCCAGGGGGAGAGAGATCGCCAGGGGGAGAGAGATCGCCAGGGGGAGAGAGATCAACAGGGGGAGAGAGATCAACAGGGGGAGAGAGATCAACAGGGGGAGAGAGATCAACAGGGAGAGAGAGATCAACAGGGAGAGAGAGATCAACAGGGAGAGAGAGATCAACAGGGAGAGAGAGATCAACAGGGAGAGAGATCAACAGGGGGAGAGAGATTGCCGGGGGGAGAGAAATCAGAGAGAGAGATCGCCAGGGGGAGAGAGATCGCCAGGGGGGAAAGAGATCGCCAGGGGGGAAAGAGATCGCCAGGGGGGAAAGAGATCGCCAGGGAGAGAGAGAGCAACAGGGAGAGAGAGAGCAACAGGGAGAGAGAGAGCAACAGGGAGAGAGAGAGAGAGCAACAGGGAGAGAGAGAGAGAGCAACAGGGAGAGAGAGAGAGAGCAACAGGGAGAGAGATCGCCAGGGGGAGAGAGATCGCCAGGGGGAGAGAGATCGCCAGGGGGAGAGAGATCGCCAGGGGGAGAGAGATCGCCAGGGGGAGAGAGATCGCCAGGGGGAGAGAGATCAACAGGGGGAGAGAGATCAACAGGGGGAGAGAGATCAACAGGGGGAGAGAGATCAACAGGGGGAGAGAGATCAACAGGGGGAGAGAGATCAACAGGGGGAGAGAGATCAACAGGGGGAGAGAGATCAACAGGGGGAGAGAGATCAACAGGGGGAGAGAGATCAACAGGGAGAGAGAGATCAACAGGGGGAGAGAGATCAACAGGGGGAGAGAGATCAACAGGGGGAGAGAGATCAACAGGGGGAGAGAGATCAACAGGGGGAGAGAGATCAACAGGGGGAGAGAGATCAACAGGGGGAGAGAGATCAACAGGGGGAGAGAGATCAACAGGGGGAGAGAGATCAACAGGGGGAGAGAGATCAACAGGGGGAGAGAGATCAACAGGGGGAGAGATCAGCAGGGGGAGAGATCAACAGGGGGAGAGATCGCCCGGGAGAGAGAGATCGCCCGGGAGAGAGAGATCGCCAGGGAGAGAGCGATCGCCAGGGAGAGAGAGATCGCCAGGGAGAGAGAGATCGCCAGGGAGAGAGAGATCGCCAGGGAGAGAGAGCTCGCCCGGGAGGGAAAGATCGCCAGGGAGAGAGAACTCGCCCGGGAGGGAAAGATCGCCCGGGAGGGAAAGATCGCCCGGGAGGGAAAGATCGCCCGGGAGAGAGATCTCGCCCGGGAGGGAGAGATCGCCAGTGGGAGAGAGCTCGCCCGGGAGGGAGAGATCGCCAGTGGGAGAGAGCTCGCCCGGGAGGGAGAGAGATCGCCCGGGAGAGAGAGAGATCGCCCGGGAGAGAGAGAGATCGCCCGGGAGAGAGAGAGATCGCCAGGGAGAGAGAGATCGCCAGGGAGAGAGAGATCGCCAGGGAGAGAGAGATCGCCAGGGAGAGAGAGCTCGCCCGGGAGGGAAAGATCGCCAGGGAGAGAGAACTCGCCCGGGAGGGAAAGATCGCCCGGGAGAGAGATCTCGCCCGGGAGGGAGAGATCGCCAGTGGGAGAGAGCTCGCCCGGGAGGGAGAGAGATCGCCCGGGAGGGAGAGAGATCGCCCGGGAGGGAGAGAGATCGCCCGGGAGGGAGAGAGATCGCCCGGGAGAGAGAGAGATCGCCCGGGAGAGAGAGATCGCCCGGGGAGAGAGAGATCGCCCGGGGAGAGAGAGATCGCCCGGGGAGAGAGAGATCTCCCGGGGAGAGAGAGATCGCCCGGGGAGAGAGAGATCGCCAGGGGAGAGAGAGATCGCCAGGGGAGAGAGAGATCGCCAGGGGAGAGAGCTCGCCCGGGAGGGAGAGAGATCGCCCGGGAGAGAGATCGCCCGGGAGAGAGAGAGATCGCCCGGGAGAGAGAGAGATCGCCAGGGAGAGAGAGATCGCCAGGGAGAGAGAGATCGCCAGGGAGAGAGATCGCCCGGGAGAGAGATCGCCCGGGAGAGAGATCGCCCGGGAGAGAGAGAGATCGCCCGGGAGAGAGAGAGATCGCCAGGGAGAGAGAGATCGCCAGGGAGAGAGAGATCGCCAGGGAGAGAGAGATCGCCAGGGAGAGAGAGATCACCAGGGAGAGAGAGCTCGCCCGGGAGGGAAAGATCGCCCGGGAGAGAGATCTCGCCCGGGAGGGAGAGATCGCCAGTGGGAGAGAGATCGCCCGGGAGGGAGAGAGATCGCCCGGGAGAGAGAGAGATCGCCCGGGAGAGAGAGAGATCGCCCGGGAGAGAGAGAGATCGCCCGGGAGAGAGAGAGATCGCCCGGGGAGAGAGAGATCGCCCGGGGAGAGAGAGATCGCCAGGGGAGAGAGAGATCGCCAGGGGAGAGAGAGATCGCCAGGGGAGAGAGAGATCGCCCGGGAGGGAGAGATCGCCCGGGAGGGAGAGATCGCCAGTGGGAGAGAGATCGCCAGGGGGAGAGAGATCGCCAGGGGGAGAGAGATCGCCAGGGGGAGAGAGGTCGCCAGGGGGAGAGAGGTCGCCAGGGGGAGAGAGGTCGCCAGGGGGAGAGAGGTCGCCAGGGGGAGAGAGGTCGCCAGGGGGAGAGAGGTCGCCCGGGAGGGAGAGAGATCGCCAGGGGGAGAGAGATCGCCAGGGAGAGAGAGATCGCCAGGGAGAGAGATTGCAGGGGGAGTGAAAGAGATCGCGAAGGAGAGACCCCAGGGAGAGAGATCTTTGTGGGAGAGATCATTGGCAAGGGAGATTGTGTGAAGTCATACAGTCATAAAATCATTATGGCACAGAAGGAGGCCATTCAACCTATCGTGTCAAAGCTGGCTCTCTCTAGAAATACCCAGTCAGTCCCATTCCTCCACTCTACCCCAGTAGCCCTGCAAGTTTACTTCCCTCAAGTGCTCATCCATTTTGCTTCCACCACCCTATGGCTGTGAGTTCCAGGTCATTACCACTCACTACGTAAAAAAAAGTTCTTCCTCATATCCCCCCCCTGCATCTTTTGCCCAAAATCTTGAATCTGTGTACCCTAGTGCTTGTACGATCAGCTAATGGGAACAGATTTTCTTTATCTACCTAATCTAAATCTGTCATAATCTTGTACACCTCTATCAAACTTGCCCTCAATCTCCTCTGTTCCAAGAACAACCCCAGTTTCTCCAAGCTAACCTTGTAGCTAAAATTCCCCATCCCTGGAACCATTCTGGTAAATCTCCTCTACACCCTCTCAAGGACCCTCACATCCATCCTAAAGTGTGGTGACCAGAACTGAATGCAACTGTAGGGAAGGCAGTGGTGTAGTGGTAATATATATATATATATATATATATATATATATGTATAGCTGAGTAATCCACAGGCCCCGACCAATGCTCAATGGACATGGGTTAGAAACCCACCATGGCAGATGTGAAATTTAAATTCAATTAATAAAAATCTTCAATTAAAAGCTGCTCTAATGGTGACCATGAAACCATTGTAAAAATCCATCTGGTTCACTAATGTCCTTTAAGGAAGAAAATCTGCTGTCCTTACCTGGTCTGGTCTACATGTGACCCCAGATCCACAGTAATGTGGCTGACTCTTAAATGTTCTTTGAAATGGCCTTGCCACTCAGTTCAAGGGCAATTAGGGATGGGCAACAAATGCTTACCTTGCCGGTGACGTCTACATCCATGAATGAATAAAAAAAAGCTCTAGTTGTGGCCAAACCAGAGTTTTATAAAGATTCAGCATAACCTCCCTCAAAGAATTAGGCTTTAAGGAGACGAGGGATGTGGAGAGGGGTGTGGGATATACAGAGGAAATTTCAAAGAAGTAAATCCCACCGGGTGTTTCTGGCCTTTGTATGTTGCAGATATTTTCACAGTCCCACGGACAGTAATGAGTTAATGTACGATCCAGCGACAGTGATGAATGATGAGACACTCAACTACTGCCAGAAGGAGGCTTGGTGCAAGATGTCCTTCTACCTAATGTCCTTTTTCTACTATCTGTACTGGTAAGGATGCATCTCATTGAGTCATACAGTGATTGAAAAGAGCTAGGCTGTGGGGCTTGGACCGTGTGGGGAGGGTGCAAGATGGGCTGCACAGATGACTGGGAATTGGAAAGTATGTCACGGAGTTAGTGTAAAGTGGGGAATATACGCACTCTTCATGGAAATGAGTTAGGAGCAGGCACAGTTTAGTTTCCTGGAATGAATATTAGCACCATTCTGTCAACCAAACAACTGGAAGTGTAGGCAGGATTTGTGGTTTTACGGCAAACAGAGTATCCAAACCCATTGCTGAAATACAGCAAATAGTCCCTGAACTCATGAACAAAACTACTGCAGCGTATCCAAATCCATTGCCAAACTACAGTAAATACTCTCCAAATTCATGACCCAAACTACAGAAGCAGTCTCCAAACCCATGACTAAACTCCTGAAAACAGAGTCTCCGAACTCATGACCCAAATTACAGCAGAGTCTCCGAAAACATGAACAAACTACAGCAGAGTCTCGAACTTGTTATTAAACTATAGCAAAAAAAGTGTCTGAACTTTTGATTAAACTTTAATAAACAGTCTTTGAACTCATAATTAAACTACAGCAAACAAAATCGACGAACCCATGACCAAAACTACAGCAAACAGAGTCAACGGACCCATGGCCAAACTACAACAGAGTCTCTGAAAGCATGGCCAAACTACAGCAAACACAGTCTCCAAACCCATGGCCAAACTACAACAGAGTCTCTGAAAGCATGGCCAAACTACAGCAAACACAGTCTCCAAACCCATGGCCAAACTACAACAGAGTCTCTGAAAGCATGGCCAAACTACAGCAAACACAGTCTCCAAACCCATGGCCAAACTACAGCAGAGTCACCAAACTCATGATGAGATCTACAGCAAACAAATTCTCTGAGCTCATGACCTTACCTACAGCAAATGAGTCTCTGAAAGCATGACCCAAAATGACAGCAAAGTGTCTCCGACCTCATGATCAAAACTATAACAGAGTCTCCAAATTCACGAAGAAGTTTGGGAGGAGGTTCCTGTGGATCATAAACACCAGCATTGACCAGTTGTGCATTAGGTCCTGTTGCTGTGTTGTAAAATTCTATGTAAATATGACCATGAAAGTAAAGCTTATCCTGTGGATTTTCTGTTTCCTCCCACAGTATGATTGACACATTGGTCAGCATTTAACCAGGACGACGCAGAGGCAGAGTGCAAAAAAATCCAGCAAAAGGCAGAGACAGAGAGACTCTCACATTGCAGATACTGAATTCAAACCTCGCCCCATCCCTTACTGCATCCTCACCAAACAATGGAGCAGCAGGTCAGAAACAGTCATTCGTTACCTCAACAGCCATCAGTGGAAGGGTGAAGAGAAAGGACTGAATGGGAGCTGACTCCTGCACTTGACACGTCTGCCTCGTTAATGGATGTACAGTGTTAAAGTTTACAATTCTTTAAGCAGCTGTGAATTCTGTCTGATTGTTTTATATATCCATTTATGTACAGAGATGTCTGTCCATCAGGACCTCTTTCTGTGAGGGAGATCACATCCTCGGGACCCCTTTCAGTGAGGGAATTGCTCTTTTAGGATCCCTTTCAGTGAGGTGAGTCACTCCATCGGGACCCCTGTCTGAAGGAGTGTCTCCATTGGGACCCCTTTCAGTGAGGTGAGTCTCTCCATCGGGACCCCTGTCTGAAGGAGTGTCTCCATTGGGACCCCTTTCAGTGAGGTGAGTCTCTCCATCGGGACCCCTGTCTGAAGGAGTGTCTCCATTGGGACCCCTTTCAGTGAGGTGAGTCTCTCCATCGGGACCCCTGTCTGAAGGAGTGTCTCCATTGGGACCCCTTTCAGTGAGGTGAGTCTCTCCATCGGGACCCCTGTCTGAAGGAGTGTCTCCATAGGGACCCCTTTCAGTGAGGTGAGTCTCTCCATCGGGACCCCTGTCTGAAGGAGTGTCTCCATAGGGACCCCTTTCAGTGAGGTGAGTCTCTCCATCGGGACCCCTGTCTGAAGGAGTGTCTCCATAGGGACCCCTTTCAGTGAGGTGAGTCTCTCCATCGAGACCCCTGTCTGAAGGAGTGTCTCCATAGGGATCCCTTTCAGTGAGGTGAGTCTCTCCATCGGGACCCCTGTCTGAAGGAGTGTCTCCATAGGGACCCCTTTCAGTGAGGTGAGTCTCTCCATCGGGACCCCTGTCTGAAGGAGTGTCTCCATTGGGACCCCTTTCAGTGAGGTGAGTCTTTTTTTTAATTTCCAAAATATACTTTATTCATAAAAATCTGTAAAAATTACATTGCCAAACAGTTTCCAAACAGCACCAAAAAATACAAACATTGCAAGGGAGATCAGTTTCCTTCAATACTGTCATGAGTTTCTTCCCAACCCTTCCATTTCACAATTGTCATGTCAATTACAGTTTTACATTTACAGCAATTGAGAATATTAACGATACAATTCGAGGGGTTTCCCATGGATCCAGCCCCTCAGTCCAGCTTGGTGGGGGAACCTTACTTACACTGTGGTCTTTCCCCATTGAGCCTTTGCTGCGGCTGCCCCAAGCTTTAGTGCGTCCCTCAGCACGTAGTCCTGGACCTTGGAATGTGCCAGTCTGCAACATTTGGTGGTGGACAACTCTTTGCGCTGGAAGACCAGCAAGTTTCGGGCAGACCAAAGGGCGTCTTTCACCGAATTGATAGTCCTCCAGTAGCAGTTGATGTTTGTCTCGGTGTGCGTCCCTGGGAACAGCCCGTAGAGCACAGACTCCTGTGTTACAGAGCTGCTTAGGATGAACCTTGACAAAAACCACTGCATCTCTTTCCACACCTGCTTTGCAAAGGCACATTCCAGGAGGAGGTGGGCGACCGTCTCTTCCCCACCACAGCCAACGCGGAGGCACTGTGCGGAGGGGGCGAGACTTCGGGTGTGCATGAAGGATCTGACAGGGAGGGCCCTTCTCACCACCAGCCAAGCTACGTCTTGGTGCTTGTTTGAAAGTTCTGGTGATGAGGCATTCCGCCAAATGACTTTGACGGTCTGCTCGGGGAACCATCCGACAGGATCCACCGTTTCCTTTTCCCGTAGGGCCTTGAGGACATTCCGTGCAGACCACTGCCTGATGGACCGGTGGTCAAAGGTGTTTTCCCGCAGAAACTGCTCCATGAAGGATAGGTGGTACGGCACCGCCCAACTGCATGGAGTGTTCCGCGGCAATGTGACCAGGCCCATCCTTCGCAACACCGGGGACAGATAGAACCTCAGCACGTCGTGACACTTGGAGTTTGCGTACTGGGGATCTACACACAGCTTGATGCAGCCGCACACGAAGGTGGTCATCAGGATGAGGGCCACGTTGGGTACATTTTTCCCGCCCTTGACCAGAGATTTGAACATCGTGTCCCTCCGGACCCGGTCCATTTTAGATCCCCAGACGAAGCGGAAAATGGCTCGGGTGACTGCCACGGCGCAGGAGTGGGGTATGGGCCAGACCTGCGCCACGTAGAGCAACAACGTGAGTGCCTCGCACCTGATGACCAGGTTCTTACCCACAATGGAGAGAGATCGCTGCCCCCACATGCCCAACTTTTGTCGTACCTTGGCTACTCGCTCCTCCCATGTTTTGGTGCACGCCCCGGCCCTTCCGAACCATATCCCCAGCACCTTCAGGTAATCTGACCTGACGGTGAAGGGGACAAAGGATCGGTCAGCCCAGTTGCCAAAGAACATGGCCTCGCTCTTGCCGTGGTTAACTTTGGCTCCCGAGGCCAGTTCGAACTGGTCGCAGATGCTCATCAGTCTGCGCACGGACAGCGGATCTGAGAAGAAAACGGCGACGTCATCCATGTACAGGGAGGTTTTGACCCGAGTGCCTCCGCTGCCTGGGATTGTCACCCCTCTTATGCTCGCATCCTTCCTAATAGACTCAGCAAAGGGTTCAATACAGCAAACAAACAAGACCGGGGACAGAGGGTAGCCCTGTCTGACTTCAGATTTGATCGGGAAACTTTCAGATTCCCACCCGTTGATTGAGACTGCGCTACTGATGTTTGTGTAGAGCAGTTGGATCCAATTGCAGATTCCCTCCCCAAACCCCATTTTGGAAAGCACGTCCATCATGTAGGTGTGCGATATCCTGTCAAAAGCCTTCTCCTGGTCCAGGCTGATGAGGCAGGTGTCCACCCTCCTGTCCCGTACGTAGGCGATCGTATCCCTGAGTAGCGCGAGACTATCAGAGATCTTCCTGCCGGGTACAGTACAGGTCTGATCGGGGTGAATCACCAACTCCAGAGCAGACTTGACTCGACTGGCTATGACTTTGGACAGAATCTTGTAATCAACAGTGAGGTGAGTCTGTCCATCGGGACCCCTTTCAGTGAGGTGAGTCTCTCCATCGGGGCCCCTTTCAGGTGAGTCTCTCCATCGGGACCTCTTTCAGTGAAGGAGTCTCTCCATTGGGACCCCTTTCAGTGAGGTGAGTCTCTCCATCGGGACCCCTTTCAGGTGAGTCTCTCCATCGGGACCCCTTTCAGGTGAGTCTCTCCATTGGGACCCCTTTCAGTGAAGTAGTCTCTCCATCGGGACCTCTTTCAGGTGAGTCTCTCCATTGGGACCCCTTTCAGTGAAGGAGTCTCTCCATCGGGACCTCTTTCAGTGAGGCGAGTCTCTCCATCGGGACCCCTTTCAGGTGAGTCTCTCCATCGGGACCCCTTTCAGTGAAGGAGCCTTTCCATCGGGACCCCTTTCAATGATGGAGTCTCTCCATCGGGACCCCTTTCAATGAGGGAGCCTTTCCATCAGGACCCCTTTCTGGTGAGTCTCTCCATCAGGACCTCTTTCAGTGAGGGAGCCTCTCCATCAGGACCCATTTCAGTGAGGGAGCCTTTCCATCGGGACCCCTTTCAATGACGGAGTCTCTCCATCGGGACCCCTTTCAGTGAGGGAGCCTTTCCATCAGGACCCCTTTCAGTGAGGGAGCCTTTCCATCGGGACCCCTTTCAATGATGGAGTCTCTCCATCGGGACCCCTTTCAGTGAGGGTGCCTTTCCATTGGGACCCCTTTCAATGACGGAGTCTCTCCATCGGGACACCTTTCAGTGAAGGAGTCTCTCCATCGGGACCTCTTTCAGTGAGGGAGCCTTTCCATCAGGACCCCTTTCTGGTGAGTCTCTCCATCGGGACCTCTTTCAGTGAGGGAGCCTCTCCATCAGGACCCCTTTCAGTGAGGGAGCCTTTCCATCGGGACCCCCTTTCAATGACGGAGTCTCTCCATCGGGACCTCTTTCAGTGAGGGAGCCTTTCCATCGGGACCCCTTTCAATGACGGAGTCTCTCCATCGGGACCTCTTTCAGTGAGGGAGCCTTTCCATCAGGACCCCTTTCTGGTGAGTCTCTCCATCGGGACCTCTTTCAGTGAGGGAGCCTTTCCATCAGGACCCCTTTCTGGTGAGTCTCTCCATCGGGCCCTCTTTCAGTGAGGGAGCCTCTCCATCAGGACCCCTTTCAGTGAGGGAGCCTTTCCATCGGGACCCCTTTCAATGAAGGAGTCTCTCCATCGGGACCTCTTTCAGTGAGGTGAGTCTCCATCGAGACCCCTTTCAGTGAGGTGAGTCTCCATCGGGACCCCTTTCTGTGAGGGAGCCTCTCCATCGGGACCCCTTTCTGTGAGGGAGCCTCTCCATCAACACCCCTTTCGGTGAAGGAGCCTCTCCATCAGGACCCCTTTCAGTGAAGGAGTCTCTCCATCAGGTCCCCTTTCTGTGAGGGAGCCTCTCCATGAGGACCCCTTTCGGTGAAGGAGTCTCTCCATCAGGTCCCCTTTCTGTGAGGGAGCCTCTCCATCAGGACCCCTTTCGGTGAAGGAGTCTCTCCATCAGGACCCCTTTCAGTGAGGGAGCCTCTCCATCGGGACCCCTTTCAGTGAGGGAGCCTCTCCATCAGACCCCTTTCGGTGAAGGAGTCTCTCCATCAGGACCCCTTTCAGTGAGGGAGCCTCTCCATCGGGACCCCTTTCAGTGAGGTGAGTCTCTTTAGTGGGATCCCTTTCAGTGATGGGATTCTGTGTCCCAGGCCCTCTTCCTTCGATCATTTGGAAAATGCCTGGTGTATGCTTTCATTGTGTTTCTGTTTAAACAATGGAGGTTAATGAGATCCTTGGATTCTGAACAGAAATAAGTTGTTGCAAGATCCAAAGAGGTGAGAGTGAGTCTTTATAACTAACAAAAGTGTCCAACAGTGAGGCTTCACTTCAAAGGGGGTCCAGATGGCGTGATTCCTCTTCAAAGGGGGTCCGACAGTGAGACTCCTCTTCAAAGGGGGTTGAGATGGTGAGATTCCTCTTCAAAGGGGGTCCGGATGGAGAAACTGCCCTTCAAAGGGGGTCCGACAATGAGACTCCTCTACAAAGGGGGCCCGACAGTGGACTCCTCTTCAAAGGGGGTCCAGATGGAGAGATTGCCCTTCAAAGGGGGTCCGACAGAGAGATTCCTCTTCAAAGGGGGTCTGACAGTGAGACTCCTCTTCAAAGGGAGCCCATCCGACAGTGAGACCCTCTTCAAAGAAGGTCCAGCAGCGAGATTTCTCTTCAAAGGGGAGTCCGTCCGACAGCGAGATTCCTCTTCAAAGGTGGTCCGACAGTGAGACACCTCTTCAAAGGGAGTCCGACAGTGAGACTGCTCTTCAAAGGTGGTCCGACAGTGAGACACCTCTTCAAAGGGGCTCCGCCAGTGAGACTCCTATCCAGAATTCAGCAGTTACAGAGCTCAGCTAAGTCTTGACGGGCCGAGGGTGAAGGTGCAGAGGGTCTGTGATGGGGAGTATTGAATACTTTATGTGGAATCGAAGCACACAGGCACCAAGATAGAAAAAGCCTGTAATACTGAATGGAATGATTTAATTGTGTTGGAAAGGTTGAGCCTGGAGGAGGAGATTTACTGGAATGGGGATGAAGGACTTCAGTAACATGGAGAGATTGGTGAAGTGGTTAGGGGAGGTTTTAGGGATGTTTAAAGTCATGGCAGGTTTTGATAGCGGAAATAAGGAAAACTGTTTCCAGTGGCAGAAGAGTCAGTAACCAGCAGACACAGAATTAAGGATACTGGCCAAAGAACCAGATGGTGATAAACATTTTTTTCACACAGTGTTGTTGTGATCTGGAATGCATTGCCAGAAAGGGCGGTGGAAGCAGATTCAGTAACAACTTTCAAAAGGGAATTGGAGAAATACTGCAAGGGGAAAGATTTGCAGGGCTATGGGGAAAGAGCAGCGGCGTGGGATTAATTGGACAGCTTTTTTCCAATCATATCTCACAGGCTCAATTGTGTTCCACATTGTGAAGCAGAACATTTTCAGGTGGCTGATTCAATCAGATTGAAATATAGAATTGTTCACTGGTTGAACCTAACACTTCAAGGGAATGGGTAAGGTTCCTTTTACTGGTAGGCTGAGGGCCCATCTGTTGAGTTCGGGGGGGGGGGGTCTTCACTGGGCTCAAATGGAACATTTGCCCCTCCCCACAACACAGCACAGTAATGGTAGTGTTAGACATGGCAAGATTGCCCCAAAAGAAGTCCTTCAATCATGGTGGGGAATAGAAGGTGTGAGAGGCTGGGGCTCAAAGCCTGCAAGCTGCCTCTCTCACCGTGCACCCTCCACACACCTAACACACCCTCCACTCACCACTCACCACCCACCCCCCACCCCCCCCCACCCCCCCCACCGTGTCACAAGGAGAAATCCATTGGATGGCTCCAGCTAAGCTGTTTCCAAGCTCAGAACAGCAAATCACAGTGGAATTAAACTGTCCATTAAACAGGATTTTATGCCTATGCTGCTCTGAAACTACCCATATTTGCCAAAGCAATATACCGAAAGGTTCCTGTGCCATTCTGAAGTTGATTAGGGAACAATGTTATATTAAGAGCATTTTAGAGCCTGAGGAAGACCAGTTCTTTTTTATACTGCTTTCGATATTAGTGATATGTTTAGTTTCATACCAGTGACCAAGCACTGGGATAGTCTTACAAGCATTGTGATTCTGGTGAAGAGTGTACATGAGGTGTACATCATACTGACACTTTTAAAGAGCAGATGCACTGGTGATGGTCCTGTCTTAAAGAGTTTACACACAAATCTGAGTGAAATGATTGATGTGTTTAAGTATTCTTGTAGAGGAGACTTGTAATATACTCTGACAAATAAACTTTACATACAGGTGACCTGTATGTGCCTGAATGTGACCTCAAGCCTGAACTTTAAAGCTTTGGTTACTATGGTATGATTTTAACTCAAAATTGTTTGAATCAAAGGGTAGAAGCGCAGTACGGGCAAAAGAAAATTGGCAGCAGGTTTTACACTCTAAACGATTTGCTTTTCCATCAGTTGTATTTCCAACTACCTTCAACTTCTTCGATGACCTTCTCTTCACTTCTTTCTTTCTTTTTTCTTTTGGGCCTCCTTATCTCGAGAGACAATGGATACGCGCCTGGAGGTGGTCAGTGGTTTGTGAAGCAGCGCCTGGAGTGGCTATAAAGGCCAATTCTGGAGTGACAGGCTCTTCCACAGGTGCTGCAGAGAAATTTGTTTGTTGGGGCTGTTGCACAGTTGGCTCTCCCCTTGCGCCTCTGTCTTTTTTCCTGCCAACTACTAAGTCTCTTCGACTCGCCACAATTTAGCCCTGTCTTTATGGCTGCCCGCCAGCTCTGGCGAATGCTGGCAACTGACTCCCACGACTTGTGATCAATGTCACACGATTTCATGTCGCGTTTGCAGACGTCTTTATAACGGAGACATGGACGGCCGGTGGGTCTGATACCAGTGGCGAGCTCGCTGTACAATGTGTCTTTGGGGATCCTGCCATCTTCCATGCGGCTCACATGGCCAAGCCATCTCAAGCGCCGCTGACTCAGTAGTGTGTATAAGCTGGGGGTGTTGGCCGCTTCAAGGACTTCTGTGTTGGAGATATAGTCCTGCCACCTGATGCCAAGTATTCTCCGAAGGCAGCGAAGATGGAATGAATTGAGACGTCGCTCTTGGCTGGCATACGTTGTCCAGGCCTCGCTGCCGTAGAGCAAGGTACTAAGGACACAGGCCTGATACACTCGGACTTTTGTGTTCCGTGTCAGTGCGCCATTTTCCCACACTCTCTTGGCCAGTCTGGACATAGCAGTGGAAGCCTTACCCATGCGCTTGCTGATTTCTGCATCTAGAGACAGGTTACTGGTGATAGTTGAGCCCAGGTAGGTGAACTCTTGAACCACTTCCAGAGCGTGGTCGCCAATATTGATGGATGGAGCATTTCTGACATCCTGCCCCATGATGTTCGTTTTCTTGAGGCTGATGGTTAGGCCAAATTCATTGCAGGCAGACGCAAACCTGTCGATGAGACTCTGCAGGCATTCTTCAGTGTGAGATGTTAAAGCAGCATCGTCAGCAAAGAGGAGTTCTCTGATGAGGACTTTCCGTACTTTGGACTTCGCTCTTAGACGGGCAAGGTTGAACAACCTGCCCCCTGATCTTGTGTGGAGGAAAATTCCTTCTTCAGAGGATTTGAACGCATGTGAAAGCAGCAGGGAGAAGAAAATCCCAAAAAGTGTGGGTGCGAGAACACAGCCCTGTTTCACACCACTCAGGATAGGAAAGGGCTCTGATGAGGAGCCACCATGTTGAATTGTGCCTTTCATATTGTCATGGAATGAGGTGATGATACTTAGTAGCTTTGGTGGACATCCGATCTTTTCTAGTAGTCTGAAGAGACCACGTCTGCTGACGAGGTCAAAGGCTTTGGTGAGATCAATGAAAGCAATGTAGAGGGGCATCTGTTGTTCACGGCATTTCTCCTGTATCTGACGAAGGGAGAACAGCATGTCAATAGTCGATCTCTCTGCACGAAAGCCACACTGTGCCTCAGGGTAGACGCGCTCGGCCAGCTTCTGGAGCCTGTTCAGAGCGACTCGAGCAAAGACTTTCCCCACTATGCTGAGCAGGGAGATTCCACGGTAGTTGTTGCAGTCACCGCGGTCACCTTTGTTTTTATAGAGGGTGATGATGTTGGCATCGCGCATGTCCTGGGGTACTGCTCCCTCGTCCCAGCACAGGCATAGCAGTTCATGTAGTGCTGAGAGTATAGCAGGCTTGGCACTCTTGATTATTTCAGGGGTAATGCTGTCCTTCCCAGGGGCTTTTCCGCTGGCTAGGGAATCAATGGCATCACTGAGTTCCGATTTGGTTGGCTGTATGTCCAGCTCATCCATGACTGGCAGAGGCTGGGCTGCATTGAGGGCAGTCTCAGTGACAGCATTCTCCCTGGAGTACAGTTCTAGGTAGTGCTCAACCCAGCGGTCCATCTGTTTGCGTTGGTCAGTGATTATGTCCCCCGATTTAGATTTGAGGGGGGTGATCTTCTTGATGGTTGGCCCAAGAGCTCTCTTCATGCCATCATACATTCCTCTGATGTTTCCGGTGTCTGAGGCCAGCTGAATATGACTGCATAGGTGTTGCCAGTAGTCGTTTGCGCAACGCCTAGCTGTTCTTTGTGCAGTACTTCTGGCTGCTTTAAGTGCTGCGGATGTTAAATCGCTGGGGGCTTTCTTGTAGTTCAAAAGTGCAATGCGCTTAGCGGCTATGACAGGTTCCAGCTCTTCATTATGAGATTGAAACCAGTCTGCATTTCTCTTCGCACTTTTGCCGTAGGTGGTCAAAGCTGACTCATAGATGGCGTCTCTGATGTGGGCCCACTTGGTCTCAGCATCCCCTGTGGGAGTGTTTTGAAGGGCTGTTACAAGTGAATTTAGAAATTTTTGTAACAGCTGTGGGTGAGAAATTCTGCTCGTGTTGATGCGCGGGTGGCCCTTCTGCTTGGAATGATGCAACTTCTTTGGTCTGAGTCTAACCTTGCTGCACACCAGGGAGTGGTCGGTGTCGCAGTCCGCACTGTGGAAGCTGCGTGTGATTTGAACACTGTTTAAGGCGGCTCGCCTTGTGACAATGAGGTCTAGCTGGTGCCAACGACGTGATCTTGGGTGCCTCCATGAAACCTGGTGACAGGGTTTAGTGTGAAAGAACGAGTTGGTGATGCAGAGGTTATGATAGGTACACAACTCAAGCAGTCTCTGCCCGTTCTCATTCATCCTTCCAACGCCATAGCGCCCAAGGCAGGAGGGCCATGAGTCATGGTCGGCCCCAACCCTGGCATTAAAGTCCCCCAGCAGGAATAGGTGTTCGGTGTTGGGGATGCTGCTAATGATGTTATGGAGTTGTTCATAGAACTGGTCTTTAGCTTCAGGTGCGGAGCAGAGTGTTGGAGCATAGATGCTGAGTAGGTGTACTGGACCAGAGGTGGTGAGCAGTCGGATGGACAGTATGCGTTCCGAGCCATTTGAGGGAGGCTCTATCATGCTGAGCAAGGAGTTTCTGATGGCGAAGCCCACTCCATGCTGTCTTGGTTCTTCAGGATCCCTGCCTTGCCAGAAGAAGGTGTAGTCTTGCTCTGCTAGAGAGCCACTGGCGGGGAGGCGAGTCTCCTGAAGTGCTGCAATGTCCACATTGAATCTACTGAGCTCGTTGTTAATGATGGCGGTCTTCCGAGAATCGTTGATTTGTGTAAGGTCTTGCGACAGGCCAGGACACATAGTTCTGACGTTCCAGCTTGCAAAGCGAAGGGCTGGTACCTTCTTTCCTTTTTTCATGTTGTTTGGTGCGGTGTATCAGTCCACCTTTCGGGCAATGACCCTGAGCTCCAAGCACCCATTGAAGCAGGCAGATTGTGGCGGGACAGAACCTTATTGACCGGGGGCTGCCCGGTTTGAGGCGGGCGGTAGCTGTCCAGTGAGGTGCAATGACCTCTCCCACCGACAAAGGCAACCCGTGGCGCCCAGTTTCTACGCCAATTTATCTGGACTTATAACCCGTAACTGCTGCCTTCCGTGTTGTTTTAGTCGCTGTGAGGCAACTATGGAGTGACCTCTCCATGGCGCATGCCTGGGCAAATTTATGGAGGTTGAGAGTTGCCCAATCGTCAAAACCCCCCTCTCGGCCTTTCTGGTGGGGTCCAAAGGAGTGCAGGACACGACGTTTGGCACCAGTATGGTTGCAGGAACTGCCGGAAACATGCCAAAGGTGACACATGACCGCCTACGGGGTTCCGCTCCGGATTTTCTGTTCGGGTTTACTCCCTTAGCCTTGGTCTCTCCCGAGACGCCCACAAGGCAGTGGGGTTGTTGGGGCCCCTACACAGGTGTAGGATGGTGCCGGTGGGAGGAGGGGATGCAAGGGGGAGGGGTAGAGGGAGGGGGTGGGGTGCAGGGGAAGGGGGTGCGGGGTGAAGATGGTGCGAGGGGGGGGCGGGCTGGGACGGGGTTGTGAGGGGGTGAGCTGAGAGGGTGGAGCAGGGAAGGGGACGGGGGTGGAAGGGGGGTAAAGGGGGGGGGGAGGGGGGGTGGAATCTGGTGCAGGTAATAAGCCATTTCCTCAGTGCCCACCATCGACGTCCGGAAAGCTCATCCACGTCCTTCGGGAGGTGAAGCATCATTTGGCAGACTTAGAGGTGATTACATTTGCTAAGGGTTTTTTTTTGCAGTGGTTTAAATAAAGGCATGTAGCATTGCCGACAGTGCGCTGCAGATGCTCTCCGAGCCATCTCCCGCGGGCGCTTTGAAGTTGCGGCCGGGGGGGCCGTTCGTGGATGTTTTGGGTGTTCGGGGCACCTTTTCACAGGACTTCTCTCGGGTCCCGCAGCTCCTTCTTCACCTCAATGGACTTACCGCATGCCGTGGCTGCAGACACTCTGGACTGTGAAGACAGCAGGATCGGAGATTGAAGTATCGGCAGCTGTGCTCGTCAATTTCATCCGGATCAATTTCATTGAGAAAACAAAGAGCAGGTGTGGCTGGGGGAGGGCAGTGGGCCCAGGTAACATACACTAAACTAACTGTTAACTTTTAGATAGGGCTAAAATGAACTGATTTAAAGAGCCAGGGGAATTTAAACAGTTTAAGAGGGCAGATTGGGGGAGAAAACGTTAGGGATGGGAGCAGATGGCCATGGATAGAGTTGAACAGCAAGGGAGCTTCCAGCCCAGGAGCCATCTTCACTATAAGGTCAGAAATGGGACTGTTCACTGACTGCACAGTGTTCAGTACAATTTTCAACTCCTCAGATAATGAATCATGCAGCAAAATCTGGACAACATTCAGACTTGGGCTGATAAGTAGCAAGTAACATTTGTACCGCGCAAGCATCGAGCAATGACCATCTCCAGCCAGAGAGAATCAGACAACCTCCCATTGACATTCAACGGCATTATCATTGCTGAATCCCCATCAACATCCTGGGGATTACCATTGATCAGAACCTGAACTGGACCAGCCATATAAATACTGTAGTTACAAGAGCAGGTCAGAGGCTGAGAATTATGCAGTGAGTAACTCACCTTCTGACCAATGTTCTATCTAAGCTGTGTGACTGCACAATAACCTGAAATTTCTCGCACAGGCCACACACAAATCAGCCCCTTTAGTTTACTGCATGTGCGCGGTTGTGCAATAAATTTATAGGAGCCACACACTTAAATAAATAGCCCACACACTCCAAAAAAACAATTAGAGGGTACGTTGCTCCTGACACTCAGAAGTAAAACCTACTGGGACAGGAAATACTGACCAGGGCAGGTAATATCCATTGGGAAAGGGAATATACACTGGAAATGCCCACTGGGACAGGGAATCAGCAAACTTGGATATATGGTTTTCTATCCCTCATCTAACTTGTTAATAAGTTGAGGCCCCAACAGATCCCTGTGGGACACCAAGAGTCACATCCTGCCAATTATTGTCCCTACCCATTATCCCTACTCTCTGTCTCCTGTCACTCAGCCAATTTCCTAACCAGGTCAGTAATTTGCCTTCAATTCCATGAGCTCTGACTTTAGCTAAGTCACTATGAGGGACTTTATTAAATGCCTTATGGAAGTTCATAGAAATAACATCCACAGACACGTCCACTATTTTAGTCACCTCTTCAAAAGATTCAATCAGGCTCATCAGGCATGTACCCTTTACAAATCCATGCTGGCTCTCTCTGATCAGCTGAAAATTTTCAAGTTGTTCAGTCACCCTAACCTTATTTCTAGACTCCTAGCAATTTCCCAATAATAGATATTATACTTATTTGTCCATAATCCTCTGGTTTACCTCTTTCACCTTCCTTAAATAGCAGAGTGACTTGTGCAATTTTCCAATCTAAACGATTGGCTCCTGAATCGAGAGAATTTTGGGACCTTACGAGATTATAGTTAGGGCATCTGCAATGTTCTCATATACTTCCTTTAAAACTCTGGCATTATCTGATCCTGGGGATTTGCCACTCTTCAGTGGCATTATTTTCTTCATTATTGTTGTTTTGCTAATGTTAGTTTTGTTGAGTCCTTGTCCCTGATTTGATAGTTTCTTGGGATGTCTAGAATGCTGATCTGTTTCTGTACTGTAAATACGGACACAAAGTAATTATTCAAGATGTCCACAATGTCCTTATTGTCATTAACAATATCACCGTTATCAGTTTTCAAGGGGCCCGATTGCTTCTGGCCACTTTTTTTCCTAATATAATTATAAAAAAAGGAAAGAGGGAGAGATCAGAAAGACATAGGGAGCAGTGAAGTGGCAGATCGTGGCTTGGGGACAGTGGCTGATCGCAGGGTGGTGATGAGGGATGGGGGCAGAAGCTGAAAAGACTTCCCTGCTGGATCCAGATGTCCCCGAGGCCCAGGAAATCTGGCTGACACGGGTTAAATTTAAAATGGAGATTAAATATAAGGCTCATGATAATATTTAAATAGACTACCCACCTCCTGCCCCTCCTCCCACCTCCATTAAAATTGCAAGTGGGAAAGTTGGAGGTGAGTTGGGATTGGGTTTGAGTTTTTTTTCAACATTTTAACATTGCACTTGACCCAAACACCACCCATTTTTGGGGATTAGTATTTTCTTCATCGTTGCGGAACATTATCCTGAACATACTGAAGAAATTCATCAGCTTTCTGTCATGAGCTAGTCTACATATACGAAGATGGAAATTCCCCATTAAAATGGCTCTGCCTCTGCTACGGTAAACCTGGCAAATCTGTAAATTAGTAATTGGCAGAAGATCAGAGTGAGGTGTTAAAGGTCCCATTATTCCATCTAAAGATTCTATTTCCCTAGTTAAAGATCCCATGCTCCCATTTGACAATCCTATTGCCCAATTTGAACTATAATGACCTAGTCTCAATCGACACATCAAAAACATTCATCTCAATGCTGGCTGTGGCATCTTATGTGAAAAATGGATGCTGTTTGCCTACAGAGTAGTGACCGTTCTTCAATGCAATTCACTGTATAAGGCTCTATGTAAAGAGAGGGATTTATTTCGCTACCTGCTGCTAGTTTGGTGTCGTGTCCAAATAAAGCTCAAATCTCTCTGAAATAAGCTGAGCCTCAGCAGGACGATATGGTATCAGGTAAATCTACCTCCAACAAATGGCTTTCCTTTTGATTCACAAAATGTGGTGGGTTCAGCGTCAAGTTGATGTGTTGCCCCCAGGCATGTGTCTGACCCTCTGACCACAATGAACAGATTGTCAGGCAAATGAGGAGCTCACTACCTCTCAGCATCAGCATCTCTCCTGCTCAGTTGGTAACAGTTGCCACTGTCTCCTGAGTTCCTCTGCTTGGTGAGGCTGACAGACCAGAATTACCTGGTGCTCCCTGATCTGATATTTGACATTGAGATGTGCAGTGACAGTGCTGGAATCACTCACTGCCACACAATGCACATCTCTGAAACCCCACAGAGTGTGCTGGCACCCAGTCACACTTAACTGGAATCGTGCTATGTAGATTTTCTTGCACTGGCGTCAGTGCTGCCTGTTCTTTCAGCATGTAGCTCGTATACAAACGTAAAGTCAGCTGAAAAGGTTTTAATTAATTGGGGTGTGGTAAACAACAACAATAACTTATATTGCACAAAGTAAAACTTCCCAAGGCAGTTCACAGGAGTGTTACCAAACAAAAATTGATACTAAGCCACATAATGAGATAGTAGGATGGGAAAAGAGCTAAATCTTGAGTGTCTAAAAGAAGAGAGAGTTAGAGAAGTGGAGAAGTTTAGACAGTGAATTCCAGAGTTTAATGATTGTGCAGCTGAAAGCACAGCGCCAATGGTGAAGTGATTAAAATCAAGATTATATAGATTAGAGGACAGTTCAAAGAGACAGCTGGAATATGAGGGGGTATTTTCCACACCCATTTGTGCAGGAACCATGATGAGGGTCTGAGCTCCCAGAAGGACACCTGCAGTGTATTTTGTGACCTGTCAGTGCAAATGAAGCAGGGCACAAGACACAATATAGCTGTGCATTCCCAGCAACCTGAACTTTGACTGTACCAGCACTGCGAGCGGGACAGATTCTGACCTCTCTCCATCGGGTAGCTCATCGAACCTCCAAGCGGTGCGAGTGACCTGATGGGCGAAGGTTTCAATGTTCTTTATGAATTGCAGCCAGACAGCAGTCAGTCCGAATCCAAGAACAGAGCTTTTGAGAGGGCTCCACAGTGGCATTTTAACATGCAAGCATTGAGCAGCCATATTGAAGGACCAATTTCATACTGTGAGTTAGTGACAGAAAAGCATTTTTGTTAATTTGGGATAAAGGAAAATAGTAAAGTATGTAATTACTGTAAATATGTTTTTTACACTGAGCACTGCTCATTGAACTGCTTACATAGAAACATAAAAAAAGGATAAGGAGTAGGCCATTCGGCCTTTCGAGCCTGCTCTGCCATTCATTATGATCATGGCTGATCATCCAACTCAGTAACCTGTTCCTGCTTTCGCCCCATACCCTTTGATCCCTTTCACCACAAGAGCTATATCTAACTCCTTCTTGAAAACATACAATGTTTTGGCCTCAACTGCTTTCTGTGGTAGCAAATTCCACAGGCTCACCACTCTCTGGGTGAAGAAATTTCTCCTCATCTCAGTCCTGAAAGGTTTACCCCGTATCCTTAGACTATGACCCCTGGTTCTGGACTCCCCCACCATCGGGAACATCCTTCCTGCATCTACCCTGTCAAGTCCTGGTAGAGTTTTATAGGTTTCTATGAGATCCCCCCTCTTTCTTCTGAACTCCAGCAAATATAATCCTAACCAACTCAATCTCTCCTCATATGTCAGTCCCGCCATCCCAGGAATCAGTCTGGTAAACCTTCGCTGCACTCCCTCTATAGCAAGAACATCCTTCCTCAGATAAGGAGACCAAAACTGCACACAATATTCCAGGTGTGGCCTCACCAAGGCCCTGTATAATTACAGCAAGACATCCCTGCTCCTGTACTCGAATCCTCTCGCTATGAAGGTCAACACACCATTTGCCTTTTTTAACCGCCTGTTGCACCTACATGCTTACCTTCAGCGACTGGTGTACAAGAACACCCAGGTCTTGCAGCATATTCCCCTCTCAGTTTATAGCCGTTCAGATAATAATCTGCCTTCCTGTTTTCGCTACCAAAATGGATAACCTCACATTTATCCACATTATACTGCATCTGCCATGCATTAGCCAACTCACTCAACTTGTCCAAATCACCCTGAAGCCTCTCTGCATCCTCCTCACAACTCACCCTCCCACCCAGTTTTGTGTCATCTGCAAATTGGGAGATATGACATTTAGTTCCCTCAACTAAATCATAGAGAGATACAGCAGTGAAACAGGCCCTTCGGCCCACCGAGTCTGTGCCGACCATCAACCACTCATTTATACTAATCCGACATTAATCCCATATTCCCTACCCCATCCCCACCTTCCCTCAACTCTCCTACCACCTACCTACATTAGGGGCAATTTACAATGGCCAGTTTACCTATCAACCTGCAAGTCTTTGGCTGTGGGAGGAAACCGGAGCACCTGGCGGAAACTCACACAGTCACAGGGAGAACTTGCAAACTCCGCACAGGCAGTACCCAGAGCCGAACCCGGATCGCTGGAGCTGTGAATCATTAATATACATTGTGAATAGCTGGGGTCCTAGCACCGATCCCTGAGGTATCCCACTAGTCACTGCCTGCTTTTCGGAAAAATACCCATTTATCCCTACTCTTTGTTTCCTGTCTGCCAACCAATTTTCTATCCATCGCAATACACTACCCCCAATTCCTATGCGCTTAAATTTTACACGCTAATCTCTTCTGTGGGACTTTGTCGAAAGCCTTCCAAATAAACCACATCCACTGGCTCCCCCTCATGAACTTTACTAGTTACATCTTCGAAGAATTCTAGTAGATTTGTCAAGCATGATTTCCCTTTCGTAAATCCATGCTGATTCTGTCCGATTCTACCACTGTTCTCCAAGTGCTCTGCTATAAAATCTTTGATAATGGACTCTAGAATTTTCCCCACTACTGACCTTAGGCTGACTGGTCTATAATTCCTTGCTTTCTTTCTACCTCCCTTTTTAAATAGTGGGGTTACATTAGCTACCCTCCAATCTGTAGGAACTGTTCCAGAGTCTATAGAATCTTGGAAGATGACCACCAATAGATCCACTATTTCTAGGGCCACTTCCTTAAGTAATCTGGGATGCATACCATCAGGCCCTGGGGATTTATCAGCCTTCAGTCCCATCAGTTTCCCCAACATCATTTCTCTGCTAATACTGATTTCCTTCAGTTCCTCTCTCTCACCAACTCTCTTGTGTTCCCCAACATTTCTGGTATGATATTTGTGTCCTCCTTTGTGAAGACAGAACCAAAGTATGCATTTAGTTGGTCAGCCATTTCCTTGTTCCCCATAATAAATTCCCCTGTTTCTGACTGTAAGGGACCTACTTTTGTCTTCACCAATCTTTTTCGCTTCACATACTGAGAGAAACTTTTACAGTCAGTTTTTATGTTCCCTGCAAGCTTGCTCTCGTACTCTATTTTCCCCTTCTTAATCAATCCCTTGGCCCTCCTTTGCTGAATTCTAAACTGCTCCCAATCCTCAGGTCTATTGTTTTTTCTGGCAAATTTTCATGCCTCTTCCTTGGATCTAAAGCTATCTCTAATTTCCCTTGTAAGCCATGGTTTGGCTACCTTTCCCGTTTTACTTTTGCGCCAGACAGGGATAAACAATTGTTGCAGTTCATCCATGTGCTCTTTAAATGTTTGCCATTGCCTATGCACCGTCATCCCTTTAGGTAACATTTCCCAATCAGTCATAGCCAACTCATGCCTCATACCTTCGTAGTTTCCTTTACGAAGATTCAAAACCCTAGTCTCAGAATCAACTACGTCACTCTGCATCTTGATGAATAATTCTATCATATTATGGTCGCTCATCCCCAAGAGATCTCACACCACTGGATTGTCAATTATTCCTCTCTCATTACACAATACCCAGTCTAGGATGGCCTGTTCTATAGTTGGTTCCTCAAAGAATTGGTCCAGAAAACCATCCCGTATACAATCCAAGAATTCCTCCTCTGCGGTATTGTGACTAATTTGATATTAATATTCAAAGAATATGTCCGTTGATTGAGAAGCTGATCACAGCCTCATAGAAGACACTTTGAAGTTAGGGAGATAGGAACACAGGAATGGGAGGAAATCATTCAACTCCTTGAGCCATTCAATTCGATCCTGGCTGATCTGACACCCTACTCCATTTGCCCACCTCTGCTCCATATCCCTTACCTAACAAATATCTGCCAATCTCACCCTTGAAAATTTCAATTGACCCAGCAATTAATGGTGTTACATGGAGTATAATACAATATGTCAGAGTACAGTGACGAGTGTTGTGTTCAACCCCTGGTCTTACGACATTATTATTTCCTACATCACAACAGTGACTAGACTTCAAAAGCAGTTCACTGGCTGTGAAGCATTTTGGGAGATCTTGAGGTTTTGAATGGAGTGAGATAGTTCTTTCCTTTTGGTTTAGACATGAGGCAGGTAAAGATGGGTTCAGTGTTTCTGGTCACTGTTGGGAATGTTCCTCCATCTCAGCCTCTCACACTGGCTCCATATCAGTGTCTTGTGTTGTGACTCTTCCTCATGAGGATCAGATTTGAGCATTAAAAAGGACTACCCATAGACTGTGGAACTCTTTCCCCATCAGTGACATTGGATGGAACTCCAGCCCTTCTATAAAACTCTGGAGCAGGCATTGAAATCTTCCTCGCTATATTATTTGCATCTTGCACTCTGAGACACACCCTGAAGTATTACTTGCATCAGGTAACTTGCATGAGATGCCCTCCAAGGTCTCTCTGTTGCCTGAAGTCCTGCTTTTGTCATATGGATGAAATCTGAAACAGCTGCCACTCTTTAGATACTGAAGCAGCCCGTGTCTAGATGCAGCAAGACCTGGACAATATCTAGGCTTGGGCTGATAAGTGGCAAGTAACACTTGCGCCACACAAGTGCCAGGCAATGACCATCTCAAACAAGAGAGAATCTATCTCCCCATGACATTCAATGGCATTACCATCGCTGAATCCCCCACTGTCAACACCCTGGGGATTACCATGGACCAGAAACTGAACTGGACCAGCCACATAAATACTGTGGCTGCAAGAGCAGGTCAGAGGCTGGGAATTCTGCGGCGAGTAACTCATCTCCAATAATATTGATCAAGTTATTACAGATTCAGATTGCTCACTGTTGGGAAATTGATAATGGGCTCCTTTGCTGATAAAATCATCGTCGATGTTAATCTTCTTGTACATACAAAGAAAAATAAAATGAATCAGATTTCAGTGCAGTGGTGTTTATTTAAAAAGGTCAGGTCCTGGAGGCTTTATGTTTAGTGACAGCAGAGCAGCAAGGGTCCATCCAGAGGTGCACCTGTGCTAATCCAGGTGGGAATTGAGCAGCTGAGGACAATATTCATCACAAGTGGCTGAGATACAGACGGAGGCAAAACATCAAATTTAGCAATAAAATGGGAAATTCTAGCAACACTCAGCAGGCTGTGCCAGCATCTGAGAGAGATCAATTATTAACACATGAGAGAATACATGCTCAAAGCTGCTGCCCTCAATCGTAGCTGGCCATAATCAACACACACACACACACTGTGCAACAGACCTGTTAGCAAAGGTATAGCTCAATGAATAATAGGGACAGAAGCAACATGGATATAAAATTGGCTGAGTGACAGGAAACTAAGAGTAGCAGTTAATGGATGGTTTTTGGACTGGAGGAAGGTATGTAGTGGAGTTACCCAGGGTCGGTATTAGGACTGGTATTGCTGTTCCTGAAAATTATTAATGACCCAGACCATGGTGTACAGGGCATAATTTCAAAATTTACGGATGATACGAAAATAAGAAACATAGTGAATAGTGAGGAGTATAATGTAGAAATTCAAAAGGGCACAGACAGGATGGTGGAATGGTTGGACAAGTTGCAGATGAAATTTAATACAGACAAGTGTGAAGTGATTCATTTTGGTAGGAAGAATGTAGAGAGACAATATAAAAGGAAGGGTCCAATTCTAAAAGGGGTGCAGGAACACAGGAACCTGAAGGTATATGTGCATAACTCATTGAAGGTGGCTGGCCATGGTGAGAGAGCAGTACAGCATCCTAGGCTTCATTAATGGGGGCATAGAGTATAAAAGCAAGGAAGCTATGTTAAACTTGTATCGGACTCTGGTTCGGCCTCAACTGGAATATTGTGTCCCGTTCTGGGCACCACACTTTAGGAAAGATGTGAAGGCATAACAGAAAGTGCAGGAAAGATTCATGTGAATGGTTCCAGTGATGAGGAACTTCAGTTACGTGGATAGGTTGGAGAGGTTGGGACTGTTTTCCTTGAAGAGAAGTTTGAGAGGAGATTTGATAGTGGTATTCAAAATCATGATGTAGTCTATATGGACTTCAGTAAGGCTTTTGATAAGGTCCCACATGGGAGATTGGTTAAGAAGGTAAGAGCCCATGGGATCCAGGGCAATTTGGCAAATTGGATTCAAAATTGGCTTAGTGGCAGGAGGCAGAGGGTGATGGTCAAGGGTTGTTTTTGCGAGTGGAAGCCTGTGACCAGTGGTGTACCGCACGGATCGGTGCTGGTACCTTTGCTGTTTGATTTAGACGTGAATATAGGAGGTATGATCAGTAAGTTCGCAGATGACACTAAAATTGGTGGTGTCATAAATAGTGAGGAGAAAAGCCAAGTGAGGACGATATAGATGGGCTGGTAAGATGGACGGAGCTGTGGCAAATGGAATTTAATCATGAGAAGTGTGAGGTGATACATTTTGGGAGGACCAACAAGGCAAGGGAATATACAATGGGTGGTAGGACCCTAGGTAGTACAGAAGGTCACAGGGACCTTGGTGTACTTGTTCATAGATCACTGAAGGCAGCAGCACAGGTAGATAAGTTGGTTAGGAAAGCATATGGGATACTTGCCTTTATCAGCCGAGGCATAGAATACAAGAACAGGGAGGTTATGATGGAGCTGTATAAAACGCTAGTTAGGCCACAGCTGGATTAGTGTGTACAGTTCTGGGCACCACACTATAGGAAGGATGTGATTGCACTGGAGAGGGTGCAGAGGAGATTCACCAGGATATTGTCTGGACTGGAGCATTTCAGCTATGAAGAGAGACTGAAAAGGCTAGGGTTGTTTTCCTTAGACTAGAGAAGGCTGAGGGGAGATATGTTTGAGGTATACAAAATTATGAGGGACATTGATAGGTTAGATAGGAAGAAACTTTTTTCCCTTGGCAGAGGGGTCAATAACCAGGGGGCATAGATTTAAGGTGAGGGGCAGGAGGTTTAGAGGGGATTTGAGGAAAAAATGGTTGGAATCTGGAACGCACTGCCTGAAGGGGTGGTTGAGGCAGGAACCCTCACAACATTTAAGAAGTATTTAGATGAGCACCTGAAATGCCACAGCATACAAGGCTATGGCCAAGTGCTGGAAAATGGGATTAGAATAGAAAGGTGCTTGATGGCCGGCACGGACATGATGGGCCAAAGGGCCATGGGAAGTGGGCATCACTGGCTATGCCAGCATTTATTGCCAATCCCTAATTGCCCTTGTGAAGGTGGCGGTGAGCTGCTTTCTTGAACCACTGCAGTCCATGTGAGGTAGGGACACCCACAGTGCTGTTAGGAAGGGAGCTCCCCAGGATTTTGACCCAGTGACAGTGAAGGAACGGCGATATAGTTCCAAGTCAGGACGGTGTGTGACTTGGACGGGAACTTGCAGGTGGTGATGTTCCGAAGCATCTGCTGCTCTTGTCCTTCGAGGTGGTAGAGGTTGCGGGTTTGGAAGGTGCTGTCTAAGAAGCCGATGGCCGGCACAGACACGATGGGCTGAAGCATAAATACCACAGCTGTCTGTGTCAGTCTGTCTGTGTTCTGTTAGAACAAACTGTCTTCAACTAAAAGCCAGTTCAAAATTGAATTGTAACAAATGTATCGCATGAGACTCACTCCCAGTGGCTGTTTCCATGGTATCGAGAATGCACCCTTTGAATCACAGTCTCCAAATGGCTGTTTCCAAGGCAACGAAAATGCATCTTCCTCTTACTCCTGAGGCTTGCTGGTTTTTAAAGCAATACTAATCCCTTCCAAGCCTTAATGGCAAACCGCATATTCTTGAAAACAACTACAGGACCATGAAGTTTATGGTTCAGAAAGAGGCCACTTGGCCCATCATGTCTGCACCGGCCAAAAAACAAGCCACCCATTCTAATCCCACTTTACAGCATTTGGTCCGTAGCCCTGCAGATTACAGCATTTGAGGTGCATATCTTTTAAATGCCTTTTAAATGAGTTGAGGCTTTCTGCCTCTATTCCCTTTCAGGAAGTGAGTTCCAGACCCCTACCACCCTCTGGGTGAAAAGAATTTTCCTCATCTCCCCTCCAATCTGTCTACCATTCACTTTAAATCTATGCCCCCTAGTCACTGACCTCTCTGCTAAGGTAAATAAGCCCTTCACATCGACTCTATCCAGGTCCCTCACAATTTTGTACATTTCAATCAAATCTCCCCTCAGACTCCTCTGTTCCAAGGTGAACAACTCCAGCCTATCCAATCTTCCCTCATAGCTGCATTATTCCAGTCCTGGCAACATCCTCATAAATCTCTAAAATAAAAGAAAAATACTGCAGATGCTGAAAATTTGAAATAAAAACAAGAAATGCTGGAAATACTCAGCAGGTCTGGCAGCGTCTGTGGACAGAGAAGCAGGGTTAACGTTTCAGGTCAGTGACCCTTCATCAGAACTGGCAGATATTAGAAAGGTAAAAGGTTTTAAGCAGGTAAAGCGGGTGGGGTGGGGGGGGGGGCAAGAGATAACAAAAGAGAAAGTGTTGATAGGACAAGGTCACAAAGTATAACTGACCAGAAAATCATGGAACAAAGGCAAATGCTATGTTACTGGTGTGCTGAAAGACAAAGCGTGAGTACAGAGAGGGTGTGAATAGACTGTAAAGCACAAAGCACTCCAAGCACAAACATTAAAAAAAAGAGAAACAGTGGGTAGGCACAGTAGAAACAAGCTAAACAAACTAAAAAATCTAAACTAAAATAACCAAATAAAAAAGAAAATAAATAAAAATTAAAAAAAAACTAAACATGAAAAGTGGGGCCCGTCATACTCTGAAATTATTGAACTCAATGTTCAGTCCGGCAGGCAGGTTGTTTAGTTATTTTGTCTTTTTTCTTTGTTTATTTTATTTTATTTTTTAGTTTTAAGCTTTACTTGCTTAACACCTTTTAGATTTCTAATACCTTTCAGTTCTGATGAAGGGTCACTGAGCTGAAACGTTAACTCTGCTTCTCTCTCTCTACAGATGCTGCCAGACCTGCTGAGTATTTCCAGCATTTCTTGTTTTTATTTCCTCATAAATCTCCTCTCTCATGCAATTACATCCTTTCTGTAATGAGGTGACCAGAACTGCACACAGTACTCAAGTTGTGGCCTAACTAATGTTTTATACAATTCCAGCATAACCTCCTTGCTCTTATATTCTATACCTCGGCTAATAAAGGAAAGGATTCCATATGCCTTCTTAACCACCTTAGCGACCTATCCTACAACCTTCAGGGATCTGTGGACATTCACTCCAAGGTCCCTCACTTCCTCTACACCTCTCAGTATTTTCCCGTTTATCATGTATTCCTTTGCCTTGTTTGACCTCCCCAAATGCATCATCTCACTTCTCCGAGTTGAATACCATCTACCACTATTCTGCCCACCTGACCAGTCCATTGATATCTTCCGCAGTCTACAGCTATCCTCCTCACTATCAACCACACAGCTAATTTTCTTATCGTCTGCAAACTTCTTGATTATGCTCGAAAAGCAGGGGACCCAGTACTGAGCCCTGCAGAACACCACTGGAATCAGCCACAAATCAAAACAAAACAATCCAGTCGCAAAAACACCCGTCAACAATTACCCTTTGTCTCCTGCCACTGAGCCAATTTTGTATCCAGTTTGCTGCATTTCCCTGGATCCCGTACGCTTTTATTTTTTTAACCAGACTGCCATGTGGGACCTTGTCAAATGCCTTGTTAAAATCCATGTAGGGTGCATCAACTGCACTACCCTCATCAATCCTCCTTGTTACTTCTTCAAAAAATTCAATCAAGTTAGTCAGACACAATCTTCCCTTAACAAATCCATGCTGATTATCCTTGATTAACCTGTGCCTTTCTAAGTGACAGTTTATCCTGTCTCTCAGAATTGATTCCAATACTGTGCCCACTACTGAGGTTCAACTGACTGGCCTTTAATTATTCAGTTTATCCCTCACTCCCTTTTTAAACAAAGGCACAATGTTAGCAGACCTCCAATCCTCCGGCATCACAGTGTATCCAATGAGCATTGGAAAATGACGGTCACACCTTCCGCTATTGCCTCCCTGGCTTCTTATAACTGCACAATGGGGTACATTTCATCCAGTCCTGGTGATTTATCCACTTTCAAGGATGCTAATCCCATTAATAATTCCTCTCTCCCTATGTTTATCACATCCAATACTTCACATTCCTCTTCCTTAACTACAATATCTGCATCGTGCCCCTCTTTTGTGAAGACAGATGCAAAGTATTCATTATGATACCAATATCTTCCCCTCCTACACATAGGTTACCTTTTTGGTCTTTTACGGGCCCTACTCTTTCCTTAGTTACCCTCTTGCTCTTACTTTATTCTTTAGCCTCCTTGTATCGAGAGACAATGGGTAAGTGCCTGGAGGTGGTCAGTGGTTTGTGAAGCAGCGCCTGGAGTGGCTATGAAGGCCAATTCCAGAGTGACAGACTCTTCCACAGGCGCTGCAGATAAAATTGGTTGTCGGGGCTGTTACACAGTTGGCTCTCTCCTTGCGCTTCTGTCTTTTTTCTTGCCAACAGCTAAGTCTCTTCGACTCGCCACTCTTTAGCCCTGCCTTTATGGCTGTCCGCCAGCCATAATTCATGTATTGATAAAATATCTTTGTGTTCATCTCGATTTTGCTTGCCAATATTCTTTCATATCCTCACTTAGCTTTCCTAATTTCCTTTTTGATTTTATCCCTCCACTTCTATACTCTTTTCAGCTTTCTTTAGTACTGAGTTCTCAGTGTCGGACATAAGCTTTCCTATTCTGCTGTCATGCAGGCCCCCACCTGCCAAGAATGAGGCACACATTATTTCATAACATGAACATTCAAACTTAAAATTGCTACTGGGAAGAGGGCCTATAACAAGGAATTGTTGGGCCCTTCGCCGGAAAGAGCTTTTTTTGCACACTGGCAGACAGTGTAGGAACAAAGGAGCCGGTCCCTGCTTCTGCAATACATAGAAGACCTGGTCAGGCTAGTTAGTCACATGACTAACTGGCTGTTTGAATTTGAACTTGAATTTGAAAGGGAGAAAGCTCTTGGCTCCTCGACTGAAAAGACCTCTCTCCTGTCTGCTCTCATTGCGCTCTCACCAGCTTTGGAAACCATTGAAGACGTCCAAATCCCAAGAGAGAAAATTCTCCTACAGGGAACAAGGTTTAAGAAGAACACTGGGCCCCAACGAAAAGCAAGACTACCTACAATCAAGGACTACAGTGAGCTTGAAGCACAGTAAAAACCCCTCTTCAGAGATTGCCTCAAACTTACTTACTTTATTTTTCTTCTGCTCTTTTCTGTCTCCATTTGCATGCTAGTGCGGGGCACGGCGTGTATCCGTAGGCGTTAACCGAATTAGAGTTTTAAGTTTAAGGTTTGTGGACCCAGTAAAAACACATAAAAACTTAGTTAAAACAAATGGGCTAGTCACACAACAATAAATAATGTGTTAAAGCATAGGGAGGAGGAGTAGCAAAGGGGCGACAGCACACAGATGGCCGAGGAATTGTAAACAGTATAGATAAGACATATTGATGATACCAAACCCTGTCTTTCATGTAGCAGATAAAGGGGGTCGTCATGGATACCAGATAAGATTTGATTCATTGCAGATAACGGGAAACTGTGAAGTTTTGAACAGGTTCTCACTGAGCCAAATAAGGAATTACCATTGTCATTATACCAGACCCCTATGAGTAAGTAAGAGACAAAAGTCCGAGTGTATCAAGCCTGTGTCCTCAGTACCTTGCTCTACGGCAGTGAGGCCTGGACAACGTATGTCAGCCCAGAGCGACGTCTCAATTCATTCCATCTTCGCTGCCTCCGCAGAATCCTTGGCATCAGGTGGCAGGACCATATCTCCAACACAGAAGTCCTTGAGGCGGCCAACATCCCCAGCATATACACCCTACTGAGCCAGCGGCGCTTGAGATGGCTTGGCCATGCGAGCCGCATGGAAGATGGCAGGATTCCCAAGGACACATTGTACAGTGAGCTCGTCACTGGTATCAGACCCACCAGCCATCCATGTCTTCGCTTTAAAGACGTCTGCAAACGCGACATGAAGTCCTGTGACATTGATCACAAGTCGTGGGAGTCAGTTGCCAGTGATCGCCAGAGCTGGCGGGCAGCCATAAAGGCGGGGCTAAAGTGTGGCGAGTCGAAGAGACTTAGCAGTTGGCAGGAAAAAAGGCAGAAGTGCAAGGGGAGAGCCAACTGTGTAACAGTCCCGACGAACAATTTTATCTGCAGCACCTGTGGAAGAGTCTGTCACTCGAGAATTGGCCTTTATAGCCACTCCAGGCGCTGCTTCACAAACCACTGACCACCTCCAGCTGCTTACCCATTGTCTCTCAAGACATGGCGGCCAAAGAAAAGAAGATACTGTGCAAGTAGTGAGAGCTTGTATTTGATTATTTATTGTGTGAATAACATATCGATATACCTTTCACCAATCGGATTCCGCGGATTCTTTAAGAGCAAGCGCGTATTAGGCACAACAAGTTGAATAAAATTTCACTTTTCTTCCTTAAACCTAAGCCTGTTTATGCTCATTTCTTTGCCTTATAAATGGAAAGCTGTGAACAAGGGTTTACCAAAAGGGAAGCTCAAAACACACCGTGTTTAAAAACATAATCCCTGTTACAATAAGACCAGGTGAAGGCTAAAAGGGCCCCCCTCGACACCTTTCTCACCTGGTCGTTACAGAAATTTGGGTGCTAGCGTTCGGAATTTTACCACAGACAAACGAGAGAAATTGGAAGTGGGAAGCTAAATTGTTCCCAATCAAAAAAGAGCAAGATTAATACAGGTTTTCTTGTGCTTGTGTGTACTTGAATACTAACATGTCTGCAACTGAAGTTAGTAGCATCTCCAAGCCAGGGTGAAGTAATTTGGGATAAGTTAAAGGTCTATGGAGGAGTTGAGGAAATGGCTGAGCAGTGTGGGATCACTGTACGTGGCAAGGCTAGAAAGTCTGAACTCCTAAGGCCAACCATTTCTCCCTTGAATCTGAAGAAGCAGAAGCAGGGCTTCGAAGCAGACCCAGAGAGGGTACAGCTAGTAAAGTTACTATTGGAACAGAGGAAACTTGAATTAGAGGAAAAAGAGAGAGAGAGATGGGAGAAGGAGAAGGAGAGAGAGAGAGAGAGAGAGAGAGGCAGAAAGAGAGAGCCTTCCAGAAGGAACGTGAAGAAATAGAGAGGCAGGAGAATGAACGAGAGAGAGAGAGAGAGAGAGAAAGAATATTCCAGAAAGAATCTGAAGGGAGAGAGCTGAAGCGGCTTGAGTTAACTAGGGGGCGACAGAGTAACCCCAGTGAAAGCGTGGTCAGAATTCAGGGCTGGGTACAAAATTGCTAAAACTCACTTAATTAATTCCAAAATTCAATGAGAAAGATGTGGAAGCATTTTTTGTGTCTTTTGAGAAACTGGAAAGGCAGCTAAAATGGCCAGTTGAGACCTGGTCTCTTCTACTGCAAAGCAAGCTAACTGGAAAAAGCTTCTGAGGTTTATTCCTTGTTGCCAGATGAGAGTTCATCCAATTATGAACTGACCAAAAATGCTATCCTCGGGGCAAAAGGAAGTCGTTCGTGAAGCCTATCGCCAAACATTTAGAACCCTCAAAAAGCTAGCTAATCAAACTTATCTGGAGTTTGAAAGAAGTAAGCAGCTGGTTTTTGACCAGTGGCTGAGGGCTCTTAAAGTACAGCTCAGCTATGAGAATCTCAGAGAAGTAATTCTGTTAGAGGAATTTAAACACTCTCCCCCACTCTCCATAAAGACTCATGTCGAGAACCTTTCCTAATCACCCCCACAAATCCGAAAAGGACAAAGGATGGGAAGGTAATAGGAGCCCAGGTAGTTCTGGGAGAGAAAGGATAGCAGGAGACACAGGGGTCCCTCCTCTAGCCAAAAAGGAAGGTGCTGTGAGCAAGAGTGAGACCTGGAGACTTATGTGCTTCCATTGTAAATTTAAAAGCTTAACTGCTAGAAACTAAAGGGAAAACTGGTAGGGTTAATCAGGGCACACCTGCTCAGTGAAGACAGGAACCTGATGGAAAACACAGAGCAAGCTGTGGCTTTAACTGCAGTAAGAGTGAGACCCAGGAAGCTTACTATGGCCAGTGCAGGAAAAGGTAATAGGATTCCTGAAGGTTATCAGGATTTTGTTCCTGAAGGGAAAGTAACCCCACACCCCTCAAGTGGGGCAAGCAAGCCCATAGTGATTCTCAGGGATACAGGGGCGACTAATCCCTTTTACAGGGAAAAGGCCTGACCTTTCCCCAGAGGGTTCAGGGAACACCAAAATGAATGGTATTGGAGGGCAGTGTATGCCTATACCTGTACACCGGGTGCACCTGGAGTGCGATCTAGTTTCACGACCGTAGGGATTGTCCCTAGTTTGTCTGTGAACGGGGTTCACCTGCTCCTAATGATCTGGCAGGGGTGAAGGTGGTAGCCCCCCCAGTAGTGAAAGAAAAACCGCAGGAGGTCAGAGAGACAGGGTAGTGGCAGGGGACGGTCCCCTGCAGAGTCCCTGAATATGTAGTGGATCAGGCCATGATCAAACCAGCTCGCCCAGAGGAGACTGCATTGGCACTGCAGACAGATGACCATGAGGGCTGTCTGTCTGAGACTTTCTTTGGAAAGTTAGGAAACCCAGGGAATGAATTAAATGGATTTTCCCTAGCTGAGGCTCAGCGAGCCGACCCAGTATTGCGAGAGTTAGTACAGGCTGCCCAGTCTGAAAGTGAAGCAGAGGGTATCCCTGACTGCTACTATTTAAAGAATGAGGTACTGATGAGGAAATGGAATTCTCCTCACAGATCTGAGAGCAAGGAGTGGACGGCAGTTCACTCAGTGGTGCCACAGAGGTGCCGGGAAGAAATATCAAGAAGGGCCCACGAAACTATGGCTGTACATTCCGGTATACGAAAGACCAAAGCCCACATAAGACAGCAGTTTGACTGGCCAAATCTCCAAATGTGGTGGAGTACTGCAGGAGTTGCCACATGTGCCAGGTTGAGGAGAAACTCCAACCTACAGTGGAACCTGCAAACCTAAATCCTGTTAGGCGGACCCTCCAGCCAAGGGCTGGTGAACTGTAAGGGACCCCCACCGAGGACAAAAGGGGACAGGCAGGCATGTGGCTGGCAAAAGTTGAGAAAGAGAAGAGGAAAAAGTGACCAAGAGGGCAGGTTAAAGGAAGTCCGGGAGGAATCCCAGATCCGGTCAGCTGACCCCGATAAAGGTGAAAAGTTAGACCCCACATCCTCCTACGTAAATGCAGACTCTAGAAGCACCCCATCAGAGTTGCTAACAGCATTTACCGGAACCTGCAGAGACAAAGAGAGACCTCGAGGGGGCCACAGAAACCGTGAGGGTGCTGCCTCACCTAGTCGAAGTGTCACAGGAGAGTGCAGTGAAGTCTGCACAAATACCTGCATGTAGGAGTGCCCCAGAGAACAAAGGGGTGATTAACAAAGAATCCTCCCTCACAGTCAGAGGAAAAGGGAACCACCCATCCCGTGAAGTCAAAAGTATTTGCATGACTCAGAGTTCAGGATAGACCCACCCACCACAAACTCTCCTGAGAAAATAAAGGGGAAATTAAAGCAGCACTGGCACCCAGATAAGACCATTTTAGTCAGCTTTAAGATTGGTGCATGAATGGAAATGAATGAGAGAAATGCATGTTTTTTCTTTCTGTATCTTATATTTCTCTGAACCCTTGAAATGAAATGTGCCTTTTTTTCCAAATCGCATTTCATTCCCCTGGGTGTGGAGGTGTCATGCAGGCCCCCACCTGCCAAGAATGAGGCACACATTATTTCATAACATGAACATTCAAACTTAAAATTGCTGCAGGGAAGAAAAGAGGGCCTATGACAAGGAATTGCCGGGCCCCTCGCCGGAAAGACCTTTTTTTTTTGCACACTGGCAGACAGTGTTGGAACAAAGGAGCCGGTCCCTGCTTCTGCAATACATAGAAGACCTGGTCAGGCTAGTTAGTCACATGACTAACTGGCTGTCTGAATTTGAACTTGTCACAGAGTGTTTGAAAGGGAGAAAGCTCTTGGCTCCTCGACTGAAAAGACCTCTCTCCTGTCTGCTCTCATTGCGCTCTCACCAGCTTTGGAAACCATTGAAGACGTCCAAATCCCAAGAGAGAAAATTCTCCTAAAGGGAACAAGGTTTAAGAAGAACACTGGGCCCCAATGAAAAGCAAGACTACCTACAATCAAGGACTACAGTGAACTTGAAGCACAGTAAAAACCCCTCTTCAGAGATTGGCTCAAACTGTGAGAAACGTAGCCCACTTAATAATAATTTACACCAAGTCAAACTCTGAAGAAGTAAGTTTATTTAACGTTCTTGCAAGATCGGGTGTCCTACAAGCAGGCACACCGATCAACATATTCAGTTCATGTTTATACAATACAAATCCATTTGTCCACGCCTTTATTTTACATTATTGGTTATAACGTATTATGACACTAACCTATCCTATGGTTGCTACAGTCTCCTCCTCTGTTTACTTCTCTCCCGACTCTAACTTTCTAGCCCCTGACTCTTGTTTTTGTTTTACCTTATTTGGCTCTCCACTCTTTTGCAAGCCTCCTGTGTGTGTGTTAACTTGCAGCTGTCAGTTACTCATTCACTACATCCTTTGTTCTAACTCTTGCTGTTTTTCTTTTCTCTGCATAAGCACAATTTTTAACTGCCGTACTGTCTCAAAGTCTTTACTCACATCCCCTTATCAGTTCCCTTGTTCAGTGATTTCATTATGTTGTGTAGAAATGACTTCTTGGTAATTTTCCACAAGCTGTAGAAACAACATTTCAGTATTTTTTATTCTCACAAAACTTACTTACTTTATTTTTCTTCTGCTCTTTTCTGTCTCCATTTGCATGCTGGCGCGGGGCACGGCGTGTATCTGTAGGCGTTAGCCGAATTAGAGTTGAAGTTTAAGGTTTAATAAAATTTCACTTTTCTTCTTTAAACCTAAGAAAGCCTGGTTATGCTCATTTCTTTGCCTTATATTTGGAAAGTGGTGAAAAAGGATCCACCAAATTGGAAGCTCAAAAACACAGTTTGTTTAAAAACAAGCCCTGTTATAATAAGACCAGGTGAAGGCTAAAAGGGACCCCGAGACACCTTTCTCGCCTGGTCTTAACACTGCCTTATTTTACCCTGTAAGCTGCTTGACATGCAAGGGGGCTCATAGATTTGGCTGTCTTACCCTTGTTCTTGAACCTTCCATCTCCCACTGCTCTGACTTTCCAGCCTCCTCCACCGTTCGGTTGCTATCCTCCCGCGCGTCTTCGCTCCTTCCCGCGGCCGCGCGCTCCGTTGCCGGGAGACGAACCGACGCTCGCGCCGCGGCTGCAGTTTTGTTTTTTAACGGAATCGGAGAATCATCAATAATCAATAAACCATCATCAATAATCAGTTCCTGTCTCTGGGTAAAAGGGAAGCAACTAATTCCGCCGCCGGTTTTACCTCAGGAAATCCGTTGGCAAGCCTCTCGGGTCGGGGGTTTCGGCCACCTTTCCCTGAGGCCGCTGCCAGCAGCGGGGTCGGGAGGTGTTAGAGAGCCGGGAAGAGGAGTCGGAGGCCCGGCCTCTCCCCGCAGAGTCGGTTCGGTTCGGTCCGGTCCGGCTCGGCTATGGTGAGTGAGGGGCAAGCTGCAGGTTACCAACCCTCCCGGATTGCCCGGGAGTTCCTCCATCTCCAGGCCGCTGCCAGCAGGAAATACAACTCTTTCTCAATTTCTAGAGCTATAAACGTTGTGGAGGGAGCAACATGAGAAATAGGAGCTGGAGTAGACCATTCGGCCCTTCCAGTCTGTTCCAGCATTCAACAAAGATCATGGCTGATCTTCTACTTCACCTCCCCCTCCCCATATCCCTTCATTCCCTCAGTATCCAAAAATCTCTCCCCCCTCTTGTCTTGAATAAACTTTGGCCCTCTCGGGTGGAGGAGGAAAAGATTGTTTAATCCACCACAACTTTGGAGGCCGCCTGATGGAAAAACTCTCGGAATATGTCCAGGTGGAGTTGGCAATCCCAGCTGTGGCCCTGGATTTCTGTTTATTAAGAATGAGAATTACCACCCCATGTCTGATTTCTTTGCAGGTTGTTATTACTGGTGTTACTGGATTGTACGTGTTCAGCTTATTTGTGGCTTTTTGCAGTTAATGACATTTTACATTAATTTAATTTAATAAGATGACCATTGCACTCATTATGCCAAGTCTGATTTAAAGAGGTTGCATTTACTCCCATGACACCTTCCCCACCCACCACGTTGCCATCCCTCCTTTCCCCCTTCCTTTCTGTTTTAAAGGGCTATTGTTGTGCCAGGAGCTGGAAGAAATCCCTTGTTTTTTTTGTTGTGGTAATGTCAAATGCAAGTAAACCTTAGGGTCAGACCGTTGAACGGGGCAGTCTGATTTTTGAGGTATCAGTAGAAATCCTGGTGTGTGAACCCACCACTTTAGCGTGGTAACTTGGGCCATTGCATCAGTTTTGAATTCACACGGGTAAGTTTATAAAAATCATCAATTGCCCATCCCTAGATGCCATTGAGCAGCGGCTAGTGATACAACTGAGTAACTTGCTGGCTCACTGTGGTGAGTGGTTGAGAGGCTATTATATGGGTCTGGAGTCACATATATATCAGGCCGGGCAAGGACAGCCAGCTTTCTTTTTCTAAAGGACACGAGTGAACCAGGTGGTTTCTTTTGATAATCCAACAGCTTCATGGTCTCTTTTACTGACACTAGCTTTATATTTCCAGATTTTTAAAACTGAATTCAAATACTCAAACTGCCATGGTGAAATGTTAACTTGTGTTCTCTGGATTGTTAGTCGATTAACACTACTACATCTCAGTTTTGCATTCTGCAGCAAAATCGATCAAATGGCCATTAACTTTTTAAAAATCTGATTTATTATAATTTCTTTTTGTTGTGATGTTTAGTCTTGGTTATATTTGAAGTATTTAGGAATTACAGCCCAGTTATATTTTTCAAAATACAGAATTTCTGCTAAAATATGAGAGTGCATTTGAAGGTGATGACCTAAACACATTACATTTTCTTTCAGTCACTATTTGCTCTACATTGTTTATTCCAGCTGGTTTGTTGCCCTGGCTGTTTTAGTCCAAATGTGTCAGTTTGTACAGTAATATATTTTTTTGCCCTGTGGCAACCTGTCATTCAGATATTTTGTGAGACGTGAGAGGTTGGTTGTTTAAAGGAGCGATTCTCCTTAACAGCCTTATTGGTGGTAGAAGCTATGTCCTTAATATAGACTGTTCTTCCACTGCATTGAATAAAATTCAAATTTGTGACAGTTCAGATCCTGCATTGAAGTTTAAATCTTGTAATCTGATTGTACAACCTTGTCTTTGCTGCTGTCTTCACATAGGAACAGGAGGAGGCCAGTCAGCCTCTCGAACCTGTTCTGCCATATAATTAGATTATTACTGATCTGCACTTCAACTCCATTTACCCGCCTTTGCCCTTTATACCCTGACCTAGTTGTATAAGACTTTGGTTCGGCCACATTTGGAATACTGCGTGCAGTTCTGGTCGCCACATTACCAAAAAAATGTAGATGCTTTGGAGAGGGTGCAGAGGAGGTTCACCAGGATGTTACCTGGTATGGAGGGCGCTAGCTATGAAGAGAGGTTGAGTAGATTAGGATTATTTTCATTAGAAAGACGGAGGTTGAGGGGGGACCTGATTGAGGTGTACAAAATCATGAGAGGTATAGACAGGGTGGATAGCAAGAAGCTTTTTCTCAGAGTGGGGGATTCAATTACTATCTCGACAGATACATGAATGGGCAGGAAGCAAAGAGATACAGACCCTTAGAAAATAGGCGACATGTTTAGATAGAGGATCTGGATCGGCACAGGCTTGGAGGGCTGAAGGGCCTGTTCCTGTGTTGTAATTTTCTTTGTTCTTTGTTCTAACAAAGATCTATCTATCTCAAGCTTGAAAGCTCCAATTGTTCTCCAGCATCCACAGTCTTTTGAGGGAGAGAATTCCAGTTTTCCACCATCCTTTGTGTGATGCCTGATTTCCTGACTTCCTGATTTCACTCCTAAATTGCCTAGCTCTGATTTTGAAATTGAGTTTGTATGTTGGATTCCCCCACCTCATGATATGGTTTCCCTCTATCGAACCTCTCTAATCCATTTATAATTTTAAACATCTCAATCACATCATCCCTCAATCTTCTAAATTGAAGGAAATACAAATCTAGTTTATGCAATCTGTTCTTGTAATTTGATTTTAGCATTCTGATGATTCTGCACTGCACCCCCTCCAAGGCCAGTGTATCCTTTTCTGAGGTGCACTGCCCAGAACTGAATACAACACCTCCCACAAAGCAGATGAAATGGAATAAAAGTGCTTTTATTAAATCGTGTGTACATAGACAGGAGTGTGTTTCAAGGACATAATAAACTGTTTAGTTAATGCTTGCTGTTCTACATCAGCCTGTCTGTCTCATGGATTTGGAGAGAGAGATAGCACTAGATATGAGATGGGGTCAGAATAGTAGGGAGTGTAATAAGGTCTAAATTAGATTTATTATGCATGTGTGTAAACACACAGAGCATGGTAAATAAGGTTGGTGAGCTGCAGGTGCAAATATGGGAATATGATGCTGTGGCAATAATGGAGACCTACCTCAAAAAAGGGCAGGACAGGGTACTAAATATTCCTGGATACAGGGTGTTCAGGAAAGATAGGGAAGGAAAGAAAGGACCTGGGGTAGCACGATTAAGGAGAACAGTACAGTGCCGGAGAGAAAGGATGTCCCAGAGGGATCAGGGACAGAATTAATTTGGTTGGAGTTCAGAAACAATCGAGGTACCATTACACTACTAGGTGTATTGTGTTGGCCACCAACTAGTGAGAAAGCTATAGAGGGACAAATTTGCAAGTAATTACAGAGAGGTGCAAAAACTACTGAGTAGTGATGATGGGGGACTTTAATTGTCCTAATGTAGTCTGGGATCGTAATAGTGTAAAGGGCAGAGAGGAGGAAGAGTTACTGAAGTAGTCGTTTGGTAGTACAGAACTTGAGTATTGCTGAAAACAGAGACATTTTGTTGAAGCTTTTTGTCTTGCACTCATCAGGCCAATTCGCAAGAATATCAATGTATGGGAAAGCAACAAATTTATACTGTATCAGAAAAGAGTGCTGATTGGTTGGCAAGTGGACTTTGATTGGTAGAGGCGTTGCCATGGAGAATGCACCAGCTTAAGGAGACTGACAGTTAGCTGCCAAGCTTTGTTTGAAACTTAAACCAGGCAGCTTGACTCTGGTCAAGGCAAAGCCCTGAGGAATGAACCAGCAAATAGCTGTCCCTTATTTTGTTCAGCTGAAACAGGCGCAATGTGTGTACATGTTCTTTCTGTCTGCAAAGAACAGGGTCCTGTATAATATATGTAGCTTCTAATACGCTCAACTGTGAGCCCGACTGAATCTTAAATTGGTTGTCAGCGGAATTCTTAGCACACTGCGGATTATTTAGCTAATGTTGTCCAATCATGGAATCACATCCAACGTTGAACACTGTCTTTTGAGTTTTGCAAGCGCAGGCTGGTTGGGTACGGCCTGTACCTTGCCTGTTGCAAACAGCGGAAGGGACATGTTGTTTGATACAATCCGCCAGTCTTTGGGACGTGTGGCCTATATACCTAGCATCACACTGGCATTGAAATTCATATATCACATTACTCATTTGTGTGATAGGCAGGACGTCTTTTTGGCTCGACGGCAGCATCCTATTAGTGGTAAACATTTACTGCATAGTAGCAGCATGAAACAACTAGCTTTACCTGCTGCTCAAATTGGCTTGGCAGTTAACTGTCAGTCACTGTCAAAGTGCTAATAGAGGCTGTAGTTGGAGCAGACTCCACAATGAAATGATAGCTGGAGAACAGTTTCGGAATAGAACTAGAAAACAGAAGTTCTCATGACTGTGAAGTTTTAGTGGTTGCCAATAAACTTGAGGATAAACTAATAAGGGAAGTAAAATATAAGGAATTAGAGAGTTGGAGAGTGTTTGGAGTTTATTCTGAGGTACCAGATAGGGGACAGCCGGCCTTGTCACATAGATGGATTTGTACTGAAAAAGACCTTCCTGATGGAACTTCTACGGCTAAAGTGAGGCTAGTTGCGAGGGGTTTTGAAGAGGGACTGGGTGATACCGATATTAAAGTGGGCCCGCCTACAGCTGGAAAAGTAATCTTGTAAATCTTTTCAGCTCTTTTGGCCACATATTGATGGGAGTGTAGATCCATTGACATAAAAGCCATATTTCTGCAGGGTGATACTTTTCAGAGAGAAGTGTTTCTGAAACCACCTAAAGAGGCAGCAGATGCAGAAGGAAAACTATAGAAACTGAACAAATGCATCTATGGCCTTAATGATGTTTCCAGGATGTAATATTTCTCGGTGAGATCTGTTTTGTTGAAAATTGGTTGTGTTCAACTAAAAGCAGATCCTACAATGTTTTAAAGGGAAATTTTCAGGCATCTTCATGATGGACATTGATGGTTTCATGGGATAATGGGGTGGTACTGTGGATTTTGAGAAATATGTTATTAATAAGATTAGGGCAGAATTTAAGATTGGGAGTCAGGCTTGTGGTGCCTTTAAATATATTGGTTTAGATATTAAGCAGACTAAGTCTGGAATAACTTTAAATCAACAATCCTATTTAGAGAGTGTTACTCCCATCCCAGTTAATCATGTTAGGTCATCACAGGGAGATAATGATATATCTAAAGCAGAGACTGAGCAATTGTGAAGCTTGATTGGTCAGTTAAACTGGTTGTGCTCTCAGACGAGGCCTGATGTTAGTTTTGATGTGCTGGAGTTAAGTACGATGATGGAACATCCGAAAGTTTGAGAATGTTTTAAGTGCAAATAAAATCTTATAAAAACTAAATCTGGAGGAATGTGTACTGAAGTTCTATCCTTAGGTGACCCAAAGAACATGAAGCTAATAATTTTTAGTGATGCTTCACATGCTGATCTTGCTGATGGGTATTCGAGTGCACCTGGTTTCATAATATTTCTGATGGGTGAAAATAGGAAATGTCCTTTAGCTTGAGAGGCTAAGAAAGTAAAATGGGTCGTTAAAAACACTGGGTCTTGTGGAGGCAGTGGATATGGGGTTCTATTTGTCAAATATTTTGGGTGAAATTCTGAACAAGGGACATACTGAAGATAGGATACCCATTGAATGTCATGTGGATAATCATTCTTTGTGGGACAGTGTACACTGTACAAAAAGTGTATGAGAAAAGATTATGTATTTATCTTGCTGGATTGAAACAAATGCTGGAGAGAAAGAAAATCTGCAAACTTAAATGGGTTAATGCAACCCATCAGCTATCCGATTATTTCACAAAAAGAAATGCTAATACAAAGCAATTGTTGGTGCTCGAGGAGGGGTGTCTCACAATGTAATACTTTGCCCCCAATATGGAATTTATTTTGATTTATTTTGAAATGTTCTTTGAGCATATTAATACATGTTGTATTATAAAAGAAAGAAGGGAATCTGTTTAATCTGTTTATTGTGTATCAATTGTTTGATTATATGCAGGTGGAGGGTGTTAATTGGGGTCATACTTGAGCACTTATAAGCAGACACTTACTGAGACTGGTGGAGGGTTTGAGTGAAGAGCTACATGTTTGTAATGCTTTTACCTGTACGATAAATGTGAAAAAAGTAAAGATAGGCTCCAGCATTATCCCTCCATAACAAGCTTTCTGGAATTTAACATGAACCAGATGGGTTTTTACAATATGGTCATCATTACTGAGACAAACATTTTATTCCAGATTTATTTAATTAAATTCCCCAGATGCTGTGGTGGGATTTGAACTCATGTCTCCAGATCCATTAGTCTAGGCCTCTGGATTATCAGTCCAGTAACATAACCACTATGCTACTGTACCCCACACTCTCCTGCTTTTTCCCTTCAAGTATTTATTCAATTCTCTTTTGAATGTTATTACTGAATCTGCTTCCAAATCAGACAGTGAATTCCAACTCGCTGTGTAAAACTGCTTCCTCATGTCAACTCTAGTTCTTTTGTCAATGACCTTAAATCTGTGTCCTCTATTTACTGACTCTTCTGCCACTCCCTATTTACTCACTTGTTCTAATATCTCCTTATGTGTCTCAATGTCAAAGTTTGTTTGATTACATGTCCGTGAAGTGCTTTGGGATGTTTTGCTACTTTAAAGCAGCTATATTAATGCAAGTTGTTGTTGTATTGCATCGACAAATGTGTGATGAATTTCCAGTCTGTGAAGGCTTTCTGCTTATGCGCGAATTAGGTCCTGTACTACTTGGGCTCCTGAAGGCAGTGGTGCAACATAAAACCTGGGACAGAAAAAAACAAATGGTGGGTAGAAAGAGCGCGAGGATCTAGCAAGTTACAAACACCAATGAAATGCACAGTTTCTTCACCGCTATCAATGCGACCTATGGCCCAAGCACTCAAGGGCCCATCCCGCTGAGAACCAAACATGGAGGAGAACTCGAGGACAGGGAGGTAGTCAGTGCTCATTGGAGGGAACATTTCAAAGAACTCCTCAACCGAGACTCTGTCTTCGAATTGAATGTCCTCGATTCTATCCCTCAACACCCCCTCTGTCTCAGTCTTGGTATTACCCCAGTCCAGAGTGAGGTCGAAAAAGCCATTCAACAGCAGAAGAACAATAAGGCCTCTGGAGCAGATGGAAACCCTGCTGAAATCCTGAAGCATGGCAGAAATACACTCCTGGCACGACTGCACAACCTCACATCCCTCATCTTGGATGAGGAGTGCTTGCCAGGGGACTTCAGGGACACTATGGTCATGACTGTATTCAAGAAGAGAGACAAGACAATTGTGGAAACTACAGAGGAATCTCCCTCCTGTCTGCCACAGGGAAGATCATTGCAAGGATCCACCTCAGTCGACGACCTCCCAGCGGCTGAAGAGCTCCTTCCAGAGTCACAGTGCGGCTTTCACCTATCGAGAGGCACAACAGACATGATCTTCACTGCGCGGCAAATCCAAGAAAAATGCAGGGAATAACGCCAACCATCGTACATGGTCTTTTTCAACCTCAAAAGCCTTTGATTCTGTTAACTGTGAAGGCTTGTGGAGCATCCTGCTCAAATATGGCTGCCCTCAGAAGTTTGTCACGATTCTCTGTCTATTCATGATGACATGCAAGCTGTGATCCTCATCAGTGGAGCCACCACAGATGCTATCTCAGTCAAGTCCGGGGCTCAAGCAAGGCTGTGTCATCGCACCAACCCTCTTCTCCATTTTTCTCACTGCAATGCTACACCTCACCTCCAGCAAATTACCCACAGGCAAGGGCATAATCTAGAAAAAAGACGGGAAGCTGTTCAAACCAAAATCATTCCAACCTCCTTCATTGAGCTTTAATACATAGATGATGCTTTTATGTGTACTCACTCTGAAACTGAGCTCCCGATCATTGTTGACTCCTTCTCCAAAGCTTATGAGAAATGGGTCTTTCTTTACATACTACGAAAATGAAAGTCCTGTTCCAACCAGCTTCCGCAGCACAACACCTCACTCCGTCTATCAAGATCAGTGGCAAAATCCTGGAAAATTGGACCATTTTCCCAAGCTTGGGAGCCTTCTCTCAGCGAAGGCAATGTTATGGTCACGTGGTTCCCACTGTTCAGCTCCCCATCTGACCGCAGCAAGTGTATTTGTATTTTTGTATATTTGTGTTAGAGCTTAGCCCCTTCGTGTTTTATTTTTCAAATAAACAGACAGTGGCAGGTTTTCTTGTAAGTTTTAAAAAAACCAAAGTGCTGGAAATGCTCAGCAGATCAGGCAACCTCTGTGGAGAGAAGCACAGTTAATGTTTCAGGTCCATGAACTTTTATCAGAACTCGTACCGAAATTGTCGCAACCGCATTCACTCACGCATGTGCTTGCGTGCACACCGCCCCCCCCCCCCCCCCCCCCACACACACACACACACACACTAAGAAACAGGTAGAGAAGGGAAAGAGGTAGGTTTCAGTGGGGGAGAAGGGTTATGATAAGCCTGTTGAATTCTCTTGAAACTTAAATTCTCTGGGCGGCACAGTGGCGCAGTGGTTAGCACCGCAGCCTCACAGCTCCAGAGACCCGGGTTCGATTCCGGGTACTGCCTGTGCGGAGTTTGCAAGTTCTCCCTGTGTCTGCGTGGGTTTTCGCCGGGTGCTCCGGTTTCCTCCCACATCCAAAGACTTGCAGGTAATAGGTAAATTGGCCATTGTAAATTGCCCCTAGTGTAGGGAGGTGTTAGGGAATGTGGGATTACTGTAGGGTTAGTATAAATGGGTGGTTGTTGGTCGGCACAGACTCGGTGGGCCGAAGGGCCTGTTTCAGTGCTGTATCTCTAAAATAAAAAATAAAATAAAAAAAATAAAAAAATTAAGTTTTAGATGGTTCAGGCATGAGATGATTGCAGATTTCTCTCTTGATTAAAGGTTCTGTTGAAGATGGTGGGTCACTTCCAGCTCTCTCTGCTGTATAATGTAGATGTCAGATTTTTTTTTAGCAGGGCATATGTTTTCTGGCTTGTTGGAATTCCAGCTGTTACAAGTAGGTTCACCTTCTGGGTCACTCTCTGTCCCTCTGTCTCACTGTCTCGCTGTTTTTTTTAAAGGTAAGACTGTGTCATGTCTCGCCTCCTGTTGGAAGACATTCTGTTTTCTTCCCCGTGGTGATCACATAATGGCCCAGGACGTGGCTTCTTCACACCTCCTTTGTTTCAGAAGAAGACATTCAATTCTGGAATGTTTTTAGGTAGGTGTAAGATGGGTTTCATTAACACCTTTTGGCTTTGAAGATTTTTCCTTTGTCTTTGTCAGACTGTTTGGATACACAAAAGGCCAATCCCCTTTTTTCTTTGGCCATTTTGCACCATTGTTCACCTTTTAAAATAAAGTTTCATTTTTTAAAAGACAAGTCTATTTTTACTAACTCTTCAGCATTAGTCCATGAACGTTATATCGTCACACTTCTGATGTGACACAGGAGACGAGGTTCATCATCGCCTCCAATGTGCCAGCTCAGCCTTTGACTGAGGAAGAGAGTGTTTGAGGATCAGGATCTCAAACCCGAGACTAAGATCATGGTTTACCTGTGCTCCTATATGCTTTGGAGACTTGGACAACCTACAGCAGGCACCTCAAAGCACTGGAGAAGTACTACCAAAGGTGCATCTGCAAGATCCTCCAAATCTAGTGGCAAGAAAGGTGGTCCAACAGCAATGTCCTCTCCCAAGCCAACCTACCCAACATCAGGGTGCTCATCACCCAAAACCAGCTCTGCTGGGTGGGACATGTCGTTTGCACGATCTGACACCAGACTCGCGAACCTGCTGTTCTACTCAGTACTTGGCGGTAGGAGATTCCCAGGAGGACCGAGGAAATGCTTTATAGATGTCCTCAAAGCACCCCTGAAGAGATCAGACATCCCTATCGACTCATGGGAGACCCTGACTCATGACTGTCCTAGCTGGAGAAAGCTCACTCGGGAAGGCAACGTACACCTCGAGGGACTTCGTCGGGAACATGTGGAGCAAAGTCGTGGGAGCGCACAAACCACCAAACTACTCATCTACCTGACCCTTCAAGCACCACCTGCCCCTCATGTGGCAGAGTCTGCAGATAACGCATTGGATGTATCAGCCATCTCAGAACCCATCAAACCAGAGTGGAAGCCAGTCATCCTCGATCCCGAGGGACTGCCTAAGATGAAGAAGCGTTGACAAATCTGCTCTTACTTCAAAACATAATAAAACCTTCAGACTGGATTGCCTTGGGTCAAGATGTGTACATATCTGTCTGCTAGAAGTGGTGCTATGGGAATGACCACATAGTGCAATTCATTGCTGTGATCAGCTGTTACATTTTGTTCATTACAACAGTACTTCAAAAGTACTTAGTTGGCTGTAAACTGTTTTGTGATATCCTGAGGTTGTGAAAGGCATCTTATGAATACAAGTCTTTCTTTCCTTTACATGCTACTCCTCCTCTTATGTTAAATAAAGTCTGATTGCATTGTCCACTAATCTGATTTCTTTCACCCCCAATCTTTTCTTTTCCCTAGAATCATCAAGCTTTTAAAGCACTACTTCCTGATTGATATCTTTTCAATCTTGGTGTTGTCCTGCACTACGGGTGTCAGCCTTTTATCTTGATTTCCCAATTAAAAATAAATAGGTAAGTCTGCTGTGCTGTACAAAAAGCTGGTGTGTGCCTGGTAGGTTTGAGGGTGTAATAACTTTTATATGTTGACCTCTAGAAAACACTTGATGTGCAGACACAGCACAGTTGTGAACCCACGCAACTCCGTGCTGTTGAGAAAGACGTGGTTCATAAAGTTTGGGATTTACAGGTCATTGTTACAGCAAGAGAGAATATCACAATAAGATGATGGCTGCTCTGTACCTCAGCTCCATCTATCCATCTTGGTTCTGTAACCCTCAATACCCTTACCAAACAAAAATCTATCACTTTCAGTTTTGAAAGCTCTGATTGCCTGCCCCCTCCCCACCCCCACTCTCCCGAGCCTCCACATTCTTTGGGGGAGAGAGACAGATTTCCACGACCCTTTGACATCACCGCTGAATGGCCCAGCTCTAATTTTAAGGTTATGTGCTTTTGTTCTGGATAACCCCCACCAGTGGAAATAGTTTCTCTCCAGCGACCTATCAAATCCTTTAATCGTCTTAAACATCTCAATTAGATCACCTCTTAATCTTCTATACTCAAGAGAAGACAAGACTAGTCTATGTAACCTGTCCTCCATTTAATCCCTTTAGCCCTGGTATTTTACTGGTGAATCTGCACAGCACCCCCTCCAACAACTTATTTATTATTAACAGAATAAAACATTTCAAGGCACTTAAGGCCAATATATCCTTCCTGATATGTTCAATCTATATTCTAACCAGCATTTTCTCTTCAATTTCCTTGCTTGTTTGTCGTTTTGTTTAAGTGTTTGCAGTGGGATATTGACTGTGATATGGAGGGGCGGCGATCAAGCTCAAGAATTGGCTAGCTTGACAGGAAGAGAAAGAGCTGCAAACCGGGAATGTTGCTGTCCCCATTCCATTGGCAGAGCCAGGAACTGCACTGACTTGCAGTCCAAATCTGGAAGCCAAAGATGGATGACAGAGGTTCCTGGGAACAAAATGGTGGTGATCTTCCATAACCAACCTCAAAATGACTGGGGTGTAGTCTTGATCCCCCTGAACCTACTGACAATGTTGTGTGATGCAGACTATTAAAGTAAAAGTTCACGCACATTTTATTTTACTTTTGTTGATGTGAGTTATGACATCAAGGACTGTGAGAATGTCATCAGTGACACTTAGACAAATGACATTAATATTTCCCAGATAATGTTTCTTGTATTACTCACCAGGTCAAATGTAAACTCATTGTGATATTTTAACTCCTGAATTATTTGAAGGGATAATCCCAATAGGAGATTTTATTTTAATGGCTGCAGTGTAACATGAGGACAATTGTGCACATACCTATTGAATTATTTAAAAATCAGTGCCATGGAGACCAAACCTTTTTGATAAAAAGGACAGTGCTTTGTTGATAAATGATCCAATATGATATATTATTTCAAGCCCTCGGGCAAAGAGCTAATTTGATTCCTATTACCATATTTCTGTGGATGTAATGGGCAGCAATGATGCATGAGTTTGTAGAGAGTGGAAGACAGAGAATGGCAGAAGGATGTGGAATCTGTGGATTGGCACATTGGCGAGGGAAGGGGGGAGCAAGACCACATAGATCTTACACCACAGGTCAGGGAGGGTGGGTACCAGATCTGATAACATTGATCTGTAACTTTCTAAGAGATCTCTGCAAACATTCAGTTTGATGTTTTGAGACTGATTTCTGGAAATGTAAGTCTGTGTCTCTGTCTGTCTAACTGTCCAGATGTCTCTCCCTCTCTAGTGTTTAGTATTTAGATTGTTTACATTGTCTAACTAGCAACAAAACTCAGCTGATAAATTGCGGCAATGAACGTGAAATTGGGCTTGGTAGTGCCCGTTGTTTGGGTGTTACAGGTGCCATTCGCGGACCAAAATGGCATCCACAGTGCTCTGCTGTGAATTGTGCCAAATGCCATAGAAAATAGGAGTGGGCCTGCTCCGCCATTCAAAAAAGATCATGGCTGGTTGTCTAATTCAGTACCCTGTTCCCGCTTTCTCCCCATATCCCTTGATCCCTTTGCCATTAAGAAATATATCTATCTCCTTCTTGAATATATTTAATGACTTGGCCCCCACTGCCTTCTGCAGTAGAGAATTCCACAGGTTCACCACCCTCTGAGTGAAGAAATTTCTCCTCATCCTGGTTTTAAATGGCAGACTCCGTATCCTGAGATGGTGACCCCTGGTTCTGGACTCCCCAGCCATCGGGAACATCCTCCCTGCATCTAGCCTGTCTAGTCCTGTTAGAATTTTATAGGTTTCCATGAGATCCCCTCTCATTCTTCTAAACTCTAGCCTAGTCGACCCAATCTCTCCTCATACATCAATCCTGCCATCCCAGGAATTAGCCTAGTAAATCTTCTTTGCACTCCCTCCAAGGCAAGAACATCCTACCTCAGATAAGGAGACCAAAACTGCACACAGTACTCCAGATGTGGTCTCACCAAGGCCCTGTAAAACTGCAGTAAGACATCCTTGCTCCTGTACTCAAATCCTCATGCAATGAAGGCTAACATACCATTCAACTTCCTAACTGCTTGCTGCACCTGAATGCTTGCTTTCAGCAACTGGTGTACAAGGACACGCAGGTCTCGTTGCATCTCCCCTTTTCCAATCTATCACCATTCAGATAATCTGCCTTTCTGTTTTTACAACCAAAGTGGATAACCTCACATTTATCCACGTTATTCTGCGTCTGCCATGCATTTGCCCATTCACCCAACTTGTCCATATAACATTGGAGCATCTTTGCATCCTCCTCACAGCTCGCTTTCCCCCCAGCTTTGTATCGTCTGCAAACTTGGAAATGTTACAATTAGTTCCCTTACCCAAGTCATTAGTATATATTGTGACTAGCTGGGGCCCAAGCACTGATCCCTGCGGTACCCCACCAATCATTGCCTGCTCTCTGTTTCCTGTCAACCAATTCTCAATCCATGTGCTTTAATTTTGCACACTAACCTCTTATTTGGGACCTTATCAAAAGCCTTCTGAAAATCCAAATACACCACATCCACTGGTTCTCCCTTATCTATTCTACTAGTTACATCCTCAAAAAAACTCCAGTAGATTTGTCAAGCATGATTTCCCTTTCGTAAACCCATGCTGTCTTTGCCCAATCCCGTTTATGCTTTCCACGTGTTCTGCTCTTACATCCTTTATAATAGACTCTAGCATTTTCCCCATTACTGATGTAAGGCTAACTGGTCTGTAGTTCCCAGTTTTTTCTCTCCCTCCTTTTTTAAATAGTGGGATTACATTTGCCACCCTCCAATCAGTAGGAACTGCTCCAGAGTCTATAGCATATTGGAAGATAACCACCAATACATCTACTATTTCCAGGGCCTTATTAGTGAAGGCATTAGCGTGCAGCTAATGCCTGCCATAAGTATACAGAGCAGGTAGATTATGTTGTCAATCAGCTGACTATGCTGATTTGATACTATATAGGTATGATCCGTAAGTTCGCAGATGGCACGAAAATTGGTGGTGTCGTAAATAGTGAGGAGGAAAGCTTTAGATTACAGGACGATATAGATGGGCTGACAAGATGGGCAGAGCTGTGGCAAATGAGGTGATACATTTTGGGAGGATTAACAAGGCAAGGGAACATATAATGGATGGTAGGACCCTAGGAAGTACAGAGGGTCAGAGGGACCTTGGTGTACTTGTCCATAGATCACTGAAGGCCGCAGCACAGTAGATAAGATGGTTAGGAAGGCATATGGGATAGTTGCCTTTATTAGCCGAGGCATAGAGCAGGGAGGTTATGATGGAGCTGTATAAAAGGCTAGTTAGGTCACAGCTGGAGTACTGTGTACAGTTCTGGGCACCACACGATAGGAAGGATGTGATTACAGAGGAGAGGGTGCAGAGGAGATTCACCAGGATGTTGCCTGGGCTGGAGCATTTCAGCTATGATGAGAGAATGGATAGGCTAGGGTTGTTTACCTTAGAGCAGAGAAGGTTGAGGGGGTACCTGATTGAGGTATACAAAATTATGAGGGACATTGATAGGGTAGATGGGAAGAAACTTTTTTCCCATAGGGGAGGTGTCAATAATCAGGGGGCATAGATTTAAGGTGAGGGGCAGGAGGTTTAGAGGGGATTTGAGGAAAATGTTTCCACCCAGAGGGTGGTTGGAATCTGGAACGCACTGCCTGAAGGGGTGGTAGAGGCAGGAACCCTCACAACATTTAAGAAGTATTTAGATGAGCACCTGAAATGCCATAGCATACAAGGCTATGGCCAAGTGCTGGAAAATGGGATTAGAATAGAAAGGTGCTTGATGGCCGGCACGGACATGATGGGCCAAATGGCCTGTTTCTGTGCTGTGTAACTCTGACTACTGTTGCCATTTTGGAGCTTCATACTCCAGCCAACGCCTTCTCTTAACTCGCACAGCTGAGCACATGTTAAGCAGCATGACTGATTCCCCCACCAATGCCATTTGAGAGGATTATCAACATCAGCCTAGTTGCTGGTTGATTTCTTCTTGCTGTTAGTACGATTCTACAAATGTTTGATGCTTTTCTTACTAGTTTCTTACAAAAGTCTATCGGGTGTGGTGTAGTAGGTGCTGAAGGAATTTTTGCTGACTTCAAGGCTTCTTCACAAACTAGTTACTCCTAGACATGGGTAGCCTAGTAGGGTTTCCTCTTGACACTGAGTATGACTGGGAGTTTGAGCAGAGACCATGCAGAGCAGGATAAGCTGAAAGAAGTAGAAAGTAGGAGGAGGGGAGAAGGGCTCACAGCAGGGGGCCTTTTCTGCAGAGGGTCTTTAGGGAGTAAATCTGATAGAGAACTGATTGCAGGAGTGAAGTGATTCCCTGGAAGCCCTTTTGCTCGCTGGTATCCAGAGTCTGAGCTTCCATACAGCATTCAGACATTGGTGGAAATTGAGACATATTCATTTACGATTCAGCCCATCAAATACATGCCGGCTCTTCATGGAGCTATATTGTCAGTCCCACTTTCTGGCTCGATCCTCGTAGCCCTGCAAGTCTATTTCTTTCAGGTGGCTATCCAAAGTCCTCTTGAAGTCATTGATCGTCTCCAATTCCACAACCCTTGTGAGATTGAGCAGCGAGTTCCAGGTCATTGCCATCCACTGTGTAAAAATTTGCTTCCTCATATTCGCCCTGTATCTTTTACCAAAAACTTTCAATTTTTGTCCCCTAGTCCTTGTACCATTTGTTAATGGGAACAGTTTTTCCTTGTCTAACTTATCTAAACCTGTCATAATCTTGTACACTTCTATTAAATCTTCCCTCAATCTCCTTTGTTCTGAGGAGAACAAACCCAGCTTTTCCAACCTAACTTTGTAACTAAAATCCTCCATCCCTGGAATAATTCTGGCTCGACATTTCTTAATCCAAAGGGCAACACCCAGCACTGGAATAAGCTGTCTGGGGTGAGAAAAGCCAAGATCTCTTCAGCTCGGGGCGAGGGGAGTTAGGGAATCCTGCCAGTACCCTTTTAACAAGTCCATCTTGGTTATGTAGGTGGCGTTTCCTACTCTATCTATACAATCTTCCAGGCAGGAAATTCGGCAGGAATCAGTTCTGGTCAGTGCATTAATCTTTCTGTAATCAAAGCAGAGCCTTGTTGAGCCATCGGTTTTGGGCACCAGCACAACTGGGGATCTCCAACTGCTCTGACTGGGTTCAATCAGCTTGTGTTGCAGCAAATACTGAATTTCTTCCTGAACTTGGGTCAGTATCCTGGGACCGAGGTGATGGGGATTTTGTTTTATGGGAGGGGTCTCTTCTGCATCCACATTGTGTAGGGTTAGGGTTTTGCACCCTGGTTTGTCCCTGCAGATTCTTTTAAATGCTCTGAACAGCCTTGTTAGGTCTCCTCTCTGTTCTGCGTTTAAATAGGAGCGTACGGTGCCTAATTTCCCTAACATTTCAGTATTAGCTAACCAGACGGTAGGAGGTTCGAGTTGGGAATCCTCCAGGCCTTTGTCTAACTCGTCCTCACTGTCCCTTTCACCCTCCTCTTTCTTGACTGCCTGACAGACTTATGCTTGTTTGTCCCCTTTCCGGCTGTGATACCAGTTTAACATATTGATATGGCAAAGCCTTTGCTTTTTCCGATGATCTGGGGTGTCAATTGTATAATTCACCTGACTAATTCTGTTTATTACTCTGTATGGGCCACTGAACCAGGCGTTCAGTGGTTCTCCCTGTATTGGTAATAGCACTAGCACTTGATCAGCAGGCTGAAATGTTCTGTCCATGGCATGTTTATCTACCTGCCTTTTCATAGTTATCTGGGAGGGTTTTAAGTGTTCTTGAGTCACCGCACAGGCTCTCGTGAGCTGTTCTCAGAACATGGAGATGTAGTCTAACAGGGAAGATTTGTCCCTGGGTCCCAAAAACCTCTCCTTGATTAGTTTTAGAGGACCTCTCACCTCATGTTAATAAGCTAATTCAAAGGGACTAAAGCCAGTGGACTCATTTGGTGAGTCTCTGGTAGCAAACAGAAGAAATCCCAACCTTTTGTCCCAGTCATGAGGGTACTCATAGCAGTATGCCCTGATCATTGTCTTTAGGGTCTGGTGGTACCGCTCCAAAGCCTCTTGTGAGTGTGGGTGGTAGACGGAGCACTTTAGTTAGGTTATGCCCAGATTACCCATGACCTTTTGAAAAATACTGGGCATAAAATTTGTGCCCTGATCCGACTGGATCTCAGCAGGCAGCCCATATTGGATGAAGAATGGGTTAGCCCCTCCACCATGACTTTGGCAGAGATAGTTCTTATAGGGATGTCCTCTGGAAATCGAGTAGCCACATCCATAATGGTGAGAAGAAACTGGTAGCCCCCTTTTGTTTTCAGCAGGGATCCCACACAATCTGTCAGCACTCTGCTGAACGGTTCCTCAAAAGCCAGTATGGGAATTAGGGGTTCAGGTTTTTTTTGCAGGTTGAGGCTTCCCCACAACCTGGCATGTGTGGCAAGTCTTACAGAACTCCACCACATCCTTGTGGAGTTGTGACCAGTGAAAATGTTGTCTTATACTGGCTTGGGTTTTTCTGATACCGACATGTCCAGCCATTGGAATCTTGTGGGCTATTCTCAATATTTCCCTACTGTACCTCTGTGGCACCACTACCTGGTGAACCACTGTCCATTCTTTGTCTGCAGGTCCATGAGGAGGTCTCCACTTCCTCATCAGCATCTCATCCTTTAAATAATAGCACTCTGGAGCTCACTCTGCTTCAGCTTCAGTTTGGTCAGTCAATGCTAACTTTTTTAACCCAGGGTTGGCTTGCTGAGCCTCAACCAAAGACCTGTTTTACCCATCTTTTGGGTCCTCTAACTTCCCAAAGAAGGTTTCAGATAATCGGACTGTTGGCTCATCTGTCTGCAGTACCAGTTCAGCCTACTTTGATGGAGCTTGGCCATGGACTGGGTCACCACACAGTCAGGAAAAATGCCAGGGTCCTTTTCCTGTAACTTCCCTGTTCCCCTGACCTCTTTTGGTCTCTCAAACGCTGGAGAAGCTGCCACCTTCGCCCCTGCTAGATCATTACCTAAGAGCAGGTCATGCTTTCGGACTGAGCGGAGGAGTCCCGCAAAGTGGTCACCCAATCTGCGTTTGGTCTTCCCAATATAAAGGCGACTGCATTGTGAGCAGCGACTACAGTATACTAAATTGAAGGAAGTACAAGTAAATTGCTACTTCACCTGGAAGGAGTGTTTCGGGGCCTTGGATGTTGAGGAGAGAGGAGGTAAATGGGCAGGTATTACACCTCCTGCGATTGCATGGGAAGGTGCAGTGGGAAGGGGACGAGGTGTCGGGGGTGATGGAAGAGTGGACCAGGGTGTCGTGGAGGGAATGATCCCTTCAAGAAGCTGAGAGGGGAGGGAAAGGGAAGATGTGTTTGGTGGTGACATCATCCTGGAGGTGGCGGAAATGACGGATGATGATCCTTCAGATGTCGGGGCTGGTGAGGTGGAAAGTGAGGACAAGGGGAACCGGGAATGCTGTTCGGGGAGGAAGGGGTGAGGGCAGAAGTGTGGGAAATGGGTCAGGCACGATTGAGGGCCCTGTCAACCGCAGTTGGGTGGGGTGGGTGTGGGGGAGGTGGAATTCTCGGTTGAGGAAAAAGGAAGATATGTCAGAAGTGCTGTTGTGGATGGTTGCATCATCAGAATAGATGCCTCAGAGATGGAGAAACTGGGAGAATGGGATGGAGTCCTTACAGGAAACAAGGTGTGAGGAGGTGTAGTCAAGGTAGCCGTGGGAGTCGGTGGGCTTATAATGAATATTAGTAGACAGCCTTATCCCCAGAGGTGGAGTCAGAGAAGTTGAGGAAGGGAAGGGAAGTGTCGGAAATAGACCATGTAAAGGTGAGAGAAGGGTGGAAATTGGAAGCAAAGTTGATGAAGTTTTCCAGTTCGGGGCGAGAGCAGGAAGCGGCACCGATACAGTCATTAAAGTACCGGAAAAAGAGGTGAGGGAGGTGGCCTGAGTAGGACTGGAACAAGGAATGCCTGGTCTGCTGTGCTTTCCATCAGGGCCCCTTTTTCTGCACTGGTCTGGTGTACCCTGACTAAATCTATGGCTTTTTCCCATAACTTCCAGCAGTCAGCTCGAAGGTGACCTGACTTGTTACAATGAAAACATACAGGCATTCGGGTGTCACTCCTGTTCTTAGCACCTTCCTTTATGGCCTGAGGAGAGCCCACTGTGTTTCAGTTCTCCCTTCTCTCCCATGGCTGTTCATCCTCCTATCACCCTTCCACAAACTATTTTTTCAGCTTTTTGGAGGTGACTAGGGAAGGGCTTCCCTTGGGTAAAGGGCTTGTGAATAAATGTATAATCATCAGCCAGGATTGCTGCCTGCCTGGCTCTTGAAACCTTTTGTTCCTCCATGTGGTTTCTTATGGAAAGGGGAAACAAGTTTTTGAGCTCCTTGAGGAGGATCACCTTTCTGAGGTTTTCATAGGTAGACTTTATCTTAAGTGCCCATATCCATTGGTCGAAAGCGAGTTGCTTAACCCTTCGAACTCGGTGTAAGTTTGTTCCAGCTGCTTTTGGAGAGTTCGGAACTTTTGGCGATACGCCTCTGGTGCGAGGTCGTATGCAATCAGGATAACATTTTTAGTTATCTCGTAATCTGATGACCTCTCATCATGCAACGGTGAATAAACCTCATGGGCTTTTCCTGTTTGTTTGCTTTGCAATAACAGTGTCCACCTGTCTACTGGCCACTTCAACCGTTTTGCAAGCTTTTCAAAAGAGATGAAAAATGTTTCCACACCCCCCTCATTGAACTTTGTTATCAACTGGGAGAACTTTAAGAGCTCAGCACCTGGTCCTGAGCTAGGGTTAACTTTCTCACTAGCGGTGCCTTTGCTGGTTGTATTGGGCCTTCCCCTAGTTAGTTCGAGCCGCCTTAACTCTCTTTCCTTCTTCTCCTTTTGGAAAGCTCTTTCTTTTTCCCTTTCCTCCTTTTTTTTCTTTCCTGGAATTCTTTCTTTCTCCCTTTCCTGGAAAGCTCTTTCTTCCTTTCCTGAAACACTCTTTCTCCTTCTGGAATTCTAATTCTAGTCTCCTCTGTTTTAGTTGTACCCTAGATAATGTTACTTTGTCTGTTTCAGATTCTATGCCTGTCTGCGGTTCTTCACTCCATTTTAAAATGGTTGGCCACAAGTTTTAGGATTTCAGGCTTCCTAGCTTTTGGACGGATCTCTAACTGCCCAGTTACATCCCTCAACTCTTCATCAGATAGGGCTTTTAACTGACCCAAGTTACTTCACTCTGTTCTGGGAAGATACTGGCCTTGAAAGTGGACATTTTAGTACTCTAGCACTGAAAACCACAAGAAAACCTCTATTGAAGTTTTAAAATGATTGCTCGGGATCAAGAACACAAGAAATAGGAGCAGAAGTAGACCATATTTCCCATCCAGCCTGCTCTGGCATTCAATACGATCATGGCTGACCTTGGGCTTCAATTCCACTTTCCTGCCTGCTCCCCATATCCCTGTTTCCCTGCGAGACCAAAAATCTATCTGTCCCAGCCTTAAATGTATTCAATGATGGGGGATCCACAACCCTCTGGGGTAGAGAATTCCAAAGATTCACATCCCTTTGAGTGAAGTAATTTTTCCTCATCTCAGTCCTGAATGATTGACTCCATCTCCTGAGACTGTGTCCCCGTGTTCTCGATTCCTTGACCAGTGGGAACAATCTCTCAGCTTCTACCCTATCACGCTCTTTCAGAATCTTGTACGTCTCAATTAGATTGCCTCTCGTTCTTCTAAACTCCAGAGAATATAGGCCCAATTTACTCAGCCTCTCATCATAGGACAAACCCCTCATCCCAGGGACCAATTTAGTAAATCTTCACTGCACTGTCTCAATTTGGATTCCCGCTTCCAATTTCCCATTTGTTTTTGAGTTTGATCCTGGACGAGCCCCCAAATTTCTGTTACAATCAAGTGAGGAGGGGTCAAAGGGCTTCCCTCTTTTCCCTCCTTGTTTGCCTACAACAGGTTTAATTCATTCTTAAAGTGAATGTACTGGCCAATCCAGTAAATGTTTGATTACTTGCTATGATCATAACAAGAACCAATTGAACAGGTTTTCTTGAGTTAACAAAGAAAGAGGTTAACTTTATTGTACCTAAACCGAACTAATAATAATAAACAAGGCCCCAACTTTCACTCACCCTGGACGTTTATATACACACACACACACGCACACACACAACAGATAGGTTACAGAGTGGGGAAAGTTAGGTTGGTGAATTAGAGTTCATGGGAAAAGGAGATGTACAGTCTATGGCGTTTGGTGATTCGGCTGGCATCTAGTCGAATACGGTGGTCCTGAGGCTTTTAGTTTGAAGAGGTAGATGACTGGTTTGGTGAGGCTCTTATAGATAGCGATGTGGATGATTTCCTCCAACGGCGTTTCTGGTTGTAGCCGGAGAATGCAGAGGTTGTCAGTCAACAAGCAGGATTTGAAAGCTTTCAAGCTGAAATGGAGAGAAAGAGAGAGAGAGAGACCTCCACTTAGGGTCTGCTCATGTCAGAGTCCAAAAGCTTCTCCTCTGCTGCAGAGAAAACACCAGCTTCAACCACAGATGGGATGGGGCTTGACACATGACAGTCACTCAGTCAGTCAAACATAGCAGTTAGCAGTATTTCTCTCTCTTGCTAAAAGAACAAGAACTGGGCTTATCTTTACATCCTTTTTTTGAACAACGGTGTACCATTTACAATTTTCCAGTCCTCTTGCACCAACCCTGAATCTAAGGAAGACTGGAAAACTACCTCTGCAATTTCGACTCTCATTTCCCCTCAGTATCCTTGGATGCATCTTATCCGGTCCTGGTGCTTTATCAACTTTTAGTATAGACAGCCTATCTAATACCTCCTCCTTATCAATTTTAAATCCTTCTAGTGTATTAATTGCCTCCTTTTTCACTGTGGCCTGGGTAGCATCTTCCTTGGGAAAGACAGATGCTAAGTATTCACTTAATACCTCAGCTATTGCCCCTGCCTCTATGTGTAAATCCCCCTTTGTTCCCTAACCAACCCGTCTATCACCTTTTTACTATTTATATGCCAATTGAAGACTTTGTGATTCCCCTTTATGTTAGCTGCCAGGCTCTTTTCATACTCTCTTTGCTTCTCTTATTTGCTTTTTCACTTCCCCTCTGAACCTTCTATATTCAGTCTGGTTCTCCATTGTATTATCTACCTGACATCTTCACAAGCATGCATTTTTCTTCTTCATCTTCATCTCTATCTCTTTTGTCATTCAGGTAACTCTGGAGTTCTTTGCCTTACCTTTCCCCTTCGAGGGAACATACCTTGACTGTGCCTGAACTATCTCTCCTTTGAAGGTAGCCCATTGTTCACCTACCATTTTTTCCTGCCAATCTTTGATTCCAATTTATTCGGCCCAGAACCATTCTTATCCCATTGAAGTTACCTTTCCCCCAATTAATTATTCTTATTCTTACTTTAGATTGTTCTTTGTCCTTTCCCATAGCCAACCTAAACCTTATGATACAATGATCATTGTCCCCTAAATGCTCTCCTACTGATACTTGATCCACTTGGCCCGCCTCATTCCCAAGAACCAGGTCCAGCAATGTCTCCTTTCTCGTTGGACTGGAAACACACTGCTGCAGAAAATTTTCCTGAACACACTCTAGGAACTCTTGTCCCTCTCTATCCTTTATACAACTACTATCCCAGTCTATATTCGGATAATTAACGTTCACCATTATAACTACTCTATATTCTTGCACCTTTCTGTAACTTCATTGCAAATTTGTTCCTCTACATCCTTTCTACTAGTTGCTGGCCTGTAGACCACACCGAGCAATGGAGTTGGACCTTTTTTGTTTCTTAGCTCTAGCCAAATGGATTCTGTCCTTGACCCCTCTGGGATATTTTTTCTTTTTTTTAAATTTATTCACGGGATGTGGACATCACTGGCTATGCTAGCATTTATTGCCCATCCCTAATTGCCCTTGAGAAGGTGGTGGTGAGCTGCCTTCTTGAACCACTGCAGTCCATCTGGTGTAGGTATACCCACAGTGCTGTTAGGAAGGGAGTTCCAGGATTCTGACCCAGCGACAGTGAAGGAACGGCGATATAGTTCCAAGTCAGGATGGTGTGTGACTTGGAGGGGAACTTGCAGGTGGTGATGTTCCCATGCATCTGCTGCTCTTGTCCTTTGAGGTGGTAGAAGTCGCGGGTTTGGAAGGTACTGTCTAAGGAGCCTGCAATGCTCTCCTTAGTCAGTACCGCACTCCTCCCTGTTTTCTTCCTTCCCTATATTTCCTGAACATCTTGTATCCAGCAATATTTAACACCAAGTCCTGCCCTTCTTTGAGCCAGGCTTTTGTTATAGTCACATCATCATATTCTCGGTAACTCACCAATCTTATTAACTACACTCCATGCATTCACATACATGTACATTAATCCTGATTTAGACTTTTTTACTTCCTCCTCTACTGTGCCCCACCTAATGACTTACCTTTCCCTACTCTAGTGCTATCTATCTCTCCCAGTATTCTATGCACCTTGGTAGCAGTATCTAACACTCTCTCACCTTATGCATCTTATTTCTCTTTTCTACTTCTATATGCTGGTGTCCATCCCCTGTGAATTTAGTTTAAACCCTCCCCAACCATACTAGTGAACCTCCCCGTGAGGATATTAGTCCCAGGCCTGTTGAGGTGCTAACCATCCCTTTTGAATAGCTACCTTCTGCCCCAGAACTGGTCCCAATGCCCCAAGAATCTAACGCTCTCCCTCCAGCACCTTGCTTCAAGCCACATGTTGATCCTCCTTATCTTCGTATTTCTACTCTCGCTGGCAGGTAGTACTGGGAGTAATCCAGAGATTACTATCCTCGAGGTCCTACTCTTTAACTTTCTCCCTAGCTCCTGAATATCTGACCGTAGGATCTCAATACCTGCCTTTGCTATGTCATTGGTACCAACATGCACCACAACCTCTGGCACACTCCCTTTCCCCTGCAGAATATCCTGCACCCTCTCTGTGATGTCCTTTTTCCCTGACACCAGGGAGGCAACACACCATGCGGGACTCATATTAATGGTTACAGGAATGTCTATCTGTCCCTCTGACTATGGAATCACCTATAACTACTACATTTCTGCACTTTGCTGCTCTCTCTTTTTTATTCTTTCGTGTGATGTGGGCGTTGCTGGCAAGGCCAGCATTTGTTGCCCATCCCTAATTGACCTTGACAACTGAGTGGCCTGCTAAGCCATCTCAGAGGGCAGTTAAGACTCAACCACATTGCTGTAGGTCTGGAGTCACATGTCGACCAGACTGGGTAAGGTCGGCAGATTTCTTTCCCTGAAGGATGTTAGTGAACCAGATGGGTTTTTACGACAATCGATGATAGTTTCATGGCACCATTACTGAGAATAGCTTTCAATTCCATATTTTTATTAATTAATTGAATTTAAATTCCATCAGCTGCCATGGTGGGATTTGAACCTATATCTCCAGGACATTTGCCTGGGCCTCTGGATTACTAGTTCAATGACAACCACTATGCCAATGTCTCCTGTACAGTCCCTTGCCCATTGGTGCCATGGTTTGAACTGTATTCCTTCAAGGTGTTGTCATTCTCAGTAGTCTCCAAAGCTGAGTAACAGTTTGAGAGTGGCAAGCACCCGGAAGACTCTTGCACTTCTTGCCTTTTCCTATTCTTCAGGATGGTCACCCACCTACTATCCTGAATTCCTACTGCCTGTGAGGTGACCACCTCCTGGAATGTATGATCCAGGAAACTCTTCTGCTCTCTGATGCTCCGCAGTGACTCCAGCTGCCCCTCAAGCTCAGAAATCCTGAGTTCGGGCTGAAGCAGCTAAAGACACTTCTTACACGCAATGTCACCCAAGACACATGAAGTGTCCTGAAGTTCCCACATGGTGCAGGAATTGCAAGCAACCATCCCCCGTATGGATGTGAAAAATAGACAACTCTATAGATAGTCCATCCAACAGCTGGGAAGGCTTCACTGAGGACACCTTTGTATCTTATTAAATAGCAAGATAAGATCACTAATAACAAAGTACTGGAGTGTGCTGACAACAACAGCATGAAGGCTCTTTTGATCAGTGGTCAGCTCCATTGGGTTGGACTTGTTGTTTGGGCACACATCATGCAGTTGTTGAAGCAAGTGCATTATGAAGACTTGGTGGATGCCAGAAGAAGGTGGGGTGAACAAGAAAGGCTCTGGACACCCTGAAGATTTGCTTCTAACAGTGCAGCATGGTTGTTGAATTTTGGAAAACAATGGCCACCGACAGAAGGCAACATAATATAAAGGCAAAATACTGCAGATGCTGGAAATCTGAAATAAAAACAAGACAGAAGGCAACAGTTTGCTGAAGTGAGAGAAGGAGTGAAGGACATGAGCTACAATGCTGTACCAGTATAGAGCCAAAATGCGAGAGATGAAAAGATTGACAATGTCAGAGGGGATGATCAGGAGAACTTCCCAGGAACGCAGTTTTGTGGGCTTGTGGAAGGCAATGTCTATGACATTTCAGCCTGCATAGTCATCTGCACTGTCGTCCTCGAGGTATGAGTGACATACACACCATACTATATTCATTTGTTACAGAGCAGAAATCATCAAAGCATATGTTGAACTATGTGGCCAAATTAGTGGAGTATAAATCTGAGGATGCCAATCTGAATTTGTATGGTCTACTGCTCAGGTCTTGTCTTGAATACTACATTCAGTTATGGTTACCTAGGTTCAAGGAAAAGCACGCAAGTGAAGCCACATCCCAGGAATAATTATAAAGAAGAATGGCATTAATTAGTTTAATTCCAGGATTATGATCCAGTGCTGATGATGAAGCAGTGATATATATACAGTTATGATGGTGTGTGACTTGAAGGAGACTTGGAGGTGATGGTGTTCCCATGACATTGCTCCTCCTCTTCTCAGTTGTAGAAGTCGCAGGTGAGGGAGGTGTTGTTGCACTAACTTTGGTGAGTTATGTGCTCCATCTTGTCGATCATACATACATCAGCTATGGTGTTTCAGTGGTGGAGGGAGTAACATATTAAGTCCAGCAGTAGGGATGCTGTTCATGCAGACTGCTTTGTCCTGTATTGAGCTTCTTGAGTGTTGTTGCGGCTGCACCCATCCGGGCAAATATTGAGTATTCCAAGACACTCCTGAATTGAGACTGAGATGATGTAGAAGCTTTGAGTGGTCAAAAGGTGATGTGCTTGATGTGAAGTATCCAGCCTCTACCCGGTTTTTTGTCTCCGCGGCATTGATTGCTGATCCAATTCAGCTTCTGGGGAATGGTGACCCCAGGATGTTATTAGTGGTGGCCTCGGAAGTGCTGTTAGAAACTCGTTAAAGTGCAAGGGGAGATGACTGGGATTTCCTGATACGTATGTAGTGTGAATGTTACGTGCCACTTGTTACATAAATGGGGCTGAGCACTGTCGAATTGTGACAAAACAGTCAAACCCCTCACCTTATAATGGAAGAAAGGTCAAAAGGTAACTGACCTGAAACATTAACTCTGCTTCTCTCTTCACAGATGCTGCTTGACCTGCTGAGTATTTCTAGCATTTTTTGTTTTTATTTCAGATTTCCAGCATCTGCAGTATTTTGCCTTTATTGTTGAAGATGGGTTGGCTAAAGGCATCTTCCTAAAGATCTACTGCAGCTGTGTCTTGTAGCAACCACAAGGCACAAGTCAGGAGTGTGATGGAATACTCTCCACTTGCCTGGATGGGTGCAGCTCCAACAACACTCAAGAAGCTCGACACCATCCAGGACAAAGCAGCCCGCTTGATTGGCACCCCATCCACAAACATTCACTCGCTCCATCACTGACGCACAGTGGCAGCTGTGTGTGCCATCTACAAGATGCACTGCAGCAACGCACCAAGGCTCCTTAGACAGCACCTTCCAAACCTGCGACCTCTACCAACTAGAAGTACAAGGGTAGCAGATGCATGGGAACACCACCTCTGCAAGTTCCCCTCCTAGTCACACACCATCCTAACTTGGAACTATATCGCCGTTCCTTCACTGTCGCTGGGTCAAAATCCTGGAACTCCCTTCCTAACAGCACTGTGAGTGTACCTACCCCAAATGGACTGCAGTGGTTCAAGAAGGCAGCTCATCACCGCCTTCTCAAGGGCAATTAGGGATGGGTAATAAATGCTGGCCTAGCCAGTGATGCCTACATCCCATGAATGAATAAAAAAAAATCCTCTTTTGCATCAGGTCTGACTCCAGTCAGTGGTTAGTTTTCCCCTTGACTTCTTCTGACTTCACTATTGCTAGGGCTCCTTAGTGCCATCTGCAGCTGAATGCTGCCTCAACATTGAGGGTAGCTACTCTTACTGTCTGTCCAGCATTCACTCTTTATTGAGGGTCTGAATCCAAGTGGCTCTGGTGGTACCTGAACTGAGCAGTGGTGCAGAGTGTTGGTGAGCAGGCCACTAGCTTGCAGGTTACTGGTGTTGTTATGAAAGTGCTTTTTTCTGAGGATTTGTATTTCAGAATTTTTTTTAAAATTTCTTCCTGGGATGTGGGCGTTGCTGGCTAGGCCAGCATTTGTTGTCCATCCTCAATTGCCCTTGAGAGGGTGATTGTGAGTTGCCTTCTTAAACCACTGCAGTCTATGTGGGGTGGGTACACCTACATTGCTGTTAGGAAGGGAGTTCCAGGACTTTGACTCAGTGACAGTGAAGGAAGAGCAATATAGTTCCAAATCAGGATGGTGTGTGGCTTGGAAGGGAACTTGCAGGTGGTGGTATTCCCATGCATCTGCTGCCCTTGTCCTTCTAGGTGGTAGAGGTCATGGTTTTGGAAGCTGCTGTCTAAAGAGCACTGGTGCGTTGCTGCACACTGTGCGTTGGAGTGGAGGGAGTGAATGTTTGTGAATAGGGTGCCAATCAAGTGGGCTGCTTTGTCCTGGATGGTGTTGAACTTCTTGAGTTGGAGCTGCACACATCCAGGCAAGTGGGGAGTATTCCATCACACTCCTGACTTGTGCCTTGTAGATGGTGGACAGGCTTTGGGAAGTCAGGAGGTGATTTACTCGCCGCAGGATTCCTCGCCTCTGACCTGCTCTTGCAGCCACGGTATTTATATGGCGACTCCAGTTCAGTTTCTGGTCAATGGTAGCCCCCAGGATGTTGATTGTGGGGGGTTCAGCGATCGTAATGCCATTGAATGTCAAGGGGAAATGGTTAGATTCTCTCTTGTTGGAGATGGTCATTGCCTGGCACTTGTGTGGCACGATTGCTACTTGCCACTTATCAGCCCAAGCCTGAATATTGTTCAGGTCTTGCTGCATTTCTACACGGACTGCTTCAGTATTTGAGGAGTTGCGACTGGTGCTGAACATTGTGCAATCATCAACGAACATCCCCACTTCTGACCTTATGATTGAAGGAAGGTCTTTGATGAAGCAGCTGAAGATGGTTAGGCCTAGGATACTACCCTGAGGAACTCCTGCAGTGACTGGTGTGCAGGATGTTGGTGAGTGTGCTGCTGGTGTGCAGGATGTTGGTGAGTGTGCTGCTGGTGTGCTGGTTGTCGGTGAGCGTGTTGCTGGTGTGCAGGATGGTGAGTGTGCTGCTGGTGTGAAGGATGTTGGTGAGTGTGTTGCTGGTGTGCTGGTTGTCGGTGAGCGTGTTTGCTGGTGAGTGTGCTGCTGGTGTGCTGGTTGTCTGTGAGCGTGTTGCTGGTGTGCAGGATGGTGAGTGTGCGGCTGGTGTGAAGGATGTTGGTGAGTGTGTTGCTGGTGTGCTGGTTGTCGGTGAGCGTGTTTGCTGGTGTGCAGGATGGTGAGAGTGCTGCTGGTGTGAAGGATGTTGGTGAGTGTGTTGCTGGTGTGCTGGTTGTCGGTGAGCGTGTTTGCTGGTGTGCAGGATGGTGAGTGTGCTGCTGGTGTGAAGGATGTTGGTGAGTGTGCTGCTGGTGTGCTGGTTGTCTGTGAGCGTGTTGCTGGTGTGCAGGATGGTGAGTGTGCTGCTGGTGTGAAGGATGTTGGTAAGTGTGTTGCTGGTGTGCTGGTTGTCGGTGAGCGTGTTTGCTGGTGTGCAGGATGGTGAGTGTGCTGCTGGTGTGAAGGATGTTGGTGAGTGTGCTGCTGGTGTGCTGGTTGTCTGTGAGCGTGTTGCTGGTGTGAAGGATGTTGGTGAGTGTGTTGCTGGTGTGCTGGCTGTCGGTGAGCATGTTTGCTGGTGTGCCGGATGGTGAGTGTGCTGCTGGTGTGAAGGATGTTGGTGAGTGTGCTGCTGGTGTGCTGGTTGTCGGTGAGCGTGTTTGCTGGTGTGCAGGATGTTGGTGAGTGTGCTGCTGGTGTGCTGGTTGTCGGTGAGCGTGTTTGCTGGTGTGCAGGATGGTGAGTGTGCTGCTGGTGTGAAGGATGTTGGTGAGTGTGCTGCTGGTGTGCTGGTTGTCTGTGAGCGTGTTGCTGGTGTGCAGGATGGTGAGTGTGCTGCTGGTGTGAAGGATGTTGGTAAGTGTGTTGCTGGTGTGCTGGTTGTCGGTGAGCGTGTTTGCTGGTGTGCAGGATGGTGAGAGTGCTGCTGGTGTGCTGGTTGTCGGTGAGCGTGTTTGCTGGTGTGCAGGATGGTGAGAGTGCTGCTGGTGTGCAGGATGTTGGTGAGTGTGTTGCTGGTGTGCAGGATGGTGAGTGTGCTGCTGGTGTGCTGGTTGTCGGTGAGCGTGTTTGCTGGTGTGCAGGATGTTGGTGAGTGTGTTGCTGGTGTGCTGGTTGTCGGTGAGCGTGTTTGCTGGTGTGCAGGATGGTGAGAGTGCTGCTGGTGTGAAGGATGTTGGTGAGTGTGTTGCTGGTGTGCTGGTTGTCGGTGAGCGTGTTTGCTGGTGTGCAGGATGGTGAGTGTGCTGCTGGTGTGAAGGATGTTGGTGAGTGTGCTGCTGGTGTGAAGGATGTTGGTGAGTGTGTTGCTGGTGTGAAGGATGTTGGTGAGCGTGTTGCTAGTGTGCAGGATGGTGAGTGTGCTGCTGGTGTGAAGGATGTTGGTGAGTGTGTTGCTGGTGTGAAGGATGTTGGTGAGCGTGTTGCTGGTGTGAAGGATGTTGGTGAGCGTGTTGCTGGTGTGAAGGATGTTGGTGAGCGTGTTGCTGGTGTGCAGGATGGTGAGTGTGCTGCTGGTGTGAAGGATGTTGGTGAGTGTGTTGCTGGTGTGCTGGTTGTCGGTGAGCGTGTTTGCTGGTGTGCAGGATGGTGAGTGTGCTGCTGGTGTGAAGGATGTTGGTGAGTGTTTGCTGGTGTGCAGGATGGTGAGAGTGGGCTATTTGTAGGCAGGTTACTGGTGCGCTGGTCTTGCTTCAGGCACTGTTGACGTCTGCTTGCATCACTTTACTCTTTATTGGGAGAGGGCTGATTGGGCGGTAATTCGATGGGATAGGTGAAAAATGCTTTTTTTTTGTGCGTAGGACATACCTGGTCAGGTCAGTGTCAAAGTCACAGAGAAGCATGTTTATAAACTCATTTTTAAAATTCTCTCGACTTTTTCATTTTGCCGCTATATTCTGTGAAAAATTACTGTTTTGTTTTCAAAATTGCAGCTTATGTTTTTATAACACTCATTGTAACAAGATCTGAAAGGAAATTGGAGAGAGATTTGAAAAGCCGAACATAACACGAGGAAAGGCCTTGCCAGTGATGCTCACAACCTGAAAATTATTTTTTAAAATCTCACTATTTCCCTCAGGGAATACCTATCCTTCACATCACATCTTGAAAAAGCGCAGATGAGATTTAAAACTCACTGCACTGAAAACCTAATAAATAAAGGCATTGAATATGTCCACTCTCACCATTTGAAGCCCTTTTAAACATAAAGAGCATCGAACTGCCACAGGCCCCATGTCACTGCACAAAGCGACATGTTATGTGAATGTCATTACAGATAAATGGCTCTGTTTTAGAAGTAATGAGGATGAATTTTGCCTTGAGTGTTTGTTCTATGTAATATTCATTGAGAGAGCTTTGGGAATCTGTTTCACAGCAGCAGAATGCTTTATAAAAACCCAAAGGATTACCTGTGCATCCCTTGTGCACTTGGCAATTGCATTGCCCAGCTGGCATTCTTCTCCCCTCTAATGAAGACAGAGAAATTTCCAAGAAATGCACATTATATGAAAGAACTGTCAGCACTTATCCTGAGACTGATTACTTTCAGAATGATGCGGTTAAGAACTGAAGTACATTTAAAATGGGAAAAGATAATTTGGTCCAATAAGCCTGTCTCTGTTTTGATTGATCAACCCTACCTGCCCACCTTCTCAGCAAATCACTCAATTATTCTCTTTTCAGAAGTGTCTGGCGAACCGATATATGCTAAATGCCTCAGTGATAACTTATTACAGGGAGCGATTACCCTTTGCTTGGAAATGTGTCTTACTGCTAACATTCTTATTGTGTTAATAAAGACAGAAAATGCTGGAAATACTCAGCAGGTCTGGCAACATTCGTGGAGAGAGACATATGGCTACAAGACCAGGTCATAGGCTGGGAATTCTGCAGCGAGTAACTCCCCTCTTTAAGTCAGAGAGTTATACAGCACAGAAACGGGCTCTTTGGCCCATCGTGTCTGTGCTAGCCATCAAGCACCTAACTACTCTAGTCCCATTTTCCAGCACTTGGCCCAGAGCCTTGTATGCTGTGGCATTTCAAGTGCTCATCTAAATACTTCTTAAATGTTGTGAGGGTTCCAGATTCCAACTGCCTACTGAGTAAAAAATGTTTTTCCTCAAATCCCCTCTAAACCTCCTGCCCCTTCCCTTAAATCTATGCCCCCGGTTATTGACCCCTCCGCTAAGGGAAAATGTTTCTTCCTATCTAACCTATCAATGACCCTCATAATTTTGTATACCTCAATCATGTCCCCCCCTCAGCCTTCTCTGCTCTAAGGAAAACAACCCTAGCCTATCCAGTCTCTCTTCAAAGCTGAAATGCTCCAGCCCAGGCAACATCCTGGTGAATCTGCTCCGCACCCTCTCCAGGGCAATCACATCCTTCCGATAGTGTAGTGACCAGAACTGTACACAGTACTCCAGCTGTGACCGAACTAGCATATTGTACAGCTGCATCATAACTTCTCTGCTCTTATATTCTGTGCCTCGGCTGATAAAGGCAAGTATCCCATATGCCTTCCTAACCACCTTATCTGCCTGCGCTGCTGCCTTCAGTGATCTATGGACAAGTACACCAAGGTCCCTCTGACCCTCTGTACTTCCTAGGGTCCTACCATCCATTGTATATTCCCTTGCCTTGTTAATCCTCCCAAAATGCATCACCTCACACTTCTCAGGATTAAATTCCATTTGCTACTGCTCCGCCCATCTCACCGGCTCATCTATATCGTCCTGTAATCTAAGGCTTTCCTCCTCACTATTTACAACACCACTAATTTTTGTGTCATCTGCGAACTTACTGATCATACCGCCTATATTCATGTCTAAATCATTAATGTACACTACAAACACCAAGGGTCCCAGCACCGATCCCTGTGGTACACCACTGGTCACAGGCTTTCACTCGCAAAAACAACCCTCGACCATCACCCTCTGCCACTTGCCACTAAGCCAATTTTGGATCCAATTTGCCAAATTGCCCTGGATCCCATGGGCTCTTACCTTCTTAACAAATCTCCCATGTGGGACCTTATCAAAAGCCTTACTGAAGTCCATCTAGACTACATCAACTGCTTTACCCTCATCTACACATCTAGTCACCGTCTCGAACAATTCAATCCAAGTTAGTTAGACACTATCTCCCCCTGCCAAAGCCATGCTGACTATCCCTGATTAATCCCTGCCTCTCCAAGTGGAGATTAATCCTGTCCCTCAGAATTTTTTCCAATAGTTTCCCAACCACTGATGTTAGACTCACCGGCCTGTAATTATCTGGTTTATCCCTGCTACCCTTCTTGAATAATGGTATCACATTTTCTGTCCTCCAATCCTCTGGTACCTCTCCTGTGGCCAGAGAGGATTTGAAAAAATTGTGTCAGAGCCCCTGCTATCTCCTCCCTTGCCTCACATAACACCCTGGGATATATCTCACCTGGGCCTGGGGATTTATCCACTTTTAAGCCGGTTAAAACAGCTTCCTCCCTTTCAATGCGATTAGGTTCAAGTATATCACAATCCCCCTCCCTGATCATTACACCGACATTGTCCTTCTCCCTAGTGAACACAGATGAAAAATAATCATTTAAAACCTCACCTATGTCCTCCGGCTCCACACACAGATTGCTACTTTGGTCCCTAATGGACCCTACTCTTTCCCTGGTTATCCTGTTGCCCTTAATATATTTATAAAGTGCTTTAGGATTTTCCTTTATCTTTCCAGCCAGTGTTTTTTCATATCCTCTCTTCGCTCTCTAATTGCTTTTTTAAGTTTCCCCCCCACCCCCCACACTTTCGATACTCCTCTAGTGCCGCTGCTGTTTTCAGCAGTCTGTATCTGCCATATGGCTCCTTTTTTTTTCCCTGATCCAATCCTCTATTTCCCTTGACATCCAGGGTTCCCTGGATTTTTTGGTCCGACCCTTCACCTTAACAGGTACATGTTGGCTCTGAACTCTCACTATTTCCTCTTTGAATGACTCCCACTGGTCTGTTGTTGACTTTCCTACAAGTAGCTGCTCCTAGTCCACATTGGGCAGATCCTGTTTTATCATATTGAAATCGGCCTTCCCCCACTTCAGTACCTTTATTTGTGATCCATCTTTGTCCTTTTCCATAACTACCTTAAATCGTACCGAGTTATGGTCACTATCCCAGAAATGCTCCCCCACTGACACTTCTACCACTTGTCCGGCTTCATTCCCGGGGATTAGGTCCAGTACCGCCCCTTCTCTTGTAGGAATTTCTGCCTACTGGCTCAAAAAGCTCTCCTGTATGCATTTTACAAATTCCGTTCCCTTTAAGCCTTTTGCACGAAGACTATCCCAGTTGATATTGGGGAAGTTGAAATCCCCTACTATTATTACCCTATTATTTTTACACTTCTCTGAGATTTGCCTACATATCTGCTCCTCTATCTCTCCCCGACTGTTGGAAGGCCTGTAGTACACTCCCAGCCAAGTGATTGCCCCCCCCTTTTTGTTTTTAAGTTTACCATATGGCCTCACTTGAGGAACCTTCTGAGATATCATCCCTCCTTACTGCAGTAATTGACTCCTTGATCAACAGTGCAATGCCATCTCCTCTTTTACCCCCACCCCTGTCACGCCTGAAGATTTTATACCCTGGAATATTGAGCTGCCAGTCCTGCCCCTCCCTCAACCATGTCTCTGATAGCAATAATATCATAATCCCATGTGCTAATCAATGCCCTCAGTTCATCTGCCTTACTTATAAGACTCCTTGTATTAAAATAGATGCAATCCAGCCTTGCATTTTTCACTTGTGCTTTCACAGGTCTATATTTTCTCTGCCTTCCAGACTGACTCAGTTTCTCTTCTATATTTGACTGTGCATCACCCCCTACTGTACCTCCACTCTGTATCCCATTCCCCTGCCAAATTAGTTTAAACCCCCCCAACAGCACTAGCAAACCTCCCAGCAAGGATGTTGGTCCCGTTCCAGTTCAGGTGCAACCCGTCCAACTTGTACAGGTCCCACCTTTGCCAGAAACAGAGCCAGTGATCCAGGAAACTAAAGCCCTCCCTCGTGCACCATTTCTTCAGCCACGCATTCATCTGCTCTATCCTGCTATTCCTATACTCACTAGCAAGTGGCACCGGGAGTAATCCAGAGATTGCAACCTTTGAGGTCCTGCTTTTTAATCTGCTACCTAGCTCCTAAATTCTTGTTGCAGGACCTCATCCCTCTTTCTACCTATGTCGTTGGTACCAATGTGGACCACGACCTCTGACTGTTCACCCTCCCCCTTCAGAATGTCCTGCAGCCACTCCGTGACATCCTGACCCTAGCACCAGGGAGGCAACATGCCATCCTGAAGTCACGCTGGCAGCCACAGAAACGCCTATCTGTACCCCTTATGATAGAATCCCCAATCACTATAGCTCCCCTGCTCCTTTTCTTCCCCTCCTGTGCAGCTGGGCCACCTGTGGCGCCACAGACTTGGCTCTTGCTGCGTTCCCCTGAGAAGCTATCTTCTCCCAATAGTATTCATAGAAACATAGAAAATAGGAGCCAGGAGTAGGCCATTTGGCACTTCGATCCTGCTCTGCCATTCATTATGATCATAGCTGATCATCCAAGTCAGCAACCTGTTCCCGTTTTCTCCCCATATTCTTTGATCCCTTTCGCCCCCTAACTCCTTCTTGAAAACATTGAATGTTTTGGTCTCAACTGCTTTCTGTGGTATCGAATTCCTCTCTGGTGAAGTAATCTCTCCTCATCTCAGTCCTGAAAAGTTTACCCCGTATCCTTAGACTATGACCCCTGGTCCTGGACTCCCCCACCATAGGGAACATCCTTCCTGCATCTACCCTGTCAAGTCCTGTTAGAATTTTATAGGTTTCTATGAGATCCCCCCTCACTCTTCTGAACTCCAGCGAATATAATCCTAACCGACTCAATCTCTCCTCATACGTCAGCCCTGCTATCCCAGGAATCAGTCTGGTAAACCTTTGCTGCACTCCCTATATAGCAAGAACATCCTTCCTCAGATAAGGAGACCAAAACTGCACACAATTTAAAAAAAAATTTTATTTTTGTGATACAGCACTGAAACAGGCCCTTCGGCCCACCGAGTCTGTGCCGACCAACAACCACCCATTTATTCTAACCCTGCAGTAATCCCATATTCCCTATCACCTTCCTACACTAGGGGCAATTTACAATGGCCAATTTACCTATCAACCTGCAAGTCTTTGACTGTGGGAGGAAACCGGAGCACCCGGCGAAAACCCACGCGGTCACAGGGAGAACTTGCAAACTCCGCACAGGCAGTACCCAGAATTGAACCCGGGTCCCTGGAGCTGTGAGGCTGCGGTGCCCAAATTCCAGGTGTGGCCTCACCAAGGCCCTGTATAATTGCAGCAAGACATCCCTGCTCCTGTACTCGAATCCTCTCGCTCTGAAGGCCAACATACAATTTGCCTTTTTTACTGCCTGTTGCACCTACATGCTTACATTCAGCGACTGGTGTACGAAAATACGCAGGTCTTGTTGCATATTCCCCTCTCTCAGTTTATAGCCGTTCAGATAATAATCTGCCTTCCTGTTTTTGCTACCAAAATGGATAACCTCACATTTATCCACATTATACTGCATCTGCCATGCATTTGCCCACTCACTCAACTTGTCCAAATAACCCTGAAGCCTCTCTGCATCCTCCTCACAACTCACCCTCCCCCAGTTTTGTGTCATCTGCAAATTTGGAGATATTACATTTAGTTCCCTCATCTAAATCATTAATGTATATTGTGAATAGCTGTGGTCCTAGCACCAATCCTTGCAGTACCCCACTAGTTACTGCTTGCCATTCGGAAAAAGACCCATTTATCCCTACTATTTGTTTCCTATCTGCCAACCAATTTTCTATCCATCGCAATACGCTACCCCTAATCCCATGCGTTTTAATTTTACATGCTAATCTCTTATGTGGGACTTTGTGGAAAGCCTTCTGAAAGTCCAAATAAACCTCATCAACTCTATTAGTTACATCCTCGAAGAATTCTGGTAGATTTGTCAAGCATGATTTCCCTTTCGTAAATCTATGCTGACTCTGCCTGACTCCACCACTGTTCTTTAAGTGCTCTGCTATAAAATCTTTGATAATGGACTCTAGAATTTTCCTCACTACCGACGTCAGGCTGACTGGTCTATAATTCCCTGCTTTCTTTCTACCTCCCTTTTTAAATAGTGGGGTTACATTAGCTACCCTCCAATCTGTAGGAACTGTTCCAGAATCTAAAGAATCTTGGAAGATGACCACCAATGCTTCCACTATTTCTAGGGCCACTTCCTTAAGTACTCTGGGATGCATACCATCAGGCCCTGGGAATTTATCGGCCTTCAATCCCATCAATTTCCCCAACACCATTTCTCTACTAATACTGATTTATTTCAGTTCCTCCCTTTCACTAAGCCCTGTGTTCCCCAACATTTCTGGTATGATATTTGTGTCCTCCTTTGTGAAGACAGAACCAAAGTATGCATTTAGTTGGTCAGCCATTTCTTTATTCGCCATAATAAATTCCCCTGTTTCTGACTGTAAGGGACCTACATTTGTCTTCACCAATCTTTTTCTCTTCACATACCTAAAGAAACTTTTACAGTCAGTTTTTATGTTCCCCGCAATCTTACTCAGTACTCTATTTTTCCCTTCTTAATCAATCCCTTGGTCCTCCTTTGCTGAATTCTAAACTGCTTCCAATCCTCAGGTCTGTTGTTTTTTCTGGCGGATTTTTATGTCTCTTCCTTGGATCTAATGCTATCTCTAATTTCCCTTGTAAGCCATGGTTTGGCTACTTTTCCCATTTTACTTTTGCGCCAGACAGGAATAAACAATTAATAATAAAAACAAGAAATGCTGGAACCACTCAGCAGGTTCCAGTTCCGAAGAAAGGTCACTGACCCGAAACGTTAACTCTGCTTCTCTTTCCACAGATAGTGCCAGACCTGCTGAGTGGTTCCAGCATTTCTTGTTTTTATTTCAGATTTCCAGCATCCGCAGTATTTTGCTTTTATTTTAGGAATAAACAATTGTTGTAGTTCATCCATGAGCTCTTTGAATGTTTGCCATTGCCTATCCACCAGTCATCCCTTTAGGTAACGTTTTCTAATCCATCATAGCCAACTCGTGCCTCATACCTTCTTAGTTTCCTTTATTAAGATTCAGGACCCTAGTCTCAGAATCAACTACATCACTCTCCTTCTTGATGAAGAATTCTATCATATTATGGTTGCTCATCCCCAAGGGGTCTCGCACAACTAGATTGTCAATTATTTCTCTCTCATTACACAATACCCAGTCTAGGATGGCCTGTTCTCTAGTTGGTTCCTCAATGTATTGGTCCAGAAAACCACCATTCAAAGCTTAAAATCTGTTAGATAGGGAGATGGACTCAAGGGCCACCTGCACTACTTGCCTAGTTCTTCTACTCTGCCTGGCGGTCACCCATTCCCTTTCTGCCTGAGCAGTCTTTACCTGCGATGTGACCACCTCCCAGTACGTGCTATCCATGATGATCTCAGCCTCGTGGATGCTCTACAGTGTCTCCAGCTGCCGCTCCAGATCCGAAACGCGGATTTCGAGTAGCTGCAGCTGGAGACACTTCCTGCACACGTGTTTGCCCTGGACACTGGAAGTATCCCTGACTTCCCACATTGCACAGGAGGAGCAAGTCACTTTGCCGAGCTGCCCTGCCATGACTTACCCTTAATTTATCCCCTTACGTTACCCAAAAATTAGATTATTTACACTAGGGACCTTGATTCCCTAAAAAAAGAAACACTATCTTCTATATTAAAAACAAAACCGTAGACCTTTCCTTTTACTTTTAGTTACTTATCCAGCTATTTAGAGCTATTCCCTAACTGCAGTTACTCACCAACTAATCACCTTGCAGCTTTCCTGTGATGTCACTGCTTGACCCCCCCACCCCCGCCCCCCGAGCCTGTCCACTATATCTGCAAGGCAAAAATCAGGAGTTTGAAGGAATGCTGTCCACTTGCCTGGATGAGTGAAGCCCTGACACCACCATCCAGGACGAAGCATCCTGCTTGATTGGCACCCCATTCACAACCTTAAACAGACACTCCCTCCACTACCACAGTGGCAGCAGTGTGTATCATCTTCAAGATACACCGCAGCAACTCGTCAAGGCTCTTTCGACAGCACTTTCCTAAATTTCTAAATGCATTGTTAGACTTCCTTAATCATAGATTCCAGGATTTTTCTGATGACTGATGTCAGGCAAACTGGTCTGTTGTTCCCTGTTTTCTCTCTTTCCCTCCTTTCTTGAAGGGCTGTGTTACATTTGCTAACTTCCAATCTGCTGGGACCGCTCTCGAAACTCAGAAATTTTGGAAAATCATAACCAGTGTATCCACTATCTCTGCATCTACCTCTTTTAGAACCCGAGGATCTAGGCCATCACGTCATGAAGGTTTGTCAACTTTTAGTCCCTTAGGTTTCTTCAGTACTTTTTCTCTGCTGATATTAGTTACCTTATGTCCCTTACTCTTATTAGCCCCTAGGTTACCCTCTACATCTGGTATGTAATTTGTGTCTTCTACTGTGAAGACAGACAAAAAATATCTGTTCAACGTCTCTGCCATTTCCTTGTGCCCCCATGATAATTTCTCCTGTCTCTGCCTTTAAGGGACCAATGTTTATTTTAGCTACTCTCCTTTTTATATGCTTGTAAAAGCTCTTGTAGTTTGTTTTCATATTCCTATCTAGTTTACTGTCATATTGCACTTTTTCCCTTTTTATCAACTTTTTGGTCGCCCTTTGCGGGCTTCTAAAACATTCCCAATCCTCAGGCTTAACACTATTCTTTGCAACTTTATAAGCCAGAGTACGAATAAACGGGTCATTCTCGCATTGGCAGGCTGTGACTAGTGGGGTACCGCAAGGGTGAGTACTTGGGCCCTAGCTGTTCACAATATATTATCAATGTTTTGGATGTGGGGACCACATGTAATATTTCCAAGTTCGCAGATGACACAAACTAGGTGGAAATGTGTGTCATGAGGAAGATGCAAAGCAGCTGCGAGGGGATTTGGACAGACTTGGTGAGTGAGCAAGAACATGGCAGATGGAATATAATGTGGAAAAATGTGAGGTTATCCACTTTGGTAGGAGGAATAGATGTGCAGAGTATTTCTTAAATGGAAAGAGATTAGAAAGCCTACATGTACAAAGGAACCTGGGTGTCCTTGTCAATAAGTCACTAAACACTAACATGCAGGTGGAGCAAGCACTTAAGAAGGCTAATGGTATGTTAACTTTTATCGCAAGAGGATTCGAGTACAGGAATAGTGAAGTCTTGCTTCAATTGTATAGAACCTTGGTTAGACTGCACCTGGAGTACAAAGAACAGTACAGCACAGGAACAGGCCATTCGGCCCTCCAAACCTGGGCCGATCTTGATGCCTGCCTAAACTAAAACCTTCTGCACTTCCGGGGACCGTATCCCTCTATTCCCATCCTATTCATGTATTTGTCAAGATGCCTCTTAAACGTCGCTATTGTACCTGCTTCCACCACCTCCCCCAGCAGCAAGTTCCAGGCACTCACCAGCCTCTGTGTAAAGAACTTGCCTCGCACATCCCCTCTAAACTTTGCCCCTCGCACCTTAAACCTATACCCCCTAGTAACTGACTCTTCCACCCTGGGAAAAAGCTTCTGACTATCCACTCTGTCCATGCCACTCATAACTTTGTAAACCTCTATCATGTCACCCCTCCACCTCTGTCGTTCCAGTGAAAACAATCCGAGTTTATCCAACCTCTCCTCATAGCTAATACCCTCCAGACCAGGCAACATCCTGGTAAACCTCTTCTGTACCCTCTCCAAAGCCTCCACGTCCTTCTGGTAGTGTGGCGACCAGAATTGCACGCAATATTCTAAGTGTGGCCGAACTAAGGTTCTGTACAGCTGCAGCATGACTTGCCAATTTTTATACTCTATGCCCTGATGAAGGCAAGCATGCCGTATGCCTTCTTGATTACCTTATCCACCTGTGTTGCCCCTTTCAGTGACCTGTGGACCTGTACGCCCAGATCTCTCTGCCTGTCAACACTCCTCAGGGTTCTGCCATTTACTGTATACTTCCCACCTGCACTAGATCTTCCAAAATGCATTACCTCACATTTGTCCGGATTAAACTCCATCTGCCATTTCTCCGCCCAAGTCTCCAACTGATCTATATCCTGCTGTATCCTCTGACATTCCTCATCACTATCCGCAACTCCACCAACCTTTGTGTCGTCCGCAAATTTACGAATCAGACCAGCTACATTTTCCTCCAAATCATTTCTATATACTACAAAGAGCAAAGGTCCCAGCACTAATCCCAGCGGAACACCACTAGTCACATCCCTCCATTCAGAAAAGCACCCTTCCACTGCTACCCTCTGTCTTCTATGACAGAGCCAGTTCCATCTTGCCAGCTCACCTCTGATCCCGTGTGACTTCACCTTTTGTACCAGTCTGCCATGAGGGACCTTGTAAAAGGCTTTACTGAAGTCCATATAGATGACATCCACTGCCCTTCCTTCATCAATCATCTTTGTCACTTCCTCAAAAAACTCAATCAAATTAGTGAGACACGACCTCCCCTTCACAAAACCATGCTGCCTCTCGCTAATAGGTTTGTTTGTTTCCAAATGGGAGTAAATCCTGTCCCGAATAATCCTCTCTAATTGTTTCCCTACCACTGACGTAAGGCTCACCTGCCTATAATTTCCTGGATTATCCTTGCCACCCTTCTTAAACAAAGGCACAACATTGGCTATTCTCCAGTCCTCTGGGACCTCACATGTAGCCAATGAGGATGCAAAGATTTCTGTCAAGGCCACAGCAATTTCTTCCCTTGCCTCCCTCAGTATTCTAGGGTAGATCCCATCAGGCCCTGGTGACTTATCTACCTTAATGCTTTGCAAGACACCCAACACCTCCTCCTTTTTGAGAATGAGATGACTGAGACTATCTGCACTCCCTTCCCTAGGCTCATCATCCACCAAGTCCTTCTCTTTGGTGAATACTGATACAAAGTACTCATTTAGTCCCTGGCCCATTTCCTCTGGCTCCACACATAGATTCCCTTCTCTGTCCTTGAGCGGGCCAACCCTTTCGCTAGTTACCCTCTTGCTCTTTATATATGTATAAAAAGCCTTGGGATTATCCTTAATCCTGTTTGCCAATGACTTTTCATGACCCCTTTTAGCCCTCCTGACTCCTTAAGTTCCTAAGTGCAGTTTTGGACCCCTTACCTTAGGAAGGATTGCCATAGAGGGAGTGCAATGAGGGTTCATGAGACTTGTTCCTGGGATTGTGGGACTGTCCTATGAAGAGAGATTAGGGAAACGGGCCTGTATTTTCCAGAGTTTCGAAGAATGAGAGGTGATCTCATTGAAAGCTACAAAATATTTAAAGGGATAGACAGGGTCGATGCAGCGAAGATGTTTCCCCTGGTTGGGCAGTCTAGAACCAGGGGACACAATTTCCAAATAAGGGGGAAACCACTTAGGACAGAGATGAGGAGAAATTTCTTTTGTAAGAGGGTTGCAAATCTTTGGAATTCTCTACCCCAAAGGGCTGTGGAAGCTCAGTCATTGAGTATGTTTAAAGTAGAGATTGACAGATTTCTGAATACCAATGACATTGGGGATATGGGAATAGTGTGGGAAAAAGGTATTGAAGTGGATTATCAGCCATGATGAAATGTATCCTAAGCTGTTAAAAGAAGCAAGAGAGGAAATAGCAGAGGGTCTGACCATCATTTTCCAGTCCTCACTGGATGCAGGTGTTGTGCTGGAGGACTGGAGAATTGCTAACGTCGTACCTTTGTTTAAAAAGGGAGCGAAGGATAGACTGAACAATTCCAGGCCAGTCAGTCTAACCTCAGTAGTGGGCAAATTATTGGAATCTATTCTGAGAGACAGAATAAACTGTTATTTAGAAAGGCACAGGTTAATCAAGGATAGTCAGCATGAATCTTGTTTGACCAACTTGATCAAATTTTTTGAAGAAGTAACAAGGAAGGTAGATGAGGGTAGTGCAGTTGATGTGGTTTACATAGATTTTAGCTTGGCTTTTGACAACGTCCCACATGGCAGACTTTAAAAAAAAAAGCATATGGGATCCAGGGAAATGCAGCAAGGTGGATACAAAATTGCCTCAGTGGCAGGAAACAAAGGGTAATTGTAGACGGGTGTTTTAGTGACTGGAAGGCTGCTTCTAGTGGTGCTCCGCAAGGCTCAGTAGTAGGTCCCCTGCTTTTTGTGGTGTATATTAACGATTTGGACGTAAATGTAGGGGGCATGATCAAGAAGTTTGCGGACGACATAAAGATTGGCCATGTGGTAGATAGGGAGGAGGGTAGCTGCAGGAGGATATTGATGGTCTGGTCAGATGGGCAGAAAAGTGGCAAATGAAATTAAACTTGGAGAAGAGTGAGCTGATGCATTTGGGGAGGTCAAACAAGGCAAAGGAATACATGATTAATGGGAAAATACTGAGAAGTGTAGAGGAAGTAAGGGACCTTGGAGTGAATGGAGAGTGAGACAGTTGATTCCGATACAAGGGTCCTGAATCTAAATAAAGGAAACTATGAAGGTATGAAGCGCGGATTGGCTATGATCGATTGGGGAACGTTACTTAAAGGGTTGACAGTGGCTATGGCTAGCATTTAAAGAGCGCATGGATGAATTACATCAATTGTTCATTCCTGTCTGGCACAAAAATAAAACAGGAAGGGTGGTTCAACCGTGGCTTACAAAAGAAATTACGGATAATATTAGACCCAAGGATGAGAAATATAAAATGGCCAGAACAAGCAGCAAACCTGAGGATTGGGAGCAGTTTAGAATTCAGCAAAGGAGGACAAAGGGGATTGAGAAGGGGAAAATAGAGTATGAGAGTAAGCTTGCAGTGAACATAAAAACTTACTGTAAAAGCTTTTATAGATATGTGAAGAGAAAAAGATTAGTGAAGACAAATGTGGGTCCCTTACAGTCAGAAACAGGGGAATTTATAATGGTGAACAAAGAAATGGCAGACCAATTAAATACATACTTTGGTTCTGTCTTCACAAAGGAGGACACAAATTACCTCTCAGAAATGTTGGGGAACATAGGGTAGTGTAGAGGCCTGCTTTAGGTCGGGGAAAAAGAACCCGACCCAAACCCGACTGAACCACAGCGGCCCCGTGCCGACTCGAACCCGCCCCGACTCGACCCAACCCGAGCCTGACCCGACCATCCCTTTACTTACCTTCCTGACACCGAACCTGCAAGAAGCTGCAGCGCATGCGCGAGATGTCACAGTGACATCACTCACTCACTGCGCAGACTGTTTCGTCCTGGACTGCCAGCTCAGGTACGTTTTAAAAACATTTTTTAATACTTGCCAGCAGAGCACTTTCCGTATGTGTCCTGCCCGACCTGACCCGACTTGATCCGGACTTGGTCCGATTCGACCTGAGCCCGAAAGCCGGTCCCGGAAGCCGGCCCCGACTTGACCTGAACCCAACACATGTCATCTGGTCCCGTCGGGTTCGGGTCGGGTAGCAGGCCTCTAGTCTAGTGAGAAGGAGAAACTGTATGAAATCAGTATTAATAGGGAAATGGTGTTAGGGAAATTGACAGGATTGAAGGCCGATAAATCCCCAGGGCATGATAATCTACATCCCAGAGTACTTAAGGAAGTGGCCCTAGAAATAGTGGATGCATTGGTGGTCATCTTCCAAGATTCTATAGACTCTGGAACAGTTCCAACAGATTGGAGGGTAGCTAATGTAACCCCACTATTTAAAAAAGGAGGTAGAGAGAAAGCAGGGAATTATAGCCCGGTTAGCCTGACCTCAGTAGTGGGGAAAATGCTAGAGTCCATTATAAAAGATGTAATAGCAGAACACTTGAAAACAGTGACATGATTGGACAAAGTCAACAAGGGAAATCATGCTTGACAAATCGACTGGAATATTTTGAGAATGTAACAAGTAGAATAGATGAGGGAGAACCAGTGGATATGGTGTATTTGGACTTTTAGAAGACTTTCGATAAGAGATTCTTTCTTTTGGGCCTCCTTATCTCGAGAGACAATGGATACGCGCCTGGAGGTGGTCAGTGGTTTGTGAACCACTGTGTCCCACGTAAGAGATTAGCGTGCAAAATTAAGGCACAAGGGATTGGGGGTAAGGTACTGACATGCTCTGGAAGTGGTTGAAGAGTTCACCTACCTAGACTCAACCATCACCAGTAACCTGTGTCTTGATGCAGAAATCAACAAGCGCATGGGAAAGGCGTCCGCTGCTATGTCCAGACTGGCCAAGAGGGTGTGGGAAAATGGCGCACTGACACGGAACACAAAAGTCTGAGTGTTTCAAGCCTGTGTCCCCAGTACCTTGCTGTACGGCAGCAAGGCCTGGGCAACGTATGTCAGCCAAGAGCGACGTCGCAACTCATTCCATCTTTGCTGCCTCCGAAGAATCCTTGGCATCAGGTGGCAGGACCGTATCTCGAACACAGAAGTCCTCGAGGCGGCCAACATCCCCAGCACATACACCCTACTGAGCCAGATGCGCTTGAGATGGCTTGGCCATGTGAGCCGCATGGAAGATGGCAGGATCCCCAAGGACACATTGTACAGTGAGCTCGTCACTGGTATCAGACCCACCGGCTGTCCATGTATCTGCTTTAAAGACGTCTGCAAACGCGACATGAAGTCCTGTGACATTGACTACAACGTGGGAGTTGCAAGTGATCGCCAGAGCTGGCAGGCAGCCATAAAGGTGGGGCTAAAGAGTGGCGAGTCGAAGAGACTTAGCAGTTAGCAAGCAAAAAGACAGAAGTGCAAGGAGAGAGCCAAATGTGTAACAGCCCCAACAAATAATTTTATCTGCAGTGCCTGTGGAAGAATCTGTCACTCCAGAATTGGCCTTTCTAGCCATTCCGGGCACTGCGCCACAAACCACTGACCACCTCTCGGTGCTTACCCATTGTCTCTCAAGACAAGGAGGCCAAAGAAGAAGAAGAGTGGATGCGGTGTATTTGGACTTTCAGAAGACTTTCGATAAGGTCCCACATAAGAGATTAGCGGGCAAAATTAAAGCACAGGGGATTGGGGTTAAGGTACTGACATGGATAGAGAACTGGTTGGGAGACAGGAAACAAAGATCTTTTTCCGAGTGGCAGGCAGTGACTAGTGGGGTACCGCAGGGATCAGTGCTAGGACCCCAACTATTCACAATAAATATTAATGATGTTGATGAGGGAATTAAATGTAATATATCCAAATTTACAGATGACACAAAGCTGGGTGGGAGTGTGAGCTGTGAGGAGGATGCAGAGAAGCTCCAGTGTGATTTGGACAGGTTGAGTGAGTGGACAAATGCATGGCAGATGCAGTATAATGTGGATAAATGTGAGGTTATCCACTTTGGTGGCAAAAACAGGAAGGCAGATTATTATCTGAACGGGGATAGATTGGGAAAGAGGGAGATGCAGCAAGACCTGGGTGTCCTTGCACACCAGTTGCTGAAAGTAAGCATGCAGGTGCAGCAGGCAGTTAAGAAGGCAATTGGTATGTTGGCCTTCATAGCAAGAGGATTCGAGTACAGGAGCAAGGATGTCTTGCTGCAATTATACAAGGCCTTGGTGAGACCACACCTTGAGTATTGTGAGCAGTTTTGGTCTCCTTATCTGAGGAAGGATGTTCTTGCTATGGAGGGAGTGCAGCGAAGGTTCACTAGACTGATTCCTGGGATGGCAAGACTGACATATGAGGAGAGATTGGGTTGCTTAAGCTTGTATTCGCTAGAGTTTAGAAGAATGAGAGGAGATCTCATAGAAACCTACAAAATTCTAGCAGGACTGGCCAAACTAGATGCAGGAAGGATGTTCCCGATGGCAGGGGAGTCCAGGACCAGGGGGCACAGTCTAAGGACAAGGGGTAAGCCATTTAGGACTGAGATGAGGATAGATTTCTTCACCCAGAGAACAAAGAACAGTGCAGCACAGGAACAGGCCATTCGGACCTCCAAGCCTGTGCCGATCTGGATGACTGTCTAAACTAAAACCTTCTGCACTTCCGGGGACCGTATCCCTCTATTCCCATCCTATTCATGTATTTGTCAAGATGCCTCTTAAACGTCGCTATTGTACCTGCTTCCACCACCTCCCCCGGCAGCAAGTTCCAGGCACTCACCACCCTCTGTCTAAAGAACGTGCCTTGCACATCCCCTCTAAACTTTGCCCCTCGGACCTTAAACCTATGTCCCCTAGTAACTGACTCTTCCACCCTGGGGAAAAAGCTTCTGACTATCCACTCTGTCCATGCCACTCATAACTTTGTAAACCTCTATCATGTCGCCCCTCCACCTCTGTCGTTCCAGTGAAAACAATCCGAGTTTATCCAACTTCTCCTCATAGTTAATACCCTCCAGACCAGGCAACATCCTGGTAAACCTCTTCTGTACCCTGTCCAAAACCTCCACATCCTTCTGGTAGTGTGGCGACCAGAATTGCACACAATATTCTAAGTGTGGCCTAACTAAAGTTCTGTACAGCTGCAACATGACTTGCCAATTTTTATACTCTATGCCCCGACCGATGAAGGCAAGCATGCCTTCTTGACTACTTTATCCACCTGTGTTGCCCCTTTCAGTGATCTGTGGACCTGTACACCCAGATCTCTCTACCTGTCAGTACTCCTAAGGGTTCTGCCATTTACTGTATACTTCCCACCTGTATTAGACCTTCCAAAATGCATTAGCTCATATTTGTCCGGATTAAACTCCATCTGGCATTTCTCCGCCCAAGTCTCCAACCGATCTATATCCTGCTGTATCCTCTGATAATCCTCATCGCTCATCACTATCCGCAACTCCACCAACCTTTGTGTCGTCCGCAAACTTACTAATCAGGCCAGCTACATTTTCTTCCAAATCATTTATATATACTACAAACAGCAAAGGTCCCAGCACTGATCCCTGCACTAGTCATAGCCCTCCATTCAGAAAAGCACCCTTGCACTGCTACCCTCTGTCTTCTATGACTGAGCCAGTTCTGTATCCATCTTGCCAGCTCATCTCTGATCCCGTGTGACTTCATCTTTTGTACCAGTCTGTCATGAGGGAACTTGTCAAAGGCTTTACTGAAGTCCATTTAGAGTGGTGAACCTGTGGAATTCTCTGCCACGGAAAGCAGTTGAGGCCAAATCATTAAATATATTCAAGAAAGAGTTAGATATCGTTCTTAGGGCTAAAATGATCAAGGGATACAGGGAGAAAGCGGGAACAGGGTGCTGAGCTTAGATGATCAGCCATGATCGTATTGAATAGCAGAGCAGGCTCGCAGGGCCGAATGGCGTACTCCTGCTCCTATTTTTATATATTTCTATGAATGCCCATAGATCCCTGAAGGTAGCAGGACAGGTCGAATCAGAGGAGATAGGGGGAAGCGTTAAATGAATATTTTTCGTCAGTATTTACAGTAGAGAAAGAAAATGTTGTCGAGGAGAATACTGAGATTCAGACTACTAGGCTAGATGGGATTGAGGTTCACAAGGAGGAGGTGTTAGCAATTTTGGAAAGTGTGAAAATAGATAAGTCCCCTGGGCCAGATGGGATTTATCCTAGGATTCTCTGGGAAGCCAGGGAGGAGATTGCAGAGCCTTTGTCCTTGATCTTTATGTCGTCATTGTCGACAGGAATAGTGCCGGAAGACTGGAGCATAGCAAATGTTGTCCCCTTGTTCAAGAAGGGGAGTAGAGACAGCCCTGGTAATTATAGACCTGTGAGCCTTACTTCGGTTGTGGGTAAAATGTTTGAAAAGGTTATAAGAGACAGGATTTATAATCATCTTGAAAAGAATAAGTTCATTAGCGATAGTCAGCAGGGTTTTGTGAAGGGTAGGTCGTGCCTCACAAACCTTATTGAGTTTTTCGAGAAGGTGACCAAACAGGTGGATGAGGGTAAAGCAGTGGATGTGGTGTATATGGATTTCAGTAAGGCGTTTGATAAGGTTCCCCACGGTAGGCTATTGCAGAAAATACGGAAGTATGGGGTTGAAGGTGATTTAGAGCTTTGGATCAGAAATTGGCTAGCTGAAAGAAGACAGAGGGTGGTGGTTGATGGCAAATGTTCATCCTGGAGTTTAGTTACTAGTGGTGTACCGCAAGGATCTGTTTTGGGGCCACTGCTGTTTGTCATTTTTATCAATGACCTGGATGAGGGTGTAGAAGGGTGGGTTAGTAAATTTGCGGATGACACGAAGGTCAGTGGAGTTGTGGATAGTGCCGAAGGATGTTGTAGGTTACAGAGGGACATAGATAGGCTGCAGAGCTGGGCTGTGAGATGGCAAATGGAGTTTAATGCGGAAAAGTGTGAGGTGATTCACTTTGGAAGGAGTAACAGGAATGCAGAGTACTGGGCTAATGGGAAGATTCTTGGCAGTGTAGATGAGCAGAGAGATCTTGGTGTCCAGGTGCATAAATCCCTGAAGGTTGCTACCCAGGTTAATAGGGCTGTTAAGAAGGCATATGGTGTGTTAGCTTTTATTAGTAGGGGGATCGAGTTTCAGAGCCACGAGGTCATGCTGCAGCTGTACAAAACTCTGGTGAGGCCGCACCTGGAGTATTGCGTGCAGTTCTGGTCACCACATTATAGGAAGGATGTGGAAGCTTTGGAAAGGGTGCAGAGGAGATTTACTAGGATGTTGCCTGGTATGGAGGGAGGGAAGGTCTTACGAGGAAAGGCTGAGGGACTTGAGGTTGTTTTCATTGGAGAGAAGGAGGAGGAGAGGTGACTTAATAGAGACATATAAGATAATCAGAGGGTTAGATAGGGTGGATAGTGAGAGTCTTTTTCCTCGGATGGTGATGGCAAACACGAGGGGACATAGCTTTAAGTTGAGGGGTGATAGATATAGGACAGATGTTAGAGGTAGTTTCTTTACTCAGAGAGTAGTAGGGGCGTGGAACGCCCTGCCTGCAACAGTAGTAGACTCGCCAACTTTAAGGGCATTTAAGTGGTCATTGGATAGACATATGGATGAAAATGGAATAGTGTAGGTCAGATGGTTTCACAGGTTGGCGCAACATCGAGGGCCTGTACTGCGCTGTAATGTTCTAATTCTAATAAGGTGGTTAAGGAGGCATTTGGAATGCTTTCCTTTATTAGCCGACGTATAGAATATTACTCTTGTCAGGAGGTTATGCTGGAACTGTATAACTCATTGGTTAGGCCACAACATGAGTACAGTGTGCCGTTCTGGTCATCTCATTACAGAAAGGATGTCATTGCACTAGAGAGGATACAGAGGAGATTTATGAGGATGTTGTCAGAACTGGAAAAATGAAGCTCTGAGGAAAGATTGGATAGGCTGCGATTGTTCTCCTTGGAACCAAGGAACCTGAGGGTAGATCTGATTGAAAGGTACAAAATTTTGAGGGGCCTGGATAGAGTGGAGGTGAAGGGTCTATTCATCCTAACAGAGAGGTCAGTGACGCAGGGGCATAGATTTAAAGTGATTGGTAGAAAGATTAGAGGGGAGATGCGGGAAAAAACTTTCACCCAGAGGGTGGTGGGGAACTCACTGCTTGAAAGGGTAATTGAAGCAAAAACCCTCAACTCATTCAAAAGGAGTCAGGATATGTACCTCAAGTGCTGTAAACTGCAGGGCTACGGACTAAATGCTGGAAGGTGGGATTAGAATAGGCGGATTGTTTTTCGGCTGGCACAGACATGCTGGGCCAAGTGGCCTCTTTCTGTGCCTTAAACTTTCTATGATATTGAATGGTGGAGCAGGCTCGATGGGCTGAATGGCCTACTCCTGCTCCTCTTCTTTTAATCTAATACTATCCTTATCCTCTTAGTAAATCCCAGATGGATCTTTCTTGCTGAGCTTTTGTTTTAATTGGAGTGCAGCATCATATTGCATGTTGGCCTTTTTTGCAAGGGGATTGAAATATAAGAATAAGGAAGTTTTGCTGCAATTGTATAGGGCTGTGGTGTGACCACACCTGTAGTACTGTGTGCAGTTTTGGTCTCCGCATTTAAGCAATGCATATATTTGCATTGGAGGCGATACAGCAAAGGTTCACCAGATTGGTTCCTGGGATGACAGGCTGAGTAATTTGGTTCTATACTCTGTGGAGTTTCGAAGAATGAGAGGTGATACCATTGAAACATACCAAATTTTGAAGGGTCTTGACAGAGTAGACACTGAGAGGTTGTTTCCCTGAGTGGAAAATCTAGAACACAGGGGCACAGTCACAGTATAAGGAGTCAATCATTTAGGACTGAGATGAAGAAACATTTCTTCACTCAGGGTTGTGAATCATTGGAATTCTCTACACCAGACGGTTGTGGATGCTCCATCATTAAGTATATTTAAAGCTGCAACAGACAGATTTTTGGTCTGTCAGGGAATCAAAGGGATATGGAGTGAGAAAGTGGAGTTGAGGTAGAAGATCAGCCATGATCATATTGAATGGTGGAGCAGACTCAATGGGCCATATGGTCCACTGCTGTTCCTATTTCTTATGTTCTGTTAGTGAATGTTTTCCACTCGTTGGTGCGTGATTCCAGTCCGTTCAGGAGCGTCTTCAGTACGTCAGTGGGTGGCTCCGACCTGTCAGTGAGTGGTTCCACCATTAGTAAGCGGCTCTTGCCTGTTATTGACATCTCCGTCCTTTCATTGAGCGTCTCTGGCCTGTTAGTGAGCAGCTCTTGCCTGTTAGTGAGTGAGTCCTGCCATAGCAAGAAGTACAACTTCAGGATATTCCTCAGCTGTGTGTTTTGTGTGGAAATTGTGTTCTTGCAGTTTTAGTTGCTGCCTGTAGATATCTCAGACAGAATTACCAATATCAATAGCAGTAACAGTGGAGGGAAAAACATTTGTTCAATTGAAAAGATTGTGGAATAAATCTGAATTAATTCAGCCTTGGGTTTTAACACTGGGAAAAGAAGAACTGATGAAATTCAGCACTGGGGATTAATGTGAAAAAGTAGAGAAAATATTAAAAATGCAGAATGGTGATGGAAAGGAAGAAGGAAACGCTAACCTGGGTTACAACCAATCTGTAATCAGGCCAATCTGTCTCTGAGGGCACCAGTCATATATCTCTTTCCCTCCTAAACAGTAATGCTATAGAGCAAACACAAAATATTGCAAATGCTGGAAATCTGAAATAAAAACAGAAACTGCTGGAAATCCTCAGCAGATCTAGCAGCATCTGTGAAGAGAGAAACAGAGTTAACATTTCAGGTCAATGACCTTTCATCAGTACTGGGAAAAAAAGATGTGACAAACTTTGGCAAGGGAAGACCTCAGTTCAGGAAATCAGGATTTCGAAGCGGTTTGGGTCGAGATGAGAAATGATAAAGGCAAGAAGTCACTTGTGGGAGTGGTGTACAGGCCCTCTAACAGTAACCACACGGTTACTATAAAGGGAGAAATAATGGGTGCTTGTCAGAAAGGTACGGCAATAATCATGGGGGATTTTAATCTACATATGGATTGGAAAAATCAGATGGGCAAAGGTAGCCTAGATGAGGAGTTCATTGAATGTTTTCGGGATAGTTTCTTCGAACAGCATGTTCTGGAGCCAACAAGAGAGCAGGCTATACTAGACCTGATTTTGTGCAACGAGATAGAATTAATGAATGTCCTCATAGTGAAGGTGCCCCTGGGGAGTAGTGATCATAATATGATTGAATTTTGCATTCATTTTGAGGGAGATAAGAGTGGGTCTAAGACTAGTATTTTAAACTTGTATAAGGGCAATTATGACAGCATGAAATCAGAGCTAGCAAAAGTGAACTGGCAAAGTCTGTTAAGGGATAGGTCAGTAGAGATTCAGTGGCTGACATTTAAGGTGATATTTCAGAATACACAGAATAGATATATTCTAACGAGAAAGAAAAATGCCAAGGGGAGGACCCACTATCCATGGTTAACTAAAAAAGTTAAAGATAGTATCATACTTAAAGAAAAAGCATATAATTGCGCAAAGATGGGTGGCAGGTCAGCAGATTGGACAGAATATAAAAAGCAGCAAAGAACGACTAAAAGATTAATAAGGAGGGAAAAATTAGCGAATGAGAGAAAGCTGGCTAGAAATATAAAAACAGATAGTAAGAGTTTCTGTAGACATTTAAAAAAGAAAAGAGTTAACAAAATGAGCGTTGGTCCTATAGAAAGTGAGTCTGGGGAATTAATAAGGGAAAATAAGGAGATGGCAGATGAATTGAACAGGTATTTTGCATCGGTCTTCACCATAGAGGATACAAGTAATATCTCAGAAATAGCTGCAAATCAGGAAATGGAAGGGAGGGAGGAACTGAAGAAAATTACAATTACCAGGGAAGTGGTACTGAGCAAATTGTTGGAGCCGCGGGCTGACAAGTTCCCGGGTCCTGATGGACTTCATCCTAGGGTCTCAAAAGAAGTGGCTAGTGAGAAAGTTGATGCGATGGTTTTAATTTACCAAAATTTTCTAGATTCGGGGAAGGTTCCATTGGATTGGAAAATAGCTAATGTAATTCCTTTATTCAAAAAGGGAGACAGACAGAAAGCAGGAAACTGCAGGCCAGTAAGCTTAACATCTGTCATAGGGAAAATGTTAGACGCTATTATTAAATATGTTATAGCAGGGCACTTAGAAAAATTCAAGGTAATCAGGCAGAGTCAACATGGTTTTGTGAAAGGGAAATCACATTTATTGGAGTTCTTTGAAGAAGTAACATGTGCTGTGGATAAAGGATAAAGGTGGATGTATTGTACTTAGATTTCCAGAAGGCATTTGATAAAATGCCAAATCAAAGGTTATTATGGAAAATAAAAGCTCATGGTGTAGGGGTAACATATTGGCATGGATAGAAGATTGGCTAGCTAACAGGAAACAGAGAGTAGCCATAAATGGGCAACTTTCTGGTTGGCAAGATGTAATGAGTGGTGTGCCACAGGGATCAGTGCTGGGGCCTCGACAATTTACAATTTATACAAATGACTTGGATGAAGGGACCAAATGTATGGCTGCTAAATTTGCTAATGACACAAAGATAGGTAGGAAAGTAAGTTGTGAAGAGGACATAAGGACGCTACAAAGGGATATAAATAAGTTAAATGAATGGGCAAAGATCAGGCAAATGGAGTATAATATGGGAATATGTGAAATTGTCCATTTTGGCAGGAAGAATACAAAAAGAAGCATATTATCCAAATGGTGAGAGATTGCAGAGCTCTGAGATGCAGAGGGATCTGAGTGTCCTAGTGCATGAATCACAAAAGTTTAGTGTGCAGGTACAGCAAGTATTTAGGAAAGCTAATAGAATGTTATTGTTTATTGCGAGGGGAATTGAATACAAAAGTAGGGAGGTATCCTTCATTTATACAGGGCATTGGTGAGATCGCATCTGGAGTACTGTGTGCAATATTGGTCTCCTTATTTAAGGAAGGATGTAAATGCATTGGAAACAGTTCAGAGAAGGTTTACTGGACTAATACGTGGAAAGGGCGGGTTGTCTTATGAGGAAAGATTGGTCAGGCTAGGCTTGTATCCGCTGGAGTTTAGAAGAGTAAGAGGCAACTTGATTGAAACATATAAGATCCTGAGGGGTCTTGATAGGGTGGATGTGGAAAGGATCTCTAACACAGGGTCACTGTTTAAAAATAAGGGGCCGCCCATTTAAGACAGAGACGAAGAGAAATTTTTTCTCAAAGGGACTGTGAGAACTTTCTTCCTCAAAAGGCAGTGGAAGCAGAGTCTTTGAACATTTTTAAGGCAGAGGTAGATAGATTCTTGATAAGGGGTGAACAGTTATTGGCGGTAGGTGGGAATGTGGAGTTGAGGTTACAATCAGATCAGCCATGATCTTATTGAATGGCAGAGCAGTCTCGAGGGGCCGAGTGGCCTCCTCCTGCTCCTAATTTGGATGCTTGCATATTCATATTTAGACTTTAAGCAAGTACAGAGGTGGGAAAAATGGGGAGGGGGAAAGGACAAAAAGGAAGGTCTGTGATAGGGTGGAAGACAGGAAGCATTAAATGATCAAAGTAATGATGTTGCAAGGCAACAAGTAAATAATAATAGCACAAATAAAGAAACAAAAGATGGGTCTAGAGGAGGTGTAAATGGGAAATAGCAGACATATCAATAGCTGCTGTCTGAAAAAGTGAGGGCAGTGGTCATGGCCTGAAATTGTTGAACTTGTGTAATTCTACTGCTGTTCTGTTCTTGTACAGGGAATTTCAATTGCAATCTGTTTTGATCACAAAACACAAATACAAAATCATTTCTCTTATCCATGAGCTACCAACATAGACAGGCAAGCACATTTATTATATTATATAAGCACATTCATTATCTTAGTCACTATTGTATCCTCACTTTAAAAAATGTACCGTCCTCCACTACTGCTACAGGATGCACAATTCAGACATTATTTTAATACTGTTGGAAACTCAGACCCACAAAATTAAACGGCAGAGTTTAATTTTTCATTATTTATGCTTAGCTGAGTTGTGAAATGAAGACGTTTTGATCATTTTTAATAGAATTACTGTTATAAACACAAGGGCCTCGATGTTTCTGGGGGCAGAGGATGGAGGGTGGTAGCATATGATGAACCCACCGAGGTTGACGCTGTACTACGGCTTGGCCTCATTTATTCTCTGCAGAGTCCTCCCTGATTCCCAGCCAGATTGATCTCCTGTCCGGCGGGCAGGAGTGGGCATCTAGCAGTGGGGAGTACAGCTCAGGATAACTGGGAGAGGAATATGCTGTTCAGTGAGAGGTGAAGTGAGGGTCTGTGTATGATAGGGGCTAGATGGCTTCTGGGCATGATCTAGGGGGGCACTGGGCAGGAGTGGGGGGAAGGGGAGGGGTCTCTGGGTACAATTTGGGGGGGGGAGGGAGTCTCCGGGCATAGTTGGGAGGGGTCTCTCCACAAGATTGGGAGGGGGGAATAGGAAGACTTTGGGAATGATTGGGGGAAGAGGGGCCACTGGACACCATTAGGGAAATGGGGGCCCTGTGAATGATTGGGGTGGATGGGGGGCTCCGGGATCGATTTGAGGTGGATGGAGGGCTCTGGGATTGATTGAGATAGATGGGGGGTCTCTAGGATAAATTGAGGTGGACGGGGCGCTCTTGAATCGATGGGGGTGCTTTGGGATTGATTGGGGTGGACAGAGGGTCTCTGGGATTAATTGGGGTGAAAAGGAGCTCTGGGAACGATCGGAGGAATGGGGGAACGATTGTTCCCAGAGTCTTCCCCCACCCCCGATCATTCCCAGAGTCACTATAATCCCCCCGATCCTTCCCAGAGTCCCCCCATTCCCCCGATCATTCCCAGTGTCGCCCTAATTCCCCCAGTTGTGCCCAGAGTCATCCTAATCCCCCTGATCAGGGGCGAAGGGGACTCTGGGAACAATCGGGAGGGGATTAGGGGACTTTGGAAATGATCGAGGGGATTAGGAGACTCTGGGAACGATTGGGGGGAACTCTGAGAATGATTGTGAGGATTGAAGGACTCTGGGAATAATTGGGAGGATAGGGAGGAAGTCTGGGAATTATTGGGAGGATAGGGGAAGTCTCGGAATGATTCGGGGACTCTGGAAACGGTTGGGGAAATGGAGGGAACTCTGGAAACGATTGGGGGATGGGGGATTCTGGGAAAGGTCGTGAGGATGAGGGGCTCTGGGAATGCTAGGAGAGATAGGGGTCTCTAGGAACGACTGGAATGAAGGGGTCTTTGGGTATGAAAGGGTTCTCTTGCCACTATAGGGGAGAGGAGTGTTCTGAGCACAATGGGGGGAAGGCGGTCTCTGGGTGTGATCGGGAGAGGGGCTTTCTGGGCATGATCAGTGGGAAAAAGGTCTCTTGCCACGATTGGAGAGGGGCATGTTCTGAGCATGATCGGGGGAAGGCAGTCTCTGGGTATGATTTGAGTGGGGGGCTTTCTGGACACAATTGGGGGAGGAAAGATGGTTATTGTACAGTTACACAGAACAATGAAGATTTGATTATATGAGGGGTACACGCACTGAGGCAGAATATTGTTTATTCATGAATAATAGAACTGAAATATGGATAAGTGTATAGTAAATGAGGGCTATGTTTGGATGAGGATTATGTTCTTTGTTCGAGTAGCAATCTCAAATAATATACTGGAGAATCTATAAAAAGTGGAATAATTTTAATTTAAATTCACAAATCATCTTCCTGCAGAATAAACCTGACAGAAATAATTACCTTCGGTATAAATTTGTGCATTTTAATGACACATTTTCATTACACCTCTCTCTGTCATCTATAAATTGGTTTTATCTGAAAATTTTTATAGAATCATAGAATGATTACAGCACAGAAGGCCATTCAGTACGCTGTGTCCGTGTCGGCTCTCTGCAAGAGCAACTAAGCTAGGCCCATTCCCCCGCCATTTCCCTGTAGACCTGTAAATTTTTTTCTCTTCAGGGCTATCCAATTCCCTTTTGAAAGCCATGATTGAATCTGCCTCCACCACACTTTCAGTCAGTGCATTCCAGATCTTAAGTACTTGCTGCATAAAAAAGGTTTTCCTCATGTCGCCACTGGTTCTTTGGTAAATCTGTGACCTCTGGTTCTCGACCTTTTCACCAATGGGAACTGCTTCTCTCTATCTACTCTGTCAGGACCACTCATGATTTTGAACACTTCCATCAAATCTCTCAATCTTCTCGAAGGAGAAGAGCCCCGGCTTCTCCAATCTATCCATGTAACTGAAGTCGCTCATCCCTGGAAGCATTCCTGTAAAACCTTTTCTGCACTCTCTCTAAAGCCTTCACATCTTTCAAAAAGTTTGGTGCCAAGAATTGGACACAATACCTCAGTTGAGGCCAAATCAGAGTTTTATAAAGGTTCATAATAACTTCTTTCCTTTTTTACTCTTTCTTTTGGGCCTCCTTATCTCGAGAGACAATGGATACGCGCCTGGAGGTGGTCAGTGGTTTGAGAAGCAGCGCCTGGAGTGGCTATAAAGGCCAATTCTGGAGTGACAGGCTCTTCCACAGGTGCTGCAGAGAAATTTGTTTGTTGGGGCTGTTGCACAGTTGGCTCTCCCCTTGCGCCTCTGTCTTTTTTCCTGCCAACTACTAAGTCTCTTCGACTCGCCACAATTTAGCCCTGTCTTTATGGCTGCCCGCCAGCTCTGGCGAATGCTGGCAACTGACTCCCACGACTTGTGATCAATGTCACACGATTTCATGTCGCGTTTGCAGACGTCTTTATAACGGAGACATGGACGGCCGGTGGGTCTGATACCAGTGGCGAGCTCGCCACTGGTATCAGGCTCTATTTATCAAACCCAGAATCCCATATGCCCTTTAAAGAATGTAAAAACAGAAGAAATAGGATCATGAGTAGGCTATACAGCCTTTCGAGCCTGCTCTGCCATTCAATAAGATCATGGCTGATCTGAACTTGATCTCAGCGTCACTTTCCTGCCTGTTACCCATAACCCTTGACTCCCTGATAGTTTGAAAATCTGTTTATCTCAGCCTTGAATATATTCAGTGACTCAGTTTCCACTGCTTTCTGGGTAGAGAATTCCGAAGATTCACAAACCTCAGAAGAAATTCCTCTTTATCTCCTTCTTAAATGGGCGAACCATTATTCCAAAACTATGCCTCCTAGTTCTAGATTCCCCCATGAAGGGAAATGTCCTCTCAGCATCTACCCTGTCAAGCCCCCTCAATCTTATATGTTTCAATAAGATCACCTCTAATTCTTCTAAACTCCAGTCTCTAGAGTGCCTAATCGGTAAATGAGATGCTGTTCCTCGAGCTTGTGTTGATGTTCACTGAAACACTGCAGCAAGCCCAGGGCAGGTATGTGGGCATGAGAACAGAGGAGGGGGTTGTTGAAATGGCAAACAGCTTGAAGCTCGGGGTCATGCTTTCGGACTATGTGGAGGTGTCCTGCAAAATGGTCTCCCCAGGAGAACAAATGCAGATTGGGTGACCGCTTTGCGGAACACCTCCACTCAGTCCGAAAGCAGGACCCTGAGCTTCCGGTTGCTTGCCATTTTAACACACGCCCCTGCTGTCATGCCCACATCTCTGTCCCTGGGCTTGCTGCAGTGTTCCAGTGAACATCAACGCAAGCTCAAGGAACAGCATCTCATTTACCGATTAGGCACTCTACAGTCTGCCGGACTGAACATTGAGTTCAATAATTTCAGATCATGACGGGCCCCCCTTTTTATTTTCAGTTTTTTTTTCTTCTTTTAGTTTGTTTCATCATTCATTTTTCTTACCATGTGCCTGCTCACGTTTTTTCATGTTTGTGCTTTGGGCCAGGGCTGTTCATTTTTCTGTCCATTAACACCCTCTCTGCACTAACGCTTTGTCTTTCAACACACCGTTAACACACTGTTTGCCTTTGCTCCATGACCTTCTGGTCAGTTATTCTCTGTGACCCTGTCCTATCAACACCTTCACTTTTGTTATCTCTTACCCCACCCCTGCTTTATTTGCTTAAAACCTCTTTCATTTCTAACCTTTGCCAGTCCTGATGAAGGGCCACTGACCCGAAACATTAACTCTGCTTCTCTCTCTACAGATGCTGCCAGATCTGCTGAGTATTTCCAGCATTTCTTGTTTTTATTTCCGATTTCCAGCATCTGCAGTATTTTGCTTTTATTTATGCTAGCAAATGAAGCAGATGAACTGACAGCACAGATAGAAACATGGAAGTATGATACCAAAGCTATCACAGAAACGGGGCTTAAGGAGGGACAGGAATGGCAGCTCAGTGTTCCTGGTTACAGGGTTTTCAGACACAATAGGAGGGCGTGTGACAATTTTGGTTAAAGAAACAATTACAGATGTGAGGAGAGATGATATGTTAATTGCGTTAATCTGTTAATTGTGTATGATTATATGCAGTGGAGGGTGTCAATTGGGGTCTTACTTGAGCACTTGTAAACAGACACTTAATGAGACTGGTGGACGTTTTGATTGAGGAGCTACATGTTTGTAATCCTCTTACTCTGTACAATAAATGTGAAACTGAGTAAAGATAGGCTCCAGCATTATCCTTCCATAACAAGCTTTCTGGAGTTTAACAAGAACGATCATCAAATGAGGCCATATAGTTTGAGCTAAGGAACAAAAAAGGGGCAATCACACTGTTGTGAGTGTACTATAGACCCCCAAACAGTCAGAGGGAGATAGAAGAGCAAATATGTAGGCAAATCTCTGAGCAGTGCAAAACATTAGGGCAGTAATGGTAGGGGATTTTAACTACCCCGATATTAACTGGGATAGTTTTAGTGTGAAAAGAATTGAGGGAGCAGAATTCTTGAGGTGCATTTAGGAGAATACTTTTGGCCAGTACGTAGCAAGTCCAACAAGAGAGGACACAGTTTTGGACTTAGTTTTAGGCAATGAAGCTAGGCAAGTGGAAGGAGTGGCAGTGGGAAGAGCATTTTGGTGGTAGTGATCATAATTTAGTCAGTTTTAACATAAATATGGAAAAGGGCAAAGATAGAACAGGAGTTTGAGTTCTCAATTGGGGCAAGGCCAATTTTACTAAGCTGAGGAGTGATTTAGTGAAAGTGGATTGGAGACAGTAACTTAAAGGTAAATTAGTGTCAGCGCAGTGGGATACATCCAAAGGGGAGATTCACGAGGTTCAGAGTAAACATGTTCCCACAAAGAAAAGGGGGAGACAGCCAAATCTAGAGCCCCCGCATGTCCAGGAGCTTACAGGGTAAGATAAAGCAGAAAAGGAAAGCTTATGTCCGACAGCGAGAATTCAATACTACAGAAAGCCGAGAAGAATACAGAAGTGGAGAGGTGAAATCAAAAAAGAAATTAGGAAAGCAAAGAGAGGGCATGTGAGAATATTGGCAACAAAATCAAGGTGAGCCCAAAGATATTTTATCAATACATTAAGAGTACGAGGATAACTAAGGAAAGAGTAGGACCCATAAAAGGCCAAAAATGTAACAGATGTGTAGGGGCGGAAGATGTTGGTATGGTTCTTAGTGAATATTTTATGTCTGTCTTCACAAAAGAGGGGGATGATGCAGATATTGTAATTAAGGAGAAAGAATGTGAAGTATTAGCTGTGTAAAACATAGGGAGGGAAGAAGTATTAATAGGATTAGCATCCTTGAAAGTGGATAAACTCTTGGGGCCGGTTGAAATGTACCTCAGGCTGTTAAAAGAAGCAAGGGAGGAAATAGCAGAGGGACTGACCATTTTCCAGTTCTCACTGGATACATGTGTGGTGCTAGAGGATTGGGAAACTACAAACATTGTACCTTTGTTTAAAAAGTGAGCGAGGGATAGACCAAGTAATTACAGGGCAGTCAGTCTAACCTCAGTGGTGGCAAATTATTAGAATCAATTCTGAGAGACAGGACAAACTATCACTTGGAAGGGCACAGATGAATCAAGGATGGTCCGCATGGATTTGTTAAGGGAAGATCTTGTCTGACAAACTTGATGGAGTTTTTTGAAGAGGTAACAAGGAGGATTGATGTGGGTAGTGCAGTTGATGTCGTCTACATGGATTTTAGCAAGGCTCTTGACAAGGTCCCACATGGCAAACTGGTTAAAAAAAAAGCCCATGGGATCCAGTGGAATGCAGCAAGGTGGATACAAAATTGGATCAGTGGCAGAAAACAAAGGGTAATTGTTGATGGGTGTGGTTGCAACTGGAGGGCTGTTTCCAGTGGCATTCCGCAGGGCTCAGTACTAGGTCCCCTGCTTTATGTGCTATGTATTCACGATTTGGATGTAAACGTAGGGGGCATAATCAACAAGTTTGCAGATGACACAAAAATTGGCCGTGTGGTTGATAGTGAGAATGATAGCTGTAAACTGCAGGAGAATATCAATGGACTGGTCAGAAAAGTGGCAAATGGAATTCAACCCAGAGAAGTGTGAGGTGATACATTTGGGGAGGTCATACAAGGCAAAGGAATGCATAATTAATGGGAAAATACTGAGAGATGTAGAGGAAGTGAGGGAACTTGGAGTAAATGTCCACCGATCCTTGAAGGTAGCAGGACAGGTCGATAAGGTGGTTAAGAAGGCATATGGAATCTTTTTCCTTTATTAGCCGAAGTATAGAATATAAGAGCTGGGAGGTTATGCTGGAACTGTATAAATCATTGGTTAGGCCACAACTTGAGTACTCTGTGCATTTCTGGTCACCTCATTACAGAAAGGATGTAATTGCACTAGAGAGGGTACAGAGGAGAATTATGAGGATGTTGCCAGGTCTGGAAAAATACAGCTCTGAGGAAATATCGGATTGGTTGGTATGGTTCTCCTTGGAACATAGGAACCTGAGGGGAGATTTGATTGAAATGTACAAAATTGTGAGGGGCCTGGATAGAGTGGATGCTAAGGGCTTATCTACCTTCACAGAGAGGTCAGTGACAAGGGGGCATAGATTTAAAGTGATTGGTAGAAAGATTAGAGGGGAAATGAGGAAACATTTTTCACCCAGAGGGTGGTAGGGTCTGAAACTCATTGCCTGAAAGGGTAGTAGAGGCAGAAAGCCTCAACTCCTCTAAAAGGTGTCTGGATATGCACCTCAAATGCTGTAAGCCGCAGGACTACAGTCCAAATGCTGGAAAATGGGATTAGATTGGGCTTGTTTTTCGGCCGGGGCAGACACGATAGGCCAAGTGGCCTCTTTCTGAAATAAAAACAAGAAATGCTGGAAATACTCAGCAGGCCTGGCAGCATCTGTGGAGAGAGGAGCAGAGTTAACGTTTCAGGTCAGTGACCCTTCTTCAGAACTGGCAAATATTAGAATGGTAAAAGGTTATAAGCAAGTAAAGCGCGGGTGGGTCAAAAGATAACAAAGGAGAAGGTGTTGATAGGACAAGGTCACAGAGTAGCCGACCAGAAGGTCGTGGAGCAAGGGCAAACAATATGTTAATGGTGTGTTGAAAGACAAAGCATTAGTACAGATAGGGTGTTAACGGACTGAAAATTGAACAGCCGCAAGTACAAACATGAAAAAAAACAGTGGGTAAGCAAACTGAACAAACTAAGAAGAAACTAAATAAAATAAACACAAAAAATATATATTAAAAAAAAAAGGAAAAAGAAAAAAGAAAAAAATACCGAAAAATAAAAGTGAAAGGGGGGCCCGTCATGCTCTGAAATGATCGAACTCAATGTTCAGTCCGGCAGGCTGTCGTGTGCCTAATTGGTAAATGAGATGCTGTGCCTCGAGTTCTGTGTATCTTTCTGTGCCGTAAGCATTCGATGATTCTATGGACTAAAGAAATAAACTCCAGAGGTGAGGTGAGAGTGACTGCCCTTGACATCAGGCAGGATTTGACCGAGTATGGCATCAAGGAGTCCTAGCAAAACTGAAGTCAATGGGAATCTGAGGGAAAACTCTCCGCTGGTTGGAGTCAAACCTAGCATAAAGGAAGATGGTTGTGGTTGGCGGAGGTCTATCATTTCAGCTCCAGGACATCACTGCAGGAGTTCCTCAGGATAGTGTCCAAGGCCCAACAAACTTCACCTGCTTCATCAATGATCTTTCCTTCATCATAAGGCCAGAAGTGGGCAGGTTCGCTGATGATTGCACAGTGTTCAGCACTACTCGTGTCTCATCAGATACTGAAACAGCCTGTGTCCAGATGCAGCAAGAGCTGGACAATATCCAGGCTTGAGCTGATAAGTGACAAGTAATGTTTGTGCCACAAGTACCAGGCAATGACCATCTCCAACAAGAGAGAATGTAACCATCTCCTCTTGATGTTCAATGGCATTACCATTGCTAAATCACTGACTATCAACATCCTGAAGATCACCATTGAACAGAAACTGAACTGGACCAGCCACATAAATACTGTGACTACAAGAGCAGGTCGGAGGCTTGTACTTCTGCGGTGAGTAACTCATCTCCTGACTCTCCAAAGCCTGGAGAGTATCTACAAGGCACAAGTCAGGAGTGTGATGGAATACTCTCCACTTGCTTGGCTGAGTGTAGCTCCAACAACACTTGAGAAGCTTGACGCCATCCAGGACAAAGCCGCCCATTTGATTGGCACCCCATCTACCACCTTCAACGTTTACCCCCTTCACCACCAATGCAGTGGCAGCAGTGATTATCATCTACAAGATGCACTGCAGCAACATACCAAGGCTCCTTTGACAGCACCTTCCAAACCCGTGACCTCTACCACCTAGAAGGACAAGGACAGCAGATGCACCACCACCTGCAAGTTCCCCTCCAAGCCACACACACTTGGAACGATATTGCCATTCCTTCGCTGAGTCAAAATCCTGGAACTCCCTCCCTAACAGCACTCCCGAACAGCACTGTTGGTATACGTACACCCCAAGGACTGTAGCAGTTCAAGAAGGCAGCTCACCACCACTTTCTCAATGGCAATTATGGATGGGCAATAAATGTTGGCCTAGCCAACGACACCTGCATCCTATGAACGAATAAAAGAAACCCTCGTGTCCTCTTCACAGCTTGCTTTTCTACCTATCTTTGTATCATCAGCAGATTTGTCTACAGTACGCTCAGTCCCTTCATCCAAATCATTCATAAAGATTATAAATAGTTGAGGGGCCAGCCCTGATCCTGTGACACCCCACTAGTTACAGTTTGCCAACCTGAAAATGTCACATTTATTCTAACTCTTTGTTTTCTGTTAGTCAGCCAATCCTCTATCCCTGCTAATATATAACATGCAACACCATGAGCTCTTGCGTTGTGTAGTAACCTTTTTATGTGGCACCTTATCGAATGCCTTTTGGAAATCCAAATACACTACATCTACTGGTTCCCCTTTATCCACCCTGCTTGTTACATCCTCAAAGAACTCTAATAAATTTGTCAAGCACAATTTTCCTTTCATGAAACCATATTGACTCTGCCTGATTGTATTATGATTTTCTATGTATCCTGCTACTACTTCCTTAATAACGGCTTCTAGCATTTTCCCCAATGATAGATTTTAGACTAACTATCCGATAGTTTCCTGCTTTCTGTTTCCCTGCTTTTTTGAATAGGAGTGTTACATCTGCAGTTTTCCAACCACTGGAACCTTTCCAGAATCTAGGGAATTTTGGAAGATTACAACTTCCGTGCAGCCACTTCTTTTAAGACCCAAGAATGCAGGTCATCAGGTCAGGGTACTTGTCAGCCTTTAGTCCCATTAGTTTGCCTAGTACTCTTTTTTTTTTCCTCTAGTGATTTTGATTGTTTTAAAGTCATAGAGTACTACAGTACAGAAGCAGGCCCTTCGGCCCACTGTGTCCATGCCAGCCATCAAACCTATCTATTCTAATCCCATTTTCCAGCACTTGGCTCGTAGCTTTGTATGCTATGGCATTTCAAGTGATCATCTAAATACTTGTTAAATGTTGAGGGCTCTTGCCTCTACCACACCTTCAGGTAGTGTGTTCCAGATTCCAACCACCCTCTGGGTAAAAAATGTTTTCCTCAAATCTCCTCTAAACCTCCTGACCCTTACCTTAAATCTATGCCCTCTGGTTGGCAACATCCTGGTGGATCTCCACTGCACCCTCTCCAGTGCAATCACATCCTTCCTGTTAGGTATGAGTCCTCATTGATAGAGTCCTGAGTGATGGGGGTGTTGTTATTTGAGCAGTATCTGGGTGAGTGGTTCAGTTGGTTGCGTTTTGCCCCCTGATTTCCTACAATTCTTGGGATGCTTTTTGTGTCTTCTACTGTGAAGACAGATACAAAATATTTGTTCAAAGTCTCTGCCATTTCTTTGTTTCCCATTATTAGTGCCCCAGTTTCATCCTCTAAAGGACCAGAGTTTACTTTAGCTGTTCTCTTCCTTTTTGTATACTTGCAGAAGATCTTACTGTCTTTTTTTATATTTCTTGCTAGTTTACACTGATAATCTATTTTCTCCCTTTTTATGTTTTTGGTCATCCTTTGCTCTTTTTAAAGTTTTCCCTGTCTTCTGGCCTACCACTTATCTAAACAGCATTGTATTTTAACCACTTTCTGAACCTGCCCTACCACTTTCAATGATATATTCTCAGGTCTCTCTGCCCCTGCATCCTCTTTAGAATTATAGCCTTTATTTTATATTGCCTAAATCTATCACTTCACAGTTCTTTGCATCAAATTTCATTTGCCACATGTCCACCTATTCCACCAGCCTGTCTGTGTTCTCGTGAAGTCTATCACTATCCTCCTCACAGTTCACTATTCTTCCAAGTGTTGTGTCATCTACAAATTTTGAAACTGTGCCCTGTACACCCAAGTGTAGGTAGCTTTGAATTGTCTGTAAGTAACAGGTAATGAGGCCATTACTTCAGGCTACAGATTCTGTCCCATGATTTAAGAAATCGGCCCTATGTATTTTACAGAAGCACTGAATAAAAGTGGTTCTGTTCTGGCTTACAGTGTCATGGAGCCTGCACTATTTCCGATACAGGTGAATTCCAGAGTACTGGCAGCAAAAACAGTTGATGCCATGAGTTCTAGCCCTGACTCTCCTCCTCACAATAGCAAAACACTGCAGATGCAAAACACAAACAAAGAATTCTGGAAAAGCTCTGCAGGTCAGGCAGCATCTGTGGAGATAACGGAGGACGTCGTGTCTCAGGATCTGAACCTTCGGCAAAACTGGAAAGTATTACTGAAGAGTGACATTTAAAAATTAACAGAACAAAGAAGAAGGGGAGGGAACATATTAACACACATGCACTTGCACACATGCATGCATACACACAGATACATATGCACACATATGAACATACAAACATACGAATTAGGAGCAGGAGTAGGCCATTCGGTCCCGTCATGTCTGCGCCGCCATTCACTAACAGCATAGCTGATCTGATTGTGGCATCAACTCCTTTTTCCCGCCTACCCCCGATACCCTTTAACTCCCTAGTTATTCAAGAATTTATCTACCTCTGCCTTAAAAATATTCAATGACACTGCCTCCACCGCAATCTGGGGAAGAGAGGGAGCAACTGTTCCCCTTAGTTCAAGGGTCAGTTACGAGGGGTCACAAGTTTAAGGTGAGGGGCGGGAGGTTTAAGGGGGATTTGAGGAAGAACCCTTTTACCCAGAGGGTGGTGACGGTCTGGAATGTCCTGCCTGGGAGGGTGGTAGAGGCGGGTTGCCTCACGTCCTTTAAAACGTACCTGGATGAGCACTTGACATGTCATAACATTCAAGGCTATGGGCCAAGTGCTGGCAAATGGGATTAGGTAGACAGGTCAGGTGTCTTTAATGCATCGGTGCAGACTCGATGGGCCGAAGGGCCTCTTCTGCACTGTATTATTCTGTGATTCTGTGAAGAGAATTCCAAAGACTCATAACCCTCTGAGAGCAAAAACTTTCTCCTCATATTTGTCTTAAATGGGCAATCCCATATTTTTAAACTGTGTCCCCTAGTTCTAGTCTCTCCCACAAGAGGAAACATCCTTTCAGCATCCACCCTGTCAAGTCCCCTCAGGATCTTATGTTTCAATAAGATCACCTCTCATTCTTCTCAACTCCAATGGATACATACCCAACCTGTCCAACCTTCCCTCATAAGATAACCCCGCCATCCCAGGTTTCAGTCGAGTGAACCTTCTCTGAACTGCCTTTAACACACTTATATCCTTTCTTAAATAAACTGACCAAAACAGTACTCCAGATGTGGTCTCACCAATACCCTATACAACTGTAGCAATACATCCTACTTTTATATTCCCTTCCCCTTGCAATAAATGATAAAATTCCATATGCACATTCATACACACAAATATGTACACTGTTAAACACAAACACACAAATATGCCTACACTCATATGCGTGCACACACACAGTGGCAAAGAAATAGAACGAGCTGTAAAATACTTGCAGAAAACAAGAGATGGTTAAATGACAGAAGTGATGTTAGCATGAGACAATGGGAGGCATAATGTGTGAACTCACAGAAATAAGAGACATATGTGACTTAAAAAGGTGGGGGCTAGGCAGGTAGAAAGGGAGGTGTGAAAATGTGAAAGCACGGCATGTCAATGAATTAGCAATAAAACCTTGCACACAACACGTGCCAGAATTTCTGATTTGCAGCAGCAGTGTAAAGTTGGTTAATTGACCCCAGCCTCCCATTTCTCTCTGCATCCCTCTGGCTGGAACATTTTGCCTTTATTATCTTCAATTATATCTTAGCGATTGCTCACTTTCTTTACAGCAGGGGTTGTTGAAAGATGGATTGATGTGTATATAAGATTTCTGTGCAGTGGAAGGGGGTGGTGGGGAGGATGGGGTTTCTAACCCCCAAGTATTGATCTGCATTTTCTCTTTTCAGCATTTGTGAACCAACAATGTGTTCCTAGAATGTTTCCATTTCATTTTAAACCACTTGTATCTGCAAGATTTTCTTCTCAATTTCCCCCACTTTCTTACCTTTATCTTGTGTGGGCCTATTATTCACCGTCCTATTTATTTGCAAGTTCTTTTGCTCTTTTAAATTCTTTCCATTTCCTCACTGAGGTGACCTTTAAAATCATCCAACAGGTTTTTAATTTTCCATTAAGTAGTTTGAAGGTTGTCTAACCCATTTAGTTCCTCCCTCTAATCAATTTGTCTCTTATTTGTTTTCCGAGTCCATTTGTGTGTGCGTTTTGGCTGCTGCTGTGGACCCGAGCCCATCACTCAATTCCTATTTTTGCTCTTTTTTAAATTACTTTTCACTTTACCCTTCTGAGATTCCTTACTTCTATCGTCATGCCATCTTTCATTTCTCCACTCTCAGGTACTCTGTCTTCCTAATTCCCTACTCCAACCCTTCAGTACTCCTTGACCTCCTTGCTCTTTTGCTGCCTTCCCAGGCTTGACTTCCTATTAGATAAGCCTACAATTTCCCTCTGTGCTTCTCTTGGCATTCTCCAAAGGGGTCATCAAGGCACTCGGCACTGGCTCAATACGAGCAGCAACCCCAGTTGCCTGATCACACACTCTCGTTGAACTTCTCTCCCGCCCCACCCACCTAGCTTGCTGGGGGCTAATCTTGCCAATTTCTTTCCTGTCCAACTTACTGCTCCCACAGCTGACCCTGTGGACTCTGCTGGTGGTTCAGCTCTCACTGCCTCTCTACACATCTTCTTGCAGAATATCCGTTCACTTGTGAACAAGGCCCTCGCTATCCATGAATTTTCTGTGGATGATTGCAACGACATCATGGCCTTAACAGAAACCTGGCTGAGGGGTGATGATACCTTTCCTTTAATGAAGCCACCTGCCTAGCTATACCTTCCACCACTTTCCCTGTCAAGACCATTGTCGTGGCGGTGTGGCGCTTATCACCAGATCACACCTTGGCCTGTCCCCCTACTACTCTGGAGCTTTCTTCTCTTTTGAGCATCTCACCTTGTTCCACTCCTCTCACCTTTCATTCAAAATCATTGTTCTCTACCACCTTCCCAAGTATGATAAAAATATTATCACTCAGATATCTTCACTGCTTTCCTCCCTCAGCCTCTGCACCAAATAACTTCTCATCCTCGGTGATTTCAACATAAGATCTTAATACCAAAAAGTCATTAAAAAAAGGAGCAAGAGTAGGCCATTCGGTCCCTTGAGCCTGCTCTCAATAAGAATATGGCCGATCTGATTGTGGCCTTAACTCCACTTTTCTGCCTGTCCTCCTAACCCTTGACTCCCTTGTAGATCAAAAATCTGTCCAACTTAGCCTTGAATATATTGAATGACCCAGACTCCACCTATCTCTGGAGGAAGAACATTCCAAAGATCAATGATTCTCTGAGAGAAGAAATTCCTCCTCATCTCTGTCTTAAAAGGGATTCTGAAACTGTGCCCCCTAGTTCTAGATTCCCCCACAAGGGGAAACATCCACTCAGCATCTACCCTGTCAAGCCCCCTCAGAATCTTATATGTTTTGTGACAGAAACTCCACATACCAAATGGAAATATTAATTTCATCATATGGAACTTTGTCTGAGACTTACTGGACATTGTTACAAATAACTTTTAAAACAGAACATCTAGCAGCCAGGATGGCCACTCACAATTTGCATATGCAGACAGATGTTATTACTCTAGCCAGAACAATGGAGTGCTCCCTGATCCACTTATCTGGGATAGTCTTATCGATGGGGTCGGCAAAAGCCATCAACACCCATTGACTTTGAAAGAGCCAACCCCCCTTTCCCAAGCATATCTGAACAGCTAGGGCGAGAGCCTTGAATTTCAAAGATCATTCCAGAAGATGCTGAATCAAACACAAAGAGGTGGTCACATCACATGACTGCTTGGGCCACTCTGGAGATTTTTGAGTGGTGACTCAGAAGTCAGACAGTCACAGGGATCCAGCAAGAGAACAGCAGCTCTCCCTCTCGCTCTCTCCCTCTCCCTCTCTCCAGTAAAATCCCAGAGAAGCCTCGATTGCAGCTACTATACCTCAAGTCTACAGACCCTTATATTCGGCAACTAAGGGGACATAGATAAAGTCCCTTTTCTGCCTTCTGGAACCAGCGAAGCAAGCCCGAATTGTGCATGTGGCCCAGTGAGGACTTCAGGACTGCAATTTCAACTAAAGACACTGAGACCCAGTATTTAAACTCCATTTATTATGGAGCTCTACTCCAACCTCCCAACTGTTTTTCCCTTTGTAATCTATTTGTGTGTGTGTGGCTCTTGTGTGAATATGGGCTTGGATGCATATTGTTTTTTAGTAATTTTAACTGGTTTAGAGTGATCAGGATAATAAACATATATTTCTTGTTTAAACTCAAGAATACCTGTCTGATTGGTTCATTTGCAATTATATCAGAGGAACACGATCAAGTGCTCACTGAGGTGGTAAGTTAAATCACTGTGTTAAAAGGATAAATCCTGTTGCGTTCAAACTAGGGAAGGGGCAAAAGGGGAGCCTGTGATCCATTCCACACCTGGTCGTAACAGAAATTTGGGGGCTCTAATCCAGCATTGAACCCACAGCCAAATGAGAGATTGGAAGTGGGAAATGAAATTGATCCCAATCAAAAAAAAGACTTCAGTACAGGTTTTCTTGTGATTTCTGTTGCTAGAATACTAACAGCTCCGCATCCGAAGCCAATACCTTCCCAAGCCAGGGATATGTTAAAGACACTATCTATGGAAGAGTTGCAAAATGTGATTGGGCAGCGTGGGATCACTGTCCATGCAAAAGCTAGGAAATCTGAAATCCTAACACTTGTGGCCAACCATTTTTCCCTCGAACATGAAGAGTTGGAGACAGAGTTGGAGTTAGATTCAGACAGGATAATTTTAGCAAAACTGCAATTCAAACGGAAGAAATTCGAATTGGAATTCCAGAGAGAAGAGAAAGAACAAGAGAGACAGGAGAGGGAAAGAGAGAGAATTTTCCAGAAGGAGCAGGAGGAAAGGAATTTACGGTGGCTTGAATTAACTAGGGGGCAACAGGGTAACCCCAGTGACAGCATGGCTAATATGGAAGCTACAATTAACTCAGGACTATGTGCTGAGCTCTTAAAGGTCTCCCAGTTGATCCCAAAGCTCAATGAGGGAGACGTGGAAACTTGCAAAGCAGTTGAAATGGCTGGCCGAGGGCTGGACACTATTGCTACAAAGCAAGCTAACAGGAAAAGCCCATGAGGTTTATTCACTGTTGCCAGACGAGAGTTCCTCAAATTATGAATTGAATAAAAATGCTATCCTCGGGGAAAATGAGCTAGTACCGGAAACGTAGTGCCAGAAATTCTAAACCCTCTGGAAACAAGTTGATCAAACTTACCTCGAGTTTGTGAGGAGTAAGCAGCTAGTTTTTGACCAGTGGTTAAGGGCCCTTAAAGTACAGCCCATGTACGAAAACCTCAGAGAGGTGATTCTACTTGGAATTTAAAAACTCTGTACCTCCTCTGTGGAGGAACAGAAAGTGCAAAGAGCGAGGCAAGCCGCAGTTCTGGCTGATGGCTATCTGGCTATCATATATAAGTCCATACCCCAGGGAAAAACCTTCCCTAGTCACCCCCACAAATCCGAAAAGGATAAAAGGTGGGAAAGTAATGGGAGCTCAAACAGTCCTGGGAGAGAAAGGAAAGCGGGGGCACAGGGGGGCCCTCCTCAAGTCATAAAAGATAGTGCTGAGAGCAGGAGTGAGACCTGGAGACCTGTGTGTTTCCATTGTAACAAGGCAGGTCACCTTAGAGCTGACTGCTGGAAACTACGGGGAAAGCCTGCAGGGTTAATCAGGGCACACCCGCCCAGTGAAGGAGAAGGGACTCTGATGGAAAGCACAGCAAAGCAGGTTGTGTCCTTAACTGCAAAGGCAGTAAGACTCAGAAAAAATACTGCTGTCAGTGCAGGAAAATTTAACAAGATCCCTGAAGGTTATCAGAATTTTGTGTCCAAAGGGAGAGTAACCCCATACCCCTTGAGTGGGACAAGCAAGCCCATCGTCATACTCAGGGATACAGGGGCCACCTGTGGGAACAGCATGACCATTCCCACAGAGTGCAGTGAATATGAAAATGATAGTATCGGAGGGCAGTGTATGCCCGTACCTTTATATCGGGTGCATTTAGAGTGCGATCTGGTTTTGGAGCCGGTGACCGGGGGGATTGTCCCTAGTTTGCCTGTGGATGGGGTTGACCTGCTCCTAGGTAATGATCTGGCGGGGGCGAAGGTGGTATCTTCCCCAGTAGTGGTAGAGAGACTGAAGGAGGTCAGAGAGACACGGCAGTTGCAGGAGACAATCACCTGCATTTCCTCATGGCCAAACCAGAGGAGAATAGACTGCACTACAGATAGATGACCATTCTGTCTCGTTGTCTGAAACTTCCTTTGGGAAGTTAGAGGACCCAGGGAATGGGTTAAACGAATCTTCCCTACTTGAGGCTCAGCAAGCCGACCCAGTATTAAGGAGGTTAGTACAGGTTGCCTGAACTGACGTAGAGGGAGTCCCTGATTGATACTGTGTAAAGGATGAGGTGCTGATGAGGAAGTGGAGCTCTCCTCACAGACCTGAGGACAGTGGTTCACTAGTTAGTGGTGCCGCAGAGGTACCGTAAAGAAATATTAAAGTGGTCCACGAGTTTGCAATGGCTGTACATGCTGGTGTACGAAAAACCAAAGCCCGCATAAGACACAAACTCCTCAAAGATGTAATGGAGTACTATGGAACTTGCCACATGTGCCAGGTTGTGAGGAACCTCCAATCTGCATCCCTAATTTGTGTACTAGCTTTTGGGGAACTCTCCAGCAGAGGGCTGGTGAATTGAGGGACCACTGCTGAGAACAAAAGGGGGCAGACAAGCACAGGTCTGGCAGACAGTTAGGGAGTAAGGGGACGAAAAGGACAGCGAGGACAGATTAAAAGAGGTCCAGGAGGATTCCCAAATGAAAACCCCTACTGTGCAGTCAGCCAACCCTGAAATGTTGGGAAAATTAGACCCTACACCCTCCTACATAAATGCAGACAACAAGAGCACCCTACCAGGGCTGCTAACAATCTTTACAGAAACCTGCAGGGACTAGGAAAGTTCCCAAAAAGGCAGAGAACGCCTCACCTAGTCGAAATGCCCTAGGGGAGTGCAGTGGAATCTGGATAGATACCTGTGGGCAGGAATATCTCAGAGGATATGGCGAGGATTAGTAAAGAGACCCTCCCCACAGACAGGAGAAAAGGGAAACAAAAATGCCCTAAAGTGAGCAGCACTTGTATGACTCACCAGAACACTGAACGTGAAGCCAGAGTGGATCTACCCAATGCAAACTCCCATGATCAGAGCCCAAGCCCAGAGCTAATCAAATTTCACAATATCACTTCAGGCTCCAGCAAGAACAAAGGCCCAGAGGAAATCTCAGACACCTCACAGGGGCTTAAAACCAATTTATCACCCGATATCACCATAGGGAGAGAAATTAGCAAGGTACTGGAACCTGAAGGGTTAGAACCACATGTTGCTGAAACAACAGCTGAAGGGGTTAAAGATTTTGCACAAAGGAGAACTCGCCCTGGACAATTATGGAAATTTGCAGACATCAAGCTCCCCCAACAACCACATGTTTATTAAGATGTCCATCCCCACTTATTACAAACTAATACTAAAGAAACTTTAAACCCATTGGACAACATTTAACCATCTCCGACCAACCTCGGGTAAAGGGAAGTTTAAATCAGCACTGCTGCTGCAGAGAGAAAAGGACAAGCTGCAACAATTCTAAGATTTCTGAGTGGATGAGAGTGAATGAAAAAATGCATGTGTGTATTCCTGTGTTTTCTCTTTTTAACTCCTATAATGAAATGCTCCCAGTGTCGCATGTGGTACAGAGGTGTGACGGAAACCCCACGTACCAAACGGAAATATTAATTTCATCATATGGAACTTTGCCTGAGACTTATTGGACATTGCTACAATTAACTTTTAAAACAGAACAACTAGCAGAGAGAGAGAAGCAGAGTTAACGTTTCAGATGTGACTTTTCATCAGAACTGGCAAAGGTTAGAAAAGAATTAGGTTTTAAGCAAGCGAAGGCTGGGGGGTGGTGGTGGGGTTGGGGGGTGGTGGTGGGGGTGGTTTGGTGGGGAACAAAAGGTGTGTGATAGCTGTCCTGGGACAAAGGCAAAGAGTGTGTTAATGCTTCTGGTGAAACACGAATTTCAATTTGAATTTCAAAGATCATTCCAGCAGATGCTGAATCAAACACATCACATGATTGCTTGGGCCACTCTGGAGATTTTTGAGTGGTGACTCAGAAGTCAGACAGTCACAGGGATCCAGCAAGAGAACAGCAGCTCTCCCTCTCGCTCTCTCCCTCTCTCCAGTAAAATCCCAGAGAAGCCTGGATTACAGCTACTACACCTCAAGTCTACAGACCCTTACATTTGGCAACTAAGGGGACACAGATAAAGTCCCTCTTCTGCCTTCCGGAACCAGAGAAGCAAGCCCGAATTTTGCATGTGGTCCAGCGAGGACTTCAGGACTGCAATTTCAACTGAATTCAACAGACTCAGTATTTAAATTCCATTTATTACAGACCTCTACTCCAACCTTCCAACTGTGTTTTCCCTTTGTAATCTATTTGTGTGTGTGTGTGTGTGTGGCTCATGTGGGCATGGGTGTGTTGTGTTTTTTCAGTAATTTTAACTGGCTTAGAGTGATAAGAATAATAAACTTACATCTTTTTTGTTTAAACTCAAGAAGGCCTGTCTGATTGGTTCATTTGCAATTATATCAGAGGAACACGATCAAGTGCTCACTGAGGTGGTAAGTTAAAAGGATAAAACCCTGTTGCTGTCAAACCAGAGAAGGGGTGAAAAGGGAGCCAGAGACCCCTTCCTCACCTGGTCGTAACAGTTTCAATAAAATCACCTCTCATTTTTCCAATGAGTATATGTCCAACCTGCTCAACCTTTCCTCATAAGACAAATCCTTCATCCCAGGAATCTGCCTAGTAAACCTTCTCTGAACTCCTTCCAATGCTTAAGTATGAAAACCAAAGCTATAAATAGGTATGGTCTCACCAAAGCCCCATACAATTGTACCAAGACTTCCCTACTTTTATACTTCATCCCCTTGTAATACCAGCCAGCATTCCATTTGTCTTCCTAATTACTTGATATACCTGCTTGCTAACCTTTTGTGTTTTGTGTACGAGGACCCCCAGATCCCTCAGTACTTATAGAGTCATACAGCTCAGAAACAGGCCCTTCAGCGCATCATGTCCGTGCCGGCCACCAAGCACCTATCTATCCTAATCCCATTTTCCAGCACTTGGCCTGTAGCCTTGTATGCTGTGGTGTTTCAAGTGCTCATCTAAATACTTAAATGTTGTGAGGGTACCTCTACCATTCCTTCAGGCAATGTGATCCAGATTTCAACCACCCTCTGGATGAAAATTTTTTTCCTCAAATCCCTTCTAAACCTCCTGCCCCTTACCTTAAATCTATGCCCCTAGTTATTGACACCTCTGCTCAGGGAAAAAGTTTCTTCCTATCTACCCTATCTATGCCCCTCATCATTTTGTACTGCAGCATTCTGCTGTCTCTCTCCATTTAAATAATAATTTATTTTTCTATTCTTTCCTCCGAAGTAGACAACCTCACATTTTCCCACATTATACTCCATCTGCCAAATTTTTTCCCACTCGCTTAACCTATCTATATCTCTTTGCAGATTCTTTGTGTCCTCTTCACATCTTGCTTTCCTAACCATCTTTGTGTCGTCAGCAAATTTGGCTATATTACACTTGGTGCCTTCATCCAAATCGCCCCTAGCCAAGCTGTTCCAGTACAACTACAACACTGGCATCTACCCGACAGTGTGGAAAATTGCCCAGTATGTCCTGTCCACAAAAATGGACAAACCCAATCTAGCCACTGCCCCATCAGTCTACTCTTGATCATCAGCAAAGTGATGGAAGGTGTTGTCGACACTGCTATCAAGCACCACTTAAACAGCAACAACATGCTCACTGATGCTCAGTTTGGGTTCCATCAGGGCCACTTGGTTCCTGACCTCATTGCAGCCTTGGTCCAAACATCGACAAAAGAGCTGAACTCAACAGATGAGATATCAAGGCAGCATTTGATCGAGTGTGATATCAAGTAGTCCTAGCCAAATTGAAGTCGATGGGAATTAGGTGGAGACACTGGTTGGAGTCATACCTAGCAGAAAGGAAGATGGTTATGGTTATTGGGGGCCAATCATCTCAGCCCCAGGACATTGCTGCAGGGGTTCCTCCGGGTAGTGCCATAGGCCAAACCATCTTCAGCTGCTTCATCAATGACCTTCCCTCCATCATAAGGTCACAAGTAGGGATGTTCGCTGATGATTGCACAATGTTCAGTACCATTCGCAACTCCTCAGATACTGAAGCAGTCCATGTCAAATGCAGCAAGACCTGGATAACATTCAGGCTTGGGCTGATAAGTGGCAAGTAACATTCATGCCACACAAGTGCCAGACAATTCAATCTCCAACAAGAGAGAATCTAACCATCTCCCAATGATATTCAGTGGCAGTTCCATCGCTGAATCCCCACTATGAGCATCCTGGGGGTTACCGTTGACCAGAAACTGATCTGAAGCAGCCACATAAATGCTATGGCTACAAGAGCAGGTCAGAGGCTGGGAATTTTGCGGTGAGTAACCCACCTCCTGACACCCCAGAGCCTATCCTCCATCGACATGCACAAGTCAGGAGTGTGATGGAATACTCTCCACTTGCCTGGATGAGTGCAGCTCCAACAGCACTCAGGAAGCTCGACACCATCCAGGACAAAGCAGTCCACTTGATTGGCACACCATCCACCACCTTAAATATTCACTCCCTCCACCACCGACGCACAGTGGCAGCAGTGTGTACCATATACAAGATGCATTGTAGCAACTCACCACGCCTCTTTCGACAGCACCTTTCAAACTCACGACCTCTTCCACATAGAAGGGCAAGGGCAGCAGACCCATGGAAACACCACCATCTGCAAGTTACCCTCTAAGCCACACACCATCCTGACTTGGAAATGTATCGACGTCCCTTTACTGTTGATTAAATACCCTCCCTAACAGCACTGTTGGTGTACCCGTACCAGATGGACTGCAGTGGTTCAAGAAGGCAGCTCACCACCACCTTCTCAAAGGCAATTAGATATGTGCAACAAATGCTGGCATTGCCAACGATGCCCACATCCCATGAAAACAAATAAAAAAGATTGTAAATAGTTGAGAGGCCAGCCCTGATCCCAGTGGCACCCCACTAGTTACAGTTTGCCAACCTGAAAACGCCCCATTTTTCCGTTTTCTGTTAGTTAGCCAATCCTCTATCCGTGCTAATATATTACTCCCAACACCATGAGCTCTTCGCTTGTGTAGTAACCTTTTTATGTGGCACCTTATCGAATGCCTTTTGGAAATCCAAACTCACTACATCTACTGGTTCCCCTTTATCCACCCTGCTTGTTACGTCCTGAAAAACTCTAATAAATTTGTCAAACGGGATTTTCCTTTTATAAAACCACAGACACAGTGGCGCAGTGGTTAGCACCGCAGCCTCACAGCTCCAGGGACCCGGGTTCGATTCCGGTTACTGCCTGTGTGGAGTTTGCAAGTTCTCCCTGTGTCTGCGTGGGTTTTCTCCGGGTGCTCCGGTTTCCTCCCACAAGCCAAAAGACTTGCAGGTTGATAGGTAAATTGGCCATTATAAATTGTCACTAGTGTAGGTAGGTGGTGGGGAATTATAGGCACAGGTGGGGATGTTTGGTAGGAATATGGGATTAGTGTAGGATTAGTATAAATGGGTGGTTGATGTTCGGCACAGACTCGGTGGGCCGAAGGGCCTGTTTCAGTGCTGTATCTCTCATCTTATCTAATCTAAAACCATGTTGACTCTGCCTGATTGTATTATGATTTTCTAAATGCCCTGCTACTAGTTCCTTAATAATGGATTCTAGCATTTTCCCAAAAACAGATGTTAGGTTAACTGACCAATAGTTTCCTGCTTCCTATCTTCCTCCTTTCTTGAATAGAGGTGTTACATTTGCAGTTTTCCAATCAGCTGGGACCTTTTCAGAATCTAGGGAATTTTGGAAGATTACAACAAATGTAACCATCTCAACTCATCATGCTCTCTCTCCTCTGAGTTCACTGCCCTCTTATCCTCCCTAAATCTTACTCACCATGTAAACTCCCCAACCCGGATTCACAGCCACCCCCTTGACCTTGCGATCTCACGTGGACTTGCTAATCCCATTGTATCAATCACAGATTGATCACTTGCTCACTGATGCTCAGTTTAGGTTCCAAACATGGACAAAAGAGCTGAACTCCAGCGGTGAGGTGAGAGTGACTGCCCTTGACATCAAGGCAGGATTTGACCAAGTGTGGCATCAAGAAGCCCTAGCAAAACTGGACTCAATGGGAATCAGGGGGAAAACTCTCCACTGGTTGGAGTTATACCTTGCAAAAAGGCAAGATGATAGATGATTGTGGTTGTTGGAGGTCAATCATCTCAGCTTCAGGACATCACTGCAGGAGTTCCTCAAGGTAGTATCCTAGGCCCAACCATCTTCAGCTGCTTCATCAGTGACCTTCCCTCCATCATAAGGTCAGAAGTGGGGATGTTTGCTGATGATTGCACAATGTTCAGCACCATTCGCAAATCCTCAGATACTGAAGCAGCCTGTGTCCATATGCAGCAAGACTTGGACAACATCCAGGCTTGGGCTGATAAGTGACAAGTGGCATTCGTGCAACACAAGTGCCAGGCAATGACCACCTCTACCAAGAGAGAATCTTAACCACCTCCCCTTGATGTTGAATGGCACTACCATTGCTGAATCCCCCACTATCAACATACTGGGGGTTACCATTGACCAGAAACTGAACTGGACCAGCCACATAAATGCTGTGACTACAACAGCAGGTCGGAGGCTTGGTATTCTGCAGCGAGTAACTCACCTCCTGACTTCCCAAAGCCTGTCCACCATCTACAAGGCACAACTCAGGAGTGTGATGGAATACTATCCATTTTCCTGGATGGGTGCAGCTTCAACAACACTCAAGAAGCTCGGCACCATCCAGGACAAAGCATCTACCACCTTCAACATTCATTCCCTTCACCATAAATGCACAGTGGCAGCAGTGTTTACTGTCGACAAGATGCACTGCAGAAACTCACCATGTCTCCTTCAGCAGCACCTTCCAAACCCACGACCCCTACCACCTAGAAGGACAAGGGCAGCAGATGCATGGGAACACCACCACCTGCAAGTTTCTGTCCAAGCTGTACTCCATCCTGACTTGGAACTATATCGCGTTCCTTCACTGTCGCTGGGTCAAAATCCTGGTACTCCCTTCCTAACAACACTGTGGGTGTACCTACACCCCAAGAACTGCAGCAGTTCAAGAAAGCAACTCACCACCACCTTCTCAATGGCAATTAGGAATGGGCAATAAATGCTGTGCTAGCCAGCAATGCCCACATCCCGTGAATGAATTAAAAAAATTACGCCATCTCTGATCACTTCTTTGTATCATTCTCTACCCAAATTCCCCATCTACACCTCAACCTTACCTCCTATATATGTCTGTTACTATCTCAGTAGAGACCATTAACTTTAAAAGAATTATGAACTCCCTGGACCTATTAAAGAATTACATGACAAGCTTCCATGTTTTAAGGCTTTTACTATAACAACTGAACTATTAATCAACCTTAATTAAACAGTATTTAGTAGGCAGCTAATTCACTAAATTACAGAGAATGGTATTTCCCTTTAACTTAAAAACCCCATACCACATTTATATGTTACACAATGTTCTTAGGAAAAAAGGTATCCTTGTGGTTAAAAGTCCCAAACTCTTCACAGTTGCAATGCATTGGATCTCCCAGTCTTTCTCAAAGCCAGTGTCTCCTTTGCTCACTTCTTCCGGATTTCCATGTATAAGGCAATCTCTGGTGACCCATTGGTCTTTTCACCCCCACAAACCACAATGTTTGAATTGGGTTCAAGTCTTCGCATGCTTTTGCTATATCGGTAATCTGAGAGCAGTTGTTTCTCTCTCTCTCTTTTGAGGCTGCACAGTTGCTGGTCTTTGTATCTTCCTTTCAGCCTGCCAAACCTGAAACAGCCTGTTGAATTTAATCAGATCAAAAGTCAATAGACGTTTGCCGTTTACAATCCTCAGAGTCCATGGGCTGAATTTTAATAGCTTGCTGCCGTTACCTTGAAAAAGTTAGTTAGTTAGTTAGTTAGAGATACAGCACTGAAACAGGCCCTTCGGCCCACCGAGTCTGTGCCGACCATCAACCACCCATTTATACTAATCCTACACTAATTCCATATTCCTACCACATCCCCACCTGTCCCTATATTTCCCTACCACCTACCTATACTGGGGACAATTTATAATGGCCAATTTACCTATCAACCTGCAAGTCTTTGGCATGTGGGAAGAAACTGGAGCACCCGGAGGAAACCAACGCAGACACGGAGAAGTTGCAAACTCCACACAGGCAGTACCCAGAATTGAACCCGGGTTGCTGGAGCTGTGAGGCTGCGGTGCTAACCACTGCGCACACAAGGTGTGCGCTGTGGAGCCGCTGTGATATTTTGCGTGGCAGTTCATGAACATGGAGGGGGCGGAACACCCGCCCCCAGTGACATCGTGAGGGGGGGGTGGGGGGGGTGGGCGCTCCGTCCCCAGCAACGGCATCTGGTGCCACCGCACAGGTGCCGGTGCCAGTTTTAAAGGGATTCAAGCCCCTTCAGTCGAATTAAAAGTTTTGAAGACAAATTCATTTCACAGTGAGATAAAAAAAATTGAATAAAAGCTGGATGCCCCTCTCCCACCCCTCAATGACCACACACTTTATTTTTGGGCCTAACCCACCAAAAAAATACTTTTCTTCCCAACCTAAACATCCCCCCCATCCCTGAACTTCATTGCCTTTGCTCTTCAACCCCTTCCCACCATCCCCTCAACTAATAGAAACAGTTTTCCCCGCTCTCCCCCTGAAAGTTTCACTCCATCCCCCTCCCCACCAGTGTCACACCTCGGATCTCTGAACGGAGATCTGAAGGCGCGGGAGTTCCAGCCACTGGACGGAGTATCTGCTTGGGGCGGCCGTTGGGACAAGGTAGGTGTTTTTGCATGTGTTTAAATTTATTTAAATATTTAAATAAAGGCTCTGCCGCTGAGCGGCGGGGGGAGGGGTGCCGCCCCGAGGCCTCACACCGCTGGTAAAATGTGGTGGAGTCTTTCCGGCGTCAAGGCCCATGGTGGGCCTCACCCAGAAGGATTTTCCAGGCCCCCCTGCCACGACCCCCAACATTGGGGGCTTATAACATTCATGCCCATAAATCTGGCCATAGAAAAACCGCCTGGGCCTTCCTTTGTTTTAGGTGTTAACAGTTGCAGCTTGAATTTGCATTTTTAGAGCCCTGGCTCCCTGTTTACAATCTGAGAGTCTGGGAGAATTTAACCCATTGTTCTTCAGGTATTACAACCTTGTACTCTGCTTTCAAGAGGGTCTTTGATCTGGGTTCCTTGTGTTAATGGCAACCAAGATCCCTGGCTTGTCTCTGGGCAGATTTGGTGTGAGGTCACATGTCCCCTCCAAATCCAATTTATACTGCATTAAAGATCACAGTTTTTAAAAAAACAACCATACTACAAAGTCCAGTGTTCCTAACACAGTGCCTGGGAAAAAAACACCCCCCAATTCATGTACAACTGCACTTTCAAAATTCCAATTGTTTAGTCTTTGGTCCTCTGTTTGCCACAACATTTCTGCATCTACTGATTTTCTCAACCTCACCCTCATCTCCACATTTGATGCCCTAATCCCCAATAAAAACATTACTCTTTCTCACCCTGTTCATTTCCCCTGGTATGGCTATTATCTCTGCTGCCTTATGTCCAAGGAATGCAGACTTGAAAGGATGTGATAGACAACTGGTTTGGCCATCTGCCGCCAAATCTGGCTTGACCATATAAAGCACTATTGGGTCCTGCTGTTGTCTGCTAAAACTGCTCACTATTCCAGGATCACCCTGGAAAGCAAAGATAACCCCCCGGCTTTTTTTCTCAAAGGCAAACTGTCTTTGTAAACCTGTCTCCTCTGTCTCCTCCACCCTCACCTCTAACAATAAGTGCAAGGAGCTTATGGACTTCTTTGTCACTAAAATCAAGACCTTTCAATCAGCTGCCTCTGCCAAATCCCTCCATTCCACTAGCCCACTGGGCCAAACCTCCTCTAAAGTTCCCTTCTGCCCTAGTCCTGAACTCAATTCTTTCTCTAGTTTCTCTCCTATCTCCCCTCATGTCCTCTCTGAGTTCATCTTGTCCATGATTCCACCCCCCTGCCCTTTTGACCCTACTTCCACTAAACAGCTGACTGCCCAACTTTCCCTCCTGGCCCTAGGTTAACTGATATTGTTAATGGGTTCTCTCTCTTCAGGTGTTATCCCTCTCTCCTTTACCTCTGCCATCACCACCAACCCTTGACCCCACTGTCATTGCATCCTCACTTTTCTTTCCAAATTCCATGAACGTGTTGTTGCTTCCCAAATCCCTGCTCATCTTTCTGGAGCTCCATGTTTGAATCCCTCCAATCAGGTTTCCGCCCATGTCACAGTTCGAAATGGCTCTTATCAAAGTCACAAATGACACCCTATGTGACTGTGACAAATGTAAGCTATTTCTCCTTGTCTTTCTCGACCTGTCTGCAGCCTTTGACATGGTTCCCCACACCATCTTCCTCCAATGCCTCCCACTGTCATCCAGCTGGCTGGGACTGCTTTCACCTGGTTCTATGCTTATCAGTCTAATCATAACAAGAGTATCACTTGCAATGGCTCCTCTTCCTGCTTCCGCACCGTTACCTCTGGTATCCCCCAAGGACACCTCTGGTGTCCCCCAATGGCTCCCTCCTATTTCTCATATATGCTGTCGCTCGGCAACATCATTTGAAAGCGCAGAGTTTTCACATGTATGCTGACGACACCCAGCTCTACCTCACCACCACCTCTCTCGACTCCTCCGCTGTTGCTAAATTATCAGACTGCTATTCGACATCCAGTACTGGAACAGCAGAAATTTTCTCCAATTAAACATTGGGAAGACTGAAGCCATTGTTTTTGGTCCCTACTCAAAACTCTGTTCCCTAGCTACCAACTCCATCCTTCTCCCTGGCAACATTTTGAGATTAAGCCAGTCTGTTTACAACCTTGGTGTCATATTTGACCATGAGATGAGCTTTCGACTACACATTTGCTTCATCACTAAGACCTCCTATTTCTACTTCCGTAGCAGCGCTTGACTTTGCAACAGCCTCAGCTTATCTGCTGCTAAAACCCTCATTCGTGCCTTTTTTATCTCTGGACTTGTTCCAACGCACTCCTGGCTGGTCTCCCATATTCTACCCTCCAGAAACTCAGGTCATCCAAAACTCTGCTGCCCATGTCTTAACCTGTACCAAGTTCCTATCACTTATCACCCCTGTGCTCGCTGGCCTGCATTGGCTCACGGCCAGGCAACTTCTTGATTTTAAAATTCTCATCCTAGTTTTCAAATTCCTCCATGGCGTCTCCCCTCCCTATCTCTGTAATCTCCTGCAACCCCACAATCCACCGATATATCAGCGCTGCTCTAATTCCAGCCTCATGAGCCTCCCCAGTTTTAATCGCTTCACCATTGTTGGCTGTTCCTTTAGCTGCCTAGGCCCTAAGCTCTGGAATTCCCTCCCTAAATCTCTCCATCTTTCCACCTTGCTTTCCTCCTTTTGGGAGCCTCCTTCAAACCTTTTGACCAAGCTTTTGGCCATCTGACCTAATACCTCCTGTTATGTTTTATAATGTCTCTGTGAAGTGCCTTCGGACATTTTATTATATTAAAGGTGCTATATAAATATAAGTTGTTTTCTTTCCTTTTATTCTACCCTGACTAAAGTGACTAGGGCTGACACAGTTACATCTGAAAAATTAACTGGTCTTTTCTCTTTTCCAGGTGCCGATGGAACTGCTGTTTAATTGCAGCATTTTCTGATTTTGTTTCAGATTTCTAGTTATAGCACTTATTATTATTGGTACCAGTTCAATGTATTTCTTAGTGTTTCTGGCCAAATACTTGTGGATCACATAGTTCCATCCCATAATAGAAAGTGGCCAAAGTGGTAGGTGGGGCATTCACTGTTAGAAGAGAAACTCTGAGAATTGATATATGGATTATTTCTATGTATTTCAGCAGAACTTTTCCATCCACGTCACCGGGATGAAGCCCCAGGAAGATGCCAACCTTGAATCCCGCATCGATCCGAAACCTGGAAGCTTGGAAGCATTTCTGACACCTGCTGTGAGTTAACTCCAAAAGTTAAGTGACCAGTGTTGCATGACGCAATCATAGAATGAACCAATCAGACAGGTTTTCTTGAGTTTAAACAAGAAAGATGTAAGTTTATTAACCTAAACCAGTTAAAATTACTAAAATACATGAGGCATCCATGTTCACCTTCTATGAGAGGCACACGCACACACAAACAGATACAAAGGGGAAAAGAGAGTTGGGAGGTTGAAGTAAAGTCTGTAATAAATGGAATTCAAATACTGAGTTTCAGTGTCTTTAGCTGAAGTTAAAATCTTGAAGTCCTTGCTGGGTCACGTGCACAATTTGGGCTTGTTTCTCTGGTTCCGGAAGGCAGGAGAGAGGCTTTATCCATCCTCCTTGTTGTTGCCTCTAAGGATCTGAAGTCTTGAGGCTTAGTAACTGCCATCGAGGTTTCTCTGGGACTTGGCTGGAAAGAGAGGTAGGAGAGAGAGATGTTCCTTCCTTGGTGTTCAGTTACTGTCTTCTTTCAAAAGGACAATTCACAAAACCTCAGAGTTACACAGGTATGTATATCATGTGACCACATCTTTGTTTGAAACAGACGTTTCTGGAAGGTTTTTTGAAATTCAAAGTTCTTCTCTCAAGCTGTGCAAACATACTTGGTGGGCGGCGGGGTGGCTCTTTCAAAGTCAATGGGTATCAATGGCTGTTGATGACCAATCTTGACAAAACCATTCTACTTAATTGAATTAGAGAGCACCCCCATTGTTCTGGCTAGACTGGGCAATCACTTCAGTCCGCCAGCTGGCCTTTGGCTTCTCATATGCAAATTGTGCGTGGCCATCCTTAGCTGTTCTGTTTTCCTTTTTAAAAGTTATTTGTGATAATGTCCAGTGAAAGGTCTCAGGCAAACTTTCATATGACAAAATTAATATTTTTCCATTTGGCATGTGGGTCTTCTGTTACACAAGCTTAAGTTCGTCACATTGCGAACCCAACTGATAATCTTAAATTGGTGGTTAGTGTAAGATTGTTCAGTAAGTGCTGTCCAATCACTGAATCACATCTAACATGTGTTCTGAATTTTGCAAGAACATCTGGTTGAGTACAGTCAGTACTCTGCTTATTGCGAACAGGCAAAGGGATGTGCTGTTTCATATGATCCGCTAGTCACAGAATCACAGAAGTCGTGTCTGCACTGGCTTTCCGGAAGGGCAATTCTCCCCGTAGCCCTGCACATTCTTCCTTTTCAGATAACATTCCAATTCCCTCTTGAATGCCTGGATTTAACCGGCCTCCACCAAATGCTCAGGTAGCTCATTCCAGATCCCAACCACTCGTTCCGTGAAAAATTTTTTCCTCATGTCGCCATTGCTTCTTTTGCCAGTTACCCCAAATCTGTGCCCTCTTGTTCTTGATTCTTCCACCAATTGGAACAGTTTTTCCCTATCTACTCTGTCCAGACGCCTCATGATTTTGAGCACATCTATCAAATCTCCTCTCGACCTTCTCTTCTACAGGCCTCAACAAGCTTGATACAGGAAGGATGTTTCCGCTATCCAGGGGGGGGTCTAGAACCAGGGGACACAGTCTCAGAATAATAGGTAGGCTATTTAGGACTGAGATGAGAAGTTTCTTCACGCAGAGGGTAGTGAATCTGTGGAATTCGCTACCGCAGAGGGCTGTGGAGGCTTAGTCACTGAGTATTTTCAAGTCAGAGAGCGATAGATTTCTACATATTAAATATATCAGGGGATATGAGGAAAATGGCTTTGAGGTAGAAGATCAGCCATGATCTAGTTGAATGGCAGAGCAGGCTTGAGGGGCCGAATGGCCTACTCATGCTCCTATTTCTTATGCTCCAAGGAAAACAGCCCCAACCTCTCCAATCCATTCTCGTAACTGAAGTTCCTCATCCCTGGAACCATTGTCATGATTTTTTGCTGCACTCTAACGCTTTCACATCTTTCCTAAAGTGTGATGCCCAGAACAGGACACAATACTCCAGTTGATGCCGAACCAGTGTTCGATACAAGTTTAACATACCTTCCTTGCTTTTGTACTCTATGCCCTTATTAATGAAGCCTAGGATTCTGATTCTGTATGCTCTATTAACCGCTCTTTCAACCTATCCTGCCACCTCCAATGGTTTATCATATCCTCTCAGGTCCCTCTGTTCTTGCACCCCCTTTAGAATTGCACCCTTTATTTTATGCTGTCTTCTGCATTATTCCTACCAAAATGAATCACTTCACACTTCTCTGCATTAAATTTCATCTGCCACTTGTCTGCCCATTCCACCAACCTGTCTAAGTCCTTTTGAAGTTCTACACTATCCTCCTCACAATGCTTCCAAGTTTTGTATCATCCACAAATTTTGAAATTGTGCCCGTACACCAAGCTCCAGGTCATTAATATATATCAGGAACAGCAAGCACCCCAACACTGACCCCTGCGGAACTCCACTACAAACCTTCTTCCAGTCTGAAAAACATTCAATAACCACTACTGTCTGTTTCCTGTCACTCAGCCAATTTCATATCCATGTTGCTATTGTTCCTATTATTCCATGAACTATAACTTTTCTGACAAGTCTGTTGTGCGTCACTTTATCAAATGTGTTTTGAGGTCCATGTACACCACATCAACAGCATTACCCTGATCACCCTTCTCTTACCTCATCAAAAAACTCCAGCAAGTTAGTTAAACACAATTTTCCCTTCACAAATCCGTGCTGACTTTCCCTAATTAACCTGCATTTGTCCAAGTGACTGTTAATTTTGTCCCAAATTATTCTTTCTGGAGGTTAAACTGACTTATCTTTACACCCGTTTTCAAACAAGGGTGTAACATTTGCAATTGTGCAGTCCTCAGGCACCAGCCCTGAATCTAAGGAAGACTGGAAAATTATGGCCAATGTTATGACTGAGGCTGGAGGAGTGCACTTCTCCACGCGCCACAACATATATTTAAAGGTTTTACCCAGTTACCGATACGGCCAATTATATAGTTTATCTATTTTAGTTTTAGAATAAAATCCACCAACCAAGTTTCTTTAATGAACAACAAAATTATTAATTTATTATATAACAAGACTTTTTCATAAAGATGCAAAGCTTAACAACACCAGGTTGAAATATGAATGTTCCCTTTGTTACGACCGAGGCAGGAAGAGTGCACTGTTAATTCAGTCCGTCTTCTCCACCGGTCACATGTCAATAAATTTTTCCACTAATCGAAACAGCCACTTAGATACTCTATTTGTCCCCAGAATAAAGCACATCAACCAGGTTTCTTTAACAAACAACATTATCCATTTATTATAAACCAATAGTTTAAGTAAATATATACGCGGATTGAGATAGTAAAGCCTTGTATTTTTATCCTAGCCCTCAGGCACAAGCACAATAATCCAAAAAACTGGTTAACCAGAAAAAAAGGATTTTTGTTTACAGCTGTTACAAATAAGTATAAGGAAAAAAAAACTTATACTGAATATGGAAGTCCTTTGTTTTGGTGAGGTGTCCCAAAGTCGAATAGTTGGCTGCCACTAGGAATCTTTCCAGGCGAGGTTGATGAACATAAAAACAAGAAATGCTGGAAATACTCAGCAGGTCTGGCAGCATCTGTGGAGAGAGAAGCAGTGTTAATGTTTCAGGTCAGTGACCCTTTTTCAGAACTGGTTGATGAACAGTCTGTTTTGGGTAGTTGTTCAAAGAAATTCAACTGCAGAAGGCTTCACATAGGTTTTACAGCAGGTGTGCAGCAACAAAGGTGTCAGTTCTCACACACATTTGATGTAAAGTCCTTTTAAAGATGCAAGGTTTCTGCAAGCATTCAGGATGCCTTCAAAACTACAGGAGGCAAGAGTACCACTTCATAAAAACCTGTTTAGAATCATAGAAAAAGTACAGCACAGAAGGAGGCCATTCAGCCCATCGTGTCCACCCCGGCCTAATAAACTAGCCTCACCTTCCAGCACCTGGTCATAGCCCTGCAGGTTACAGCACTTCAGGTACATATCCAGTACCTTTTAAAAGAATTGAGGGTTTCTGCCTCCACCACCATTCCTGGCAGTGAATTCCAGACACCCACCACCCTCTGGGTGTAAAGGTTTCCCCTCATGTCCCCCTAATCCTTCTACCAATCACCTTAAATCTGTGCCCCCTGGTAACTGACCTCCCCACTAGGGGTAACAGGTCCTTCCTGTCCACTATCTAGGCCTCTCATAATTTTGTACTCCTCAATCACATCACCCCTCAGCCTCCTCAGTTCCAGGGAAAACAACCCTAGCCTATCCAATCTTTCTTCATAGCTTCAACCTTCAAGCCCTGGTAACATTCTTGTAAATCTTCTCTGTACTCTCTCCAGACCAATTATGTCCTTTCTGTAATCTGGTGACCAGAAGTGCATGCAATACTCCAGCTGTGGCCTAACCAGCATTTTATACAGTTCCAGCATCACATCCCTGCTTTTGTATTCTATACCTTGACCAATAAAGAAAAGCATTCCATATGCCTTCTTCACCACTCTATCCACCTGCCCTACCACATTTGGGGACCTGTGGACATGCACTCCAGGGACTCTCACTTCTTCTACCCCTCTCAATATCCTCCCGTTTATTGTGTATTCCCTCGCTTTAGTTGCCCTCCCCAAATGCATTACCTCGCACTTCTCTGGATTGAATTCCATTTGCCACTTTTCCACCCACTCAATGAAACCATTGATATCATTCTGGAATTCAGGGCTTCCTCCTCATTATTAATTACACGGCCAATTTTTATGTCATCAGCAAATTTCCCAATTATGCCTCCCACATTTAAGTCCAAATCATTAATATATACCACAAACAGCAAGGGACCCAACACTGAGCCCTGTGGAATGCCACTGGAAACAGCTTTACATTCACAAAAACATCTTTCGTCTACTACCCTTTGTTTCCTGTCCCTGAGCCAATTCTGGATCCAACCTGCCACAATCCCCTCTATCCCATGGGCTTTCATTTTACTTACCAGTCTGCCATGCGGGATCTTGTTGAATGCCTTACTAAAATCCATGTAAACCACATCCACTGCACTACCCTCATCAATTCTCCTTGTTAATGCCTCAAAAAACTCAATCAAATTAGTAAGACATGACCTTCCCCTAGTAAATCCATGCTGACTATCCCTGATTAATCCATGCTTTCTAAGTGACAGTTTATCCTATCCCTCAGAATAGATTCTAACAATTTACGCACCACCGAGGTCAGACTGACTGGCCTATAATTATTTGGCTTATCCCTTGTACCCTTTTTAAACAATGGTACAACGTTCGCAGACCTCCAATCATCTGGTACCTTGCCTGTATCTAGTGAGGATTTGAAGATGATCCTCAGCGCATCAGTGAGATACTTGCTGCAAAGTTCCCAGCCTCTGACCTGCTCTTGTAGCCACAGCATTTAAGCGGCTGGTCCAGTTCAGTTTCTGGTCAATGGTAATCCCCAGGATGTTGATAGTGGGGGATTTAGCAATGGTAATGCCATTAAATGTCAAGGGGAGATGGTTAGATTCTCTCTTGTTTGAGTTGGTCATTGCCCACCACTTGTGTGGCATGACAGTTACTTGCCACTTATCAGCCCAAGCCTGGATGTTGTCCAGGTGTTGCTGCCAATGGACACGGGCTGCAATCATCAGTGAACATCCTTACTTCTGACCTTATGATGGAGGGAAGGTCTTTGATGAAGCAGCTGAAGAGATGATTTGGGCCTAGGATACGACCCGGAGGAACTCCTGCAGTAATGTCCTGGGACTGAGATCATTGACCTCCAACAACCACAACCATCTTCCTTTATGCTAGGTGTCATGAGTGCTTTAAAAAAAAAATAACTAGGAGGTCTGTGTGCCTTTAAGACTGAAATAAAACTGTGGACAATAACTGCAGAGATTTAGTGTTTGAAATTTGTATCCAAGGAACCTGATGGTTTTATGACTGTCTTATGACTCCTGTGGAAAAACTGTTAGCTTCAGTTCTGCAGTGAAACAGGATAGAGTGAAAGAAGAAATCAGGGGACTGTGAGCAGCTAGAAGTGCTATGCTGGAAACTGGCTAGGAATACAGCCCAGCAAAAACTGTCTTGAAAAAAATAATTCCTGTATCAAAGAGGAAGTGACCCAGAGAAAAGGGGATTTGCTACACTCTACGGAGTAACAGTGCTTTGGAGAAAGAAAGCCTGTGTTTCAGGTGGGGCAGGTTGCTGTTGCCTCTATTCAAGAATTCCTGTTTGAAGAGTGAGTTCTGTAATTGCTGTGCCCTCTGGAGAAGGCTCCTTTGCTGAGTGTAAGTCCTATTGACTTTTGTGTTTTGGAAGTTCCTGAACTCTCAAGTCAGTGTCTACTGTTAGACTGCTACTTTAAAATTTAAATAGACCTGTTGCTATAACCGGTTGCTGAAATATCTGTGTGATGCCTGCTTCAGACGAACTACCTTGAACACCTACCCACAGACTGTTCATTAATTTCACCTGGAGATTTTGATGGCATCTGACTATTCGACTGTGGGACAGTTCACCGATCTGGAAACAACCCACCAGGAGATGCAACCCAGTTAATTTTATTATTCCTAAGAAACTGTTAATCACTATAACCATTTTCCTGGGTTAACCGTTAGTAACTGAATGTTATAAAATCCCTTCATGTCTATAGATTCATCTCATTATCATTGAAAAGTTGGTTTATTAATAAATAATTAATTTTGTTTTTGTTTAAAGAAACCTGGTTTGACGTGCTTTATTCTGAGGGAAATAAAGTGATTAATTTGGCTATTTTTACGGTGGGTGGGAAACTTTATGAATATCCTGTGGAGTGGTAGGATTGCATTAACAGTGCATTATTCCCTCCTCAGTCGTAACATAGGTATGACTCCAACCAGCAGAGAGTTTTCCCGCTAATTCCCATTGACTCCAGTTTTGCTAAAGCTCCTTGATGCCATACTCGGTCAAATGTTGCCTTGATGTCAAGGGCAGTCACTCTCACCTCACCTCTTGAGTTCAGCCCTTTTGTCCATGTTTGAACCAAGGCTGTAATGAGGTCAGGAGCTAAGTGGTCCTGACGGAACCCAAACTGAGCGTCAGTGAGCAGGTTATTGCTGAGTAAGTGCTACTTGATAGCACTGTTGATGACCCCCTCCATCACTTTGCTGATGATAGAGAGTAGGCTGATGGGGCGGTAATTGGCCGGGTTGGATTTGTCCTGCTTTTTGTACACAGGACATACCTGGGCAATTTTGCACATTGCCGGGTAGATGCCAGTGTTGTAGCCAGAAAGTTGTCGGGGCCCATAGCCTTTGCAGTATCCAGTGCCTTCAGCCATTTCTTGATATCATGTGGAGTGAATTGAATTGGCTGAAGACTGTTGTCATTAGCAGATGAAAGCCAACTATAAATTATGATTTTGTGTTCTTGGGTATTATTGTCAATTGCCATTATACACAGCATGTTAAGTTATTTTACTTCTGTGTTCCACTTGTTAAAATGGAGGAGGGAGATCATTTCACCAACAGGAGGTGGGACAGCTACTTGAAGGGGTCCTGTCACATGACCCAGAAGCCACCTTTTTCAGCCTGCCTGGATTTGAAACAGTTTCAACTGAGGGAACAGCTCGTTCAGAAAACACAGCTGCCTTGAAGCTGAATCTCACTTCTGAGGCCTTCCTGCAAGAAGAAAAGAAGCCACAGTCTGCAAAACAGAAAGGAAATCTGTTCTCTGCCAGTTTTCTTTTCGTCAAAAAGGATGACATCAGAAATTAAGCTGCCTCAGCCTCTCTCTGAAAGTGTAAGAAGGAGAAAGCGTAAGAGAAGAGGTTTCCAATGACTCCTACCCGCCCCCCACTCAGCATTTCCAGTCGGTTAACTCCAGTTTTTGGACTTTGTTAATTAAAAAACGGACTCTAGTTTCAACTGAACCCACTGTTAGTTTACAGTTACGCTAGTTTCCATTTAGTAAATGTCCTTACCCTTTTGATGCCTTTACCTTTCCTTGTATGTTTGTGAGTGTGCATTGCATAGTTAACCGCCTCCTGATTTTAAGTGTGTTTGTTAAGAAAACCCTATTGTGTTGATTTAACTTTAACAGTGCTATTGTGGTCCTTTACAAGTCAGGGTTCAAGATAGGAAAATTCAATCACAATCTGCTTATGGACAGGTTGTTGAAAAGAGAAATTGGTTTAAAAAAAAATTAACCTGTTCATAACAACTGGCATTTGTGATGCTGGGGACCTCAGGAGGAGGCCAAAATGGATCATTCTCTTGACAATTCTGGCTGAAGATGGATGCAGATGCTTCAGTCTTTTGCACTTATGTGCTGGGCTCCCCCATCATTGAGTATGGATATGTTTGTGCATCCTCCTCCTCCTTTCTGTTGTTTAATTGTCTACCACCATTCATGACTGGATGGGCAGGACTGCAGACTTACCCCCAACTAACCTAAAACAATATCGAAAACAAAACAAACTCTAGACCACCATTAATCTTAACACGTCACTTCTCTGTAAACAGCTCCCCTAGTCACCAAGGCTCATGCGGTTTACTTAGCTGAAGACACGTTACTTCCAGTAAGGGCTTGTTTTTAAACAAAATCTCAAGTCCTTCCGTGACCTTTCAAAAAAAATGAAGCCCAGCATTAATGGAATCTCTTCAGTCTTTCAAATGAATCCATTTCCACAAATTGTAAACATGAGTTCTCAAAAAATATTAAAAAATGGAAGCACTTTCATAACACCAGTGCCTTCGCAATTTCCACTCTTCCTTCACTCAGTATCCTTGGTTGCATCTCATCCGATCCTAGTGCCTTATCAATTTTAAGTACAGCTGTCCTATCCAATGCCTACTACTTATCAATTTGAAATCCATCAATCTGAATTATCTCCTCTTTCACTATGACCTGCACTGCATTTTCTTCCATGGTAAAGTCAGAGGCAAAGTATTCATTTAATACCTCAGCCAGGTCCTCTGCCTCCATGCATAAATCCCCTTTTTGGTCCCTGATCGGCCCCACTTCTCCTTTTGCCACCTTTTTATTATTAATATGCCTGTAGAAGACTGTCGGATTCCCTTTTATATTCGCTGCCAGTCTCTTTTCATATTCTCTGCTTCTCTTATTTGCTTTTTCACTTCCTCTCTGAATCTTCTATATTCAGCCCTGGTTCTCAGTTGTATGATCCACCTGACATCTGTCATATCCACACTTTTTCTTCTTCATCTTAATCTCTATTTCTTTTGTCATCCCGGGGGCTCTGGATTTGTTTGCCCTACCTTTGCCCATCGTGTGAATTTACCTTGACTGTGCCCGAACTCTCTCATCTGAAAGGCAGCCCATTGTTTAGTTCCTGTTTTGCCTGCCAACCTTTGATTCCAATTTTAAAAAAATTCTTTCTTGGGATGTGGGTGTCACTGGCAAGGCCAACATTTGTTGCCCATCCCTAATTGCCCTTGACCTGAGTGGCTTGCTAGGCCATTTCAGAGGGCAGTTAGGAGTCAACTATTGCTGTAGGTCTGGAGTGACATGTAGGCCAGACCAGGTAAGGACAGCAGATTTCCTTCCCTAAAAGACATTAGTGAACCAGATGAGATTTTACAACAATTGATAGTTTCATGGCACCATTACGGAGACTAGCTTTCAATTCCAAATTTTTAATTAATTGAATTTAAATTCCACCAGCTGCTGTGGTAGGATTTGAACCTGTGTCCCCAAGGCATTAGCCGAAGCCTCTGGATTAGTAGGATGGTGACATTACCACTATGGCACTGTCTCCCCCTTATTTGGGCTACATCCATTCTTACTCTATTATAGTTTGTTTTCCCCCAGTCAATTATTCTTACTCTGGATTGTTCCTTGTCCTTTTCCACAGCAAACCTAAACCTTATGATACAATGATCACTGTCCCCTAATTGTTCCCCCATTGACACTTGATCCAGTTGGCCCATCTTATTCCCAAGAACCAAATTTAGCAGTGCCTCCTTCGTGGTTGGACTGGAAACATACTGCTATAGAAAATTGTCCTGAACACATTCAAGGAACTCTTTCCCCTCTCTACCCTTTCCTCTGTTAGTCTGTTTATTGTGTATCAATTGTTTGATTATATGCAGGTGGAGGGTCTTAATTGGGGTCTCACTTGAGCACTTATAAGCAGACACTTAATGAGACTGGTGGAGGGTTTGAATGAGGAGCTACATGTTTGTAATCCTTTTACGCTGTATAATAAAATGTGAAATTGAGTAAAGATAGGCTCCAGAATTATCCTTCCATAACAAGATTTCTGGAGTTCAACAACGATACTATCACAGTCTATTTTCGGATAATTAAAGTCCCCCATTGTAACCACTCTAATTCCTCCAGCTCCCTGTAATTTTATTGCAACTTTATCCCTTGACATCTTTCCTGCGAGTTGGTGGCCGATAGACGACACTGATCAATGTAATTGCACCTTTTTATGTTTCTCAGTTCCAGCCAAATAGATTCTGTCCTTTACCCCTCTCCAGCAGTACAATATTGTGTAATGAGAGAGGAATAATTGACAATCCAGTGGTGCGAGACCTCTTGGGGACGAGCGACCATAATATGATAGAATTCTTCATCAAGGTGCAGAGTGACGTAGTTGATTCTGAGACAGGGGCCCTGAATCTTAGAAAAGGAAACTATGAAGCGCGAGTTGGCCATGATGGATTAGGGAACGTTACTTAAAGGGATGACGGTGGATAGGCAATGGCAAACATTTAAAGAGCGCATGGATGAAGTACAATTGTTTATCCCTGTCTGGCGCAAAAGTAAAATGGGAAAGGTAGCCAAATCATGGCTTACAATGGAAATTAGAGATAGCATTAGATCCAAGGAAGAGGCATATAAATTCGCCAGAAAAAACAACAGACTTGAGGATTGGGAGCAGTTTAGAATTCAGCAAAGGAGGACCGAGGGATTGATTAAGAAGGGGAAAATAGAGTACGAGAGCAAGCTTGCAGGGAACATAAAAACTGACTTTTTATATAAAAGCAAAATACTGCGGATGCTGGAAATCTGAAATAAAAACAAGAAATGCTGGAATCACTCAGCAGGTCTGACAGCATCTGTGAAAAGAGAAGCAGAGTTAACGTTTCGGGTCAGTGACCCTTCATCGGAACTCATCCGAAGAAGGGTCACTGACCCGAAACGTTAACTCTGCTTCTCTTTTCACAGATGCTGCCAGACCTGCTGAGTGATTCCAGCATTTCTTGTTTTTATAACTGACTTTTTATGTTGACCTAGTTAGCAAGAGGATTCGTGTACAGGAGCAGGGATGCCTTGCTGCAATTATACAGGGCCTTGGTGAGGCCACACCAGGAATACTGTGTGCAGTTTTGGTCTCCTTATCTGAGGAAGGATGTTCTTGCTATAGAGGGAGTGCAGCGAAGGTTTACCAGACTGATTCCTGGGATGGTGGGACTGATGTATGGGGAGAGATTGAGTCAGTTAGGATTATATTCGCTGGAGTTCAGAAGAGTGAGGTGGGATCTCCTAGAAACCTATAAAATTCTAACAGGACTTGACAGGGTTGATGCAGGAAGGATATTCCCAATGGTGGGAGAGTCTAGAACCAGGGGTCATAGTATAAGAATACGGGGTAAACCTTTCAGTACTAAGATGAGGAGGAATTTCTTCACCCAGAGAGTGGTGAGCCTGTGGACCTCACTACCACAGAAAGCAGTTGAGGCCAAAACATTGTATGTTTTCAAGAAGGAGTTAGATATAGCAGGGCAATGTAATGGTTAGCACCACAGCCTCAGCTCCAGCGACCCGGGTTCGGTTCTGGGTACTGCCTGTGCGGAGTTTGCAAGTTCTCCCTGTGACCGTGGGGTTTCGCCAGGTGCTCCTGTTTCCTCCCACAGCCAAAGACTTTATAGGTTGATAGGTAAATTGGCCATTGTAAATTGCCCCTAGTATAGGTAGGTGGTAGGAGAATGGTGGGGATGTGGTAGGGAATATGGGATTAATGTAGGATTAGTATTAATGGGTGGTTGTTGGTTGGCACAGACTCGGTGGGCTGAAGGGCCTGTTTCAGTGCTATATCTCTCGATGACTCTTGGGTCTAAAGGGATCAAAGGGTATGGGGGGAAAGCAAGAACAGGTTACTGAGTTGGATGATCAGCCATGATCATAATGAATGGCGGAGCAGGCTAGAAGGGCAGAATGGCCTACTCCTGCTCCTATTTTCTATGTTTCTCCTGAATCAAAATTGCCACCAGTTCCCTTTTCCTTCTTTTCCAATCTTTCCAGAACCCCTTGTATTCAGGAATATTTAATGCCCAGTCCTGCCCTTGTTTGAGCCAGGTCTCAGTTATCGCCAGAACATCATATTTCCACATGGCTATCTGTGCTTGGTCATGAAGGTGCTTTCATTATTCATTTTTTTTTGAGGACTTGTGGTAAATACCTGAGAAGAGGCCTGCACTTTTTTTTTAATAAAGGGTCACTGGAAGGACACTTGGGACTTTGAAATAAACTTACTAGAAGTCACATATCCTAAGCTAAGTAAACAGCTGGAGCCTTATGGACTATGGAACTTTTTGGACTCAGCGAAGTCACATGTCTGGATTTATGGCTGTCAGGTGTTTGTTTCTTTTTCGATAGTGGTTAGAGTTCAGTTGGTGTGTATCCTGCTAAGAGAAGCCACTCAACTCGGCCTTTGCCACCTAGAACAAGAACAAAGAACAGTACAGCACAGGAACAGGGCATTCGGCCCTCTAAGCCTGCGCCAATCTTGAGGCCTGTCCAAAGTAAAACCTTCTGCACTTCCGGGGTCCGTATCGCTCTATTCCCATCCTATTCATATATTTGTCAAGATGCCTCTTAAATGTCGCTATCGTACCTGCTTCCACCACTTCCCCCAGCAGCAAGTTCCAGGCACTCACCACCCTCTGTGTAAAGAACTTGCCTCGCACATCCCCTCTAAACTTTGCCCCTCGCACCTTAAACCTATGTCCCCTAGTAACTGACTCTTCCACCCTGGGAAAAAGCTTCTGACTATCCACTCTGTCCATGCCACTTATACCTTTGTAAACCTCGATCATGTCGCCCCTCCACCTCCGTCGTTCCAGTGAAAACAATCTGAGTTTATCCAACCTCTCCTCATAGCTAATACCCTCCAGACCGGGCAACATCCTGGTAAACCTCTTCTGTACCCTCTCCAAAGCCTCCATGTCCTTCTGGTAGTGTGGCGACCGGAATTGCATGCAATATTCCAAATGTGGCCTAACTAAGGTTCTGTACAGCTGCAGCATGACTTGCCAACTTTTATACTCTGTGCCCCGACCGATGAAGGCAAGCATGCCATATGTCTTCTTGACTACCTTATCCACCTGCGTTGCCACTTAGTGACCTGTGGACCTGTACGCCCAGATCTCTCTGCCTCAATAATCCTCAGGCTTCTGCCATTTACTGTATACTTCCCACCTGCATTAGACCTTCCAAAATGCATTACCTCACATTTGTCCGGATTAAACTCCATCTGCCATTTCTCCGCCCAAGTCTCCAACCGATCTATATCCTGCTGTATCCTCTGACAATCCTCATCATTATCCGCAACTCCACCAAACTGTGTGTCGTCCGGACCCCGGAAGTGCAGAAGGTTTTAGTTTCGACAGGCCTCAAGATTGGCGCAGGCTTAGAGGGCCGAATGGCCTGTTCCTGTGCTGTACTGTTCTTTGTTCTTGTTCTAGGTGGCAAAGGCCGAGTTGGGTGGCTTCTCTTAGCAGGATACACACCAACTGAACTCTAACCACTATCGAAAAAGAAACCAAAACACCTGACAGCCATAAATCCAGACATGTGACTCATCAGAACAGCTACATTTTCCTCCAAATCATTTAATTATACTACAAAGAGCAAAGGTCCCAGCACTGATCCCTGTGGAACACCACTAGTCACAGCCCTCCATTCAGAAAAGCACCCTTCCACTGCTACCCTCTGTCTTCGATGACAGAGCCAGTTCTGTATCCATCTTGCCAGCTCACCTCTGATCCTGTGTGACTTCACCTTTTGTACCAGACTGCCATGAGGGACCTTGTCAAAGGCTTTACTAAAGTCCATGTAGTCAACATCCACTGCTCTTCCTTCATCAATCATATTCGTCACTTCCTCAATAACTCAATCAAGTTAGTGAGACACTACCTCCCCTTCACAAAATCATGATGTATCTCGCTAATAAGTTCATTTGTTTCCAAATGGGAGTAAATCCTGTCCCGAAGAATCCTCTCCAATAATTTCCCTACCACTGACGCAAGGCTCACTGGCCGAGAATTTCCTGGATTATCCTTGCTACCCTTCTTAAATAAAAGGAAAAACATTGGCTATTTTCCAGTCCTCTGGGACCTCACCTGTAGCCAATGAGGATGCAAAGATTTCTGTCAAGGCCCCAGCAATTTCCTCCCTTGCCTCCCTCGGTGTTCTGGGGTAGATCCCATCAGGTCCTGGGGACTTATCTACCTTAATGCTTTTCAAGACGCCCAACACCTCCTCCTTTTTGATATCGAAATGACCCATACTATCTACACTCCCTTCCCTAGTCTCATCATCCACCAAATCCTTCTCTTTGGTGAATACTGATGCAAAGTACTCATTTAGTACCTCGCCCATTTCCTCTGGCTCCACACATGGATTCCCTTCTCTGTCCTTGAGTGGGCCAACCCTTTCCCTGGCTACCCTCTTGCTCTTTATATATGTGTAAAAAGCCTTGGGATTCTTCTTAATCTTGTTTGCCAATGACTTTTCATGACCCCTTTTAGCCCTCCTGACTCCTTCTTAAGTTCCTTCCTGCTTTCTTTATATTCCTCAAGGGCTTAGTCTGATCCCAGCCTTCTCGCCCTTACGAATGCTTCCTTTTACTAGTCCTACTCAGGCCCCCTCCCCCAACTCTTTTTCCGGTACATTGATGACTATCGGTGCCGTTTCCTGCTCCCGCCCCGAACTAGAAAACTTTATCAACTTTGCTTCCAATTTCCACCCTTCTCTCACCTTTACATGGTCCATCTCTGACACTTCCCTTCCCTTCCTCGACTTCTCTGTCTCCATCTCTGGGGATAGGTTGTCTACCAATATCCATTATAAGCCCACCGACTCCCACAGCTACCTCGACTACACTTCTTCACACCCTACCTCCTGTAAGGACTCCATTCCATTCTTCCAGTTTCTCAGTCTCCGACGCATCTGCTCTGATGATGCTACCTTCCATGACGGTGCTTCTGATATGACCTCCTTTTTCCTCAACCGAGGATTTCTCCCCACTGTGGTTGACAGGGCCCTCAACCGTGTCCGACCCATGCCCCGCACCTCTACCCTCACCCCTTCCCCTCCCTCCCAGAACCGTGACTGGGTTCCCCTTGTCCTCACTTTTCATCCCACCAGCCTCCATATCCAAAGGATCATCCTCCGCCATTTTCGCCACCTCCAGCATGATGCCACTACCAGTCGCATCTTCCCCTCCCTTCCCCTGTCAGCATTCCAAAGGGATCGTTCCCTCCGCGACACCCTGGTCCACTCCTCCATTACCCCCACCACCTCGTCCCCGTCCCAGGGCACCTTCCCCTGCAATCGCAGGAGGTGTAATACCTGCCCATTTACCTCCCCTCTCCTCACTATCCCAGGCCCCAAACACTCCTTTTAGGTGAAGCAGCGATTTACTTGTACTTCTTTCAATGTAGTATACTGTATTCGCTGCTCAGTGTGGTCTCCTCTACATTGGGGAGACCAAGCGCAGACTGGGTGACCGCTTTGCGGAACATCTCCGCTCAGTCCGCAAGCAGGACCCTGAGCTTCCGGTTGCTTGCCATTTCAACACTCCCCCCTGCTCTCATGCTCACATCTCTGTCCTGGGATTGCTGCAGTGTTCCAGTGAACATCAACGCAAGCTCGAGGAACAGCATCTCATCTACCAATTAGGCACACTACAGCCTGCCGGACTGAACATTGAGTTCAATAATTTCAGAGCATGACAGCCCCCCATTTTACTTTCATTTTCAGTTATTTTTTCTTCCTTTTTTTTTTAAACATTCTTTTTTACTATTTTTTTTGCATTTATTTCATTTCATCTTAGTTTGTTCAGTTTGCTTACCCACTGTTTTTTTCAGGTTTGCACTTGCTGCTGTTCAATATTCAGTGTATTAACACCTAATCTGTACTAATGCTTTGTCTTTCAACACACCATTAACATATTGTTTGCCTTTGCTCCGTGACCTTTTGGTCAGCTATGTGGCCTGGTCCAATCTGCACCTTCTCCTTTGTTATCTCTTGCCCCACCCCCACCTCACTTGCTTATAATCTTTGACTTTTCTAATATTTGTCAGTTCCGAAGAAGGGTCACTGACCCGAAACGTTAACTCTGCTTCTCTTTCCACAGATGCTGCCAGACCTGCTGAGTGATTCCAGCATTTCTTGTTTTTGTTTCAGGTTTCCAGCATCCGCAGTATTTTGCTTTTATTATATCCCTTTGTAGCCTCCTTAGGTCCTCCTCAACTTATTTTCCTACCTATCTTTGTCTCATCAGCAAATTTAGCAACCATACCTTCAGTCCCTTCATCCAAGTCATTTATATAAATTGTAAAAAGTTGAGTCCCCAGCAGAGATCCCTGTGGCACACCACTCGTTACAGCTTGCCAACTAGAAAATGACCCATTTATACCTACTGTTTCCTGTTAGCTAACCAATCTTCTTTCCATGCCAACATGTTATCCCCTACATCATGAGTTTTTATTTTCTGCAATAACCTTTGATGTGGCACCTTATTAAATGCCTTCTGGAAATCTAAGTACAGTACATCCACCGGTTCCCCTTTATCCACAGTACATGTAACTCCCTCAAAGAACTTCAATAAATTGGTTAAACATGATTTCCCTTTCACAAAACCATGTTGACTCTGCCTGATTACCTTGAATTTTTCTAAATGCCCTATTACATCTTTAATAGCTTCTAACATTTTCTCTAAGACAGATGTTAAGCTAACTGGCCTGTAGTGAACTGCTTTCTGTCTCCAAAAAGATTCCAGTGACAGCCGTCTATGTGTACCAGGAGGCCAGACTGAAAGTCATGTGGAACACTCCATATCTTATCCTGTTTCTTCAAGAATTGACAATAACTTGGCCAAAGCATTCTTTTTGAAAATTGATCTCTGCAGAACCAGTTTTTTCATTTTTCTTTATTTTTTCTTTAATGTGTGTGCATGACATGTGTTCGGATATTTTAGAAAGGTAGATATTTATACTTTCGTATTTGCAAACTGTGTGCTCAGCTTTGCATCTTTATTGAATGAGTCTTGTTTTATAATAAATTAACAATTTTGTTGTTTATTAAAGAAACCTGGTTGGTGGATTTTTATTCTGAAACGGATAGCGATAAAGTATATAATTGGCCGTATTGGTAACTGGGTAAAACATTTAAATATATGTTGTGACCAGTGGATTAGTGGAACCAGAGAAAGACAGTGCAAACTCAGTCGTAACAGCTTGTAGTTAATCAACCTTATTTTCCACACTCCGTGCATTCACATACATGCACAGTAACCCAAATTTAAGCTTTATTACTTTCCCTCTTACTTCGACTCCACGTAATACTTTATTTCCTACTGTAGTGCAACCTGTCTCTCCCAATTCTCTGTGCAGATTGGGGTTCCTCTCTTGTATTATCTCCTGGTTCCCATTCCCCTGCCCAATAGCACTAGCAAATCGTCCTGCAAGGAAATTTATCCCTGTTCTGTTCAGGTGCAACTCATCCGGCCTGTACAGGACCCATCTGTTCAAAAACTGGTCTCACTGTCCCAGGAATTTAAAGCGCTCCCTCCTGCACCATCTTTCCAGCCACGCATTTATCTGCTGTGTTCTTCTATTTCTATCCTAATTTGCATGTGGTACCAGGAGTAATCTGGGAGATTACAACTTTTGAGGTCCTTCTTGTTAATTTCTTACCTAGCTCCCTACACACTGACTGCAGGACCACACCACTTTCCTACCAGGTCATTGGTACCTATGTGGACCACGACCGCTGGCTGTTTACCCTCCTCCCTCTGCAGTGCTCTGCAGCCAGTGACATCCTTGACCCAGGCAACACACCATCCTGGACTCGCATCTGCAGCCACAGAAACGTCTGTCTATTCCCCTAACTATCGAATCTCCCACCGCTATTCCTCTTCCAGTCTTCTTTATGCCTCCCTGTGCAACTGAGCCAGCCATGGTGCCATGGACCTGGCTCTGCATTCCCCAGATGAACCATCTCTTTCCTCAGTATTCAGAGATGAATATCAGTTGGAAAGAGACACTCAGGGGACTCCTTCACCTTATGCCTGCTATTTCTCAGCTGCTTGCCGGTCCACCCATTTCCTCTCTCCCAACATACGTTTAAGCTGCGGGATGACCACATCTATAAATGTGCTATCCATGAAGCTCCAAATCTCAGATGCCATTGATGCCAACTGCTGCTTAAGTTCCAAAACCCGGAGCTGAACCTACTGCAGCTGACAACATTTATTGCACATATGGTTATCCAGGGCAGGGAAAGTGTCCTGGAGTTCCCACACAGCACAGGATGTTCATTCCAGAGGTCAGAGAAGCCCTGCCAATCCTCTATTAGGTAATAAACCTTGCTGCTAATAAATACCCAAGTTGAGAGAGAAATGAAAGAAAAATAGTTAAAAAAAAGAACATATACTCATGAAAATAAAGAAAAACTCATTGGGAAGTACGGCCTGTGTACCTACCATCACAGCTAAACTGGAATTCATATACCACATTACTCATTTGTGTGGTAGGCTTGACATCAGCATCCTCTAAGTGAAAAAATACCATTTGTGTTGCTACTGCATAGCTGCAGTGCTAAAGGCTAGCTTCGCCTGTTGCTCAAATTTCTGAGAAAGCTTACACTTCCAGGGTAGTTTGAGGTAGACTGACCACTTTTCTGGTCCGAAAGTGGTGGCCTTCAGCTGATTCGTGAGTATCCATGATACACAATGAGCAGTGATCTGATTGGGGTAGCCATTATCCTGCAGGATAGCTTTGATGCGCCCCATTCTGTCGTCAAGCTTGCATGATGAGCAAGTGGATCGGGCCCTGTTTACCTTTGCAAAGATGCAAAGATTATATGCAACCTGCATATCAATGGCAATGTCGCGTCCATGTGGTCATTCAACCTTGCGAGCCTATTGTCATGCTAGGCCCTCACCTGCCAAGAATGAGGCACATTAATTTTGTCATGAACATTGATTTTAAACTGCTACTGGGGGAGGACTTGAACAGGTCAGCCGTGGCTGGAAAATACATTTGCATATTAACAGAATTTGGAAGTGTTTGGAAGGACAAAGCCTCCATTTCCTGACATTCAACCCACAATGGACTTTTGATCACCAGACGTTGAAGGTGGGGGAGCTTGCATTCCAGATTGACTGCTAAGGTGGCCGAATACACAAATGGATATGGTCAAACCAGCTAGTCACATGACTAACCTGCTGGGCAACCTGAGTTTTTTGAATTTGTACAAACAGTTTGGGCAGAAAGTCTTTTTACTCCTGGACTGAGAAGATCTCTCTCCTGTCTGCTCCCACCTCTTTCTCACAAGCCTCTGAATCCATTGAAGACACATGAACCCCAAGAGAGAAAAGTCTCTGAAAGCAAACAAGGTTCCAGAAGAATACTGGGCCCCAGTAAAAAGCAAGATCTACCTACAATCAAGGACTCTACAGTGAGCTTGAAGAACCGTTACAAGAACTCTTCAGATGTTGCCTCAAACCTTTCCACTTTATTTTTCTTCTGCTCTTTTCTGTCTGTTTGCACATGTATATCGTTTATGCATGCTATCATGGGACACGGCGTATATCAATGGGTGTTAACCGAATTAGAGTTTAAGTTTAATAAATTTCAACTTTTCTTCTTTAAACCTGAGAAAGCCCGTTTGTGCTGTTTTTTTGCCTTACAATTGGAAAGCAATGAACAAGGATTCATCAAGGGGAAGCTAAAAAAAAACATGGTGTGTTTAAAAGTAAACCTTGTTGCAGTAAGACCAGGTGAAGGTTGAAAGGGAACCTTAGACCTCTTTCTCACCTGATCGTAACACTATTCACTAATGTGCTGCTCAAGGAAGCCATAGACGTTTGTGCCACGTTACTATATCATGGCAATCTATATATGCTGCCATTTTCTAAATCTGTATTTTTTGAATTTATGAATTTAGCAACTTGCACAGTTGAGTTCAACTTTAATTACACAGAATATTCCCAAATAGATGATGTTGCCATGGGATCCCCTCGCAGCCCAGCTCTCACTAACATTTTCATCAGTTTCTACAAGAGACACGTTTTCTATGGAATGCCCCTAACCTCCTACTCCTTGCATATTTCGGATACGTAGAGGATACATTTGGTATATTTGAATCTGCAGCTGCATCTAAGAATTTCCTTACACACCTTGATGCGCTCCATCCCATACTCAAATTCACTTTTGAAATGGAGCAGTCTAATGAGCTTCCTTTCCTCAACGTGCTAGTTGAGAAATCTGCAAATGGGGTCTTTACTACTGTCTACCGCATGCCTTCTTTCACTGGTCAGTATACACTTTTGGGAATCCTACAGCTCCACATGCTGTAAAATTGGCCTTATCGGGATTCTCAAATAGGGCGCATCAAAGCTATCCTGTGGGATAATAGCGACTCCAATCAGATCAGTGCTCATTGTGTATCGTGCAGACTCACAAATTGATTAAGGCTGCCACTCTCAGACCTGAAAAGTGCCCAGTCTACCTCAAATTACCCTAGACGGGGAAGATATCTTAAAAATTTGAGCAACACGTGAAGTAACCGTTTCACACCACTAATATGCAGTAGCAACACAGTATTTTCCACTAACAGGATGTTGCTATCAAGCCTGTTACGACTGAGGCAGAAGTAATGCCCTGTGAATTCAGTCCCACGACTCCACAAGTCACAGTATATTAGTAAAGTTTCCCACCTACAGGAAAAATAGCCAAATTAATCACTTTATTTATCCCCAGAATAAAACACTAAACCAGGTTTCTCTAAACAACAAAATTAACTATTTATTAATAAACCAAGTTTTAAACGATAATGAAATGAATCTATATGTATGAAGAGAATTTATAATTCCTTAATCTTCCCAACCCTCATGCACACACATACATTCAATTACCAACGGTTAACCCAGGAAAATGGTTATTGATTTTATGACAGTTTCGTAGGGATAATAAAATAACTGGCTTGTATCTCCTGGTAGTATTTTCCTGTATTGGTGAGGTGTCCCAGAGTTGAATAGTCAGATGCCACTCGATGTCTCTCCAGGTGAAATTAATGAACAGTCTATGATGGGTAGGCCTTCAAGGTAATTCGTCTGCAGCAGGCGTGACACAGATCTTTCAGCAACAGTTGTAGCAACAACTATTTCAATTTTAAAGTAGCAGTCTAACAGTAGACACTTCCCTGAGATTTCAGGAACTTCCAAAACACAAAAGTCAACAGGTCTTACTCTCAGCAAAGCAGCCTTCTCCAGAGAGCACAGAAATTACAGAACTCACTCCTCAGACAGGAATTCTTGAATGGAGGCCATAGCAACCTGCCCTGCCCAACCGAAACACAGGTTTTCTTTCTCCAAAACAGTGTTCCTCCACAGAGTGTGGCAATTCCCCTTTTCTCTGGGTCTCCTCCTCTTTGATACAGGAGTTATTTTTCAAGAGAGAATTTTCTGATCTATATTCCTCGCCAGTTTCCAGCAGTAACTCTTTCAGCTGCTCACAGCCCCCTGGCTGCTTCTTTCACTGCCAAAATGGAACTGCCAGTTTTTTTTCAATAGGAGTCATAAGACAGTTATAAAATCATCAGGTTGCTTGGATACAAAATGCCCTGCAGCCTGGACTCTTCAAACACGAAATGTCAACACTCAAGGCTCACAGAATACACCCTTCTCCCAGTTTTTAAAGGCACACAGACCATAGTTTTAAAAAAAAATCAAAACGCTTAGAACAAGCCACAAAGATGTTCTGGCTACCACACAAATGGGTAATGTGGTATATGAATTTCAGTGCCAGTGCAATGCCAGGTATGTCCCAATGACTGGCAGATCATATGAAACAGCACGTCCCTTCGGCTGTTTGCAGTAGGCAGAGTACTGATTGTACTCAACCAGCCCGTACTTGCAAAGCTCAGAACACAAAGTCTAACGTTAAATGTGATTCCAAGATTGGACAGCACTAACTGAACAATCCTGAGTGTGCTAAGACTGACACCAACAACCAATTTAAGCTTATCAGTTGGACTCACTTCAGTTTGCGAGAAACTACATATATTTATACACAGGGACCTGTCTTCTGCAGGCAAAAGGAACATGCCCAGGCATTGTGCCTTTTTTGAATTAGCAAAAGCATGGGGGCCAATAGTTCCCTGGTGTGTTCTCCATGGCAACACCTCAACCAGTCAACTTGCCAACCAATCAGCACACTTTTTTCATGCAGTATTAATCGTTGCTCCCTTTGAAATTTGGCAGTCTTGCGTCTGTTCTGATGAGTGCAAGATGAAAAGCTTCAACAGCATGCCTCTTTTATCAGCAATACTTAAGTTCTGTGCTACCAGGCGACTATTAAGGGATATGGGGAAAAGGTGGGTACATGGTGTTAGATCACAGATCAGTCACAATCTCCTTGAATGAACAGGCTCGAGGGACTTAATGGCTTACTCCTGGTCCTAAGTTCCTAAACGTTTGAGCCACTTGTGTTAATTATAAGCAGTAGGGTCTCAGTAGTTATTAAAGAAAGAACTTGAATTTACAAAATGTCTTTTACAATATTAGTAAGTCTCAAAGCGCTTTATAGCCAATAAAGTACTTTCTGAAGTGTAGTCAATGTTGTAACATGGGGAATTGGGGAAGTTAATTTGCACACAGCAAAATCCCACAAATAGCAATGTGAAAATGAACATATAGTCTGTTTTAGTAATATGGTTGACTGAAGTTATTTTACTTTGTTTTTTGTTAAATGGTTGTATTTTCACAATTTTTGGAAATTAATATCCATTATTGGAAAAAATTAAAACCGAAATTCCTCAGTGGTATTCAACAAGAAATAATGCTATAGGTTAAGAGAAAATGTCGATGTTCGTATATAATTAGCAGTGCATTTTAAATTAGAACACTTCACTCTACTGCAGATGCACAATTCCTGTGCTGTCAGTGGGGTTCCTGAACATAATCAACCAGACTCTGTACAGCAGCACAGGTCCACTTTCCATGACTCTCTCAAGGCCCAGGCTGTGAAGTCAAAGGGCCTGAACACATGCAGTTTTGAGAGAGTGTTTCTTCCTGTGGCTTTTGGGCTTTGGTCAGATGGGTCAACCTGGATCTAAGGGCTTTTTAAAACCAAGCTTGTTACCAGCTGACCACCAATCCCTCATTTATCTCCTCTTCTACTCTTTTCAACTTTGGTTGGTGTCAAAGAACAAAGAACAGTACAGCACAGGAACAGAGGAACAGGCCATTGGGCCCTCCAAGCCTGTACCGATCTTGATGCCTGCCTAAACTAAAACCTTCAGCATTTCTGGGGACCATATCCCTCTATTCCCATCCTATTCATGTATTTGTCAAGATGCCTCTTAAACGTCTCTATGGTACCTGCTTCCATCACCTCCCCCGGCAGCAAGCTCCAGGCACTCACCACCCTCTGTAAAGAACTTGCCTCGCACATCCCCTCTAAACTTTGCCCTTCTCACCTTAAACCCATGTCCCCTAGTAACTGACTCTTGCACCCTGGGAAAAAGCTTCTGACTATCCACTCTGTCCATGCCGCTCATAACTTTGTAAACCTCTATCATGTCGCCCCTCCATTTCCGTCGTTCCAGTGAAAACAATCCGAGTTTTTCCAACCTCTCCTCATAGCTAATGCCCTCCAGACCAGGCAACATCCTGGTAAACCTCCTCTGTACCCTCTACAAAGCCTCCACGTCCTTCTGGTAGTGTGGTGACCAGAATTGCACACAATATTCCAAATGTGTCCTAACTAAGGTTCTGTACAGCTGCAGCATGACTTGCCAATTTTTATACTCTATGCCCCGACCGAAGGCAAGCATGCCGTATGCCTTCTTGACTAACTTATCCACCTGCGTTGCCACTTTCAGTGACATGTGGACCTGTATGCCCAGATCTCTCTGCCTGTCAATAATCCTCAGGGTTCTGCCATTTACTGTATACTTCCCACCTGCATTAGATCTTCCAAAATGCATTACCTCACATTTGTCCAGATTAAACTCCATCTGCCATTTCTCTGCCCAAGTCTCCAACTGATCTATATCCTGCTGTATCCTCTGACAATCCTCATCGCTATCCGCAACCCTGCCAACCTTTGTGTTGTCCGCAAACTTACGAATCAAACCAGCTACATTTTCCTCCAAATCATTTATGTATACTACAAACAGCAAAGGTCCCAGCACTGATCCCTGCGGAACACCACTAGTCACATCCCTCCATTCAGAAAAGTACCCTTCCACTGCTACCCTCTGTCTTCCATGACAGAGCCAGTTCTGTATCCATCTTGCCAGCTCACCTCTGATCCCGTGTGACTTCACCTTTTGCACCAGTCTGCCATGCGGGACCTTGTCAAAGGCTTTACTGAAGTCCATATAGATAACATCCACTGCCCTTCCTTCATCAATCATCTTTGTCACTTCCTCAAAAAACTCAAATTAGAGAGACACGACCTCCCCTTCACAAAACCATGCTGCCTCTCGCTAATAAGTTCATTTGTTTCCAAATGGGAGTAAATCCTGTCCCGAAGAATCCTCTCTAATAATGTCCCTACCACTGACGTAAGGCCCACCGGCCTATAATTTCCTGGATTATCCTTGCTACCCTTCTTAAACAAAAAGGAACAACATTGGCTATTTTCCAGTCCTCTGGGACCTCACCTGTAGCCAATGGTGGCACAGTGGTGCAGTGGTTAGCACCGCAGTCTCACAGCTCCAGCGACCCGGGTTCAATTCTGGGCACTGCCTGTGTGGAGTTTGCAAGTTCTCCCTGTGTCTGCGTGGGTTTCCTCCGGGTGCTCCGGTTTCCTCCCACAAGCCAAAAGACTTGCAGGTTGGTAGGTAAATTGGCCATTATAAATTGCCCCTAGTATAGGTAGGTCGTAGGGAAATATAGGGACAGGTGGGGATGTGGTAGGAATATGGGATTAGTGTAGGATTAGTATAAATGGGTGGTTAATGGTCGGCACAGACTCGGTGGGCCGAAGGGCCTGTTTCAGTGCTGTATCTCTAAAAAAAAAATGAGGAGCAAAGATTTCTGTCAAGGCCCCAGCAATTTCTTCCCTTGCCTCCCTCAGTATTCTGGGGTAGATCCCATCAGGCCCTGGGGACTTATCTACTTTAAGGCTTTGCAAGACACCAAACACCTCCTCCTTTTTGATAACGAGATGACTGAGACTATCTACACTCCCTTTCCTAGGCTCATCATCCACCAAGTCCTTCTCTTTGGTGAATACTGATGCAAAGTACTCATTTAGTAGCTCGCCCATTTCCTCTGGCTCCACACAAATTCCCTTCTCTGTCCTTGAGCGGGCCACCCCTTTCCCTAGTTACCCTCTTGCTCTTTACATATGTATAAAAAGCCTTGGGATTATCCTTAATCCTGTTTGTCAATGACTTTTCATGACCCCTTTTAGCCCTCCTGACTCCTTGCTTAAGTTCTTTTCTACTGTCTTTATATTCCTCAAGGGATTCATCTGTTCCTCGCCTTCCAGCCCTTACAAATGCTTCCTTTTTCTTTTTGACGAGGCTCACAATATCCCGCGTTATCCAAGGTTTCCGAAACTTGTGAAACTTATCCTTCTTCCTCACAGGAAGATGCTGGTCCTGGATTCTAATCAACTGACATTTGGAAGACTCCCACTTGTCAGATGTTGATTTACCCTCAAACAGCCGACCCCAATCTAAATTCTTCAGTTCCTGCCCAATATTATTATGATTAGCCTTACCCAAATTTCGCACCTTCACCCGAGGACTACTCTTATCCTTATCCACAAGTACCTTAAAACGTATGGAATTATGGTCACTGTTCCCGAAATGCTCCTCTGCTGAAACTTCGACTACCTGGCCTGGCTCATTCCCCAATACCAGGTCCAGTACAGTCCCATCCCTAGTTGGACTATCTACATATTGTTTCAAGAAGCCCTTGATGCTCCTTACAAATTCTGCCCCATCTAATCCCCTCGCACTAAGTGAGTCCCAGTCAATATAGGGGAAGTTAAAATCACCCACCACTACAACCCTGTTACCTTTCCAAAATCTGTCTACATATCTGCTCCTCTACCTCCCACTGGCTGTTGGGAGGCCTGGAGAAAACCCCCAACATCGTGACTGCACCCTTCCTATTCCTGAGCTCCACCCATATTGCCTCGCTGCACGACCCCTCCGAGGTGTCCTCCCGCAGTACAGCTGTGATATCCTCCTTAACCAGTAATGCAACTCCCCCACCCCTTTTACATCCCCCTCCATGCCGCCTGAAGCTTCTAAATCCTGGAACATTTAGCTGCAAATCCTGTCCTTTCCCCAACAAAGTCTCTGTAATAGCAACAACATCATAGTTCCAAGTACTAATCCAAGCTCTAAGTTCATCTGCTTTACCGGTTATACTTCTCGCATTGAAACAAATGGACTTCAGACCACCAATCCCGCTATGCTCCGCAATATCTCCCTGCCTGCTCTTCCTCTTAGTCTTACTGGCCTTATTTACTAGTTCTCCCTCATTTATTTCACTTGCTGTCCTACAGCTCTGGTTCCCACCCCCCTGCCACACTAGTTTAAACCCTCCTGAGTGACTCTCGCAAACCTCGCAGCCAGGATATTTGTGCCCCTCCAATTTAGATGCAACCTGTCCTTCTTGTACAGGTCCCATCTGTCCCTGAAGAGATCCCAAAGGTCCAGATATCTGAAACCCTTCCTTCTACACCAGCTGTTCAGCCATGTGTTTAGCTGCACTATCTTCCTATTTCTAGCCTCACTGGCACATGGCACAGGTAGTAATCCCGAGATTACAACCCTAGAGGTCCTGTCTTTTAACTTTCTACCTAACTCCCTAAACTCCCCCTGCAGGACCTTGTCACTCTTTCTGCCTATGTCATTGGTACCGATGTGTACCACAACATCTGGCTGTTCATCCTCCCCCTTCAGAATGCCCCCTGTCTGTTCAGAGACATCCTTGACCCTGGCACCAGAGAAGCAACATACCATCCTGGAGTCTCTTTCACGTCCACGGAAGTGCCTATCTGCACCCCTGACTATAGAGTCCCCTATAACCATTGCTCCTCTGCGCTTTGTACCTCCCTGAACGACAGTGGTGCCACTGCTCTGGCTGCTGTTGTTTTCCCTTGATAGGCCATCCCCCCCAACAGTATCCAAAACAGTATACTTGTTAGAGAGTGGGATAGCCACAAGGGATTCCTGCACGGACTGCCTGCCCCTTCTAGCGGTCACCCATCTATCTGCGTGCACCTTGGGTGTAACCAGTTCTCTAAAACTCCTGTCTATGACGCTCTCTGCCACCTGCATGCTCCTAAGTGCATCCAGTTGCCACTCCAACCGATCCATGCAGTCTGGGAGGAGCTGCAACTGGGTACACTTCCTGCAGATGTAGTCATCCAGAACGCTGGAAGCGTCACAGACCTCCCACATCTCACAGGTGAAGCACTCTAACTGACATTTCTAGCACTAATTAAATTAATTTAAAATAAATACTTATTAAATCCTTACTAAATTGTTATCATTAACTATATCGTCCCTAGTGCTGGATTGCTGCTATAAATATTAAATGCTAACTAAATTCTGTAATCTCCTCCCTCTGGTTTAGTTACTCTACTTACTAATTAGTTAATTAGGGTTTTAATCAATTTTTATCAATGTTTTATATTCAAATTCAGTAAAAAAAATTCCCTACCAGCCAATCAGGTCACAGCTTTCCTGTGACATCACTTTCAGTTTTTTTTACCAGAGGTAAGTTTTTTATACTTCCCGGTCCGGAACTCTGCCCTCCGAGTCTTCTCCCAGTCAGCTGTGATCTTTGGAAGCTCTGGGCTCCCCTCACTCTGAGGACAGGTAGGAAATGAAAGGAGTTCCTCAACGAACTTTCTCAATTACCAAATTCCACTGTAGCACTCTAGTGCAAACAAAGTCAACACTATAAGATGGCTCACTTTTATACTGACTGACTCTAGCCCCTGAAAACTGGTTTAAACCAATTCTCTAATTAACAAGATGCAGCTGCAAGTAGAGCCTGAGTGAACCCAGTGTAAAGCTGGTCTGAAACTCACCTTCTCCAAACAGGAACTGTTGATCTGCTAAATAAAAAACAGATTAGATTTAAGATTAAATTAATCCTTAATTATCCTCACTTACCAAACTTCCACTGTCACACTCTATTGCAACCCAAGTCAGCACTCCAGTGAGTTACTCACCGCAGAATTCCCAGCCTCTGACCTGCCCTTGTCACCACAGTGTTTATGAGGCTGGTCCAGTGTCCAGGGCATTAGGCCTTGACCAGGAGTTACACATCTTCAGCTGCTGCATCAATGACCTTCCCTCCATCATAAGGTCCAGTGTGGGGATCTTCATTGATGATTGTACAATGTTCAGTCCCATTTGCAAGTCCTCAGGTCATGAAGCAGTCTGCGTCTGTCCACATGCAGCAAGACCTGGACATCATTCGGGCTTGGACTGATAAATGGCAAGTCACATTCATGCCACACAAGTGCCAGGCAATGACCGTTTCCAACAAGAGATAGTCTAACCCCCGAACCACTTTGACATTAAATGGCATTACCATTGTTGAATCTCCCAGCATCAACATCCCGGGGGACATCACTGACCAGAAACTTAACTGGACCAGCCTCATAAACACTGTGGTGACAAGAGCAGGTCAGAGGCTGGGAATTCTGCGGTGAGTAACTCACCACCTGACTCCCCAAAGCCTGTCCACCATCTACAAGGCACAAGTCAGGAGTGTGATGGAATACTCTTCACTTGCCTGGATGAGTGCAACTCCAACAACACTCAAGAAGCTCAACACCATCCAGCCCGCTTGATTGGCACCCCATCCATCACCTTAAGCATTCACTGCCTCCACCACTGGTGCAGCAGTATACACAGTCTACAAGATGCACAGCAGCACCTTGCCAAGGTTCCTTTGACAGCAGCTTCCAAACACACAACCTCTACCAACTAGAAGAACAAGGGCAGCAGGTGCATGGAAACACCACAAGTCACACACCATCCTGACTTAGAAATAGATCACCATTCCTTTGGTCGCTGGGTCAAATTCCTGGAACTCCCCCCCCGCCCCCCCCTAACAGCACTAAGGATGTACCTACACCACATGGACTGCAGCGGTTCAAGAAGGTGGTGAGCCACCTTCTCAAGGGAAATTAGGGATGGGAAACAAATGCTGGCCTTACCAGCGATGCTCACATCCCATAAATGAATAAAATAAAACTTTTGACATTGATTTTCACAAAAAACAACTTTGTGCATTTATATCATGCTTTTAACATAGTTTCATAGCTGCATAGGCACATTACCAAACAAAATTTGACACTGAGCCATGTAAGGACACGTTTGTCAGAAGTAGGTTTTAAGGGGCATCTTTAAGGAGGCGAGAGATGCAGAGAGATTTCGGGAGGGAATTCCAGAGCTTAGGCCCTTAGCAGCTGAGGGCATAGTCGCCAGTGGTAGAGCGATTAAAATTGCGGGTACACAAGAGGCAAGAATTGGAGGAGTGCCGAGATGTCAGAGGATTAATAAAGAGTGTTAAATGTTTATTCACATGTCTTGGTACAGTTTGCTCGACAGTGACAATAAATTGAAACTATCATAAGAATGTTCAGTGGCAGTTAATAAAGCAAACCTAATGGTATATATTAAAAAGTCAATATTGATTCAAGATAGTGAGGTAATCCTGCCACTTTATCAATCATTGTGTGACCACACTTAGAATACTATGTACAATTCTGGCTGCTATATGAAAAAAGGACATTACTGTTATAAAGAGGACAGCAACCAGAATGAACGAGGTGATGGAGGGATGGGATTATGAGATGTGATTCTGTAAATTGGCATGTTTTCAGTGGAAAAGAGAAAGTGGTGAGGCGATCACATTACTGTTCTTAGGATTCTAAAGGGACTGGATAAGTAGCTCATTTTTATCACTTTATAGGATGGATTAGAAAAAATGTGCAATTACTATTAAACATGTTGGAAATAGTCTTGTACTAATAATCAATGGGCTTACAAATCCATCATCGAATGACTGAAAGTCACAAAAAGTGGAAGGGATTGCTGCCCCAGGTGGTCTCTTGCAGGTTTGAAATGACAGATATCCAGGTTGGAATTTGTAGTCAGGTAACATAATCATCAGTTTGAAACAATTCATCAGCTGGGCACACTGCACCATGAAGGTGACGTGGTCATTCCTGGGGCCATAAAGATAAGACAATAAACCTTCCATCAAGGTTCCCGGTACATAAAACCTCAAACATTGGTCATACTAATCTCTGCTATGCCTCGACCTTTACTTTGAATCTAAATTAATCTTTCAGAGTTAAGGAACCAGACTAGAACTCTGTCTCAGCAAAACATCATATAAAACATCAAATAGAAAAATGTTATTTATTATTACAAATGTATTAGTCTCCAGGTTTGATCTCATTCTCGCACACCCCACAAAGAATCTCATCAAATATTACTCAAAATTCAGAAATGGCCTCCTTCTGTGCCATTATGACTCTATGACTCTGTGTTCAGCATTGTGAAGCCTGAAAACCCCACACTTCATTTCAGCCACAAAGTCATAACTTTGAAGCTAAAATTATCTTGGCCTTGACATAATAGCAAAGCCACCAGGTTTGGCAATATAAATGTTATCAGTCGAAGGTAAAGCGGTTTCAGAGAAAACACTTGGTCAAAGTGAGCTCCTGAACTGGATTCCATTGCCTGAGGGGGTCGGAGAAGAATTTTCCAGAGTATTTTTTTGCCTTGTTTAGAGATACAGCACTGAAACAGGCCCTTCGGCCCACCGAGTCTGTGCCGACCATCAACCACCCATTTATACTAATCCTACACTAATCCCATATTCCTACCACATCCCCACCTGTCCCTATATTTCCCTACTACCTACCTATACTAGGGGCAATTTATAATGGCCAATTTACCTGCCAACCTGCAAGTCTTTTGGCTTGTGGGAGGAAACCGGAGCACCCGGAGGAAACCCACGCAGACACAGGGAGAACTTGCAAACTCCACACAGGCAGTACCCAGAATCGAACCCGGGTCGCTGGAGCTGTGAGGCTGCAGTGCTAACCACTGTGCCACTGTGCCGCCTTATTGGCCCTGGGTTTTTCTCTCTTTTTTTATCTCTCCCACGAGCTGCCAGCTATCATACACTGGCTGGAAAAATAGGGCAGTGTCACTCCCTTGAAAGAGGATGACTGTGTTCTGCTGACAGTCCTTAATTGTTTAGGCCCAGCATCATAAGCCCACTTGAATTGCATGGAGAATTGCATAGACAGTGATGGCTATCTAGAATCATAGAATATTTACGGCACAGAAAGAGGTCTTTTGGCCCATCTTGTCTGCGCTGGCCAAAAAACAAACCACCCAGTCTAATCCCACCTTCCAGCATTTGGTCCATAGCCCTGCAGATTACGGCATTGAGGTGCATATCCAGACACCTTTTAAATGAGTTGAGGGTTTCTGCCTGTACTACCCATTCAGGCAGTGTGTTCCAGACCCCCAGTTCCCTCTGGGTGAAAACATTTTTCCTCTTCTCCCCTCTAATTTTTCTACCAATCAATTTGAATCTGTGCCCCCTCGTCACTGACCTCTCTGGTAATGTAAATAGGCCCTTCACATCAATTCTATCCTGGCCCCTTACAATTTTGTACATCTCAATCAAATCTCCCCTCAGGCTCCTCTGTTCCAAGGAGAACCATACCAGCCAATCCAATCTTTCCTCATAGCTGCGTTTTTCCAGTCCTGACTCCAACCTCATAAATCTCCTCTGTACACTCTCTAGTGCAATTACATCCTTTCTGTAATGAGGTGACCAGAACTGCACACAGTACTCCAAGTTGTGGCCTAACCAATGATTTATACAGTTCCAACATAACCTCCCTACTCTTATATTCTATACCTTGGCTAATAAAGGAAAGGATTCCATATGCCTTCTTAACCACCTTGATTAACTTTTTCGAGGAGGTGACTAGATGTGTAGATGAGGGTAAAGCAGTTGATGTAGTCTACATGGACTTCAGTAAGGCTTTTGATAAGGTCCCGCATGGGAGATTGGTTAAGAAGGTACGGGCCCATGGGATCCAGGGCCATTTGGCAAATTGGATCCAAAATTGGCTTAGTGGCAGGAGGCAGAGGGTGATGGTCAAGGGTTGCAATTGGAAGCCTGTGGCCAGTGGTGTACTGCAGGGATCTGTGCTGGGACCCTTGCTGTTTGTAGTGTACATTAATGATTTAGATGTGAATGTAGGAGCTATGATCAGTAAGTTCACAGATGACACGAAAATTGTTGGTGTCGTAAATAGTGAGGAGGAAAGCCTTAGATTGCAGGATGATATAGATGGGCTGGTAAGATGGACGGAGCAGTGGCAGATGGAATTTAATCCTGAGAAGTGTGAGGTGATGCATTTTGGGAGGACTAACAAGGCAAGGGAATATATAATGGATGGTAGGACCCTAGGAAGTCCATAGATCACTGAAGGCAGCAGCACAGGTAGATAAGGTGGTTAGGAAGGCATATGGAATACTTGCCTTTATTAGCCGAGGCATAGGTTGTAAGAGCAGGGAGGTTATGATGTAGCTGTATAAAACGCTGGTTAGGCCACAGCTGGAGTACTGTGTACAGTTCTGGGCAGCACACTATAGGAAGGATGTGATTGCCCTGGAGAGGGTGCAGAGGAGATTCACCAGGATGGAGCATTTTAGCTAGGAAGAGAGACTGGATAGGCTAGGAATGTTTTCCTTAGAGCAAAGAAGGCTGAGGGGGGAACCTGATTGAGGTATACAAAATTATGAGGGGCACAGATAGGGTAGATAAGAAGAAACCTTTTCCCGTAGTGGAGGTGTCAATAACCAGGGGGCATAGATTTAAGGTAAGGGGCAGGAGGTCTAGAGGGGAGTTGAGGAAAAGTTTTTTCACCCAGAGGGTGGTTGGAATCTGGAACACACTACCTGAAAAGGTGGTAGAGGCAGGAATCCTCACAACATTTAAGAGGTATTTAGATGAGCACTTGAAATGCCATAGCATACAAGGCTATGGGCCAAGTGCTGGCAAATGGGATTAGAATAGAAAGGTACTTGATGGCCGGCACGGACACGATGGGCCGAAAGGCCTGTTTCTGTGCTGTATAACTCTATGACACCTTATTGACCTGACCTGCTACCTTCAGTGATCTGTGGACTTTCACTCCAAGGTCCCTCACTTCCTCTACACCTCTCAGTAATCTCCCATTAATCCTGTATTCCTTTGCCTTGTTTGACCTCCCCAAATGCATCACCACACGCTTCCCTAGGTTGAATTCCATTTGCCACTTTTCTGCCCACCTGACCAGTCCATCGATATCTTCCGGCAGTCTACAGCTATCCTCCTCACTATCTATCACACAGCCAATCTTTGTGTCATCTGCAAATTTCTTGATCATGCCACTACATTTACATCCAAATCTTTGATATGTACCACAAAAAGCAGGGGACCCAGTATTAAGCTCTGCGGAACGCTACTGGAAACAGCCCTGCAGTTGCAAAAACACCCGTCAACATACAAACATGTGAATTAGGAGCAGGAGTAGGCTACTCGGCCCTTTGAGCCTGCTCCGCCATTCAATAAGTTCATGGCTGAACTGAGTAATCCACATTTCCACCTACCCCCAATAACCTTCCACCCCCTTGCTTATCAAGAATCTATCTACTTCTGCCTTAAAAATATTCAAAGACTCTGCTTCCACTGCCTATTGAGGAAGAGAATTCCAAAGACTCACAATCCTCTGAGAGAAGAAATTTCTTCTCATCTCTTCCTTAAATGGGCGACCCCTTATTTTTAAATAGTGACCCATAGTTCTAGATTCTCCCAAAAGGGGAAACATCCTTTCCACATCCACCCTGTCAAGACCACTCAGGATCTTATATGTTTTAATCAAGTCGCCTCTTACTCTTCTAAATTCCAGCGGATACAAATCTAGCCTGTCCAATCTTTCCTTGTAAGACAGCCCGCCCATTCCAGGTAATACTCTAGTAAACCTTCTCTGTACTGCCTCCAACGCATTTACATCCTTCCTTAAATAAGGAGACTAGTACTTTACACAGTACTCCAGATGTGGTCTCACCAATGCCCTGTACAGCCGAAGCATAACCTCCCTACGTTTGTATTCAGTTCCCCTCGCGATAAATGATAACTTTCTGTTAGCTTTCCTAATTACGTGCTGTACCTGCACACTAACCTTTTTCGATTCAGTTACCCTTTGTTTCCTGCCACTGAGCCAATTTTGTATCCTCCTTGCTACATTTTCCCTGGATCCCATGGCTTTTCTTCTAAACCAATTAGCCATGTGGGATCTTGTCAAAAGCCTTGCTAAAATCCATGTACTGCACTACCCTCATCAATCTTCCTTGTTACTTTTTCAGAAGGTCGATCAAATTGGTCTGACAAGATCTACACTTAACAAATCCATGCTGACTATCCTTGATTAACCTGTGCCTTTCTAAGTGGCAATTTATCCTGTCTCTTAGAACTGATTCCAATAATTTTCTCACTGCTGAGGTTAGACTGATTGGACTGTAATTATTCAGTCAATCCCTCATTCCCTTTTCTTAAACAGAGGTACAACGTTAGCAGTCCTCCAGTCCTCCGGCACCACACGTATATCCAGTCACGATTGGAAAATGATGGTCAGACCTTCCGCTATTTACTCCCTGGCTTCTTTTAACAGCCTGGGGTACATTTCATCCAGCCCTGGTGATTTATCAACTTTCAAGGATGCTAATCCCATTAATACTTCCTCTCTCCCTCTGTTTATCACATCCAATACTTCATACCCCTATTCCTTAACTACAATACCTGCATCGTTCCCCTCTTTTGTGAAGACAGATGCAAAGTATTCATTAAGAACCATAACAACATCTTCTGCCCCTTCACATAGGTTACCTTTTTGGTCTTTTTTGGGCCCTACTCTTTCCCTAGTTATCCTCTTACTCTTAATGTATTGATAAAACGTCTTTGCGTTCACCTTGATTTTGCTTGCTAATACTCTTTCATGCCCTCTCTTAGCTTTTCTAATTTCCTTTTTGATTTCACCCCTCCACTTTCTATACTCTTCTCGGCTTTCTGTAGCGTTGTGTTGTCTGTGTCGGGCATAAGCTTTCCTTTCTGGCTTATCTTACCCTGTAAACTCTTTGTCATCCATGGGGCTCTAGATTGGGCCATCTCACCCTTTTTCTTTGTGGGAACATGTTTACTCTGAACCCCTTAAATCTCCCCTTTGAATGCCTCCCACCTCTCTGACACTGATTTAGCTAAATCACTGCTCTGGTTAGTAAAGTTGGCCTTGTCCCAATTAAGCACTCTAACTAGGAGCGATTACAGGGCAGTAATCTGATTGAGGGATTTAACGTGCAACATTAATGTGGAGAAGGAATCTTTCATGTTCTGTAAGTCACTTCCATGGCTGCTGGCTGACTAATAATTATGGCATTCTCCGGAAGGCGTTTATATTCACAGTTCTTTTTTAAAACCACGCAATTCCCTTGGGAAATTTAAACATCTTTGTACATTTTTAATGACCCATATGTAAATCTCAAATTTCCTCAAATCTGTGAGTGAATCACAAGTGCTGGGGATTCAAAAGTTGAGTACTTGGAAATAACATATTCCTTAATGGATATATTTTGTGTGCCAGTGATAGAGAGTGGAACATTTTTCCAATTTAATCACCCAATTGCAGCATTAAACACTCCCAGCTCAGGTGCCAGAATGTAGTCTCTTTTCTGCCCCAACCTCAGAAAAACATCAGCACCGTAGCGCAGAACATTTTCGACTCGTTGTTTCAGCCAGTCCTTGGTGTGTCTGAAAGAGATTGGATATTAGTGACTGGAAGAGCTGAATTAGTGAGGCCTGGGAGGAGACTCGGGGACATGACGGACATTGTGGATTGGCCACCTGTAATAGAAATAATCTGTTTTCTATTGCCATTGATTTCGTGTAGAAATGAAAGTCCAGGCGGTTCCCATAATAAAGAGCCAATCCACAATGCCAGTTTTACACCCGGTGGGCAAACTGAAAATTTCCTTACTAGCTTCTAAACAGACCAGTTTCCCTCTATTTGGTACTTCTCCCTGTTAGCACAGATGAGGTAAATGTCTAATTGTGGAAATCTTTGATCGGAGCCTATATCTGTGGTACAGTGCATTGGCAATCTTAATTGACAGAATCACCCGCCCACCTCGCAAACGAATAAAAGAAAAGTCACCACCATGTGCATGTGACATTAATCTTGTACCCAGTACAGTTTCTCCAAATCTTTTCTGGATTTCCAGCAACAACCAGGGTGAAACTCATCAGGAAGCTCTCACTATACCCAGCTATGTAGAACAACACTTGGTGCAATTTAAGGCAGAAACCATGAAGATCAGAAATCAGGACTAAAAACAGAAAGTACTGAAAGAGTAAGATGGGTTAATGTTTCATGATGTAACCTGTCATGGATGCCTCTTGGGACATTTATACTATGGAAAGGGTGCTTTATTGTTGTTGATTATCAACCTGTCTTAAACTTATTTTTATTAAAGCTGGTTGTAACATTTAACTGAGGCTGCACTTTGGGTCTATCTGGATCTGCATATACACAGAGTATAAAGTCTGTCTCACTGTAGCTTGCTGGGCACCATGTACATTCTTTGTCACCTGCTCTTACTCTCTTGCTTTAGATGTCTTAGTGTGGCTGACACAAACTGTAGTGATAATAAGAGGAATGATTATTACTGTAAACACTCAAATATTATTCCTTCCTATGACACAAAGTACATTCCGAGTCTTGTGGTTTAACCACCGATGTAAATTGCAGTGTAATTTATCCACAATTACTAACTGTAAATAATTACTATAATTGCCAGAATGTTATGTGTTGTCAGTTCAAAGTTTAGAACTGATAATGCTTGCTTTTTCTTTTAGGGTTTTCACCCAGCAATTCCTACAGAACAGCTTCCTGACAGCAGTGCCTGCTCTCTTCGAACACCCATCTACAGAAGGGACATCCCAAACAGACAGGAGATATGGATGAAGTGGAAGGAGAGAGGAAAAAGTTTCCATTCTCATAGGTACGGTTAATAGAATGTACTGCACAGAAGCAGACCTTTCAGCCCAGCTGATCTGTGCTGGTGTTTGTGCTCCACATGAGTCTCCTCCCACCCTTCTTCGTCTAATCCTATCAACACTGCCTTCTATTCCTTTTTTCCTCATGTATTGATCTAGTTTTCCTTAAAATGCATCGATGCTATTTGCGTCAACTACTCCTTGAGGTAGCAAGTTTCACATTTTAACCACTCTCTGGGTAAAGAGGTTTCATCTGAGTTCCTTATTGGATTTATTAGTGACAATCTCATATTTATGGTCCTGACTTCTGGATACATTGACCCTATCAAACCCCTTCATAATCTTAAAGAATGAAATCTTCATGTGTAATCTTCAGGAGCTTGTATTGATCATGCATTACTATATTCTGGCAGTTGTGTGTTATTTGCTTGTTGATGTAATAATGTCTTTTACTATTTAGGATTGAGACAGGATTGGTCTTAGGTGCACAGATGGCTACATGTATATAATCAAGGATACCTTGTACCCTGGCAAAGTGGGCAATGTGGAAAAAAATGAAGCTGCCCTTCATTAATCAATGCACAGTTCATTGAGTGTAGGGTAAAGGTTCAGAGCAGTGAAGATTTACAGTGTTGATGGTTAACTGATCCAGCAGGTCACTGTGACCAGCTGACACAGGTCAGTCACAGCAAACAATGCTGAACCTCATGTCCTCTATAAGGCCCAGGTCTATAGATCTTCATCTGAGCTAGTTTGTCCAACGTGTGGGGCTCATCCTGTGTTCTTTGCAATCCTACTTACGTTAAACTTAAATACTGGTTCGGCCCCAGCTAGGTCCATTTCTGGGCACCTCACTTTAGGAAGGGTGTCATGGCCTTTGGAGAGGGTGCAGAGGAAATTTACAAGAATGGTACCAGAGATGAGGGATAAAGGACTGCTCAGGTCAGGGGAAAAAAACCCGACCCGAACCCGACAGAACCACATTGGACCCGAGCCCGACCCAACCTGAGTCCCTCCATTTTTTCCCGCACCCGACCTGACCCGACCCGACCCGACCCGAGCCTGACCCGAGCCCAACCACTGGAATGTTCCCTTTACCTACCTTGTGACTCCGAATCTGCAGGAAGCTGCAGCATGAGCGTGATGACGTCATAGTGACGCTCACTCGCTCACTGCGCAGACTCAGAGTTTCCCTCTTTGATGTCCTGGTTTCCCGGCTCAGGTAGGATTTTTACTTTTAACACTTACCAGCAGAGCAAAATGCAATACTTACTTTGTGTGTCCGACCCGGACCCAGCCCGACCCGACGCAAGCCCGAAAGCCGGACCCGGATAAGCGACCCGACCCGAACCCTACACACGTCGTCGGGTCCCCTCGGGTTCAGGTCGAGTAACAGGCCTTTAATGAGGGATATGTGGAAAGACAGGGTGCAATGAGATGGAAACTTGCTTCTATCAGTGCATTGGGGACAATGAACACTTACTGTTGCTTCGTAAAACTAACTGATGGGGAGGCGATGGCGTAGTGGTATTATCACTCAACTAGTAACCCAGAGACCCAGGGTATCTGGGTGGAATTTGAATTAAATTAAATTAATAAATTTAATTAATTTAATTAATAAATCTGGAATTAAAGAAAAAAGCTAGTCTAATGATGGCCATGAAACCATTGTCGATTGTTGTAAAAACCCATCTGGTTCACTAATGTCCTTTCAGGAAGGAAATCTGCTGTCCTTACCTGGTCTGGCCTACATGTGACTCCAGACCCACAGCAATGTGGTTAACTCTTACGTGCCTTCTGAAATGGCCTAGCAGTTGTACCTAACCGCTACGAAGTCATTAAAAAGGAATGAAACCGGACGGACCACCCGGCATCGATCTGGGCAACAGAAACGACAACGGCAAACCCAGCCCTGTCGACCCTGCAAAGTCCTCCTTTCTAAAATCTAGGGGCTTGTACCAAAGTTGGGAGAGCTGTCCCACAGACTAGTCAAGCAACAGCCTGACATAGTCATACTCACGGAATCATACCTTACAGACAATGTCCCAGACACTGCCATCACCATCCCTGGGTATGTTCTGTCCCACCAGCAGGACAGACCCACCAGAGGTGGTGGCACAGTGGGATACTGTAGGGAGGGAGTTGCCCTGGGAGTCCTCAACATCGACTCTGGACCCCATGAAGTCTCATGGCATCAGGTCAAATATGGGCAAAGTAACCTCCTACTGATTACCACCTACCGCCCTCCCTCAGCTGATGACTCAGTACTCCTCCATGTTGAACACCACTTGGAGGAAGCACTGAGGGTGGCAAGGGCACAAAATGTACTCTGGGTGGGGGACTTCAATGTCCATCACCAAGAGTGGCTCGGTAGCACCACTACTGACCGAGCAGGCCGAGTCCTAAAGGACATAGTTGCTAGACTGGGTCTGCGGCAGGTGGGGGAACCAATACGAGGGAAAAACATACTTGACCTCGTCCTCACGAATCTGCCTGCTGCAGATGGTTCTGTCCATGACAGTATTGGTAGGAGTGACCACCGCACAGTCCTTGTGGAGACGAAATCCCTCCTTCACATTGAGGATACCGTCCATCGTGTTGTGTGGCATGATCGCTGTGCTAAATGGGATAGCTTTTGAACAGATCTAGCATTGCAAAACTGGGCATCCATGAGGCGCTGTGGGCCATCAGCAGCAGCAGAATTGTACTCAACCACAATCTGTAACCTCATGGCCCGGCATATCCCCCACTCTGCCATTACCATCAAGCCAGGAGACAAACCCTGGTTCAATGAAGAGTGCAGGAGGGCATGCCAGGAGCAGCACCAGACATACCTCAAAATGAGGTGTCAACCTGGTGAAGCTACAACCCAGGACTACTTCCATGCCAAACTGCAGCATGCGATAGACAGAGCTAAGCGATCCCATAACCAACGGATCAGATATAAGCTCTGCAGTCCTGCCACATCTAGCCGTGAATGGTGGTGGACAATTAAACAACTAACTGGAGGAGGTGGCTCCACAAATAACCCCATCCTCAATGATGGGGGAGCCCAGCACATCAGTGCGAAAGATAAAGCTGAAGCATTTGCAACAATCTTCAGCCAGAAGTGCCGTGTTGATGATCCATCTCGGCCTCCTCCTGAAGACCCCACCATTACAGATGCCAGACTTCAGCCAATTCGATTCACTCCGCATGATATCAAGAAACGACTGAAGGCACTGGATACTGCAAAAGCTATGGGCCCTGACAATATTCCGGCAATAGTACTGAAGACCTGTGCTCCAGAACCTGCCACGCCCCTAGCCAAGCTGTTCCAGTACAGCTACAACACAGGCATCTACCCGGCAATGTGGAAAATTGCCCAGGTATGTCTGGTACACAAAAAGCAGGACAAGTCCAACCCAGCCAATTACCGCCCCATCAGCCGACTCTCAATCATCAGTAAAGTGATGGAAGGTGTCATCAACAGTGCCATCAAGCGGCACTTGCTTAGCAATAACCTGCTCAGTGATGCTCAGTTTGGGTTCCGCCAGGGCCACTCAGCTCCTGACCTCATTACAGCCTTGGTTCAAACATGGACAAAAGATCTGAACTCAAGAGGTGAGGTGAGAGTGACTGCCCTTGACATCAAGGTAGCATTTGACCGAGTATGGCATCAAGGAGTCCTAGCAAAACTGAGGTTAATGGGAATCAGAGGGAAAACCTTCCGCTGGCTGGAATCATACCTAGCGCAAAGAAAGATGGTTGTGGTGGTTGGAGGTCAATCATCTGAGCTCCAGGACATCACTGCAGGAGTTCCTCAGGGTAGTGTCCTAGGCCCAACCATCTTCAGCTGCTTCATCAATGACCTTCCTTCAATCATAAGGTCAGAAGTGGGGATGTTCGCTGATGATTGCACAATGTTCAGCACCATTCGTGACTCCTCAGGTACTGAAGCAGTCCGTGTTGAAATGCAGCAAGACCTGGACAATATCCAGGCTTGGGCTGATAAGTGGCAAGTAACATTCGCACCACACAAGTGCCAGGCAATGACCATCTCCAACAGGAGAGAATCTAACCATCTCCCCTTGACATTCAACGGCATTACCATCGCTGAATCCCCCACTATCAACATCCTAGGGGCTACCATTGACCAGAAACTGAACTGGAGTAGCCATATAAATACCATGGCTACAAGAGCAGGTCAGAGGCTAGGAATCCTGAGGCGAGTAACTCACCTCCTGCCTCTCCAAAGCCTGTCCACCATCTACAAGGCACAAGTCAGGAGTCTGATGGAATACTCTCCACGTGTCTGGATGGATGCAGCTCCAACAACACTCAAGAAGCTTGACACCATCCAGGACCAAGCAGCCCGCTTGATTGGCACCCCATCTACAAACATTCACTCACTCCACCACCGACGCACAGTGGCAGCAGTGTGTACCATCTACAAGATGCATTGCAGCAATGCACCAAGGCTCCTTAGACAGCACCTTCCAAACCCGCGACCTCTACCAACTAGAAGGACAAGGGCAGCAAATACATGGGAACACCACCACCTGCAAGTTCCCCTCCAAGTCACACACCATCCTGACTTGGAAATATATTGTCGTTCCTTCACTGTCGCTGGGTCAAAATCCTGGAATTCCCTTCTTAACAGCACTGTGTGTATACCTACCCCACATGGACTGCAGCAGTTCAAGAAGGCAGCTCACCACCACCTTCTCTAGGGCAATTAGGGTTGGGCAATAAATGCTGGCCTGGCCAGTGATGCCTACATCCCATGAATGAATAAAAAAAAACCTCACAGGCCAGAATGTGATTTATGTGCTCATTTTTGTTTTGTGCACCCCAGTACAATTCTGCACAACTTTACTGTATTTGTGGGACTACTTTGAGGAAAAGTATCTCAACATGAGGAACTAGTGGTAAAAGTGAAAGAAGTTCCCATCTGCTTTCTGTTGGTCCTTCTCTCCCTGTTAAAAAATCTCCGTTATTTCCAGCATCCTTACATACCAAGGTATTTGTTTGGAGCTCTAATCAGGAGCATTACATTTAGGAGCAGTTTTTCTTTAAGATGATTTTGATGGCATTGGCACCATGCTTTCAGGATCTTGCTCCTGCTGCTCAAGCTGAGGAACAACTGCTTGATTTTCTCCAAATGAAGAAACTCTTGTGTGTTTCAGATGAAGTCTTTGCTCATCATGAGTAAGTGCACTCAGCACTGCGTTTGTAGTTTTATCCTGGTTGAGTATTTCTTTTATTGATCCCTCAGTAACTTCTTTTGCCAAATAACCTCTTCTACCTGCTCCTGAATATGTTAATATAATCCACCTCCATGATCTCCTTGAGCAGTATGTTCATCATTCAAAGATCATAGAATGTTACAGCACAGGCCCAGGCAGAATGAACTTATTGTGAGTGTACATGTAGTGGTGATGTCACTGGACTAGTAATCCAGAGACACAGGCTAATGCCCTGGAGAGATGGGTACAAATCCCATCACAGCAACTGGTGGAATTTAAATTCAATTAATTAATAAAAATCTGGAATTAAAAGCTATTCTCCGTAATGGTGCCATGGAACTACCATCAATTGTTGTATAAACCCATCTGGTTCACGAATGTCCTTTAGGGAAGGAAATCTGCTGTCCTTAACTGGTCTGGCCTACATGTGACTCAAGACCCATACTGACTATCATATTTGTGACCCCTAGTTTGGACTCCCCCACATTGAATCAAAGAAAGAGAAAAGCAGAAAGACTTGCATTTACACAGAGCCTTCACAAACTGAATTCATCCCAAAGTACTTTACATCCAATTTAGTACCTTTGAAGTGCAGTCACACAGGTGGGGCCTCAGTTTAATGTCTCATTCAAAGGACGATATCTCCAACAGTACAGCGTTGTAGAGTGCTGCACTGAAGTGTCAGCCTTGGATTTGTGCTCAGTTCTTTGAAATGGAACTTGAACCCACAGCCTTCAGATTCAATGGCAAAAGTGATAGCACTGAGCCATGGCTGAATCATCCATATAGTGTGTGGCTGTACTCATATATAAGTCAGACCAGGTACAGATGGTAGGTTCCCCACCCTGAAGGACACTAATTGGATTATTTTTCTTCTGGTGCTAGTCCACAGATTTATTTGATTTCCTGATTTTCCAAGGTGGGATTTGAGCTCTTAACGTCTGGGGTACTGGTCCAGTACCATAACCACAGCATCTATGATACTTCAGATAATATTTTCTATCAAGCACCTTCTAAAAGAAAGAATGGACGCTGCTTCATTTCAGTGATTGGTGGCAGAGAATTCTATGCTTTAACCTCTCTCTGTGCAAATATTTTTTTTCTGACCTTTTAGCCATCTGGGTGAAATAGTTAACCCTAAACTCAATTTAAAAAACAACCCACTTGATATTTTGTCCTTTCCATTTTTAGGGTCCATGCACCACACACGATACCCCAGTCAACAGGGAGCAGAATAAGGATCATCTCCACCTTTTAGCATGTTCCAGTTTTGGCCAGGCCATTGTTGGGAGTGTAGCCTTTGGTGCTTCAGCAATTGAGGGAAGACTATCCAATCTTAGTGCAATGGCCGAGAAATATTCCACCCCTCATACATCACTATCAAATATTTCCCAGGTACTTAGCCAACTTACCCATGAATTTACTGATACAGTTAGCCCCCACTCCCTCCCTTGGCAGTCTATTCCTTACATTCACCACCTTCCATGTAAAGTAATTAAGTTTAAACTTTCTGTTCACTTTCCCTGTTTTATGTTTGAGTCTATGCCCTCTTGTTGTCAATCCTTGTGACTGTTAATCATATTGACATTTATTTTATTTATACCTTTAGCATCTTGAATCTTTCTATAAGACCACCCCTGAAACTTCCCCAGTGTAAACATAATATTTAACTCCTGCAACTTCTGCAATAACTCGTGTATAATTCCAGCTGTCGATTTAGTTTCCCTTCATTACACCTTCTTCCTGTGCCTGAATGTCTTTCTCATAATTGATGCCCAAAACTGAATGCATTATTCCAAGTGGGGCCAGACCAGCACTATATAGAAACTCGGAATCACTTCCTGACATTTCTACTCTGTTCTTCTAGCTATTTAGTCCAAGATCCTACTTCAACTTCTTCATTGCTGCACATTTCTTTGGCTTAAAATGTCACTGCTCATTATCCTTTCCCAATCTCATGGCTTTGCTTTTATCCACATTAAATGGCGTCTGCCACTTGTCAGACCAACTTTTAATCTATCCAGTGTGTCCTTTGTTGGAAGGAAGGAAGGGAGGGAGGAAGGAAGGGAGGAAGTTTCAAATGTAGTCACAGTTGTAATGTAGGAATTGATATTGTATGTCCTTGTGGCTGAGGGTTTGGCACCTTTTTGAGAAACACCTTGGATCTTTTCTCAAACAGAAAAGATCGGTCCACTTTGTGGGTATAATTGGAGCACCATTCTCCTCTGGTCAGAAATGGTCCCAAGGTGGGCCCCCAAGCAATCAGGAATGCCAGGTTAGCAGAGAGAGTGTCCAGTTCAGGTTGGAAAGTATATGACTATGGAGACCTGAGTTTCACCGGCACACTAAATGTTATGCCATATAGCAATTCCATTCTATTTGCAGATCTTCCCATCTACAACCTTGGAGTGTTTTGTTTCAGTCTCCCTTCCAAGTCATTTTTGTACCTTGAGAACAGCACTAGTCTCAGCACTGATCCCTCAATACCCCCATAAGTTAACTCCTTCCATGCTGCTTCAACCACCCTTTGCTCCCTCTGTTTCAGCCAATTTATAATCCATTTCAGAAACTGTGCCTTCCAACCTTGTGGATGAATGTTCTATGTGACACTTTAGTAATAATGTAAGTGTGTTTGGTAGCAGAAATGTGTTTATTTTAATCAGAACTGGAAATAATATCAACAGGTAAATGTTGTTTGGCCCAAGATGGCCAGTTGGGGAATGATGTATGGGAAAGGGTATAAGATGTGTTGCATGGTAGGAAATTAAAGAAGGGAGAAAATAATTGTACAGTGGGGGAAAGAGAAAAGGCAATCCACCCCCCCTCTCAACAAATACAGGTATAACTTCTTTACCCAGAGAATGGTGAGAAAGTGGAACTTGCTATCACATGGAGTGCTTGAGGCGAATAGCAAAGATGTAGCCTTTAAGGAGAAGCTAGATTAAAAACATGAGGGAGAAAAGAATAAAGGGATATATTTTGATGGGGCGAGATGAAATATTTTGGGAAGAAGCTCATGTGGGGCAGGAACATTGCCATAGACCTGTTGGGCCGAATGTACTGTTTCTGTGTTGTAAAATTCTATATCATGCTGTACATCAATCATACTCAGTTGAACTCCCATTTTTGCAAATCTGATAGAAGCAAATTCCTAGCAATGCCCAGCTACAGTTCAATTTTACTTGTTATGCAGTAAGGATTTCGCAATGACATGTTTAATGTGGGTCTGGTTTTTTAGCTTGTATGTTGGTTTCGGCCAGTTGTGTATTACTGGAGTGCACACAATACTAAAAATAAAAAGTTGTTTTGAATTATGGTGCTTGAGCTTAGTATCTATATCAATCATTTGATTTGTTGCAAAAAGAGCAAGCTAGGATTTCTGACCAATAATAGTGCAAGTTAAATCACTCTGAGACATTTTAGTTGAGGGTTGTATGTGGGATTATTCGAATGAAAAATGAAAGAACAGCATTTACATGCATTTTTTTCTGCTTCCCATTTTCCCGCATAGTCTTAAACCACTAAAAGGAAAACAGGAACTACATCCTTTGGAGCAACAACTGGGCTCCGTTTCTGATATTGAACAAAGCATGGAGCCTGAGTTTCAGTCACAGGATGAAGCACAAGAATATCTGGAGCAGCACACTGATGACAAAGGTAACCACTTAGTAGGCAAGTTCCCTTCTATATAGAATAGCAAGTGTGTCAAAGTGTGTTATAGGGTTTAGGTAATATGACCCACAAGACATCAGTACTCCTTTATCATGCACAGCCATTTCAGGCGTCTTTTAAAAACGAATGAATACATTTGTACCTCCATTTCTAAATGTTTAATTTCTAATTCTGCGTTGTTTCCTGATGTAAAGAGGAGCCCATTGAACTGTCCTCAGACTTTTACTGGAGATGCTGTGAGTTAGCTACAGGCATAGGCTCATTGCTTGTGTCTGTTGAAATGACTTTTCCATGTTTGGAGCCCGTAGTTCTGGGAATCTCTTTCCACCAGGGGAACCCCCAGCTGTCCATGGGTGCAGATTCCGCCCTAAGTGGGGTCATCACTGTGATCGGGACAGAACCCTTGCCTGTAAGGGAATGTTGAAGTCACCCACCCCTAACAACTTCTAGAAGAATATGCTAATAGGTGAAATGAAGAGTTGTAGGAGGAAGCTTGTGTGAATCATAAACTGTTGGGCTGAATGGCCTGTTTCTGTGCTGTAAATTCTATGTAAATCTATGTATTTGAAGCAGCCCACAGTAGACGAACCCCACCACAATCAATTCTATTTGTCTTGGTAACAGTTGTGCCTTCACTGGACCCTGAATGGAGCTCATGTCAGCTGTCAGGCTTTGGGAGTTCCATTGGGCCTAATGTGGGCCAGTGCAGGAATTCCCAGGGTAGCCTGAGAACTCCCCTCATATCTAGCCCTTGTCTTGAGTGTAGGACTATTGGAAGTCTGGCCCGCTCCACCCTGACCAGAATCTGCAGCATTCCTTTTCCACGGAGCAGAAAACTAGTGTATCTGAGCTCTGTTTCAAATTCTGGCTTCCAGAGGGAGATTTGCCCTCTCACCCTGGCCTATAGATTTGTATTGCACCATTCTGTCACAGAGCCCATTAGCAAACATGGCAGATGAAATTTTATGCAGAGAAGTGTGAAGTAATTAATTTTGTTAGGACGAATGAAGAGAGCTAACAGCACTGTAGGAGTACCTACCTCACATGGACTTTAGCGGTTCAAGAAGGCAGCTCACCACCACCTTCTCAAGGGCAATTAGGGATGGGCAATAAATGCTGGCATAGCCAGTGACGCCCACATCCCATGAATGAATAAAAAAAAATACAATCTTGAAGGATGCAGGAACAGAGAGATCTGGAGGGTGCATGCATAAAACTTCTTGAAGGTGGCAGGACAAGTTGAGAAGGTTGTTAAAAAGCGTATGTGATCCTTAACTTTATTTTTAGAGATATAGAGCGCAAAGGTGTTTGGAGTTATAGAGGTGATGCATTTTGGGAGGACTAACAAGGCAAGGGAATATACAATGGGTGCTAGGACCCCAGGAAGTACAGAGGGTCAGAGGGACCTTGGTGTACTTGTCCGTAGATCACTGAAGGCAGCAGCACAGGCAGATAAGGTGGTTAGGAAGGCATATGGGATACTTGCCTTTATTAGCCGAGGCATAGAATATAAGAGCAGGGAGGTTATGATGGAGCTGTATAAAATGCTGGTTAGGCCACAGCTGGAGTACTGTGCACAGTTCTGGTCACTACACTATAGGAAGGATGTGATTGCCCTAGAGAGGGTGCAGAGGAGATTCACCAGGATGTTGCCTGGGCTGGAGCATTTCAGCTATGAAGAGAGACTGAAAAGGCTAGGGTTGTTTTCCTTAGAGCAGAGAAGGCTGAGGGAGGACATGATTGAGGTATACAAAATTATGAGGGGCATTGATAGGTTAGATAGGAAGAAACTTTTTCCCTTAGCGGAGGTGTCAATAACCAGGGGGCATAGAATTAAGGTAAAGAGAAGGAGGTTTAGAGGGGATTTAAGGAAAAAATCTTCACTCAGAGGTTGGTTTGAATCTGGAATCCACTGCCTGAAGAGGTGATAGATAAGCACTTGAAATGCCATAGCATACAAGGCTGTGGGCCAAGTGCTGGAAAATGGGATTCGAATAGTTAGGTGCTTGATGGCCAGCACAGACACGATGGGTCGAAGGGCCTGTTTCTGTGCTGTATAACTCTATGACTCTAAAAGCAGGAAGTTATGCAAAACTTTTATAAAACACTGATTAGACCACCGGAATTTTGTGTCCAGTTCTGGGCACCACACTATAGGGGGATGTCAAGGCCTTAGAGAAGGTGCAGAAGAGATTTACTAGAATGGTATCAGGGATGAAGGTCTTCAGTTTTGTGCAGAGACTGGAGAAGCTGGAGTTCTTCTCCTTAGAGCAGAGAAGGTTAAGGGGAAATTTGAAAGAAGTGTTCAAAATCATGAGGGATTTTGTTAGGAAAAAAACATTTCCCCTGGAAGGAGTGTTGGTAATCAGAAGATACAAACTTAAAATAATTGGCAAAAAAGTCAGGGAGGAGATAAGGAAAATTATTTTTTACATTGTGAGTTGTTGTGATCTTGAATGCATTGCCTAAAAGCATGGGGGAAGAGATTCAGTGTTAACTTTCAAAAGGAAAATGGGTATGTACTTAAAAAGGAAAAAAAGATGCAGGGCTGTGGGGAAAAGAGCAGGGGAATGGGACTAATTGGATAGCTCTTTCAAAGAGCCAGCACAGGCACGTGGGCTGAATGGCCTCTTTCTGTGTTGTATCAGATCAGCCATGATCTCATTGAATGAAAATCTGTAACCTCATGGCCCAGCATATCCCTCACTCTATAATTACCATCAGGCCAGGGGACCAACCCTGGTTCAATGAGGAGTTAAGGAGAACGTGTCAGGTGCAGCATCAGACATACCTAAAAATGAGATGCCAACCTGGTGAGGCTACAACGGAGGACTACAGGCATGCTAAATTGCACAACAGCATGCTATAGACAGAGCAGCAGAATTGTATTCAACCACAATCTGTAAGCTCGTGGCTCGGCATATCCTGCACTCTACCATAACCATCAAGCCGGGGAAGCAAACCTGATTCAATGAAGAGTGCAGGAGGGCATGCCAGGAGCATAATCAGGCATACCTAAAAATGAAGTGTCAGCCTGGTGAAGTGACAACACAGGACTACATGCATGCCAAATAGCAGAAGCAGCAGGCAATAGACAGGGCTAAGCGATCCCACAACCAACGGATCAGATCTAAGCTCTACAGTCCTGCCAGATCCAGTCGTGAATGGTGGTGGATAATTAAACAACTTACAGGAGGAGGAGGCTCCATAAATATCCCCATCCTCAATGATGGGGGAGCCCAGCACATCAGTGCAAAAGACAAGGCTGAAGCATTTGCATCCATCTTCAGCCAGAAGTGCCGAGTGGATGATCCATCTCGGCCTCCTCCTGAGGTCCCCAGCATCACAGTTGCCAATCTTCAGCCAATCTGATTCACTTATGTGATATCAAGAAACAGCTGAAGGCACTGGATACTGCAAAGGCTATGAGCCCTGAAAACATTCCAGCAATAGTACTGAAGACTTGTGCTGCAGAACTAGCAGTGCCCTGGCCAAGCTGTTCCAGTACAAAACTGGCATTACCCAGCAATGTGGAAAATTGCCTCAGTATGTCCTGTGCACAAAAAGCAGGACAAATCCAACCCGCCCTATCAGTCTACTCGCATCACAAAAGTGATGGAAAGTGGTCATTAACAGTGCTATCAAGCAGCACTTGCTCAGCAATAACCTTCTCACTGACGCTCAGTTTGGATTCTGCTAGGGCCACTCAACTGACCTCATTACAGCCTTGGTCCAAACATGGACAAAAGAGCTGAACTCCAGAGGTGAGGTGAGAGTGACTGCCCTTGACATCAAGACAGCATTTGACCGAGTATGGCATCAAGGAGCCCTAGCAAAACTGGAGTCAATGGTAATTAGAGGCAAAACTCTCCATTGGTTGGAGTCATACCTAGCACAAAGGAAGATGGTTGTGGTTGTTGGAGGTCAATCATTTCAGTCCCAGGAAACCACTGCAGGAGTTTCTCAGGATAGTGTCCTAGGCCCAACCATCTGCAGCTACTTCATCAATGGCCTTCCCTCCATCCTAAGGGGAGGTTTGCTGATGATTGCACAATGTTCAGCTTCATTTGTGACACCTCATATACAGAAGCAGACAATGTCCATATGCAGCAAAACCTGGACAACATCCAGGCTTGGGCTGATAAGTTGCAAGTAACATTCGCGCCACACAAGTACCAGGCAATGACCATCTCAAATAAGAGTGAACCTAACCATCCCCCCCTTGATGGTCAATAGCATTACCATCATTGAATCCCCCACTATCTTGGGGGTCACAATTGACTAGAAACTGAACTGGACCAGCCACATAAACGCTGTGGTTACAAGAGCAGGTCAGAGGCCAGGAATTCTGCAGCGAGTAACTCACGTTCTGTCTCCCCAATGCCTGTCTACCATCTACAAGGCACAAGCTGGGAGTGTGATGGAATACTCTCTACTTGCCTGGATGAGCGCAGCTCCAACAACACTCAAGAAGCTTGACACCATCCAAGACTAAGGAGCCCACTTGATTGTCACCCCATCCACTACCTTCAACATTCACTCCCTCCACCACCAATGCACAGTGGCAGCAGTGTGTACCATCTACAAAATGCACAGCAGCAACGTACCAAGGCTCCTTTGACAGAACCTACCAAACCTGTGACCTCTATTACCTAGAAGGACAAGGGCAGCAGATGCATGGGAGCACCACCACCTGCAAGTTCCTCTCCAAGCCACACACCATCCTGACCTGGAACGATATCGCTATTCCTTCACTGTAGCTGGGTCAAACTCCTGGAACTCCCTTCCTAAAAGCACTGTTGGTGTACCTACACCCCAAGGACTGCAGCAGTTCAAGAAGGCAGTTCACCACCACCTTCTCAAGGGCAATTAAGGATGGGCAATAAATGCTGGCCTTGCCACTCCCCTGAATGAATAAAAAAAAGTGCTTGGGGACTTAAGGAGGAGGCCAAAATGGATCATCAGTGCAGCACTTCTGGCTGAAGATGGTTACAAACACTGCAGCCTTGTCTTTTGCATTCACGTACTGAGCTTCACTGAGGATGCAGACAATGTCCCAGACACCACGATCACCATCCCTGGATATGTCCTGTCCCACCGGCAGGACAGACCCACCAGAGGTGGCGGCACAGTAGTATACAGAGGGAGGGAGTTACCCTGGGAGTCCTCAACATCGACTCTGGACCCCATGAAGTCCCATGGCATCCGATCAAACATGGGCAAGGTGATTACCACCTATCACCCCAATCAGCTGATGATTCAGTGCTTCTCCATGTTGAACACTAATTGTTCCCTGGGTGGGGGACTTCAATGTCCATCACCAAGAGTGGCTTGGTAGCACCACTACTGACCGAACTGGCCGAGTCCTAAAAGGTTAATTGCCAGACTGGGTCTGCAGCAGGTGGTGAGGGAACCAACAAGAGGGGAAGAAACGACTTGACCTTGTCCTCACCAAGATGCATCTATCCACGACAGTATTGGTAGGAGTGGCCACCGCAGAGTCCTTGTGGAGACGACGTCCCGTCTTCACACTGAGGGTAACCACCATTGCGTGGTGTGTCATGCTAAATGGGATAGGTTTCAAACAGATCTAGCAACTCAAAACTGGGCATCCATGAGGTGCTGTAGTGAGTAACTCACCTCCCGACTCCTCAAAGCCTGTTCACCATCCACAAGGGACTGTCAGAAGCATGATGGAGTACTCTCCACTTGCCTGGATGAGTATGGCTCCAGCAACACTCAAGAAGCTTGACACCATCCAGTTCAAAGGATCCCACTTGATTGGCACCCCATCCACCACCTTAAACATTCACTCCCTCCACCACCGGTGCAGCATGGCAGCACTGTATATCATCTACAAGATGCACTACAGCAACTTACCAAAGCTCCTTCGACAGTACCTTCCAAACCTGTATCCTTAACCACCTAGAAGAACCAAGGCAACAAGCACATGGCTGCATCACTACCTGCAAGTTCCCCTCCAAGTCACACACTATGCTGACATGGATATCTGTTGTCATTCCTTCACTGCCACTGTGTCAAAATCCTAGACCTCCCCCCCCTAACAGCACTGTGGGTGTACCTGCACCACATGGACTGCAACTATTCATGAAGGCAGCTCGCCACCCACTTCTTATGGGCGGTTAGAGATGGGCAATAAGTGCTGATCTTTCGAGCGATGCCCACATCCTCTGAATGAATAAACAAAAATGAGGCAAGACTCATTAAAAGAAAGCAAGTAAGGTTCTGATATAGCAGCGTTAGTTCAGTCCTGGGCTACAAAGAGAGTTATTTCGCTCAATATGATCCAGTCTTTTCTCCCAATAGCTTGAACATTACTATACGACTGCAAGGAAATTTCATTATCCACATTATTATCTGCCAGAATTTCACAGATGAAAGCCAGATGTTCCATTATTATACAGCTTTTTCCGTTACTTGTATTTCCTGCTGAATAAAACCACAGCATTTGTTTTTGCTATTTGTACTGTGTTTGTCTTATCCTTTGCTTGAGTATTGCTGTACTAAAGCTGTAAGGCCAGAGTTGTAAGTTCCATTATCTACCCAGGAGACCCTTGCATCCTGGCGGGTACCAGAGGTTTTACTGTGGTACATGTAAGATGATCATGTGCAGTGTTCCCTGACAAGATTGAGAAGCCCCCCTCAACTGTTGCTTTTTCTGGTTCACCAGTTGGCTCTAATGAATATCCTTGCTTAGAATAGTTGTAAATGTAGACAGACAGAGAAAGAATATGCTGCTCGGACAGTTTTGGAGCGATCCTTTGAGGCTGCGAACGAAACACATTTTAATGGTGATGTAGGGGATCCTGATGAACTATTTTTCCAAAGTGTTACTCCCATCACTTGTTGCATTTCCCAATATTTTCGGTTAATCAAATACAGGCCAGGAAACAAAGAACTAACTCCTCATTGTCCTTGGAACATTGCATCCAGTGAGTTACTTTTGAAATGTGGTCCCTTTTATTATATAAGTGAGCAAGACAGCCAATTGCACAAAGCAAGGGCTGGATTTTACCAAGCCCACAGCATGGCGGGGTGGGCCGGAAGATGGTTGCGGCAGAGGCCTGCCACGGATCTTGACGCAGGGAGGACCCGGCCCGATCCTCCTGACAGTAGCGAGTCTCCGTGCCGCCCCCCCCCCCCCCCCCCGCCACTCGGCGAAGAGACCTGGATTTGAATATGTAAAGAGCTGCTTACCATACATTATTATGTATGCCGTTGCTATTCAGCCATCAGTTCACGATCTTCAGCAGGACGTGCAGCATTCGTGTGCCTTCACTTTCACGTCCGATAAAAGCCGGCGGCACCGAGGTGTCAGTTCCTCGGAGCCTGTGAAGGTGGGTGGGCGTGTGTTGTGAAGGGGGTCTGAAATCTGCATTCATGAAGGGAGGTGAGTGGGTGCTGATGTGAAGGGGTCTCAACCCTGCAGTTTTGAAGAGAGGTACCTCGTATCTTTGTTCTGTTAAGGGGGCCACTCTGCGCCCATGAATGCTTGGGCGGAGGGAGGAAACAATGGCAGTCCATGACTCCTTTATGAGGGATGTGGATGACAAAGCATAGCCGCTTTAAGGTCATGTCGCTGGTGGGCCAATCCAAGCAACTGCAATAATATGACTGTGGTCATGCTGCCTCACTCTTATTTAAAGCTAAGATGGGCAAGGTCATGCCATACCATATAGGTGATGCTGGAACACAGCTGAAGCAGCAATTCACTGATAGGTGCCATTGACCTACTGAAGTTGAGATCCAGCTTAGAGATGGGGATGGTCCACCCTATCTTTATTGATCCATGTGCCATGAGGAGCTATATGTGCCGGAGGTGGAACCAAAAGGCAGGCGCAGCCCACGTGGAAGTTCCCAGACGCGAGCAGCAGCAGCCACCAAGCCGCATTCGAGGCTACAGAAGACAACGGGTCGACAGGTTCCGCATGACATAACCTGCAGATGTCGGTGCGTCAGTGTCAGAGGCGTTTGTGGATGTCGAGAGAGGCGGTGACACATTTCTGTGCACTGTTGAATGATGACCTGCAGCTGACGGGCTTTGGTGGATACCCTATGTCTGTGGACCTCAAAGTGACAGTGGCTCTTAAATTCTACGCCTCCGCATCATTCCAGCGACCTATGTGGGATTTCACAGTCAGCAGTACACCGCTGTATCAGGGAGGTCACCGATGCCTTGTACAGGAGGGCCGGTGACTGTGCTCGCTTCATGACAGACCTTGAGTATCAGGCCCAGTGGGCCCTTGGATTTGGGTCCATTGCAAGATTCCCACAGGTGCAAAGGGTCATAGACTGCACGCATGTGGCCATCAAGGCTCCAGCTGGGCAACCAGCCACATACCTAAATAGAAAGGGCTTCTACTTGCTCAACATGCAGCTAGTATGTGACCACAGGAAGCACTTAATGCAAGTATGTGCCTACTTTCCAGGCAGCTGTCATGACTCCTTCATCCTGCGCCAGTCCCAGGTTCCACTGCTCTTCACTGCACCGGCTCAGATCGTTTCAGCCATGGCTCTTGACGTCGGTGAGAAACCCCACCAGTGATGCAGAAGAGAAATACAATGCCTGCCACGGCTTGACATGAGCTACCACCGAACAAGCCATTGGCATGCTGAAGATGTGCTTCTGCTGCCTGGATAGATTAGGTATGGCCCTACAGTATGCACCAGAAAGGGTTGCATGTATCGAACATACGAACATACGAATTACGAGCAGGAGTAGGACACTTGGCCCCTCGAGCCTGCTCCGCCATTCAATAAGTTCATGGCTGAACTGATTTCTCCACATTACCACCTACCCCCGATAACCTTTCACCCCCCCTTCCTCATTGCTGTATGCTGTGCTCTGCACAACTTTGCGCGACAGAGGCCTTGAAGGTTGATGAGAGACAGGAGCAGGAGACATCCTCAGACAATGAGGAAACAGAGGGCTTGCAGCAGCATACCCACATTGAAAAATGGAGGCCATCGATGCAGTGCATATATGGCGAGCAGCGAGCAACAGATGCACGATAACGGCTTATTGCTGAGTGCTTCTACAATCCCTGAAGTGCACCATATGTTCCCCACGTCACACACCACTGTCCTTCATCTGCTGTGCAGTCTTCTGCATCTGTGTCTCCACCATTACTGTCAGCAGCTGTCTGAACCATTGCCCATGTGACTGCATCTGTACAGTGCCACATCACTCATACTGGCACGGCAATGATGTTATTCCATACATTTGCAGTTCTGTCAGGTCAATGATGTAATGGGAGGAGACATGTTCAGTACATGCTGGCATGCGTCATTCACACAATAGAAAGGAAACGCATGTTAGAAAAGCACATTGAGTGAGAAAAAATTAATACATAGGCATGTCACCTAAGAAAACCCACTGTGTCATGGTGTCTTTTTGAAACATTTGCGGGTGCTCCTTCGCGGTGCCACTTCTGCGCTAGCAGCTTGACTGGAGGTAGGCTGCTGATTAGGACTCCCTATGGCTTTGGATGACTTCGGCAGTTATCCTCTGGGCACCTGAGGCCTGGAGGGCACCGGCTGCCTGAGTGAGTCCTGCACCAGTGCAGGACTTTCCTCAGACATCATGGCTGCTGGAGCTGGACTCACCGGTGGAGGGGCTGATGAACCGGTGTCCACATTGGAATCCCCCTGAGGAGGGACCCCAGATGTGGCACGCATCCTCCCTCTCAAAGCTCATAGGAACCTCTCTCCGCAGCTCCTGGAAGCCCGGGTTTCAGAGCTGGAGCAACTGCTGGGGACACTGTGGAGCATCCACGAGCTGGAGAGTATCGTGGATAGCACGTATAGAGAGGTGGTCACACCACAGGCTCAGACTCCACAGGTAGGAAGGGAATGGGTGACCACCAGGCAGAGCAAGAGGCTAAAGGAACATCTGTAATTATGGGTGACTTTAATCTGCACATAGATTGGGCAAATCAAATTAGTCACAATACCGTAGAGGAGGAATTCATGGAGTATATATGGGATGGTTACTGGACCAATACGTTGAGGAACCAACTAGAGAACAGGCCATCCTAGACTGGGTATTGTGTAATGAGAGAGGAATAATTGATAATCTAGTTGTGTGAGACCTCTTGGGGATGAGCGACCATAATATGATAGAATTTTTCATCAAGATGGAGAGTGACGTAGTTGATTCTGAGACTAAGGTCCTGATAATAAAGGAAACTACGAAGGTATGAGGTGCGAGTTGGCTATGATGGATTGGGAAACATTACTTAAAGGGATGATGGTTGATAGGCAATGCCAAACATTTAAAGAGCGCATGGATGAACTGCAACATTTGTTTATTCCTGTCTAGCGCAAGAGTAAAACGGGAAAGGTAGCCAAACCATGGCTTACAAGGGAAATTAGAGATAGCATTAGATCCAAGGAAGAGGCATATAAATTCGCCAGAAAAACCAACAGACCTGAGGATTGGGAGCAGTTTAGAATTCAGCAAAGGAGGACCAAGGGATTGATTAAGAAGGAGAAAATAGAGTACGAGAGTAAGATTGTGGGGAACATAAAAACTGACTGTAAAAGTTTCTCCAGGTATGTGAAGAGAAAAAGATTGGTGAAGACAAATGTAGGTCCCTTACAATCAGAAAGAGGGGAATTTATTATGGGGAGCAAAGAAATGGCTGACCAACTAAATGCATACTTTGGTTCTGTCTTCACAAAGGAGGACACAAATATCATACCAGAAATGTTGGGGAACACAGGGTTTAGTGAGAGGGAGGAACTGAAGGAAATCAGTATTAGTAGAGAAATGGTGTTGGGGAAATTGATGGGATTGAAGGCCGATAAATTCCCAGGGCCTGATGGTATGCATCCCAGAGTACTTAAGGAAGTGGCCCGAGAAATAGTGGATGAATTGGTGGTCATCTTCCAAGATTCTATAGACGCTGGAACAGTTCCTGCAGATTGGAGGGTAGCTAATGTAACCCCACTATTTAAAAAGGGAGGTAGAAAGAAAGCAGGGAATTATAGACCAGTCAGCCTGACGTCAGTAGGGGGGAAAATACTAGAGTCCATTATCAAAGATTTTATCGCAGAGCACTTGGAGAACAGTGGGAGAATCATACAGAGTCAGCATGGATTTACAAAAGGGAAATCATGCTTGACAAATCTAGAATTCTTCGAGGATGTAACTAGTAGAGTTGATGAGGGGGAGCCAGTGGATGTGGTTTATTTGGACTTTCAGAAGGCTTTCGACAATGTCCCACATAAGAGATTAGCATGTAAAATTAAAGCGCGTGGGATTGGGGGTAGTGTAATGCGATGGATAGAAAATTGGTTGGCGGACAGGAAACAAGAGTAGGAATAAACGGGTCTTTTTCCGAATGGCAGGCAGTGACTAGTGGGGTACCGCAGGGATTGGTGCTAGGACCCCAGCTATTCACAATATACATTAATGATTTAGATGAGGGAACTAAATGTAATATCTTCAAATTTGCAGATGACACAAAACTGGGTGGGAGGGTGAGTTGTGAGGAGGATGCAGAGAGGCTTCAGGGTGATTTGACAAGTTAAGTGAGTGGGCAAATGCATGGCAGATGCAGTATAATGTGGATAAATATGAGCTAATCCACTTTGGTAGCAAAAACAGGAAGGCAGATTATTACCTGAACAGCTATAAACTGAGAGAGGGGAATATGCAACGAGACCTGGGTGTTTTCGTACACCAGTCACTGAAGGTAAGCATCCAGGTGCAACAGGTGGTAAAAAAGGCAAATGGTATGTTGGCCTTCACAGCGAGAGAATTCATGTGCAGGAGAAGGGATGTCTTGCTGCAATTATACAGGGCCTGGGTGAGGCCACACCTGGAATATTGTGTGCAGTTTTGATCTCCTTAACTGAGGAAGGATGTTCTTGCTATAGAGGGAGTGCAGCGAAAGTTTACCAGACTGATTCCTGGGATGGCGGGACTGACATATGAGGAGAGATTGAGTCGGTTAGGATTATATTCGCTGGAGTTCAGAAGAGTGGGGTGGGCGTGGTGGGGGGATCTCATAGAAACCTATAAAATTCTTGCAGGACTTGACAGGGTAGATGCAGGAAGGATGTTCCCAATGGTGGGGAGTCCAGAACCAGGGGTCATAGTCTAAGGATACGGGGTAAACCTTTCAGGACTGAGATGAGGAGAAATTACTTCACCCAGAGAGTGGTGAGCCTGTGGAATTCACTACCACAGAAAGCAGTTGAGGCCAAAACATTGTATGTTTTCAAGAAGGAGTTAGATATAGCTCTTGGGGCGAAAGGGATCAAAGAATATGGGGAGAAAGCGAGAACAGGTTACTGAGTTGGATGATCAATCATGATCATAATGAATGGCGGAGCAGGCTCGAAGGGCCGAATGGCCTACTCCTGCTCCTATTTTCTATGTTTCTATGAACCTCACTGTTCTCCCAAGAAGGACTAGTAGCAGAGACACTCTGCAGGCCTCTGGTCCCTCTCTTACCAAGTCACTGCTGCATCCAGCTCATGGCCGAGGCGAAGGTGTGCAGGTTAGTGCGGATCATTGGAATCTGGCTCTCCATGAGGGTTGCCAACCTCTTGATGGAGGAAGCCATGCTCTCACCTGCTTAGGACATGGCTGCTGTCATGGCCTGGATGGACTCTGACATGGTCTGTTCAAAGCTGCACATGGCCTGTGGCAGCTCTGCCAGATGTTGCCTTACCTTTCCCTGCAACTCCAGCATGCCCTGTGCTATCGACATCAGAGGTTCATCATCAGCCTGGGGCTCAGCATGGGCCTGGACACCCACAGTCTTACAACTGTCAGAGGTGTTGTGTTTCTCAGCCACAGCCAGCTGTTCAGGCGCTTGTGGTGCTCACACCAGCTTGTGACCCAGACTCTAAAGCCGAATGGATTCCCACCGAGGTGAGTGTATCAGTGCTGGTGGAAGGCGCAGGAGTGTCAGGGGACACTGCATCCTCTGAGGTTCTTTCTTCCTCAGAGGTGCTGGAAGTCTTCAGAGCTTCCAATGCCGACTCAGAGCGTTGTCCTGCAAGAAACAATGTGAAGAGCAGTTTTAGTTTTTATGGTGCACAAGTCACGATTATGACAGCATTGTCTCCAAAAATAAAATGTTATTAGTAATCATTGTGTTTATCAAAAGGCTATATGTTCACCTGGAACCCCAAGCTCCATGTCCGAAACGGTGCGTCCTCCCTGCTGCCAGCTAGCTTGAGGGCCTCCTCAGCCTGTGTCAGTGGTCTAATCTTTGGCACCCCTCCACTGGTCCTGGATGCCTCCATTGTGGGCCCTCTTCGCTTGGAAGAGCAAGGATGCAGATATTGAACGTTGCCAAAAACCAAAATGATGCATGTCACAACAGGCGCGCTAAAACCAAAGGTGGGAGAAGCTCAGTCTGTAATATGGACTCAGCCTGTCACATAGGTGTCATGCTCTGAGCAGCAGATAACGGTGAGTTCTTTCACACATGCAGCCACTCATGTGGCATCAATCCTCCCTGTCTTTGACATGGCGCTGGCACCCATGTGCCACTCTGTGTGAGGACACCCAGGTCAAATGGAGCTGCACAACAAAGTGCCACTTACCTTTTCCGAGCGCATGAGATTGTTCACCCTTTTGCAGCACTGCACCCGATCTCGGTGGATGACCCCGCAGCAGCTTATTTCCTCTGCGATTTCCATCCAGGCTTGCTTGGTCAGGACCTCTTTTTACCATCGCTGGAGAAAAGGACCTCCTGCCCTTTCCTTGCAACCTGGAGGAGAGTGAGCAGGGAGGCATCCATGAACCATGGGGCCACCCTTCCTCGCACCTCTGACATCTCCGGTGCCTTGCAGGGTAGTTCCTTGGCAGAGGGGGCTCTTCAGACATCACTGCTGGCTGGTCAGCTCCAGCAGCAAAGCTTTAAATGTGCAAGAGGTTGCATGCAGGGCTGACTGCCATTTAAATATGCTGCTAGCACCTGCTGACTTGTCAGCTGACACCATTCCCGGCATCGCACAGCCCACCCCCTTCACGTGATTGGCGGGGGTGGGCCAGCCCAGGCATGCTAATGAGCCACCGCGCGGGAGATCGTGGTCGCTATTCGGCCATTTTTTGAGCTCGTCTTAAAATCCACCTCAAGATTATGTGAAAAACAGCAAATGAGATCCATGATCTGTGTTTTGGATGGTGTTGGTTTGATTACTGAGAGGTTCATGAGAGTTGCCTGTAATCATTTGGCTGCTGATTCTGCTTCTCTCCCTGTGCAGAATAATTAGGTCGACCTGTAGCGTTTCTGATTCTTTGAGTAACAATAGAGCTCTGGCTTACGTGTCGGAGAGGGCGTCTCTGTAATGTGTGTGTCGAGGGTTGATAGTCTAATGTTGTGGATAAAGAAGGCCATCCATTTACATTCCACCTATTGATGGATTTGAACTTTGTGAAGCGAGGAGTAAGACGAGTGTTTTCTCTAAAGGGGTGACAGTATTCCACTATTGGCTCAGAACAATAGGATGTATGTTACCCCACATAGTGAATCTTAGTCATAATGTTAAGGGAGGTTTATCTCACAAGGAATGAGAATAATTACATGGACAGGGAATGGTGTGTTGCAAGGAGGCGGTGGCGATTACTAGTTCAGTAATCCAGTGGTCCAGGCTAATGCCCTTGGGACGCAGGTTCATATCCCACCATGGCAGCTGAAAGAATTTGATTAAATAAAATTAAATTTAAAAAAATCTGGAATTGAAAACTATTCTCAGTAATGGTGCCATGAAACTATCATCATTTGATGTAAAAACCCATCTGGTTCAGGGAAGAAAATCTGCTGTCCTTATCTGGTCTGGCCTACATGTGACTCCAGACCCACAACAATGTGGTTGAATCTTAACTGCCCTCTGAAATGGCCTAGGAAGCCACTTAGTTGTTAAGGGTAACCATGGATGGGCACTAAAAGCTGGCCTTGCCAGCGATGCCTACACTCCATGAAAGAATAAAAAAAGGAAGGATCTGGAAGTGTTTGAGAAAGATTTTTTGATGCAGGGATCAAAGATGTAAGAAAATAATATAATGCAACTTCTTAAAATGTTTGCCTGACAAAGAGTTGGCTGACATTTACTTGTGAATGTTTGAATTTTTTAGTAATTCAATCAGTAACCCAAAAACTGCTTCTTTCAGATGCTGAGCCTTTGTCTAAAGACAAAATGATAAATGGCAGACGTTTCCCCTGTTGCCACACCAGATGGTTCCCTGAAATCAATTAAATATACATCACACTTCAGCTATTTCATGGCCATTTAAGATTTCCCCACAGTGTAGCAAGTCTGCTGTCTACTGGAAGATAAAGAACACTTTAATGGACAAATCTTTTGCCTATTTTATTGCCCATTGTGCCTGTATTTTCTTCAATGGCATGTTATGAAACCAATGATTAATTCTAAAATTTCTGGATGATTGGAAGTGAAAGAGGTGTCGCTGGAACAGTGTATTTGAAAGCATAGTGTTTGTGACTTATTAAAACCATAGAATCATGGCATAGTTACATACACAGAAGGAGGCCATTCGACCTGTCGTGTCTGTGCCAGCTCTCTGCAAGAGCAACTCACCCAGTCCACTCCCCCACCTTTTCCCAATAGCCCTGCAAACTTTTTCTCCTGAAATAATTATGCGGTTCTTTTTTGAAGGCCTTGCTTGAAACGGCTTCCATCACACTCTCAGGCAGTGCATTCCAGATCCTAACCACTTGTAAAAGATTTTCTTAAGTCACCGTTGCTTCTTATGGCAATCACCTTTAATCGGTGTCCTCTGGTTCTGGATCCTTCTGCCAATGGGAAGTTTCTCCCTATCCACTCTTTCCAGATCCCTCATGATTTTGAACACCTCCGTCAAATCTCCTCTTAATCTTGTCTTCAAGGAGAACAGCCCCAGCTTCTCCAAACTATTCACCTAACTGAAGTTCCTCATCTCTGGAGCCATTCCTGTGAATCTTTTCTGCATCCTCTCTAATGCTTTAACATTCTTCCTGAAGTGTGGCACCTAAACCTGGACACAATACTCCAGTTGAGGCTGAACTAGTATTTTTTACAGGTTTATCATAACTTCCTTGCTCTTGTACTCTGTGACCCTTTTTTAAAAGTCCAGGATCTGATATGGTTTGGAAACTGTTTTCTCAACCTGCCCTGCAACCTTCATTGATTTATGCCCCAGGCCCCTCTGCTCCTGCACGCCCTTTTGAATTGTCCCCTTTAATTTATATTGCCTCTCCTTGTTCTTCTTACCAAAATGAATCGCTTCACAATTTTTTGCATTAAATTTCATCTGCCACTTGTCCACCCATTCCACCAACCTTTCTTTGTCCTCTTGAAATTTATCACTATCCCCCTCACAGTTCACAATACTTCCAAGTTTTATATCATCTGCAAATTTTGAAACTGTGCCTTGTACACCTGTGTCTAGGTCATTTATATTTATCAAGGAAAGCGGGGGTCCTAACACCGACCCCTGGGGGGATCGTACTATATACTTTCCTCCAGTCTGAAAAACAACCAGTCACAACTACTCTCTGTTTCCTGTTACTCAGCCAATTTTGTATCCATGCTATTACTCTCCCTTTTATTCCATGGGCTCCAACTCTGCTGACAAGCCTGTTATGTGGCACGTTTTCAAATGCCTTTTGGACATCCATGTACACCATATCAACCGCATTACCTTCATCAACCTCTCCGTTACCTTATCAAAAAACTCAAGTAGGTTAGTAAAATACGATTTTCCCTTAACAAATCTGTGCTGGCTTTCCTTAATTAATCCACAGTTGTCCAAGTGACTATTAATTTTGTCCTGAATTATCATTTCTAAAAGCTTTTACCACCGAGGTTAAACTGACTGGCCTGTAATTGCTGGGCTGGTCCTTCCACTCTTTTTTGTCAGGTGAATTCTTCAAGTGAGAACCAGGCCATATACAATAACTTGAGAGGAGAGGTGAAGAGGAAAATAAGAGCGGGAAAGAGAGAATATGAGAATAGAATGGCAGTCAACATAAAAGGGAACCCAAAAATCTTCTACCGTCAGTAAGTATTAAGTGGGTAGTAAGAGGTGGAGTGGGGCCGATTAGGGACAAAGAGGGTAATATATGCTTAGAGGCGCAGGGCAAGGCTAATATATTTAATGAGTACTTTGTTCATTAAGAAAGTGGAATCTGATGAAATATCAGTAGAAGTGGAGAGAGTAGAGGCAATGGATAGGATAATAATTGAAAGAGGGGAAGTACGAAAAAGGCTGGCTATGCTTAGGGTAGATAAGCCACCTGGTCCAAATGGCTCGCATCCCAGGTTGCGAAATGAAGTGGAGGTGGAGGTAGCAGAAGGGCTTGCTATAATCTTCTAATCTTCCCTGGATATGGGGGAGGAGCCAGAGGATTGGAGAGTGCAAATGTGACACCCTTATTCAAGAAAGGGTGTAAGGACAGTCCTAGCAACTATAGGCCAGTAGTTTAACAACAGTGCTGGGTAAGGTTTTGGAAACAATAATCAGATAAAAACTCAGCAGACACTTGGAGAGATCCGAGTTACTTAAAGATAGCCAGTAGGGAATTGTAAAAGGCAGACCATGCTTGACTAAATCAGTTAAATTTTTTGATGTATTAACAGAAAAGGTTGATGAAGGGATTGTGGTGGATGTTGTTTCTAGATTTTAAAAAAACGTTTGATGAGGTACCACATAAAAGATTGGTTAACAAAGTGGAAGCTCACCGAACAGGAGGGTCATTGTCCACTTGGATAAAAAATTGGCTGAAGGGCAGAAAACAGCAAGTCGTAGTAAATGGTTTTTCAGACTGGAGGATGGTAGTCACTGGTGTTCCCCAAAGGTCAGTGCTAAGAACACTGCTTTTTAGCGATAGATAAATGATCGCGAAGGAACGGAGATATATTTCCAAGTTAGGATGGCATGTGACTTGGAGGGGAACTTGCAGGTGGTGGTATTCCTATGCGTCTGCTGCCCTTGTCCTTCTAGGTGAAAGAGGTCGCGGGTTTGGAAGGAGGCATGGTGAGTTGCTGCAGTCCACACTGCTACCACTGTGCATCAGTGGTGGAGGGAGTGAAAGTTTTAGGTGTTGGATGGGGTGCTGATCAAGTGGGCTGCTTTATCCTGGATGCTGTCGAGTTTCCTGAGTGTGATTGGAGCCACATTCATTCAGGCACGAGCACACAAGAACACAAGAAATAGGAACAGGAGTAGACAATATGCCCCATTTAGTCTGCTCCGCCATGCAGATCGATCATGACTGATCTTAGGATTCAACTCCACTTTCCTGCCTGCTTGCCATACCCCTTGATTCCCTGAGAGACCAAAAATCTATCTATCCCAGCCTTAAATATATTCAATGTTGGAGCATCCACAACCCTCTGAGATAGAGAATTCCAAAGATTCACAACCCTTTGAGTGAAGTAATTTCTCCTTATTTCAGTCCTAAGTGATCGGCCCCTTATCCTTAGACTGTGCCCCCATGTTTTAGATTCCCTGACCAGTGGAAATAATCTCTCAGTGTCCACCCTATCCAGCCCCTTTCGAATCTTATATGTTTAGAGTAGGGCATTTCATCATAGAGTATTTCATCATACTCCTGACTTGTGCCTTGTAGTGGACAGGCTTTGGGGAGTCAGGAGGTGGGTTATTCGCTGCACAATTCCCAGTCTCTGACCTGCTCTTGTCATCACAGTATTTATGTGGCTGCTGCAGTTCAGTTTCTGGTCAATGGTAAGCCCCAGGATTTTTATAGTGGGGAATCAGTGATGGTAATGCCATTGAATGTCAAGGGGAGATGGTTAGATTCTCTCTTGTTTGAGATGGTCATTGCCTGGCACTTGTGTGACGCAAATGTTACTTGCCACTTATCAGCCCAAGCCTGAATATTGTCTAGGTCTTGCTGCATATGGACACAGACTGCTTCAGGATCTGAGGAGTCGCGAATGGTGCTGAATATCGTAAAATCATCAGCGAACATCCCCACTACTGATCTTATGATGAAGGGAAGGTTGTTGATGAAGCAACTGAAGGTGTTTGAGCCTCGGATGCTACCCTGAGGAGTTCCTGCAGCAATGCCCTGGGGCTGAGATGATTGACCTCCAACAACCACAACCACCTTCCTTTGTGCTAGGTATGACCCCAACCAGTGGACATTTTTCCCCCTGATTCCCATTGACATCAGTTTTGCTGGGACTCCTTTGTAGTACATTAGGTCAATGCTGCCTTGATATCCGGGGTAAACACTCTCACCTCACCTCTTGAGTTCAGCTCTTTTGTCCATGTTTGGACAAAAGCTGGAATGAGGTCAAGAGCTGAGTGGCCCTGGAGGAAACCAAACTGAACATTGTGTGAGCAGGTTATTGCTGTTTAAGCGGCACTTGTTAGCACTGTAGACGACCCCTTCCATCACTTTGCTGATGATCGAGACTAGACTGATAGGGCAGTAATTGGTCACTTTGGATTTGTCCTGCTTTTGGTGGATGAAGAGCTGAGGAGAAGTGAAGGGCTGAATGCCAGAGGAGAGGTGAAAAGCTGAATGTCAGAGGAGAGGTGAAATGCTGAATGTCAGAGGAGAGGTGAGGGGCTGAATGTCAGAGGAGAGGTGAAAAGCTGAATGTCAGAGGAGAGGTGAGGGGCTGAATGTCAGAGGAGAGGTGAAAAGCTGAATGTCAGAGGAGAGGTGAAAAGCTGAATGTCAGAGGCGAGGTGAAAAGCTGAATGTCAGAGGAGAGGTGAAAAGCTGAATGTCAGAGGAGAGGTGAGGAGCTGAATGTCAGAGGAGAGGTGAGGGGCTGAATGTCAGAGGAGAGGTGAGGGGCTGAATGTCAGAGGAGAGGTGAAAAGCTGAATGTCAGAGGAGAGGTGAAAAGCTGAATGTCAGAGGAAAGGTGAGGAGCTGAATGTCAGAGGAGAGGTGAGGAGCTGAATGTCAGAGGAGAGGTGAAGAGCTGAATGTCAGAGGAGAGGTGAAGAGCTGAATGTCAGAGGAGAGGTGAGGAGCTGAATGTCAGAGGAGAGGTGAAAGCTGAATGTCAGAGGAGAGGTGAAAAGCTGAATGTCAGAGGCGAGGTGAAAAGCTGAATGTCAGAGGAGAGGTGAAAAGCTGAATGTCAGAGGAGAGGTGAGGAGCTGAATGTCAGAGGAGAGGTGAAGAGCTGAATGTCAGAGGAGAGGTGAGGGGCTGAATGTCAGAGGAGAGGTGAAAAGCTGAATGTCAGAGGAGAGGTGAGGGGCTGAATGTCAGAGGAGAGGTGAAGAGCTGAATGTCAGAGGAGAGGTGAGGAGCTGAATGTCAGAGGAGAGGTAAAAAGCTGAATGTCAGAGGAGTGGTGAAGAGCTGAATGTCAGAGGAGAGGTGAAAAGCTGAATGTCAGAGGAGAGGTGAAGAGCTGAATGTCAGAGGAGAGGTGAAAAGCTGAATGTCAGAGGAGAGGTGAAAAGCTGAATGTCAGAGGAGAGGTGAGTGGCTGAATGTCAGAGGAGAGGTGAAAAGCTGAATGTCAGAGGAGAGGTGAAAAGCTGAATGTCAGAGGAGAGGTGAGGAGCTGAATGTCAGAGGAGAGGTGAAAAGCTGAATGTCAGAGGAGAGGTGAAAAGCTGAATGTCAGAGGAGAGGTGAGGGGCTGAATGTCAGAGGAGAGGTGAGGAGCTGAATGTCAGAGGAGAGGTGAGGAGCTGAATGTCAGAGGAGAGGTGAGGAGCTGAATGTCAGAGGAGAGGTGAGGGGCTGAATGTCAGAGGAGAGGTGAGGAGCTGAATGTCAGAGGAGAGGTGAGGAGCTGAATGTCAGAGGAGAGGTAAAAAGCTGAATGTCAGAGGAGTGGTGAAGAGCTGAATGTCAGAGGAGAGGTGAAGAGCTGAATGTCAGAGGAGAGGTGAAGAGCTGAATGTCAGAGGAGAGGTGAAGAGCTGAATGTCAGAGGAGAGGTGAAAAGCTGAATGTCAGAGGAGAGGTGAAAAGCTGAATGTCAGAGGAGAGGTGAAAAGCTGAATGTCAGAGGAGAGGTGAGGGGCTGAATGTCAGAGGAGAGGTGAAAAGCTGAATGTCAGAGGTGAGGTGAGGAGCTGAATGTCAGAGGAGAGGTGAAAAGCTGAATGTCAGAGGAGAGGTGAGGGGCTGAATGTCAGAGGAGAGGTGAAAAGCTGAATGTCAGAGGAGAGGTGAAAAGCTGAATGTCAGAGGAGAGGTAAAAAGCTGAATGTCAGAGGAGTGGTGAAGAGCTGAATGTCAGAGGAGAGGTGAAAAGCTGAATGTCAGAGGAGAGGTGAAGAGCTGAATGTCAGAGGAGAGGTGAAAAGCTGAATGTCAGAGGAGAGGTGAAAAGCTGAATGTCAGAGGAGAGGTGAGTGGCTGAATGTCAGAGGAGAGGTGAAAAGCTGAATGTCAGAGGAGAGGTGAAAAGCTGAATGTCAGAGGAGAGGTGAGGGGCTGAATGTCAGAGGAGAGGTGAGGAGCTGAATGTCAGAGGAGAGGTGAGGAACTGAATGTCAGAGGAGAGGTGAGGAGCTGAATGTCAGAGGAGAGGTGAGGGGCTGAATGTCAGAGGAGAGGTGAGGAGCTGAATGTCAGAGGAGAGGTGAGGAGCTGAATGTCAGAGGAGAGGTAAAAAGCTGAATGTCAGAGGAGTGGTGAAGAGCTGAATGTCAGAGGAGAGGTGAAGAGCTGAATGTCAGAGGAGAGGTGAAAAGCTGAATGTCAGAGGAGAGGTGAAAAGCTGAATGTCAGAGGAGAGGTGAGGAGCTGAATGTCAGAGGAGAGGTGAGGGGCTGAATGTCAGAGGAGAGGTGAAAAGCTGAATGTCAGAGGAGAGGTGAGGGGCTGAATGTCAGAGGAGAGGTGAAGAGCTGAATGTCAGAGGAGAGGTGAGGAGCTGAATGTCAGAGGAGAGGTAAAAAGCTGAATGTCAGAGGAGTGGTGAAGAGCTGAATGTCAGAGGAGAGGTGAAAAGCTGAATGTCAGAGGAGAGGTGAAGAGCTGAATGTCAGAGGAGAGGTGAAAAGCTGAATGTCAGAGGAGAGGTGAAAAGCTGAATGTCAGAGGAGAGGTGAGTGGCTGAATGTCAGAGGAGAGGTGAAAAGCTGAATGTCAGAGGAGAGGTGAAAAGCTGAATGTCAGAGGAGAGGTGAGGAGCTGAATGTCAGAGGAGAGGTGAAAAGCTGAATGTCAGAGGAGAGGTGAAAAGCTGAATGTCAGAGGAGAGGTGAGGGGCTGAATGTCAGAGGAGAGGTGAGGAGCTGAATGTCAGAGGAGAGGTGAGGAGCTGAATGTCAGAGGAGAGGTGAGGAGCTGAATGTCAGAGGAGAGGTGAGGGGCTGAATGTCAGAGGAGAGGTGAGGAGCTGAATGTCAGAGGAGAGGTGAGGAGCTGAATGTCAGAGGAGAGGTAAAAAGCTGAATGTCAGAGGAGTGGTGAAGAGCTGAATGTCAGAGGAGAGGTGAAGAGCTGAATGTCAGAGGAGAGGTGAAAAGCTGAATGTCAGAGGAGAGGTGAGTGGCTGAATGTCAGAGGAGAGGTGAAAAGCTGAATGTCAGAGGAGAGGTGAAAAGCTGAATGTCAGAGGAGAGGTGAGGAGCTGAATGTCAGAGGAGAGGTGAAAAGCTGAATGTCAGAGGAGAGGTGAAAAGCTGAATGTCAGAGGAGAGGTGAGGGGCTGAATGTCAGAGGAGAGGTGAGGAGCTGAATGTCAGAGGAGAGGTGAGGAGCTGAATGTCAGAGGAGAGGTGAGGAGCTGAATGTCAGAGGAGAGGTGAGGGGCTGAATGTCAGAGGAGAGGTGAGGAGCTGAATGTCAGAGGAGAGGTGAGGAGCTGAATGTCAGAGGAGAGGTAAAAAGCTGAATGTCAGAGGAGTGGTGAAGAGCTGAATGTCAGAGGAGAGGTGAAGAGCTGAATGTCAGAGGAGAGGTGAAGAGCTGAATGTCAGAGGAGAGGTGAAGAGCTGAATGTCAGAGGAGAGGTGAAAAGCTGAATGTCAGAGGAGAGGTGAAAAGCTGAATGTCAGAGGAGAGGTGAAAAGCTGAATGTCAGAGGAGAGGTGAGGGGCTGAATGTCAGAGGAGAGGTGAAAAGCTGAATGTCAGAGGTGAGGTGAGGAGCTGAATGTCAGAGGAGAGGTGAAAAGCTGAATGTCAGAGGAGAGGTGAGGGGCTGAATGTCAGAGGAGAGGTGAAAAGCTGAATGTCAGAGGAGAGGTGAAAAGCTGAATGTCAGAGGAGAGGTAAAAAGCTGAATGTCAGAGGAGTGGTGAAGAGCTGAATGTCAGAGGAGAGGTGAAAAGCTGAATGTCAGAGGAGAGGTGAAGAGCTGAATGTCAGAGGAGAGGTGAAAAGCTGAATGTCAGAGGAGAGGTGAAAAGCTGAATGTCAGAGGAGAGGTGAGTGGCTGAATGTCAGAGGAGAGGTGAAAAGCTGAATGTCAGAGGAGAGGTGAAAAGCTGAATGTCAGAGGAGAGGTGAGGGGCTGAATGTCAGAGGAGAGGTGAGGAGCTGAATGTCAGAGGAGAGGTGAGGAACTGAATGTCAGAGGAGAGGTGAGGAGCTGAATGTCAGAGGAGAGGTGAGGGGCTGAATGTCAGAGGAGAGGTGAGGAGCTGAATGTCAGAGGAGAGGTGAGGAGCTGAATGTCAGAGGAGAGGTAAAAAGCTGAATGTCAGAGGAGTGGTGAAGAGCTGAATGTCAGAGGAGAGGTGAAGAGCTGAATGTCAGAGGAGAGGTGAAAAGCTGAATGTCAGAGGAGAGGTGAAAAGCTGAATGTCAGAGGAGAGGTGAGGAGCTGAATGTCAGAGGAGAGGTGAGGGGCTGAATGTCAGAGGAGAGGTGAAAAGCTGAATGTCAGAGGAGAGGTGAGGGGCTGAATGTCAGAGGAGAGGTGAAGAGCTGAATGTCAGAGGAGAGGTGAGGAGCTGAATGTCAGAGGAGAGGTAAAAAGCTGAATGTCAGAGGAGTGGTGAAGAGCTGAATGTCAGAGGAGAGGTGAAAAGCTGAATGTCAGAGGAGAGGTGAAGAGCTGAATGTCAGAGGAGAGGTGAAAAGCTGAATGTCAGAGGAGAGGTGAAAAGCTGAATGTCAGAGGAGAGGTGAGTGGCTGAATGTCAGAGGAGAGGTGAAAAGCTGAATGTCAGAGGAGAGGTGAAAAGCTGAATGTCAGAGGAGAGGTGAGGAGCTGAATGTCAGAGGAGAGGTGAAAAGCTGAATGTCAGAGGAGAGGTGAAAAGCTGAATGTCAGAGGAGAGGTGAGGGGCTGAATGTCAGAGGAGAGGTGAGGAGCTGAATGTCAGAGGAGAGGTGAGGAGCTGAATGTCAGAGGAGAGGTGAGGAGCTGAATGTCAGAGGAGAGGTGAGGGGCTGAATGTCAGAGGAGAGGTGAGGAGCTGAATGTCAGAGGAGAGGTGAGGAGCTGAATGTCAGAGGAGAGGTAAAAAGCTGAATGTCAGAGGAGTGGTGAAGAGCTGAATGTCAGAGGAGAGGTGAAGAGCTGAATGTCAGAGGAGAGGTGAAGAGCTGAATGTCAGAGGAGAGGTGAAAAGCTGAATGTCAGAGGAGAGGTGAAAAGCTGAATGTCAGAGGAGAGGTGAAAAGCTGAATGTCAGAGGAGAGGTGAGGGGCTGAATGTCAGAGGAGAGGTGAAAAGCTGAATGTCAGAGGTGAGGTGAGGAGCTGAATGTCAAAGGAGAGGTGAAAAGCTGAATGTCAGAGGAGAGGTGAAAAGCTGAATGTCAGAGGAGAGGTGAAGAGCTGAATGTCAGAGGAGAGGTGAAAAGCTGAATGTCAGAGGAGAGGTGAAAAGCTGAATGTCAGAGGAGAGGTGAGTGGCTGAATGTCAGAGGAGAGGTGAAAAGCTGAATGTCAGAGGAGAGGTGAAAAGCTGAATGTCAGAGGAGAGGTGAGGAGCTGAATGTCAGAGGAGAGGTGAAAAGCTGAATGTCAGAGGAGAGGTGAGTGGCTGAATGTCAGAGGAGAGGTGAAAAGCTGAATGTCAGAGGAGAGGTGAAAAGCTGAATGTCAGAGGAGAGGTGAGGAGCTGAATGTCAGAGGATAGGTGAAAAGCTGAATGTCAGAGGAGAGGTGAAAAGCTGAATGTCAGAGGAGAGGTGAGGGGCTGAATGTCAGAGGAGAGGTGAGGAGCTGAATGTCAGAGGAGAGGTGAGGAACTGAATGTCAGAGGAGAGGTGAGGAGCTGAATGTCAGAGGAGAGGTGAGGGGCTGAATGTCAGAGGAGAGGTGAGGAGCTGAATGTCAGAGGAGAGGTGAGGAGCTGAATGTCAGAGGAGAGGTAAAAAGCTGAATGTCAGAGGAGTGGTGAAGAGCTGAATGTCAGAGGAGAGGTGAAGAGCTGAATGTCAGAGGAGAGGTGAAAAGCTGAATGTCAGAGGAGAGGTGAAAAGCTGAATGTCAGAGGAGAGGTGAGGGGCTGAATGTCAGAGGAGAGGTGAAAAGCTGAATGTCAGAGGTGAGGTGAGGAGCTGAATGTCAGAGGAGAGGTGAGGAGGTGAATGTCAGAGGAGAGGTGAGGAGCTGAATGTCAGAGGAGAGGTGAAAAGCTGAATGTCAGAGGAGAGGTGAGGAGGTGAATGTCAGAGGAGAGGTGAAAAGCTGAATGTCAGAGGAGAGGTGAAAAGCTGAATGTCATAGGAGAGGTGAGGGGCTGAATGTCAGAGGAGAGGTGAAAAGCTGAATGTCAGAGGAGAGGTGAGGAGCTGAATGTCAGAGGAGAGGTGAGGAACTGAATGTCAGAGGAGAGGTGAGGGGCTGAATGTCAGAGGAGAGGTGAGGAGCTGAATGTCAGAGGAGAGGTGAGGAGCTGAATGTCAGAGGAGAGGTGAAGAGCTGAATGTCAGAGGAGAGGTGAGGGGCTGAATGTCAGAGGAGAGGTGAGGAGCTGAATGTCAGAGGAGAGGTGAAGAGCTGAATGTCAGAGGAGAGGTGAAGAGCTGAATGTCAGAGGAGAGGTGAGGAGCTGAATGTCAGAGGAGAGGTGAAAGCTGAATGTCAGAGGAGAGGTGAAAAGCTGAATGTCAGAGGCGAGGTGAAAAGCTGAATGTCAGAGGAGAGGTGAAAAGCTGAATGTCAGAGGAGAGGTGAGGAGCTGAATGTCAGAGGAGAGGTGAAGAGCTGAATGTCAGAGGAGAGGTGAGGGGCTGAATGTCAGAGGAGAGGTGAAAAGCTGAATGTCAGAGGAGAGGTGAGGGGCTGAATGTCAGAGGAGAGGTGAAAAGCTGAATGTCAGAGGAGAGGTGAGGAGCTGAATGTCAGAGGAGAGGTAAAAAGCTGAATGTCAGAGGAGTGGTGAAGAGCTGAATGTCAGAGGAGAGGTGAAAAGCTGAATGTCAGAGGAGAGGTGAAGAGCTGAATGTCAGAGGAGAGGTGAAAAGCTGAATGTCAGAGGAGAGGTGAAAAGCTGAATGTCAGAGGAGAGGTGAGTGGCTGAATGTCAGAGGAGAGGTGAAAAGCTGAATGTCAGAGGAGAGGTGAAAAGCTGAATGTCAGAGGAGAGGTGAGGAGCTGAATGTCAGAGGAGAGGTGAAAAGCTGAATGTCAGAGGAGAGGTGAAAAGCTGAATGTCAGAGGAGAGGTGAGGGGCTGAATGTCAGAGGAGAGGTGAGGAGCTGAATGTCAGAGGAGAGGTGAGGAGCTGAATGTCAGAGGAGAGGTGAGGAGCTGAATGTCAGAGGAGAGGTGAGGGGCTGAATGTCAGAGGAGAGGTGAGGAGCTGAATGTCAGAGGAGAGGTGAGGAGCTGAATGTCAGAGGAGAGGTAAAAAGCTGAATGTCAGAGGAGTGGTGAAGAGCTGAATGTCAGAGGAGAGGTGAAGAGCTGAATGTCAGAGGAGAGGTGAAGAGCTGAATGTCAGAGGAGAGGTGAAAAGCTGAATGTCAGAGGAGAGGTGAAAAGCTGAATGTCAGAGGAGAGGTGAAAAGCTGAATGTCAGAGGAGAGGTGAGGGGCTGAATGTCAGAGGAGAGGTGAAAAGCTGAATGTCAGAGGTGAGGTGAGGAGCTGAATGTCAGAGGAGAGGTGAAAAGCTGAATGTCAGAGGAGAGGTGAGGGGCTGAATGTCAGAGGAGAGGTGAAAAGCTGAATGTCAGAGGAGAGGTGAAAAGCTGAATGTCAGAGGAGAGGTAAAAAGCTGAATGTCAGAGGAGTGGTGAAGAGCTGAATGTCAGAGGAGAGGTGAAAAGCTGAATGTCAGAGGAGAGGTGAAGAGCTGAATGTCAGAGGAGAGGTGAAAAGCTGAATGTCAGAGGAGAGGTGAAAAGCTGAATGTCAGAGGAGAGGTGAGTGGCTGAATGTCAGAGGAGAGGTGAAAAGCTGAATGTCAGAGGAGAGGTGAAAAGCTGAATGTCAGAGGAGAGGTGAGGAGCTGAATGTCAGAGGAGAGGTGAAAAGCTGAATGTCAGAGGAGAGGTGAAAAGCTGAATGTCAGAGGAGAGGTGAGGGGCTGAATGTCAGAGGAGAGGTGAGGAGCTGAATGTCAGAGGAGAGGTGAGGAACTGAATGTCAGAGGAGAGGTGAGGAGCTGAATGTCAGAGGAGAGGTGAGGGGCTGAATGTCAGAGGAGAGGTGAGGAGCTGAATGTCAGAGGAGAGGTGAGGAGCTGAATGTCAGAGGAGAGGTAAAAAGCTGAATGTCAGAGGAGTGGTGAAGAGCTGAATGTCAGAGGAGAGGTGAAGAGCTGAATGTCAGAGGAGAGGTGAAGAGCTGAATGTCAGAGGAGAGGTGAAAAGCTGAATGTCAGAGGAGAGGTGAAAATCTGAATGTCAGAGGAGAGGTGAGGGGCTGAATGTCAGAGGAGAGGTGAAAAGCTGAATGTCAGAGGTGAGGTGAGGAGCTGAATGTCAGAGGAGAGGTGAGGAGCTGAATGTCAGAGGAGAGGTGAGGAGCTGAATGTCAGAGGAGAGGTGAAAAGCTGAATGTCAGAGGAGAGGTGAGGAGGTGAATGTCAGAGGAGAGGTGAAAAGCTGAATGTCAGAGGAGAGGTGAAAAGCTGAATGTCATAGGAGAGGTGAGGGGCTGAATGTCAGAGGAGAGGTGAAAAGCTGAATGTCAGAGGAGAGGTGAGGAGCTGAATGTCAGAGGAGAGGTGAGGAACTGAATGTCAGAGGAGAGGTGAGGGGCTGAATGTCAGAGGAGAGGTGAGGAGCTGAATGTCAGAGGAGAGGTGAGGAGCTGAATGTCAGAGGAGAGGTGACGGGCTGAATGTCAGAGGAGAGGTGAGGGGCTGAATGTCAGAGGAGAGGTGAGGGGCTGAATGTCAGAGGAGAGGTGAGGAGCTGAATGTCAGAGAAGAGGTGAGGAGCTGAATTTCAGAGGAGAGGTGAGGAGCTGAATGTCAGAAGAGAGGTTGAGGAGCTGAATGTCAGAGGAGAGGTGAGGAGCTGAATGTCAGAGGAGAGGTGAGGAGCTGAATGTCAGAGGAGAGGTTGAGGAGCTGAATGTCAGAGGAGAGGTGATGAGCTGAATGTCAGAGGAGAGGTGAGGAGCTGAATGTCAGAGGAGAGGTGAGGAGCTGAATGTCAGAGGAGAGGTGAGGAGCTGAATGTCAGAGGAGAGGTGAGGAGCTGAATGTCAGAGGAGAGGTGAAAAGCTGAATGTCAGAGGAGAGGTGAAAAGCTGAATGTCAGAGGCGAGGTGAAAAGCTGAATGTCAGAGGAGAGGTGAAAAGCTGAATGTCAGAGGAGAGGTGAGGAGCTGAATGTCAGAGGAGAGGTGAGGGGCTGAATGTCAGAGGAGAGGTGAGGGGCTGAATGTCAGAGGAGAGGTGAAAAGCTGAATGTCAGAGGACAGGTGAAAAGCTGAATGTCAGAGGAGAGGTGAGGAGCTGAATGTCAGAGGAGAGGTGAGGAGCTGAATGTCAGAGGAGAAGTGAGGAGCTGAATGTCAGAGGAGAGGTGAAAAGCTGAATGTCAGAGGAGAGGTGAGGAGGTGAATGTCAGAGGAGAGGTGAAGAGCTGAATGTCAGAGGAGAGGTGAAGAGCTGAATGTCAAGGAGAGGTGAGGAGCTGAATGTCAGAGGAGAGGTGAAAGCTGAATGTCAGAGGAGAGGTGAAAAGTTGAATGTCAGAGGCGAGGTGAAAAGCTGAATGTCAGAGGAGAGGTGAGGGGCTGAATGTCAGAGGAGAGGTGAGGGGCTGAATGTCAGAGGAGAGGTGAGGAGCTGAATGTCAGAGGAGAGGTGAAGAGCTGAATGTCAGAGGAGAGGTGAAGGGCTGAATGTCAGAGGAGAGGTGAAAAGCTGAATGTCAGAGGAGAGGTGAGGGGCTGAATGTCAGAGGAGAGGTGAAAAGCTGAATGTCAGAGGAGAGGTGAGGAGCTGAATGTCAGAGGAGAGGTGAGGAGCTGAATGTCAGAGGAGAGGTGAGGAGCTGAATGTCAGAGGAGAGGTGAGGGGCTGAATGTCAGAGGAGAGGTGAGGGGCTGAATGTCAGAGGAGAGGTGAGGAGCTGAATGTCAGAGGAGAGGTGAGGAGCTGAATGTCAGAGGAGAAGTAAAAAGCTGAATGTCAGAGGAGTGGTGAAGAGCTGAATGTCAGAGGAGAGGTGAAGAGCTGAATGTCAGAGGAGAGGTGAAGAGCTGAATGTCAGAGGAGAGGTGAAAAGCTGAATGTCAGAGGAGAGGTGAAAAGCTGAATGTCAGAGGAGAGGTGAGGGGCTGAATGTCAGAGGAGAGGTGAAAAGCTGAATGTCAGAGGTGAGGTGAGGAGCTGAATGTCAGAGGAGAGGTGAGGAGCTGAATGTCAGAGGAGAGGTGAGGAGCTGAATGTCAGAGGAGAGATGAAAAGCTGAATGTCAGTGGAGAGGTGAGGAGGTGAATGTCAGAGGAGAGGTGAAAAGCTGAATGTCAGAGGAGAGGTGAAAAGCTGAATGTCATAGGAGAGGTGAGGGGCTGAATGTCAGAGGAGAGGTGAAAAGCTGAATGTCAGAGGAGAGGTGAGGAGCTGAATGTCAGAGGAGAGGTGAGGAACTGAATGTCAGAGGAGAGGTGAGGGGCTGAATGTCAGAGGAGAGGTGAGGAGCTGAATGTCAGAGGAGAGGTGAGGAGCTGAATGTCAGAGGAGAGGTGAGGGGCTGAATGTCAGAGGAGAGGTGAGGGGCTGAATGTCAGAGGAGAGGTGAGGAGCTGAATGTCAGAGAAGAGGTGAAGAGCTGAATGTCAGAGGAGAGGTGAGGAGCTGAATGTCAGAGGAGAGGTTGAGGAGCTGAATGTCAGAGGAGAGGTGAGGAGCTGAATGTCAGAGGAGAGGTGAGGAGCTGAATGTCAGAGGAGAGGTTGAGGAGCTGAAAGTCAGAGGAGAGGTGAGGAGCTGAATGTCAGAGGAGAGGTGAGGAGCTGAATGTCAGAGGAGAGGTTGAGGAGCTGAATGTCAGAGGAGAGGTGAGGAGCTGAATGTCAGAGGAGAGGTGAGGAGCTGAATGTCAGAGCAGAGGTGAAAAGCTGAATGTCAGAGGAGAGGTGAGGAGCTGAATGTCAGAGGAGAGGTGAGGAGCTGAATGTCAGAAGAGAGGTGAAGAGCTGAATGTCAGAGGAGAGGTTGAGGAGCTGAATGTCAGAGGAGAGGTGAAAAGCTGAATGTCAGAGAGGTGAGGAGGTGAATGTCAGAGGAGAGGTGAAAAGCTGAATGTCAGAGGAGAGGTGAAGAGCTGAATGTCAGAGGAGAGGTGAGGAGCTGAATGTCAGAGGAGAGGTGAATAGCTGAATGTCAGAGGAGAGGTGAAAAGCTGAATGTCAGAGGCGAGGTGAAAAGCTGAATGTCAGAGGAGAGGTGAAAAGCTGAATGTCAGAGGAGAGGTGAGGAGCTGAATGTCAGAGGAGAGGTGAGGAGCTGAATGTCAGAGGAAAGGTGAGGAGCTGAATGTCAGAGGAGAGGTGAGGAGCTGAATGTCAGAGGAGAGGTGAAGAGCTGAATATCAGAGAAGAGGTGAAGAGCTGAATGTCAGAGGAGAGGTGAGGAGCTGAATGTCAGAGGAGAGGTGAAAACTGAATGTCAGAGGAGAGGTGAAAAGTTGAATGTCAGAGGCGAGGTGAAAAGCTGAATGTCAGAGGAGAGGTGAAAAGCTGAATGTCAGAGGAGAGGTGAGGAGCTGAATGTCAGAGGAGAGGTGAAGAGCTGAATGTCAGAGGAGAGGTGAGGGGCTGAATGCCAGAGGAGAGGTGAAAAGCTCAATGTCAGAGGAGAGGTGAGGGGCTGAATGTCAGAGGAGAGGTGAAAAGCTGAATGTCAGAGGAGAGGTGAGGAGCTGAATGTCAGAGGAGAGGTAAAAAGCTGAATGTCAGAGGAGTGGTGAAGAGCTGAATGTCAGAGGAGTGGTGAAGAGCTGAATGTCAGAGGAGAGGTGAAAAGCTGAATGTCAGAGGAGAGGTGAAGGGCTGAATGTCAGAGGAGAGGTGAAGGGCTGAATGTCAGAGGAGAGGTGAAAAGCTGAATGTCAGAGGAGAGGTGAAAAGCTGAATGTCAGAGGAGAGGAGAGGTGAAAAGCTGAATGTCAGAGGAGATGTGAGGAGCTGAATGTCAGAGGAGAGGTGAGGAGCTGAATGTCAGAGGAGAGGTGAGGAGCTGAATGTCAAAGGAGAGGTGAAAAGCTGAGTGTCAGAGGAGAGGTGAGGAGCTGAATGTCAGAGGAGAGGTGAAAAGCTGAATGTCAGAGGAGAGGTGAAAAGCTGAATGTCAGAGGAGAGGTGAGGGGCTGAATGTCAGAGGAGAGGTGAGGAGCTGAATGTCAGAGGAGAGGTGAGGAACTGAATGTCAGAGGAGAGGTGAGGAGCTGAATGTCAGAGGAGAGGTGAGGGGCTGAATGTCAGAGGAGAGGTGAGGAGCTGAATGTCAGAGGAGAGGTGAGGAGCTGAATGTCAGAGGAGAGGTAAAAAGCTGAATGTCAGAGGAGTGGTGAAGAGCTGAATGTCAGAGGAGAGGTGAAGAGCTGAATGTCAGAGGAGAGGTGAAAAGCTGAATGTCATAGGAGAGGTGAGGAGCTGAATGTCAGAGGAGAAGTGAAGAGCTGAATGTCAGAGGAGAGGTGAAAAGCTGAATGTCAGAGGAGAGGTGAGGAGGTGAATGTCAGAGGAGAGGTGAAGAGCTGAATGTCAGAGGAGAGGTGAAGAGCTGAATGTCAGAGGAGAGGTGAGGAGCTGAATGTCAGAGGAGAGGTGAAAAGTTGAATGTCAGAGGCGAGGTGAAAAGTTGAATGTCAGAGGCGAGGTGAAAAGCTGAATGTCAGAGGAGAGGTGAGGGGCTGAATGTCAGAGGAGAGGTGAGGAGCTGAATGTCAGAGGAGAGGTGAGGAGCTGAATGTCAGAGGAGAGGTGAAGAGCTGAATGTCAGAGGAGAGGTGAGGGGCTGAATGTCAGAGGAGAGGTGAAAAGCTGAATGTCAGAGGAGAGGTGAGGGGCTGAATGTCAGAGGAGAGGTGAAAAGCTGAATGTCAGAGGAGAGGTGAGGAGCTGAATGTCAGAGGAGAGGTAAAAAGCTGAATGTCAGAGGAGTGGTGAAGAGCTGAATGTCAGAGGAGAGGTGAAGAGCTGAATGTCAGAGGAGAGGTGAAAAGCTGAATGTCAGAGGAGAGGTGAGGAGCTGAATGTCAGAGGAGAGGTGAGGAGCTGAATGTCAGAGGAGAGGTGAGGAGCTGAATGTCAAAGGAGAGGTGAAAAGCTGAATGTCAGAGGAGAGGTGAGGAGCTGAATGTCAGAGGAGAGGTGAAAAGCTGAATGTCAGAGGAGAGGTGAGGAGCTGAATGTCAGAGGAGAGGTGAGGGGCTGAATGTCAGAGGAGACGTGCGGGGCTGAATGTCAGAGGAGAGGTGAAAAGGTGAATGTCAGAGGAGAGGTGAAAAGCTGAATGTCAGAGGAGAGGTGAAGAGCTGAATGTCAGAGGAGAGGTGAAAAGCTGAATGTCAGAGGAGAGGTGAGGAGCTGAATGTCAGAGGAGAGGTGAGGAGCTGAATGTCAGAGGAGAGGTGAGGAGCTGAATGTCAAAGGAGAGGTGAAAAGCTGAATGTCAGAGGAGAGGTGAGGAGCTGAATGTCAGAGGAGAGGTGAAAAGCTGAATGTCAGAGGAGAGGTGAGGAGCTGAATGTCAGAGGAGAGGTGAGGGGCTGAATGTCAGAGGAGAGGTGAGGGGCTGAATGTCAGAGGAGAGGTGAAAAGCTGAATGTCAGAGGAGAGGTGAGGAGCTGAATGTCAGAGGAAAGGTGAGGAGCTGAATGTCAGAGGAGAGGTGAGGAGCTGAATGTCAGAGGAGAGGTGAAGAGCTGAATATCAGAGGAGAGGTGAAGAGCTGAATATCAGAGGAGAGGTGAAGAGCTGAATGTCAGAGGAGAGGTGAGGAGCTGAATGTCAGAGGAGAGGTGAAAGCTGAATGTCAGAGGAGAGGTGAAAAGCTGAATGTCAGAGGCGAGGTGAAAAGCTGAATGTCAGAGGAGAGGTGAAAAGCTGAATGTCAGAGGAGAGGTGATGAGCTGAATGTCAGAGGAGAGGTGAAGAGCTGAATGTCAGAGGAGAGGTGAGGGGCTGAATGCCAGAGGAGAGGTGAAAAGCTGAATGTCAGAGGAGAGGTGAGGGGCTGAATGTCAGAGGAGAGGTGAAAAGCTGAATGTCAGAGGAGAGGTGAGGAGCTGAATGTCAGAGGAGAGGTAAAAAGCTGAATGTCAGAGGAGTGGTGAAGAGCTGAATGTCAGAGGAGTGGTGAAGAGCTGAATGTCAGAGGAGAGGTGAAAAGCTGAATGTCAGAGGAGAGGTGAAGGGCTGAATGTCAGAGGAGAGGTGAAAAGCTGAATGTCAGAGGAGAGGTGAAAAGCTGAATGTCAGAGGAGAGGAGAGGTGAAAAGCAGAATGTCAGAGGAGATGTGAGGAGCTGAATGTCAGAGGAGAGGTGAGGAGCTGAATGTCAGAGGAGAGGTGAGGAGCTGAATGTCAAAGGAGAGGTGAAAAGCTGAGTGTCAGAGGAGAGGTGAGGAGCTGAATGTCAGAGGAGAGGTGAAAAGCTGAATGTCAGAGGAGAGGTGAAAAGCTGAATGTCAGAGGAGAGGTGAGGGGCTGAATGTCAGAGGAGAGGTGAGGAGCTGAATGTCAGAGGAGAGGTGAGGAACTGAATGTCAGAGGAGAGGTGAGGAGCTGAATGTCAGAGGAGAGGTGAGGGGCTGAATGTCAGAGGAGAGGTGAGGAGCTGAATGTCAGAGGAGAGGTGAAAAGCTGAATGTCAGAGGAGAGGTGAGGAGCTGAATGTCAGAGGAGAGGTGAGGGGCTGAATGTCAGAGGAGAGGTGAGGGGCTGAATGTGAGAGGAGAGGTGAAAAGCTGAATGTCAGAGGAGAGGTGAGGAGCTGAATGTCAGAGGAAAGGTGAGGAGCTGAATGTCAGAGGAGAGGTGAGGAGCTGAATGTCAGAGGAGAGGTGAAGAGCTGAATATCAGAGGAGAGGTGAAGAGCTGAATATCAGAGGAGAGGTGAAGAGCTGAATGTCAGAGGAGAGGTGAGGAGCTGAATGTCAGAGGAGAGGTGAAAGCTGAATGTCAGAGGAGAGGTGAAAAGCTGAATGTCAGAGGCGAGGTGAAAAGCTGAATGTCAGAGGAGAGGTGAAAAGCTGAATGTCAGAGGAGAGGTGATGAGCTGAATGTCAGAGGAGAGGTGAAGAGCTGAATGTCAGAGGAGAGGTGAGGGGCTGAATGCCAGAGGAGAAGTGAAAAGCTGAATGTCAGAGGAGAGGTGAGGGGCTGAATGTCAGAGGAGAGGTGAAAAGCTGAATGTCAGAGGAGAGGTGAGGAGCTGAATGTCAGAGGAGAGGTAAAAAGCTGAATGTCAGAGGAGTGGTGAAGAGCTGAATGTCAGAGGAGTGGTGAAGAGCTGAATGTCAGAGGAGAGGTGAAAAGCTGAATGTCAGAGGAGAGGTGAAGGGCTGAATGTCAGAGGAGAGGTGAAAAGCTGAATGTCAGAGGAGAGGTGAAAAGCTGAATGTCAGAGGAGAGGAGAGGTGAAAAGCTGAATGTCAGAGGAGATGTGAGGAGCTGAATGTCAGAGGAGAGGTGAGGAGCTGAATGTCAGAGGAGAGATGAGGAGCTGAATGTCAAAGGAGAGGTGAAAAGCTGAATGTCAGAGGAGAGGTGAAAAGCTGAATGTCAGAGGAGAGGTGAGGAGCTGAATGTCAGAGGAGAGGTGAGGGGCTGAATGTCAGAGGAGAGGTGAGGAGTTGAATGTCAGAGGAGAGGTGAGGAACTGAATGTCAGAGGAGAGGTGAGGAGCTGAATGTCAGAGGAGAGGTGAGGGGCTGAATGTCAGAGGAGAGGTGAGGAGCTGAATGTCAGAGGAGAGGTGAGGAGCTGAATGTCAGAGGAGAGGTAAAAAGCTGAATGTCAGAGGAGTGGTGAAGAGCTGAATGTCAGAGGAGAGGTGAAGAGCTGAATGTCAGAGGAGAGGTGAAAAGCTGAATGTCAGAGGAGAGGTGAAAAGCTGAATGTCAGAGGAGAGGTGAGGGGCTGAATGTCAGAGGAGAGGTGAAAAGCTGAATGTCAGAGGTGAGGTGAGGAGCTGAATGTCAGAGGAGAGGTGAGGAGCTGAATGTCAGAGGAGAGGTGAGGAGCTGAATGTCAGAGGAGAGGTGAAAAGCTGAATGTCAGAGGAGAGGTGAGGAGGTGAATGTCAGAGGAGAGGTGAAAAGCTGAATGTCAGAGGAGAGGTGAAAAGCTGAATGTCAGAGGAGAGGTGAAAAGCTGAATGTCATAGGAGAGGTGAGGGGCTGAATGTCAGAGGAGAGGTGAAAAGCTGAATGTCAGAGGAGAGGTGAGGAGCTGAATGTCAGAGGAGAGGTGAGGAACTGAATGTCAGAGGAGAGGTGAGGGGCTGAATGTCAGAGGAGAGGTGAGGAGCTGAATGTCAGAGGAGAGGTGAGGAGCTGAATGTCAGAGGAGAGGTGAGGGGCTGAATGTCAGAGGAGAGGTGAGGGGCTGAATGTCAGAGGAGAGGTGAGGAGCTGAATGTCAGAGAAGAGGTGAGGAGCTGAATGTCAGAGGAGAGGTGAGGAGCTGAATGTCAGAGGAGAGGTGAGGAGCTGAATGTCAGAGGAGAGGTGAGGAGCTGAATGTCAGAGGAGAGGTTGAGGAGCTGAATGTCAGAGGAGAGGTGATGAGCTGAATGTCAGAGGAGAGGTGAGGAGCTGAATGTCAGAGGAGAGGTTGAGGAGCTGAATGTCAGAGGAGAGGTGAGGAGCTGAATGTCAGAGGAGAGGTGAAGAGCTGAATGTCAGAGGAGAGGTGAGGAGCTGAATGTCAGAGGAGAGGTGAAAAGTTGAATGTCAGAGGCGAGGTGAAAAGTTGAATGTCAGAGGCGAGGTGAAAAGCTGAATGTCAGAGGAGAGGTGAGGGGCTGAATGTCAGAGGAGAGGTGAGGGGCTGAATGTCAGAGGAGAGGTGAAAAGCTGAATGTCAGAGGAGAGGTGAGGGGCTGAATGTCAGAGGAGAGGTGAAAAGCTGAATGTCAGAGGAGAGGTGAGGAGCTGAATGTCAGAGGAGCGGTGAAAAGCTGAATGTCAGAGGAGAGGTGAAGAGCTGAATGTCAGAGGAGAGGTGAAAAGCTGAATGTCAGAGGAGAGGTGAGGAGCTGAATGTCAGAGGAGAGGTGAGGAGCTGAATGTCAGAGGAGAGGTGAGGAGCTGAATGTCAAAGGAGAGGTGAAAAGCTGAATGTCAGAGGAGAGGTGAGGAGCTGAATGTCAGAGGAGAGGTGAAAAGCTGAATGTCAGAGGAGAGGTGAGGAGCTGAATGTCAGAGGAGAGGTGAAAAGCTGAATGTCAGAGGAGAGGTGAGGAGCTGAATGTCAGAGGAGAGGTGAGGAACTGAATGTCAGAGGAGAGGTGAGGGGCTGAATGTCAGAGGAGAGGTGAGGAGCTGAATGTCAGAGGAGAGGTGAGGAGCTGAATGTCAGAGGAGAGGTTGAGGAGCTGAATGTCAGAGGAGAGGTGAGGAGCTGAATGTCAGAGGAGAGGTGAGGAGCTGAATGTCAGAGGAGAGGTGAGGAGCTGAATGTCAGAGGAGAGGTTGAGGAGCTGAATGTCAGAGGAGAGGTGAGGAGCTGAATGTCAAAGGAGAGGTGAAAAGCTGAGTGTCAGAGGAGAGGTGAGGAGCTGAATGTCAGAGGAGAGGTGAAAAGCTGAATGTCAGAGGAGAGGTGAAAAGCTGAATGTCAGAGGAGAGGTGAGGGGCTGAATGTCAGAGGAGAGGTGAGGAGCTGAATGTCAGAGGAGAGGTGAGGAACTGAATGTCAGAGGAGAGGTGAGGAGCTGAATGTCAGAGGAGAGGTGAGGGGCTGAATGTCAGAGGAGAGGTGAGGAGCTGAATGTCTGAGGAGAGGTGAAAAGCTGAATGTCAGAGGAGAGGTGAGGAGCTGAATGTCAGAGGAGAGGTGAGGGGCTGAATGTCAGAGGAGAGGTGAGGGGCTGAATGTGAGAGGAGAGGTGAAAAGCTGAATGTCAGAGGAGAGGTGAGGAGCTGAATGTCAGAGGAAAGGTGAGGAGCTGAATGTCAGAGGAGAGGTGAGGAGCTGAATGTCAGAGGAGAGGTGAAGAGCTGAATATCAGAGGAGAGGTGAAGAGCTGAATATCAGAGGAGAGGTGAAGAGCTGAATGTCAGAGGAGAGGTGAGGAGCTGAATGTCAGAGGAGAGGTGAAAGCTGAATGTCAGAGGAGAGGTGAAAAGCTGAATGTCAGAGGCGAGGTGAAAAGCTGAATGTCAGAGGAGAGGTGAAAAGCTGAATGTCAGAGGAGAGGTGATGAGCTGAATGTCAGAGGAGAGGTGAAGAGCTGAATGTCAGAGGAGAGGTGAGGGGCTGAATGCCAGAGGAGAAGTGAAAAGCTGAATGTCAGAGGAGAGGTGAGGGGCTGAATGTCAGAGGAGAGGTGAAAAGCTGAATGTCAGAGGAGAGGTGAGGAGCTGAATGTCAGAGGAGAGGTAAAAAGCTGAATGTCAGAGGAGTGGTGAAGAGCTGAATGTCAGAGGAGTGGTGAAGAGCTGAATGTCAGAGGAGAGGTGAAAAGCTGAATGTCAGAGGAGAGGTGAAGGGCTGAATGTCAGAGGAGAGGTGAAAAGCTGAATGTCAGAGGAGAGGTGAAAAGCTGAATGTCAGAGGAGAGGAGAGGTGAAAAGCTGAATGTCAGAGGAGATGTGAGGAGCTGAATGTCAGAGGAGAGGTGAGGAGCTGAATGTCAGAGGAGAGATGAGGAGCTGAATGTCAAAGGAGAGGTGAAAAGCTGAATGTCAGAGGAGAGGTGAAAAGCTGAATGTCAGAGGAGAGGTGAGGAGCTGAATGTCAGAGGAGAGGTGAGGGGCTGAATGTCAGAGGAGAGGTGAGGAGTTGAATGTCAGAGGAGAGGTGAGGAACTGAATGTCAGAGGAGAGGTGAGGAGCTGAATGTCAGAGGAGAGGTGAGGGGCTGAATGTCAGAGGAGAGGTGAGGAGCTGAATGTCAGAGGAGAGGTGAGGAGCTGAATGTCAGAGGAGAGGTAAAAAGCTGAATGTCAGAGGAGTGGTGAAGAGCTGAATGTCAGAGGAGAGGTGAAGAGCTGAATGTCAGAGGAGAGGTGAAAAGCTGAATGTCAGAGGAGAGGTGAAAAGCTGAATGTCAGAGGAGAGGTGAGGGGCTGAATGTCAGAGGAGAGGTGAAAAGCTGAATGTCAGAGGTGAGGTGAGGAGCTGAATGTCAGAGGAGAGGTGAGGAGCTGAATGTCAGAGGAGAGGTGAGGAGCTGAATGTCAGAGGAGAGGTGAAAAGCTGAATGTCAGAGGAGAGGTGAGGAGGTGAATGTCAGAGGAGAGGTGAAAAGCTGAATGTCAGAGGAGAGGTGAAAAGCTGAATGTCAGAGGAGAGGTGAAAAGCTGAATGTCATGGGAGAGGTGAGGGGCTGAATGTCAGAGGAGAGGTGAAAAGCTGAATGTCAGAGGAGAGGTGAGGAGCTGAATGTCAGAGGAGAGGTGAGGAACTGAATGTCAGAGGAGAGGTGAGGGGCTGAATGTCAGAGGAGAGGTGAGGAGCTGAATGTCAGAGGAGAGGTGAGGAGCTGAATGTCAGAGGAGAGGTGAGGGGCTGAATGTCAGAGGAGAGGTGAGGGGCTGAATGTCAGAGGAGAGGTGAGGAGCTGAATGTCAGAGAAGAGGTGAGGAGCTGAATGTCAGAGGAGAGGTGAGGAGCTGAATGTCAGAGGAGAGGTTGAGGAGCTGAATGTCAGAGGAGAGGTGAGGAGCTGAATGTCAGAGGAGAGGTGAGGAGCTGAATGTCAGAGGAGAGGTTGAGGAGCTGAATGTCAGAGGAGAGGTGATGAGCTGAATGTCAGAGGAGAGGTGAGGAGCTGAATGTCAGAGGAGAGGTTGAGGAGCTGAATGTCAGAGGAGAGGTGAGGAGCTGAATGTCAGAGGAGAGGTGAAGAGCTGAATGTCAGAGGAGAGGTGAGGAGCTGAATGTCAGAGGAGAGGTGAAAAGTTGAATGTCAGAGGCGAGGTGAAAAGTTGAATGTCAGAGGCGAGGTGAAAAGCTGAATGTCAGAGGAGAGGTGAGGGGCTGAATGTCAGAGGAGAGGTGAGGGGCTGAATGTCAGAGGAGAGGTGAAAAGCTGAATGTCAGAGGAGAGGTGAGGGGCTGAATGTCAGAGGAGAGGTGAAAAGCTGAATGTCAGAGGAGAGGTGAGGAGCTGAATGTCAGAGGAGCGGTGAAAAGCTGAATGTCAGAGGAGAGGTGAAGAGCTGAATGTCAGAGGAGAGGTGAAAAGCTGAATGTCAGAGGAGAGGTGAGGAGCTGAATGTCAGAGGAGAGGTGAGGAGCTGAATGTCAAAGGAGAGGTGAAAAGCTGAATGTCAGAGGAGAGGTGAGGAGCTGAATGTCAGAGGAGAGGTGAAAAGCTGAATGTCAGAGGAGAGGTGAGGAGCTGAATGTCAGAGGAGAGGTGAAAAGCTGAATGTCAGAGGAGAGGTGAGGAGCTGAATGTCAGAGGAGAGGTGAGGAACTGAATGTCAGAGGAGAGGTGAGGGGCTGAATGTCAGAGGAGAGGTGAGGAGCTGAATGTCAGAGGAGAGGTGAGGAGCTGAATGTCAGAGGAGAGGTTGAGGAGCTGAATGTCAGAGGAGAGGTGAGGAGCTGAATGTCAGAGGAGAGGTGAGGAGCTGAATGTCAGAGGAGAGGTGAGGAGCTGAATGTCAGAGGAGAGGTTGAGGAGCTGAATGTCAGAGGAGAGGTGAGGAGCTGAATGTCAGAGGAGAGGTGAGGAGCTGAATGTCAGAGGAGAGGTTGAGGAGCTGAATGTCAGAGGAGAGGTGATGAGCTGAATGTCAGAGGAGAGGTGAGGAGCTGAATGTCAGAGGAGAGGTTGAGGAGCTGAATGTCAGAGGAGAGGTGAGGAGCTGAATGTCAGAGGAGAGGTGAAGAGCTGAATGTCAGAGGAGAGGTGAGGAGCTGAATGTCAGAGGAGAGGTGAAAAGTTGAATGTCAGAGGCGAGGTGAAAAGTTGAATGTCAGAGGCGAGGTGAAAAGCTGAATGTCAGAGGAGAGGTGAGGGGCTGAATGTCAGAGGAGAGGTGAGGAGCTGAATGTCAGAGGAGAGGTGAGGAGCTGAATGTCAGAGGAGAGGTGAAGAGCTGAATGTCAGAGGAGAGGTGAGGGGCTGAATGTCAGAGGATAGGTGAAAAGCTGAATGTCAGAGGAGAGGTGAGGGGCTGAATGTCAGAGGAGAGGTGAAAAGCTGAATGTCAGAGGAGAGGTGAGGAGCTGAATGTCAGAGGAGAGGTAAAAAGCTGAATGTCAGAGGAGTGGTGAAGAGCTGAATGTCAGAGGAGCGGTAAAAAGCTGAATGTCAGAGGAGAGGTGAAGAGCTGAATGTCAGAGGAGAGGTGAAAAGCTGAATGTCAGAGGAGAGGTGAGGAGCTGAATGTCAGAGGAGAGGTGAGGAGCTGAATGTCAGAGGAGAGGTGAGGAGCTGAATGTCAAAGGAGAGGTGAAAAGCTGAATGTCAGAGGAGAGGTGAGGAGCTGAATGTCAGAGGAGAGGTGAAAAGCTGAATGTCAGAGGAGAGGTGAGGAGCTGAATGTCAGAGGAGAGGTGAGGGGCTGAATGTCAGAGGAGAGGTGAGGGGCTGAATGTCAGAGGAGAGGTGAAAAGCTGAATGTCAGAGGAGAGGTGAGGAGCTGAATGTCAGAGGAAAGGTGAGGAGCTGAATGTCAGAGGAGAGGTGAGGAGCTGAATGTCAGAGGAGAGGTGAAGAGCTGAATATCAGAGGAGAGGTGAAGAGCTGAATGTCAGAGGAGAGGTGAGGAGCTGAATGTCAGAGGAGAGGTGAAAGCTGAATGTCAGAGGAGAGGTGAAAAGCTGAATGTCAGAGGCGAGGTGAAAAGCTGAATGTCAGAGGAGAGGTGAAAAGCTGAATGTCAGAGGAGAGGTGATGAGCTGAATGTCAGAGGAGAGGTGAAGAGCTGAATGTCAGAGGAGAGGTGAGGGGCTGAATGCCAGAGGAGAGGTGAAAAGCTGAATGTCAGAGGAGAGGTGAGGGGCTGAATGTCAGAGGAGAGGTGAAAAGCTGAATGTCAGAGGAGAGGTGAGGAGCTGAATGTCAGAGGAGAGGTAAAAAGCTGAATGTCAGAGGAGTGGTGAAGAGCTGAATGTCAGAGGAGTGGTGAAGAGCTGAATGTCAGAGGAGAGGTGAAAAGCTGAATGTCAGAGGAGAGGTGAAGGGCTGAATGTCAGAGGAGAGGTGAAAAGCTGAATGTCAGAGGAGAGGTGAAAAGCTGAATGTCAGAGGAGAGGAGAGGTGAAAAGCTGAATGTCAGAGGAGATATGAGGAGCTGAATGTCAGAGGAGAGGTGAGGAGCTGAATGTCAGAGGAGAGGTGAGGAGCTGAATGTCAAAGGAGAGGTGAAAAGCTGAGTGTCAGAGGAGAGGTGAGGAGCTGAATGTCAGAGGAGAGGTGAAAAGCTGAATGTCAGAGGAGAGGTGAAAAGCTGAATGTCAGAGGAGAGGTGAGGGGCTGAATGTCAGAGGAGAGGTGAGGAGCTGAATGTCAGAGGAGAGGTGAGGAACTGAATGTCAGAGGAGAGGTGAGGAGCTGAATGTCAGAGGAGAGGTGAGGAGCTGAATGTCAGAGGAGAGGTAAAAAGCTGAATGTCAGAGGAGTGGTGAAGAGCTGAATGTCAGAGGAGTGGTGAAGAGCTGAATGTCAGAGGAGAGGTGAAAAGCTGAATGTCAGAGGAGAGGTGAAGGGCTGAATGTCAGAGGAGAGGTGAAAAGCTGAATGTCAGAGGAGAGGTGAAAAGCTGAATGTCAGAGGAGAGGAGAGGTGAAAAGCTGAATGTCAGAGGAGATGTGAGGAGCTGAATGTCAGAGGAGAGGTGAGGAGCTGAATGTCAGAGGAGAGGTGAGGTGCTGAATGTCAAAGGAGAGGTGAAAAGCTGAGTGTCAGAGGAGAGGTGAGGAGCTGAATGTCAGAGGAGAGGTGAAAAGCTGAATGTCAGAGGAGAGGTGAGGAGCTGAATGTCAGAGGAGAGGTGAGGGGCTGAATGTCAGAGGAGAGGTGAGGAGCTGAATGTCAGAGGAGAGGTGAGGAACTGAATGTCAGAGGAGAGGTGAGGAGCTGAATGTCAGAGGAGAGGTGAGGGGCTGAATGTCAGAGGAGAGGTGAGGAGCTGAATGTCAGAGGAGAGGTGAGGAGCTGAATGTCAGAGGAGAGGTAAAAAGCTGAATGTCAGAGGAGTGGTGAAGAGCTGAATGTCAGAGGAGAGGTGAAGAGCTGAATGTCAGAGGAGAGGTGAAAAGCTGAATGTCAGAGGAGAGGTGAAAAGCTGAATGTCAGAGGAGAGGTGAGGGGCTGAATGTCAGAGGAGAGGTGAAAAGCTGAATGTCAGAGGTGAGGTGAGGAGCTGAATGTCAGAGGAGAGGTGAGGAGCTGAATGTCAGAGGAGAGGTGAGGAGCTGAATGTCAGAGGAGAGGTGAAAAGCTGAATGTCAGAGGAGAGGTGAGGAGGTGAATGTCAGAGGAGAGGTGAAAAGCTGAATGTCAGAAGAGAGGTGAAAAGCTGAATGTCATAGGAGAGGTGAGGGGCTGAATGTCAGAGGAGAGGTGAAAAGCTGAATGTCAGAGGAGAGGTGAGGAGCTGAATGTCAGAGGAGAGGTGAGGAACTGAATGTCAGAGGAGAGGTGAGGGGCTGAATGTCAGAGGAGAGGTGAGGAGCTGAATGTCAGAGGAGAGGTGAGGAGCTGAATGTCAGAGGAGAGGTGAGGGGCTGAATGTCAGAGGAGAGGTGAGGGGCTGAATGTCAGAGGAGAGGTGAGGAGCTGAATGTCAGAGAAGAGGTGAGGAGCTGAATGTCAGAGGAGAGGTGAGGAGCTGAATGTCAGAGGAGAGGTTGAGGAGCTGAATGTCAGAGGAGAGGTGAGGAGCTGAATGTCAGAGGAGAGGTGAGGAGCTGAATGTCAGAGGAGAGGTTGAGGAGCTGAATGTCAGAGGAGAGGTGATGAGCTGAATGTCAGAGGAGAGGTGAGGAGCTGAATGTCAGAGGAGAGGTTGAGGAGCTGAATGTCAGAGGAGAGGTGAGGAGCTGAATGTCAGAGGAGAGGTGAAGAGCTGAATGTCAGAGGAGAGGTGAGGAGCTGAATGTCAGAGGAGAGGTGAAAAGTTGAATGTCAGAGGCGAGGTGAAAAGTTGAATGTCAGAGGCGAGGTGAAAAGCTGAATGTCAGAGGAGAGGTGAGGGGCTGAATGTCAGAGGAGAGGTGAGGAGCTGAATGTCAGAGGAGAGGTGAGGAGCTGAATGTCAGAGGAGAGGTGAAGAGCTGAATGTCAGAGGAGAGGTGAGGGGCTGAATGTCAGAGGAGAGGTGAAAAGCTGAATGTCAGAGGAGAGGTGAGGGGCTGAATGTCAGAGGAGAGGTGAAAAGCTGAATGTCAGAGGAGAGGTGAGGAGCTGAATGTCAGAGGAGAGGTAAAAAGCTGAATGTCAGAGGAGTGGTGAAGAGCTGAATGTCAGAGGAGAGGTGAAGAGCTGAATGTCAGAGGAGAGGTGAAGAGCTGAATGTCAGAGGAGAGGTGAGGAGCTGAATGTCAGAGGAGAGGTGAGGAGCTGAATGTCAGAGGAGAGGTGAGGAGCTGAATGTCAGAGGAGAGGTGAGGAGCTGAATGTCAAAGGAGAGGTGAAAAGCTGAATGTCAGAGGAGAGGTGAGGAGCTGAATGTCAGAGGAGAGGTGAAAAGCTGAATGTCAGAGGAGAGGTGAGGAGCTGAATGTCAGAGGAGAGGTGAGGGGCTGAATGTCAGAGGAGAGGTGAGGGGCTGAATGTCAGAGGAGAGGTGAAAAGCTGAATGTCAGAGGAGAGGTGAGGAGCTGAATGTCAGAGGAAAGGTGAGGAGCTGAATGTCAGAGGAGAGGTGAGGAGCTGAATGTCAGAGGAGAGGTGAAGAGCTGAATATCAGAGGAGAGGTGAAGAGCTGAATGTCAGAGGAGAGGTGAGGAGCTGAATGTCAGAGGAGAGGTGAAAGCTGAATGTCAGAGGAGAGGTGAAAAGCTGAATCTCAGAGGCGAGGTGAAAAGCTGAATGTCAGAGGAGAGGTGAAAAGCTGAATGTCAGAGGAGAGGTGATGAGCTGAATGTCAGAGGAGAGGTGAAGAGCTGAATGTCAGAGGAGAGGTGAGGGGCTGAATGCCAGAGGAGAGGTGAAAAGCTGAATGTCAGAGGAGAGGTGAGGGGCTGAATGTCAGAGGAGAGGTGAAAAGCTGAATGTCAGAGGAGAGGTGAGGAGCTGAATGTCAGAGGAGAGGTAAAAAGCTGAATGTCAGAGGAGTGGTGAAGAGCTGAATGTCAGAGGAGTGGTGAAGAGCTGAATGTCAGAGGAGAGGTGAAAAGCTGAATGTCAGAGGAGAGGTGAAGGGCTGAATGTCAGAGGAGAGGTGAAAAGCTGAATGTCAGAGGAGAGGTGAAAAGCTGAATGTCAGAGGAGAGGAGAGGTGAAAAGCTGAATGTCAGAGGAGATGTGAGGAGCTGAATGTCAGAGGAGAGGTGAGGAGCTGAATGTCAGAGGAGAGGTGAGGAGCTGAATGTCAAAGGAGAGGTGAAAAGCTGAGTGTCAGAGGAGAGGTGAGGAGCTGAATGTCAGAGGAGAGGTGAAAAGCTGAATGTCAGAGGAGAGGTGAAAAGCTGAATGTCAGAGGAGAGGTGAGGGGCTGAATGTCAGAGGAGAGGTGAGGAGCTGAATGTCAGAGGAGAGGTGAGGAACTGAATGTCAGAGGAGAGGTGAGGAGCTGAATGTCAGAGGAGAGGTGAGGGGCTGAATGTCAGAGGAGAGGTGAGGAGCTGAATGTCAGAGGAGAGGTGAGGAGCTGAATGTCAGAGGAGAGTTAAAAAGCTGAATGTCAGTGGAGTGGTGAAGAGCTGAATGTCAGAGGAGAGGTGAAGAGCTGAATGTCAGAGGAGAGGTGAAAAGCTGAATGTCAGAGGAGAGGTGAAAAGCTGAATGTCAGAGGAGAGGTGAGGGGCTGAATGTCAGAGGAGAGGTGAAAAGCTGAATGTCAGAGGTGAGGTGAGGAGCTGAATGTCAGAGGAGAGGTGAGGAGCTGAATGTCAGAGGAGAGGTGAGGAGCTGAATGTCAGAGGAGAGGTGAAAAGCTGAATGTCAGAGGAGAGGTGAGGAGGTGAATGTCAGAGGAGAGGTGAAAAGCTGAATGTCAGAGGAGAGGTGAAAAGCTGAATGTCAGAGGAGAGGTGAAAAGCTGAATGTCATAGGAGAGGTGAGGGGCTGAATGTCAGAGGAGAGGTGAAAAGCTGAATGTCAGAGGAGAGGTGAGGAGCTGAATGTCAGAGGAGAGGTGAGGAACTGAATGTCAGAGGAGAGGTGAGGGGCTGAATGTCAGAGGAGAGGTGAGGAGCTGAATGTCAGAGGAGAGGTGAGGAGCTGAATGTCAGAGGAGAGGTGAGGGGCTGAATGTCAGAGGAGAGGTGAGGGGCTGAATGTCAGAGGAGAGGTGAGGAGCTGAATGTCAGAGAAGAGGTGAAGAGCTGAATGTCAGAGGAGAGGTGAGGAGCTGAATGTCAGAGGAGAGGTTGAGGAGCTGAATGTCAGAGGAGAGGCGAGGAGCTGAATGTCAGAGGAGAGGTGAGGAGCTGAATGTCAGAGGAGAGGTTGAGGAGCTGAATGTCAGAGGAGAGGTGATGAGCTGAATGTCAGAGGAGAGGTGAGGAGCTGAATGTCAGAGGAGAGGTTGAGGAGCTGAATGTCAGAGGAGAGGTGAGGAGCTGAATGTCAGAGGAGAGGTGAGGAGCTGAATGTCAGAGGAGAGGTGAGGAGCTGAATGTCAGAGGAGAGGTGAAAAGCTGAATGTCAGAGGAGAGGTGAGGAGCTGAATGTCAGAGGAGAGGTGAGGAGCTGAATGTCAGAGGAGAGGTGAGGAGCTGAATGTCAGAGGAGAGGTGAAAAGCTGAATGTCAGAGGAGAGGTGAAAAGCTGAATGTCAGAGGCGAGGTGAAAAGCTGAATGTCAGAGGAGAGGTGAAAAGCTGAATGTCAGAGGAGAGGTGAGGAGCTGAATGTCAGAGGAGAGGTGAGGGGCTGAATGTCAGAGGAGAGGTGAGGGGCTGAATGTCAGAGGAGAGGTGAAAAGCTGAATGTCAGAGGACAGGTGAAAAGCTGAATGTCAGAGGAGAGGTGAGGAGCTGAATGTCAGAGGAGAGGTGAGGAGCTGAATGTCAGAGGAGAAGTGAGGAGCTGAATGTCAGAGGAGAGGTGAAAAGCTGAATGTCAGAGGAGAGGTGAGGAGGTGAATGTCAGAGGAGAGGTGAAGAGCTGAATGTCAGAGGAGAGGTGAAGAGCTGAATGTCAGAGGAGAGGTGAGGAGCTGAATGTCAGAGGAGAGGTGAAAAGTTGAATGTCAGAGGCGAGGTGAAAAGTTGAATGTCAGAGGCGAGGTGAAAAGCTGAATGTCAGAGGAGAGGTGAGGGGCTGAATGTCAGAGGAGAGGTGAGGAGCTGAATGTCAGAGGGGAGGTGAGGAGCTGAATGTCAGAGGAGAGGTGAAGAGCTGAATGTCAGAGGAGAGGTGAGGGGCTGAATGTCAGAGGAGAGGTGAAAAGCTGAATGTCAGAGGAGAGGTGAGGGGCTGAATGTCAGAGGAGAGGTGAAAAGCTGAATGTCAGAGGAGAGGTGAGGAGCTGAATGTCAGAGGAGAGGTAAAAAGCTGAATGTCAGAGGAGTGGTGAAGAGCTGAATGTCAGAGGAGCGGTGAAAAGCTGAATGTCAGAGGAGAGGTGAAGAGCTGAATGTTAGAGGAGAGGTGAAAAGCTGAATGTCAGAGGAGAGGTGAGGAGCTGAATGTCAGAGGAGAGGTGAGGAGCTGAATGTCAGAGGAGAGGTGAGGAGCTGAATGTCAAAGGAGAGGTGAAAAGCTGAATGTCAGAGGAGAGGTGAAAAGCTGAATGTCAGAGGAGAGGTGAAAAGCTGAATGTCAGAGGAGAGGTGAAAAGCTGAATGTCAGAGGAGAGGTGAGGGGCTGAATGTCAGAGGAGAGGTGAGGAGCTGAATGTCAGAGGAGAGGTGAAAAGCTGAATGTCAGAGGAGAGGTGAAAAGCTGAATGTCAGAGGAGAGGTGAGGGGCTGAATGTCAGAGGAGAGGTGAGGGGCTGAATGTCAGAGGAGAGGTGAGGAGCTGAATGTCAGAGGAGAGGTGAGGAGCTGAATGTCAGAGGAGAGGTGAGGGGCTGATTGTCAGAGGAGAGGTGAGGAGCTGAATGTCAGAGGAGAGGTGAGGAGCTGAATGTCAGAGGAGAGGTAAAAAGCTGAATGTCAGAGGAGTGGTGAAGAGCTGAATGTCAGAGGAGAGGTGAAGAGCTGAATGTCAGAGGAGAGGTGAAGAGCTGAATGTCAGAGGAGAGGTGAAAAGCTGAATGTCAGAGGAGAGGTGAAAAGCTGAATGTCAGAGGAGAGGTGAGGGGCTGAATTTCAGAGGAGAGGTGAAAAGCTGAATGTCAGAGGTGAGGTGAGGAGCTGAATGTCAGAGGAGAGGTGAGGAGCTGAATGTCAGAGGAGAGGTGAGGAGCTGAATGTCAGAGGAGAGATGAAATGCTGAATGTCAGAGGAGAGGTGAGGAGGTGAATGTCAGAGGAGAGGTGAAAAGCTGAATGTCAGAGGAGAGGTGAAAAGCTGAATGTCATAGGAGAGGTGAGGGGCTGAATGTCAGAGGAGAGGTGAAAAGCTGAATGTCAGAGGAGAGGTGAGGAGCTGAATGTCAGAGGAGAGGTGAGGAACTGAATGTCAGAGGAGAGGTGAGGGGCTGAATGTCAGAGGAGAGGTGAGGAGCTGAATGTCAGAGGAGAGGTGAGGAGCTGAATGTCAGAGGAGAGGTGAGGGGCTGAATGTCAGAGGAGATGTGAGGGGCTGAATGTCAGAGGAGAGGTGAGGAGCTGAATGTCAGAGAAGAGGTGAAGAGCTGAATGTCAGAGGAGAGGTGAGGAGCTGAATGTCAGAGGAGAGGTGAGGAGCTGAATGTCAGAGGAGAGGTTGAGGAGCTGAAAGTCAGAGGAGAGGTGAGGAGCTGAATGTCAGAGGAGAGGTGAGGAGCTGAATGTCAGAGGAGAGGTTGAGGAGCTGAATGTCAGAGGAGAGGTGAGGAGCTGAATGTCAGAGGAGAGGTGAGGAGCTGAATGTCAGAGGAGAGGTGAAAAGCTGAATGTCAGAGGAGAGGTGAGGAGCTGAATGTCAGAGGAGAGGTGAGGAGCTGAATGTCAGAAGAGAGGTGAAGAGCTGAATGTCAGAGGAGAGGTTGAGGAGTTGAATGTCAGAGGAGAGGTGAGGAGCTGAATGTCAGAGGAGAGGTGAAAAGCTGAATGTCAGAGGAGAGGTGAAGAGCTGAATGTCAGAGGAGAGGTAAAAAGCTGAATGTCAGAGGAGTGGTGAAGAGCTGAATGTCAGAGGAGATGTGAAAAGCTGAATGTCAGAGGAGAGGTGAAGACCTGAATGTCAGAGGAGAGGTGAAAAGCTGAATGTCAGAGGAGAGGTGAAAAGCTGAATGTCAGAGGAGAGGTGAGGGGCTGAATGTCAGAGGAGAGGTGAAAAGCTGAATGTCAGAGGAGAGGTGAGGAGCTGAATGTCAGAGGAGAGGTGAGGAGCTGAATGTCAGAAGAGAGGTTGAGGGACTGAATGTCAGAGGAGAGGTTGAGGGGCTGAATGTAAGAGGAGAGGTGAAAAGCTGAATGTCAGAGGAGAGGTGAGGAGCTGAATGTCAGAGGAGAGGTGAGGAGTTGAATGTCAGAGGAGAGGTTGAGGGGCTGAATGTCAGAGGAGAGGTTGAGGGGCTGAATGTCAGAGGAGAGGTGAAAAGCTGAATGTCAGAGGAGAGATGAGGAGCTGAATGTCAGAGGAGAGGTGAGGAGCTGAATGTCAGAGGAGAGGTGAGGGGCTGAATGTCAGAGGAGAGGTGAGGAGCTGAATGTTAGAGGAGAGGTGAGGAGCTGAATGTCAGAGGAGAGGTGAGGAGCTGAATGTCAGAGGAGAGGTGAGGAGCTGAATGTCAGAGGAGAGGTGAGGAGCTGAATGTCAGAGGAGAGGTGAAAAGCTGAATGTCAGAGGAGAGGTGAGGGGCTGAATGTCAGAGGAGAGGTGAAGAGATGAATGTCAGAGGAGAGGTGAAGAGCTGCATGTCAGAGGAGAGGTGAGGAGCTGAATGTCAGAGGAGAGGTGAAGAGCTGAATATCAGAGGAGAGGTGAAGAGCTGAATGTCAGAGGAGAGGGGAAGAGCTGAATGTCAGAGGAGAGGGGAAGAGCTGAATGTCAGAGGAGAGGTGAAAAGCTGAATGTCAGAGGAGAGGTGAAAAGCTGAATGTCAGAGGAGAGGTGACGAGCTGAATGTCAGAGGAGAGGTGAAGAGCTGAATGTTAGAGGAGAGGTGAAAAGCTGAATGTCAGAGGAGAGGTGAAGAGCTGAATGTGAGAGGAGAGGTGAAAAGCTTAATGTCAGAGGAGAGGTGAAGAGCTGAATGTCAGAGGAGAGGTGAAGTGCTGAATGTCAGAGGAGAGGTGAGGAGCTGAATGTCAAAGGAGAGGTGAAAAGCTGAATGTCAGAGGAGAGCTGAAAAGCTGAATGTTAGAGGAGAGGTGAGGGGCTGAATGTCAGAGGAGAGGTGAGGGGCTGAATGTCAGAGGAGAGGTGAGGAGCTGAATGTCAGAGGAGAGGTGAGGAGCTGAATGTCAGAGGAGAGGTGAGGGGCTGAATGTCAGAGGAGAGGTGAGGAGCTGAATGTCAGAGGAGAGGTGAGGAGCTGAATGTCAGAGGAGAGGTAAAAAGCTGAATGTCAGAGGAGTGGTGAAGAGCTGAATGTCAGAGGAGAGGTGAAGAGCTGAATGTCAGAGGAGAGGTTAAGTGCTGAATGTCAGAGGAGAGGTGAGGAGCTGAATGTCAAAGGAGAGGTGAAAAGCTGAATGTCAGAGGAGAGCTGAAAAGCTGAATGTTAGAGGAGAGGTGAGGGGCTGAATGTCAGAGGAGAGGTGAGGGGCTGAATGTCAGAGGAGAGGTGAGGAGCTGAATGTCAGAGGAGAGGTAAAAAGCTGAATGTCAGAGGAGTGGTGAAGAGCTGAATGTCAGAGGAGCGGTGAAAAGCTGAATGTCAGAGGAGAGGTGAAGAGCTGAATGTCAGAGGAGAGGTGAAGAGCTGAATATCAGAGGAGAGGTGAGGAGCTGAATGTCAGAGGAGAGGTGAGGAGCTGAATGTCAGAGGAGAGGTGAGGAGCTGAATGTCAAAGGAGAGGTGAAAAGCTGAATGTCAGAGGAGAGGTGAGGAGCTGAATGTCAGAGGAGAGGTGAAAAGCTGAATGTCAGAGGAGAGGTGAAAAGCTGAATGTCAGAGGAGAGGTGAGGGGCTGAATGTCAGAGGAGAGGTGAGGGGCTGAATGTCAGAGGAGAGGTGAGGAGCTGAATGTCAGAGGAGAGGTGAGGAGCTGAATGTCAGAGGAGAGGTGAGGGGCTGAATGTCAGAGGAGAGGTGAGGAGCTGAATGTCAGAGGAGAGGTGAGGAGCTGAATGTCAGAGGAGAGGTAAAAAGCTGAATGTCAGAGGAGTGGTGAAGAGCTGAATGTCAGAGGAGAGGTGAAGAGCTGAATGTCAGAGGAGAGGTGAAGAGCTGAATGTCAGAGGAGAGGTGAAAAGCTGAATGTCAGAGGAGAGGTGAAAAGCTGAATGTCAGAGGAGAGGTGAGGGGCTGAATGTCAGAGGAGAGGTGAAAAGCTGAATGTCAGAGGTGAGGTGAGGAGCTGAATGTCAGAGGAGAGGTGAGGAGCTGAATGTCAGAGGAGAGGTGAGGAGCTGAATGTCAGAGGAGAGATGAAAAGCTGAATGTCAGAGGAGAGGTGAGGAGGTGAATGTCAGAGGAGAGGTGAAAAGCTGAATGTCAGAGGAGAGGTGAAAAGCTGAATGTCATAGGAGAGGTGAGGGGCTGAATGTCAGAGGAGAGGTGAAAAGCTGAATGTCAGAGGAGAGGTGAGGAGCTGAATGTCAGAGGAGAGGTGAGGAACTGAATGTCAGAGGAGAGGTGAGGGGCTGAATGTCAGAGAAGAGGTGAGGAGCTGAATGTCAGAGGAGAGGTGAGGAGCTGAATGTCAGAGGAGAGGTGAGGGGCTGAATGTCAGAGGAGAGGTGAGGGGCTGAATGTCAGAGGAGAGGTGAGGAGCTGAATGTCAGAGAAGAGGTGAAGAGCTGAATGTCAGAGGAGAGGTGAGGAGCTGAATGTCAGAGGAGAGGTGAGGAGCTGAATGTCAGAGGAGAGGTTGAGGAGCTGAAAGTCAGAGGAGAGGTGAGGAGCTGAATGTCAGAGGAGAGGTGAGGAGCTGAATGTCAGAGGAGAGGTTGAGCAGCTGAATGTCAGAGGAGAGGTGAGGAGCTGAATGTCAGAGGAGAGGTGAGGAGCTGAATGTCAGAGGAGAGGTGAAAAGCTGAATGTCAGAGGAGAGGTGAGGAGCTGAATGTCAGAGGAGAGGTGAGGAGCTGAATGTCAGAAGAGAGGTGAAAAGCTGAATGTCAGAGGAGAGGTGAAGACCTGAATGTCAGAGGAGAGGTGAAAAGCTGAATGTCAGAGGAGAGGTGAAAAGCTGAATGTCAGAGGAGAGGTGAGGGGCTGAATGTCAGAGGAGAGGTGAAAAGCTGAATGTCAGAGGAGAGGTGAGGAGCTGAATGTCAGAGGAGAGGTGAGGAGCTGAATGTCAGAAGAGAGGTTGAGGGACTGAATGTCAGAGGAGAGGTTGAGGGGCTGAATGTAAGAGGAGAGGTGAAAAGCTGAATGTCAGAGGAGAGGTGAGGAGCTGAATGTCAGAGGAGCGGTGAGGAGTTGAATGTCAGAGGAGAGGTTGAGGGGCTGAATGTCAGAGGAGAGGTTGAGGGGCTGAATGTCAGAGGAGAGGTGAAAAGCTGAATGTCAGAGGAGAGGTGAGGAGCTGAATGTCAGAGGAGAGGTGAGGAGCTGAATGTCAGAGGAGAGGTGAGGGGCTGAATGTCAGAGGAGAGGTGAGGAGCTGAATGTCAGAGGAGAGGTGAGGAGCTGAATGTCAGAGGAGAGGTGAGGAGCTGAATGTCAGAGGAGAGGTGAGGAGCTGAATGTCAGAGGAGAGGTGAGAAGCTGAATGTCAGAGGAGAGGTGAAAAGCTGAATGTCAGAGGAGAGGTGAGGGGCTGAATGTCAGTGGAGAGGTGAAAAGCTGAATGTCAGAGGAGAGGTGAAGAGATGAATGTCAGAGGAGAGGTGAAGAGCTGAATGTCAGAGGAGAGGTGAGGAGCTGAATGTCAGAGGAGAGGTGAAGAGCTGAATGTCAGAGGAGAGGTGAAGAGCTGAATGTCAGAGGAGAGGGGAAGAGCTGAATGTCAGAGGAGAGGGGAAGAGCTGAATGTCAGAGGAGAGGTGAAAAGCTGAATGTCAGAGGAGAGGTGAAAAGCTGAATGTCAGAGGAGAGGTGAGGAGCTGAATGTCAGAGGAGAGGTGAAGAGCTGAATGTCAGAGGAGAGGTGAAAAGCTGAATGTCAGAGGAGAGGTGAAGAGCTGAATGTGAGAGGAGAGGTGAAAAGCTTTATGTCAGAGGAGAGGTGAAGAGCTGAATGTCAGAGGAGAGGTGAAGTGCTGAATGTCAGAGGAGAGGTGAGAAGCTGAATGTCAGAGGAGAGTTGAGGAGCTGAATGTCAGAGGAGAGGTGAGGAGCTGAATGTCAGAGGAGAGGTTGAGGGGCTGAATGTCAGAGGAGAGGTTGAGGGGCTGAATGTAAGAGGAGAGGTGAAAAGCTGAATGTCAGAGGAGAGGTGAGGAGCTGAATGTCAGAGGAGAGGTGAGGAGTTGAATGTCAGAGGAGTGGTTGAGGGGCTGAATGTCAGAGGAGAGGTTGAGGGGCTGAATGTCAGAGGAGAGGTGAAAAGCTGAATGTCAGAGGAGAGGTGAGGGGCTGAATGTCAGAGGAGAGGTGAGGAGCTGAATGTCAGAGGAGTGATTGAGGGGCTGAATGTCAGAGGAGAGGTTGAGGAGCTGAATGTCAGAGGAGAGGTGAGGAGTTGAATGTCAGAGGAGTGGTTGAGGGGCTGAATGTCAGAGGAGAGGTTGAGGAGCTGAATGTCAGAGGAGAGGTGAGGAGCTGAATGTCAGAGGAGAGGTGAGGGGCTGAATGTCAGAGGAGAGGTGAGGAGCTGAATGTCAGAGGAGAGGTGAGGAGCTGAATGTCAGAGGAGAGGTGAGGAGCTGAATGTCAGAGGAGAGGTGAGGGGCTGAATGTCAGAGGAGAGGTGAGGAGCTGAATGTCAGAGGAGAGGTGAGGAGCTGAATGTCAGAGGAGAGGTGAGGAGCTGAATGTCAGAGGAGAGGTTGAGGGGCTGAATGTCATAGAGGAGAGGTTGAGGGGCTGAATGTCAGAGGAGAGGTGAGGAGCTGAATGTCAGAGGAGAGGTGAGGAGCTGAATGTCAGAGGAGAGGTGAGGGGCTGAATGTCAGAGGAGAGGTGAAAAGCTGAATGTCAGAGGAGAGGTGAAGAGCTGAATGTCAGAGGAGAGGGGAAGAGCTGAATGTCAGAGGAGAGGGGAAGAGCTGAATGTCAGAGGAGAGGTGAAAAGCTGAATGTCAGAGGAGAGGTGAGGAGCTGAATGTCAGAGGAGAGGTGAAGAGCTGAATGTCAGAGGAGAGGTGAAAAGCTGAATGTCAGAGGAGAGGTGAAGAGCTGAATGTGAGAGGAGAGGTGAAAAGCTGAATGTCAGAGGAGAGGTGAAGAGCTGAATGTCAGAGGAGAGGTGAAGAGCTGAATGTCAGAGGAGAGGTGAGAAGCAGAATGTCAGAGGTGAGGTGAGGAGCTGAATGTCAGAGGAGAGGTGAGGAGCTGAATGTCAGAGGAGAGGTTGAGGGGCTGAATGTCAGAGGAGAGGTTGAGGGGCTGAATGTAAGAGGAGAGGTGAAAAGCTGAATGTCAGAGGAGAGGTGAGGAGTTGAATGTCAGAGGAGAGGTGAAAAGATGAATGTCAGAGGAGAGGTGAAGAGCTGAATGTCAGAGGAGAGGTGAAGAGCTGAATGTCAGAGGAGAGGTGAGGGGCTGAATATCAGAGGAGAGGTCAAAAGCTGAATGTCAGGAGCGGTGAGGAGCTGAATGTCAGAGGAGAGGTGAAAAGCTGAATGTCAGGGGAGAGGTGAGGGGCTGAATGTCAGAGGAGAGGTGAAAAGCTGAATGTCAGAGGAGAGGTGAGGAGCTGAATGTCAGAGGAGAGGTGAGGAGCTGAATGTCAGAGGAGAGGTTGAGGGACTGAATGTCAGAGGAGAGGTTGAGGGGCTGAATGTAAGAGGAGAGGTGAAAAGCTGAATGTCAGAGGAGAGGTGTGGAGCTGAATGTCAGAGGAGAGGTGAGGAGTTGAATGTCAGAGGAGAGGTTGAGGGGCTGAATGTCAGAGGAGAGGTTGAGGGGCTGAATGTCAGAGGAGAGGTGAAAAGCTGAATGTCAGAGGAGAGGTGAGGAGCTGAATGTCAGAGGAGAGGTGAGGAGCTGAATGTCAGAGGAGAGGTGAGGGGCTGAATGTCAGAGGAGAGGTGAGGAGCTGAATGTCAGAGGAGAGGTGAGGAGCTGAATGTCAGAGGCGAGGTGAGGAGCTGAATGTCAGAGGAGAGGTGAGGAGCTGAATGTCAGAGGAGAGGTGAGGAGCTGAATGTCAGAGCAGAGGTGAACAGCTGAATGTCAGAGGAGAGGTGAAAAGCTGAATGTCAGAGGAGAGGTGAAAAGCTGAATGTCAGAGGAGAGGTGAAGAGATGAATGTCAGAGGAGAGGTGAAGAGCTGAATGTCAGAGGAGAGGGGAAGAGCTGAATGTCAGAGGAGAGGGGAAGAGCTGAATGTCAGAGGAGAGGTGAAAAGCTGAATGTCAGAGGAGAGGTGAAAAGCTGAATGTCAGAGGAGAGGTGAGGAGCTGAATGTCAGAGGAGAGGTGAAGAGCTGAATGTCAGAGGAGAGGTGAAAAGCTGAATGTCAGAGGAGAGGTGAAGAGCTGAATGTGAGAGGAGAGGTGAAAAGCTGAATGTCAGAGGAGAGGTGAAGAGCTGAATGTCAGAGGAGAGGTGAAGAGCTGAATGTCAGAGGAGAGGTGAAGAGCTGAATGTCAGAGGAGAGGTGAGAAACTGAATGTCAGAGGAGAGGTGAGGAGCTGAATGTCAGAGGAGAGGTGAAAAGCTGAATGTCAGAGGAGAGGTGAGGAGCTGAATGTCAGAGGAGAGGTGAGGAGCTGAATGTCAGAAGAGAGGTGAAAAGCTGAATGTCAGAGGAGAGGTGAAGACCTGAATGTCAGAGGAGAGGTGAAAAGCTGAATGTCAGAGGAGAGGTGAGGGGCTGAATGTCAGAGGAGAGGTGAAAAGCTGAATGTCAGAGGAGAGGTGAGGAGCTGAATGTCAGAGGAGAGATGAGGAGCTGAATGTCAGAAGAGAGGTTGAGGGACTGAATGTCAGAGGAGAGGTTGAGGGGCTGAATGTAAGAGGAGAGGTGAAAAGCTGAATGTCAGAGGAGAGGTGAGGAGCTGAATGTCAGAGGAGCGGTGAGGAGTTGAATGTCAGAGGAGAGGTTGAGGGGCTGAATGTCAGAGGAGAGGTTGAGGGGCTGAATGTCAGAGGAGAGGTGAAAAGCTGAATGTCAGAGGAGAGGTGAGGAGCTGAATGTCAGAGGAGAGGTGAGGAGCTGAATGTCAGAGGAGAGGTGAGGGGCTGAATGTCAGAGGAGAGGTGAGGAGCTGAATGTCAGAGGAGAGGTGAGGAGCTGAATGTCAGAGGAGAGGTGAGGAGCTGAATGTCAGAGGAGAGGTGAGGAGCTGAATGTCAGAGGAGAGGTGAGGAGCTGAATGTCAGAGGAGAGGTGAAAAGCTGAATGTCAGAGGAGAGGTGAGGGGCTGAATGTCAGTGGAGAGGTGAAAAGCTGAATGTCAGAGGAGAGGTGAAGAGATGAATGTCAGAGGAGAGGTGAAGAGCTGAATGTCAGAGGAGAGGTGAGGAGCTGAATGTCAGAGGAGAGGTGAAGAGCTGAATGTCAGAGGAGAGGTGAAGAGCTGAATGTCAGAGGAGAGGGGAAGAGCTGAATGTCAGAGGAGAGGGGAAGAGCTGAATGTCAGAGGAGAGGTGAAAAGCTGAATGTCAGAGGAGAGGTGAAAAGCTGATTGTCAGAGGAGAGGTGAGGAGCTGAATGTCAGAGGAGAGGTGAAGAGCTGAATGTCAGAGGAGAGGTGAAAAGCTGAATGTCAGAGGAGAGGTGAAGAGCTGAATGTGAGAGGTGAGGTGAAAAGCTTAATGTCAGAGGAGAGGTGAAGAGCTGAATGTCAGAGGAGAGGTGAAGTGCTGAATGTCAGAGGAGAGGTGAGAAGCTGAATGTCAGAGGAGAGTTGAGGAGCTGAATGTCAGAGGAGAGGTGAGGAGCTGAATGTCAGAGGAGAGGTTGAGGGGCTGAATGTCAGAGGAGAGGTTGAGGGGCTGAATGTAAGAGGAGAGGTGAAAAGCTGAATGTCAGAGGAGAGGTGAGGAGCTGAATGTCAGAGGAGAGGTGAGGAGTTGAATGTCAGAGGAGTGGTTGAGGGGCTGAATGTCAGAGGAGAGGTTGAGGGGCTGAATGTCAGAGGAGAGGTGAAAAGCTGAATGTCAGAGGAGAGGTGAGGGGCTGAATGTCAGAGGAGAGGTGAGGAGCTGAATGTCAGAGGAGTGGTTGAGGGGCTGAATGTCAGAGGAGAGGTTGAGGAGCTGAATGTCAGAGGAGAGGTGAGGAGTTGAATGTCAGAGGAGTGGTTGAGGGGCTGAATGTCAGAGGAGAGGTTGAGGAGCTGAATGTCAGAGGAGAGGTGAGGAGCTGAATGTCAGAGGAGAGGTGAGGGGCTGAATGTCAGAGGAGAGGTGAGGAGCTGAATGTCAGAGGAGAGGTGAGGAGTTGAATGTCAGAGGAGTGTTGAGGGGCTGAATGTCAGAGGAGAGGTTGAGGAGCTGAATGTCAGAGGAGAGGTGAGGAGTTGAATGTCAGAGGAGTGGTTGAGGGGCTGAATGTCAGAGGAGAGGTTGAGGAGCTGAATGTCAGAGGAGAGGTGAGGAGTTGAATGTCAGAGGAGAGGTTGAGGGGCTGAATGTCAGAGGAGAGGTTGAGGGGCTGAATGTCAGAGGAGAGGTGAAAAGCTGAATGTCAGAGGAGAGGTGAGGAGCTGAATGTCAGAGGAGAGGTGAGGAGCTGAATGTCAGAGGAGAGGTGAAGAGCTGAATGTCAGAGGAGAGGTGAAAAGCTGAATGTCAGAGGAGAGGTGAAGAGCTGAATGTCAGAGGAGAGGTGAAAAGCTGAATGTCAGAGGAGAGGTGAAAAGCTGAATGTCAGAGGAGAGGTGAGGGGCTGAATGTCAGAGGAGAGGTGAAGAGATGAATGTCAGAGGAGAGGTGAAGAGCTGCATGTCAGAGGAGAGGTGAGGAGCTGAATGTCAGAGGAGAGGTGAAGAGCTGAATATCAGAGGAGAGGTGAAGAGCTGAATGTCAGAGGAGAGGGGAAGAGCTGAATGTCAGAGGAGAGGGGAAGAGCTGAATGTCAGAGGAGAGGTGAAAAGCTGAATGTCAGAGGAGAGGTGAAAAGCTGAATGTCAGAGGAGAGGTGACGAGCTGAATGTCAGAGGAGAGGTGAAGAGCTGAATGTCAGAGGAGAGGTGAAAAGCTGAATGTCAGAGGAGAGGTGAAGAGCTGAATGTGAGAGGAGAGGTGAAAAGCTTAATGTCAGAGGAGAGGTGAAGAGCTGAATGTCAGAGGAGAGGTGAAGTGCTGAATGTCAGAGGAGAGGTGAGGAGCTGAATGTCAAAGGAGAGGTGAAAAGCTGAATGTCAGAGGAGAGCTGAAAAGCTGAATGTTAGAGGAGAGGTGAGGGGCTGAATGTCAGAGGAGAGGTGAGGGGCTGAATGTCAGAGGAGAGGTGAGGAGCTGAATGTCAGAGGAGAGGTGAGGAGCTGAATGTCAGAGGAGAGGTGAGGGGCTGAATGTCAGAGGAGAGGTGAGGAGCTGAATGTCAGAGGAGAGGTGAGGAGCTGAATGTCAGAGGAGAGGTAAAAAGCTGAATGTCAGAGGAGTGGTGAAGAGCTGAATGTCAGAGGAGAGGTGAAGAGCTGAATGTCAGAGGAGAGGTGAAGTGCTGAATGTCAGAGGAGAGGTGAGGAGCTGAATGTCAAAGGAGAGGTGAAAAGCTGAATGTCAGAGGAGAGCTGAAAAGCTGAATGTTAGAGGAGAGGTGAGGGGCTGAATGTCAGAGCAGAGGTGAGGGGCTGAATGTCAGAGGAGAGGTGAGGAGCTGAATGTCAGAGGAGAGGTAAAAAGCTGAATGTCAGAGGAGTGGTGAAGAGCTGAATGTCAGAGGAGCGGTGAAAAGCTGAATGTCAGAGGAGAGGTGAAGAGCTGAATGTCAGAGGAGAGGTGAAGAGCTGAATGTCAGAGGAGAGGTGAGGAGCTGAATGTCAGAGGAGAGGTGAGGAGCTGAATGTCAGAGGAGAGGTGAGGAGCTGAATGTCAAAGGAGAGGTGAAAAGCTGAATGTCAGAGGAGAGGTGAGGAGCTGAATGTCAGAGGAGAGGTGAAAAGCTGAATGTCAGAGGAGTGGTTGAGGGGCTGAATGTCAGAGGAGAGGTTGAGGAGCTGAATGTCAGAGGAGAGGTGAGGAGCTGAATGTCAGAGGAGAGGTGAGGAGCTGAATGTCAGAGGAGAGGTTGAGGGGCTGAATGTCATAGAGGAGAGGTTGAGGGGCTGAATGTCAGAGGAGAGGTGAAAAGCTGAATGTCAGAGGAGAGGTGAGGAGCTGAATGTCAGAGGAGCGGTGAGGAGTTGAATGTCAGAGGAGAGGTTGAGGGGCTGAATGTCTGAGGAGAGGTTGAGGGGCTGAATGTCAGAGGAGAGGTGAAAAGCTGAATGTCAGAGGAGAGGTGAAGAGCTGAATGTCAGAGGAGAGGGGAAGAGCTGAATGTCAGAGGAGAGGGGAAGAGCTGAATGTCAGAGGAGAGGTGAAAAGCTGAATGTCAGAGGAGAGGTGAAAAGCTGAATGTCAGAGGAGAGGTGAGGAGCTGAATGTCAGAGGAGAGGTGAAGAGCTGAATGTCAGAGGAGAGGTGAAAAGCTGAATGTCAGAGGAGAGGTGAAGAGCTGAATGTGAGAGGAGAGGTGAAAAGCTGAATGTCAGAGGAGAGGTGAAGAGCTGAATGTCAGAGGAGAGGTGAAGAGCTGAATGTCAGAGGAGAGGTGAGAAGCAGAATGTCAGAGGAGAGGTGAGGAGCTGAATGTCAGAGGAGAGGTGAGGAGCTGAATGTCAGAGGAGAGGTTGAGGGGCTGAATGTCAGAGGAGAGGTTGAGGGGCTGAATGTAAGAGGAGAGGTGAAAAGCTGAATGTCAGAGGAGAGGTGAGGAGTTGAATGTCAGAGGAGAGGTGAAAAGATGAATGTCAGAGGAGAGGTGAAGAGCTGAATGTCAGAGGAGAGGTGAAGAGCTGAATGTCAGAGGAGAGGTGAGGGGCTGAATATCAGAGGAGAGGTCAAAAGCTGAATGTCAGGAGCGGTGAGGAGCTGAATGTCAGAGGAGAGGTGAAAAGCTGAATGTCAGGGGAGAGGTGAGGGGCTGAATGTCAGAGGAGAGGTGAAAAGCTGAATGTCAGAGGAGAGGTGAGGAGCTGAATGTCAGAGGAGAGGTGAGGAGCTGAATGTCAGAGGAGAGGTTGAGGGACTGAATGTCAGAGGAGAGGTTGAGGGGCTGAATGTAAGAGGAGAGGTGAAAAGCTGAATGTCAGAGGAGAGGTGAGGAGCTGAATGTCAGAGGAGAGGTGAGGAGTTGAATGTCAGAGGAGAGGTTGAGGGGCTGAATGTCAGAGGAGAGGTTGAGGGGCTGAATGTCAGAGGAGAGGTGAAAAGCTGAATGTCAGAGGAGAGGTGAGGAGCTGAATGTCAGAGGAGAGGTGAGGAGCTGAATGTCAGAGGAGAGGTGAGGGGCTGAATGTCAGAGGAGAGGTGAGGAGCTGAATGTTAGAGGAGAGGTGAGGAGCTGAATGTCAGAGGCGAGGTGAGGAGCTGAATGTCAGAGGAGAGGTGAGGAGCTGAATGTCAGAGGAGAGGTGAGGAGCTGAATGTCAGAGGAGAGGTGAAAAGCTGAATGTCAGAGGAGAGGTGAAAAGCTGAATGTCAGAGGAGAGGTGAAAAGCTGAATGTCAGAGGAGAGGTGAAGAGATGAATGTCAGAGGAGAGGTGAAGAGCTGAATGTCAGAGGAGAGGGGAGGAGCTGAATGTCAGAGGAGAGGGGAAGAGCTGAATGTCAGAGGAGAGGTGAAAAGCTGAATGTCAGAGGAGAGGTGAAAAGCTGAATGTCAGAGGAGAGGTGAGGAGCTGAATGTCAGAGGAGAGGTGAGGGGCTGAATGTCAGAGGAGAGGTGAAGAGATGAATGTCAGAGGAGAGGTGAAGAGCTGCATGTCAGAGGAGAGGTGAGGAGCTGAATGTCAGAGGAGAGGTGAAGAGCTGAATATCAGAGGAGAGGTGAAGAGCTGAATGTCAGAGGAGAGGGGAAGAGCTGAATGTCAGAGGAGAGGGGAAGAGCTGAATGTCAGAGGAGAGGTGAAAAGCTGAATGTCAGAGGAGAGGTGAAAAGCTGAATGTCAGAGGAGAGGTGACGAGCTGAATGTCAGAGGAGAGGTGAAGAGCTGAATGTCAGAGGAGAGGTGAAAAGCTGAATGTCAGAGGTGAGGTGAAGAGCTGAATGTGAGAGGAGAGGTGAAAAGCTTAATGTCAGAGGAGAGGTGAAGAGCTGAATGTCAGAGGAGAGGTGAAGTGCTGAATGTCAGAGGAGAGGTGAGGAGCTGAATGTCAAAGGAGAGGTGAAAAGCTGAATGTCAGAGGAGAGCTGAAAAGCTGAATGTTAGAGGAGAGGTGAGGGGCTGAATGTCAGAGGAGAGGTGAGGGGCTGAATGTCAGAGGAGAGGTGAGGAGCTGAATGTCAGAGGAGAGGTGAGGAGCTGAATGTCAGAGGAGAGGTGAGGGGCTGAATGTCAGAGGAGAGGTGAGGAGCTGAATGTCAGAGGAGAGGTGAGGAGCTGAATGTCAGAGGAGAGGTAAAAAGCTGAATGTCAGAGGAGTGGTGAAGAGCTGAATGTCAGAGGAGAGGTGAAGAGCTGAATGTCAGAGGAGAGGTGAAGTGCTGAATGTCAGAGGAGAGGTGAGGAGCTGAATGTCAAAGGAGAGGTGAAAAGCTGAATGTCAGAGGAGAGCTGAAAAGCTGAATGTTAGAGGAGAGGTGAGGGGCTGAATGTCAGAGCAGAGGTGAGGGGCTGAATGTCAGAGGAGAGGTGAGGAGCTGAATGTCAGAGGAGAGGTAAAAAGCTGAATGTCAGAGGAGTGGTGAAGAGCTGAATGTCAGAGGAGCGGTGAAAAGCTGAATGTCAGAGGAGAGGTGAAGAGCTGAATGTCAGAGGAGAGGTGAAGAGCTGAATGTCAGAGGAGAGGTGAGGAGCTGAATGTCAGAGGAGAGGTGAGGAGCTGAATGTCAGAGGAGAGGTGAGGAGCTGAATGTCAAAGGAGAGGTGAAAAGCTGAATGTCAGAGGAGAGGTGAGGAGCTGAATGTCAGAGGAGAGGTGAAAAGCTGAATGTCAGAGGAGTGGTTGAGGGGCTGAATGTCAGAGGAGAGGTTGAGGAGCTGAATGTCAGAGGAGAGGTGAGGAGCTGAATGTCAGAGGAGAGGTGAGGAGCTGAATGTCAGAGGAGAGGTTGAGGGGCTGAATGTCAGAGGAGAGGTTGAGGGGCTGAATGTAAGAGGAGAGGTGAAAAGCTGAATGTCAGAGGAGAGGTGAGGAGCTGAATGTCAGAGGAGAGGTGAGGAGTTGAATGTCAGAGGAGTGGTTGAGGGGCTGAATGTCATAGAGGAGAGGTTGAGGGGCTGAATGTCAGAGGAGAGGTGAAAAGCTGAATGTCAGAGGAGAGGTGAGGAGCTGAATGTCAGAGGAGCGGTGAGGAGTTGAATGTCAGAGGAGAGGTTGAGGGGCTGAATGTCAGAGGAGAGGTTGAGGGGCTGAATGTCAGAGGAGAGGTGAAAAGCTGAATGTCAGAGGAGAGGTGAAGAGCTGAATGTCAGAGGAGAGGGGAAGAGCTGAATGTCAGAGGAGAGGGGAAGAGCTGAATGTCAGAGGAGAGGTGAAAAGCTGAATGTCAGAGGAGAGGTGAAAAGCTGAATGTCAGAGGAGAGGTGAGGAGCTGAATGTCAGAGGAGAGGTGAAGAGCTGAATGTCAGAGGAGAGGTGAAAAGCTGAATGTCAGAGGAGAGGTGAAGAGCTGAATGTGAGAGGAGAGGTGAAAAGCTGAATGTCAGAGGAGAGGTGAAGAGCTGAATGTCAGAGGAGAGGTGAAGAGCTGAATGTCAGAGGAGAGGTGAGAAGCAGAATGTCAGAGGAGAGGTGTGGAGCTGAATGTCAGAGGAGAGGTGAGGAGCTGAATGTCAGAGGAGAGGTTGAGGGGCTGAATGTCAGAGGAGAGGTTGAGGGGCTGAATGTAAGAGGAGAGGTGAAAAGCTGAATGTCAGAGGAGAGGTGAGGAGTTGAATGTCAGAGGAGAGGTGAAAAGATGAATGTCAGAGGAGAGGTGAAGAGCTGAATGTCAGAGGAGAGGTGAAGAGCTGAATGTCAGAGGAGAGGTGAGGGGCTGAATATCAGAGGAGAGGTCAAAAGCTGAATGTCAGGAGCGGTGAGGAGCTGAATGTCAGAGGAGAGGTGAAAAGCTGAATGTCAGGGGAGAGGTGAGGGGCTGAATGTCAGAGGAGAGGTGAAAAGCTGAATGTCAGAGGAGAGGTGAGGAGCTGAATGTCAGAGGAGAGGTGAGGAGCTGAATGTCAGAGGAGAGGTTGAGGGACTGAATGTCAGAGGAGAGGTTGAGGGGCTGAATGTAAGAGGAGAGGTGAAAAGCTGAATGTCAGAGGAGAGGTGAGGAGCTGAATGTCAGAGGAGAGGTGAGGAGTTGAATGTCAGAGGAGAGGTTGAGGGGCTGAATGTCAGAGGAGAGGTTGAGGGGCTGAATGTCAGAGGAGAGGTGAAAAGCTGAATGTCAGAGGAGAGGTGAGGAGCTGAATGTCAGAGGAGAGGTGAGGAGCTGAATGTCAGAGGAGAGGTGAGGGGCTGAATGTCAGAGGAGAGGTGAGGAGCTGAATGTTAGAGGAGAGGTGAGGAGCTGAATGTCAGAGGCGAGGTGAGGAGCTGAATGTCAGAGGAGAGGTGAGGAGCTGAATGTCAGAGGAGAGGTGAGGAGCTGAATGTCAGAGGAGAGGTGAAAAGCTGAATGTCAGAGGAGAGGTGAAAAGCTGAATGTCAGAGGAGAGGTGAAAAGCTGAATGTCAGAGGAGAGGTGAAGAGATGAATGTCAGAGGAGAGGTGAAGAGCTGAATGTCAGAGGAGAGGGGAAGAGCTGAATGTCAGAGGAGAGGGGAAGAGCTGAATGTCAGAGGAGAGGTGAAAAGCTGAATGTCAGAGGAGAGGTGAAAAGCTGAATGTCAGAGGAGAGGTGAGGAGCTGAATGTCAGAGGAGAGGTGAAGAGCTGAATGTCAGAGGAGAGGTGAAAAGCTGAATGTCAGAGGAGAGGTGAAGAGCTGAATGTGAGAGGAGAGGTGAAAAGCTGAATGTCAGAGGAGAGGTGAAGAGCTGAATGTCAGAGGAGAGGTGAGGGGCTGAATGTCAGAGGAGAGGTGAAGAGCTGAATGTCAGAGGAGAGGTGAAGAGCTGAATGTCAGAGGAGAGGTGAGAAACTGAATGTCAGAGGAGAGGTGAGGAGCTGAATGTCAGAGGAGAGGTGAGGAGCTGAATGTCAGAGGAGAGGTTGAGGGGCTGAATGTCAGAGGAGAGGTTGAGGGGCTGAATGTAAGAGCAGAGGTGAGGAGCTGAATGTCAGAGGAGAGGTGAGGAGCTGAATGTCAGAGGAGAGGTGAGGAGTTGAATGTCAGAGGAGAGGTTGAGGGGCTGAATGTCAGAGGAGAGGTTGAGGGGCTGAATGTCAGAGGAGAGGTGAAAAGCTGAATGTCAGAGGAGAGGTGAGGAGCTGAATGTCAGAGGAGAGGTGAGGAGCTGAATGTCAGAGGAGAGGTGAGGGGCTGAATGTCAGAGGAGAGGTGAGGAGCTGTATGTTAGAGGAGAGGTGAGGAGCTGAATGTCAGAGGAGAGGTGAGGAGCTGAATGTCAGAGGAGAGGTGAGGAGCTGAATGTCAGAGGAGAGGTTGAGGGGCTGAATGTCAGAGGAGAGGTTGAGGGGCTGAATGTAAGAGTAGAGGTGAAAAGCTGAATGTCAGAGGAGAGGTGAGGAGTTGAATGTCAGAGGAGAGGTGAAAAGATGAATGTCAGAGGAGAGGTGAAGAGCTGAATGTCAGAGGAGAGGTGAAGAGCTGAATGTCAGAGGAGAGGTGAGGGGCTGAATATCAGAGGAGAGGTCAAAAGCTGAATGTCAGGAGCGGTGAGGAGCTGAATGTCAGAGGAGAGGTGAAAAGCTGAATGTCAGGGGAGAGGTGAGGGGCTGAATGTCAGAGGAGAGGTGAAAAGCTGAATGTCAGAGGAGAGGTGAGGAGCTGAATGTCAGAGGAGAGGTGAGGAGCTGAATGTCAGAGGAGAGGTTGAGGGGCTGAATGTAAGAGGAGAGGTGAAAAGCTGAATGTCAGAGGAGAGGTGAGGAGCTGAATGTCAGAGGAGAGGTGAGGAGTTGAATGTCAGAGGAGAGGTTGAGGGGCTGAATGTCAGAGGAGAGGTTGAGGGGCTGAATGTCAGAGGAGAGGTGAAAAGCTGAATGTCAGGAGAGGTGAGGAGCTGAATGTCAGAGGAGAGGTGAGGAGCTGAATGTCAGAGGAGAGGTGAGGGGCTGAATGTCAGAGGAGAGGTGAGGAGCTGAATGTTAGAGGAGAGGTGAGGAGCTGAATGTCAGAGGCGAGGTGAGGAGCTGAATGTCAGAGGAGAGGTGAGGAGCTGAATGTCAGAGGAGAGGTGAGGAGCTGAATGTCAGAGGAGAGGTGAAAAGCTGAATGTCAGAGGAGAGGTGAAAAGCTGAATGTCAGAGGAGAGGTGAAAAGCTGAATGTCAGAGGAGAGGTGAAGAGATGAATGTCAGAGGAGAGGTGAAGAGCTGAATGTCAGAGGAGAGGGGAAGAGCTGAATGTCAGAGGAGAGGGGAAGAGCTGAATGTCAGAGGAGAGGTGAAAAGCTGAATGTCAGAGGAGAGGTGAGGAGCTGAATGTCAGAGGAGAGGTGAAGAGCTGAATGTCAGAGGAGAGGTGAAAAGCTGAATGTCAGAGGAGAGGTGAAGAGCTGAATGTGAGAGGAGAGGTGAAAAGCTGAATGTCAGAGGAGAGGTGAAGAGCTGAATGTCAGAGGAGAGGTGAGGGGCTGAATGTCAGAGGAGAGGTGAAGAGCTGAATGTCAGAGGAGTGGTGAAGAGCTGAATGTCAGAGGAGAGGTGAGAAACTGAATGTCAGAGGAGAGGTGAGGAGCTGAATGTCAGAGGAGAGGTGAGGAGCTGAATGTCAGAGGAGAGGTTGAGGGGCTGAATGTCAGAGGAGAGGTTGAGTGGCTGAATGTAAGAGCAGAGGTGAAAAGCTGAATGTCAGAGGAGAGGTGAGGAGCTGAATGTCAGAGGAGAGGTGAGGAGTTGAATGTCAGAGGAGAGGTTGAGGGGCTGAATGTCAGAGGAGAGGTTGAGGGGCTGAATGTCAGAGGAGAGGTGAAAAGCTGAATGTCAGAGGAGAGGTGAGGAGCTGAATGTCAGAGGAGAGGTGAGGAGCTGAATGTCAGAGGAGAGGTGAGGGGCTGAATGTCAGAGGAGAGGTGAGGGGCTGTATGTTAGAGGAGAGGTGAGGAGCTGAATGTCAGAGGAGAGGTGAGGAGCTGAATGTCAGAGGAGAGGTGAGGAGCTGAATGTCAGAGGAGAGGTGAGGGGCTGAATGTCAGAGGAGAGGTGAGGAGCTGAATGTCAGAGGAGAGGTGAGGAGCTGAATGTCAGAGGAGAGGTGAGGAGCTGAATGTCAGAGGAGAGGTTGAGGGGCTGAATGTCATAGAGGAGAGGTTGAGGGGCTGAATGTCAGAGGATAGGTGAAAAGCTGAATGTCAGAGGAGAGGTGAGGAGCTGAATGTCAGAGGAGAGGTGAGGGGCTGAATGTCAGAGGAGAGGTGAAAAGCTGAATGTCAGAGGAGAGGTGAAGAGCTGAATGTCAGAGGAGAGGGGAAGAGCTGAATGTCAGAGGAGAGGTGAAGAGCTGAATGTCAGAGGAGAGGTGAAAAGCTGAATGTCAGAGGAGAGGTGAAGAGCTGAATGTGAGAGGAGAGGTGAAAAGCTGAATGTCAGAGGAGAGGTGAAGAGCTGAATGTCAGAGGAGAGGTGAAGAGCTGAATGTCAGAGGAGAGGTGAAGAGCTGAATGTCAGAGGAGAGGTGAGGAGCTGAATGTCAGAGGAGAGGTTGAGGGGCTGAATGTAAGAGGAGAGGTGAAAAGCTGAATGTCAGAGGAGAGGTGAGGAGCTGAATGTCAGAGGGGAGGTGAGGAGTTGAATGTCTGAGGAGAGGTTGAGGGGCTGAATGTCAGAGGAGAGGTTGAGGGGCTGAATGTCAGAGGAGAGGTGAAAAGCTGAATGTCAGAGGAGAGGTGAGGAGCCGAATGTCAGAGGAGAGGTGAGGAGCTGAATGTCAGAGGAGAGGTGAGGGGCTGAATGTCAGAGGAGAGGTGAGGAGCTGAATGTTAGAGGAGAGGTGAGGAGCTGAATGTCAGAGGAGAGGTGAGGAGCTGAATGTCAGAGGAGAGGTGAGGAGCTGAATGTCAGAGGAGAGGTGAGGGGCTGAATGTCAGAGGAGAGGTGAGGAGCTGAATGTCAGAGGAGAGGTGAGGAGCTGAATGTCAGAGGAGAGGTGAGGAGCTGAATGTCGGAGGAGAGGTTGAGGGGCTGAATGTCATAGAGGAGAGGTTGAGGGGCTGAATGTCAGAGGAGAGGTGAAAAGCTGAATGTCAGAGGAGAGGTGAGGAGCTGAATGTCAGAGGAGAGGTGAGGGGCTGAATGTCAGAGGAGAGGTGAAAAGCTGAATGTCAGAGGAGAGGTGAAGAGCTGAATGTCAGTGGAGAGGTGAAGAGCTGAATGTCAGAGGAGAGGTGAGGGGCTGAATATCAGAGGAGAGGTCAAAAGCTGAATGTCAGGAGAAGTGAGGAGCTGAATGTCAGAGGAGAGGTGAAAAGCTGAATGTCAGAGGAGAGGTGAGGGGCTGAATGTCAGAGGAGAGGTGAAAAGCTGAATGTCAGAGGAGAGGTGAAGAGCTGAATGTCAGAGGAGAGGTGAGGAGCTGAATGTCAGAGGAGAGGTGAAGAGCTGAATGTCAGAGGAGAGGTGAAGAGCTGAATGTCAGAGGAGAGGGGAAGAGCTGAATGTCAGAGGAGAGGTGAAAAGCTGAATGTCAGAGGAGAGGTGAAAAGCTGAATGTCAGAGGAGAGGTGAGGAGCTGAATGTCAGAGGAGAGGTGAAGAGCTGAATGTCAGAGGAGAGGTGAAGAGCTGAATGTCAGAGGAGAGGTGAAAAGCTGAATGTCAGAGGAGAGGTGAAGAGCTGAATGTCAGAGGAGAGGTGAAAAGCTGAATGTCAGAGGAGAGGTGAAGAGCTGAATGTCAGAGGAGAGGTGAGGAGCTGAATGTCAGAGGAGAGGTGAAGAGCTGAATGTCAGAGGAGAGGTGAGGAGCTGAATGTCAGAGCTGAGGTGAGGGGCTGAATGTCAGAGGAGAGGTGAAAAGCTGAATGTCAGAGGGGAGGTGAAAAGCTGAATGTCAGAGGAGAGGTGAGGAGCTGAATGTCAGAGGAGAGGTGAAGAGCTGAATGTCAGAGGAGAGGTGAAGAGCTGAATGTCAGAGGAGAGGTGAAAAGCTGAATGTCAGAGGAGAGGTGAAGAGCTGAATGTCAGAGGAGAGGTGAAAAGCTGAATGTCAGAGGAGAGGTGAAGAGCTGCATGTCAGAGAAGAGGTGAAAAGCTGAATGTCAGAGCAGAGGTGAAAAGCTGAATGTCAGAGGAGAGGTGAGGAGCTGAATGTCAGAGAAGAGGTGAAAAGATGAATGTCAGAGGAGAGGTGAGGAGCTGAATGTCAGAGAATTGGTGAAAAGCTGAATGTCAGAGGAGAGGTGAAAAGCTAAATGTCAGAGGAGAGGTGAGGAGCAGAATGTCAGAGAAGAGGTGAAAAGCTGAATGTCAGAGGAGAGGTGAGGAGCTGAATGTCAGAGAAGAGGTGAAAAGCTGAATGTCAGAGGAGAGGTGAGGAGCTGAATGTCAGAGGAGAGGTGAGGAGCTGAATGTCAGAGGAGAGGTGAGGGGCTGAATGTCAGAGAAGAGGTGAAAAGCTGAATGTCAGAGGAGAGGTGAGGGGCTGAATGTCAGAGGAGAGGTGAAAAGCTGAATGTCAGAGGAGAGGTGAGGGGCTGAATGTCAGAGGAGAGGTGAAAAGCTGAATGTCAGAGGAGAGGTGAAGAGCTGAATGTCAGAGGAGAGGTGAAGAGCTGAATGTCAGAGGAGAGGTGAGGGGCTGAATGTCAGAGGAGAGGTGAGGAGCTGAATGTCAGAGGAGAGGTGAGGGTCTGAATGTCAGAGGAGAGGTGAAAAGCTGAATGTCAGAGGAGAGGTGAGGGGCTGAATGTCAGAGGAGAGGTGAAAAGCTTAATGTCAGAGGAGAGGTGAAGAGCTGAATGTCAGAGGAGAGGTGAAGAGCTGAATGTCAGAGGAGAGGTGAGGAGCTGAATGTCAGAGGAGAGGTGAAGAGCTGAATGTCAGAGGAGAGGTGAGGAGCTGAATGAAAGAGGAGAGGTGAAGAGCTGAATGTCAGAGGAGAGGTGAGGGGCTGAATGTCAGAGAAGAGGTGAAAAGCTGAATGTCAGAGGAGAGGTGAGGAGCTGAATGTGAAAGAGGTGAAAAGCTGAATGTCAGAGGAGAGGTGAAAAGCTGAATGTCAGAGGAGAGGTGAGGAGCTGAATGTCAGAGAAGAGGTGAAAAGCTGAATGTCAGAGGAGAGGTGAGGAGCTGACTGTCAGAAGAGAGGTGAAGAGCTGAATGTCAGAGGAGAGGTTGAGGGGCTGAATGTCAAAGGAGAGGTTGAGGGGCTGAATGTCAGAGGAGAGGTGAAAAGCTGAATGTCAGAGGAGAGGTGAGGAGCTGAATGTCAGAGGAGAGGTTGAGGGGCTGAATGTCAGAGGAGAGGTTGAGGGGCTGAATGTCAGAGGAGAGGTGAGGAGCTGAATGTCAGAGGAGAGGTGAGGGGCTGAATGTCAGAGGAGAGGTGAAAAGCTGAATGTCAGAGGAGAGGTGAGGGGCTGAATGTCAGAGGAGAGGTGAGGAGCTGAATGTCAGAGGAGAGGTTGAGGGGCTGAATGTCAGAGGAGAGGTTGAGGGACTGAATGTCAGAGGAGAGGTGAAAAGCTGAATGTCAGAGGAGAGGTGAGGGGCTGAATGTCAGAGGAGAGGTGAAAAGCTGAATGTCAGAGGAGAGGTGAGGGGCTGAATGTCAGAGGAGAGGTGAGGAGCTGAATGTCAGAGGAGAGGTGAGGGGCTGAATGTCAGAGGAGAGGTGAGGAGCTGAATGTCAGAGGAGAGGTGAGGAGCTGAATGTCGGAGGAGAGGTGAGGAGCTGAATGTCAGAGGAGAGGTGAAAAGCTGAATGTCAGAGGAGAGGTGAGGAGCTGAATGTCAGAGGAGAGGTGAAAAGCTGAATGTCAGACGAGAGGTGAAAAGCTGAATGTCAGAGGAGAGGTGAAGAGCTGAATGTCAGAGGAGAGGTGAAAAGCTGAATGTCAGGGGTGAGGTTGAGTGGCTGCATGCTAGAGGAGAGGTGAGTCATAGTGTCATAGAGTAGTACAGCACAGAAACAGGCCCTTTGACCCATCGTGTCTGTGCCGGCCATCTGGCACCTATCCTACTCCCATTTTCCAACACTTGGCTTGCAGCCTTGTATGCTATGGCATTTCAAGTGCTCATCTAAATACTTGTTAAATGTTGTGAGGGTTCCTGCCTCTACCACCCCTTCAGGTCGTGTGTTCCAGATTCTAACCACCCTCTGGGTGAAATTTGTTTTCCTCACATCCCCTCGAAACCTCCTGCCCCTTGCCTTAAATCTAAGCCCCCTGGTTATTGATCCCGCCGCAAATGAAAAACTTTCTTCCTATCTGTCATATCAATGCCTCTCATAATTTTGTATACCTCAATCAGGTCCCCCCTCAGCCTTCTCTGCTCGAAGGAAAACAACCCTCGCCTATCCAGTCTCTCTTCATAGCTGAAATGCACCAGCCCAGTGAATATCCTGGTGAATCTCCTCTGCACCCTCTCCAGTGCAATCACATCCTTCCTATAGTGCGATGACCAGAACTGTACACAGTACTACAGCTGTGGCCTTCTTCTCTTCTTTGGCCTCTTTGTCTCGAGAGACAATGGGTAAACGCCTGGAAGTGGTCAGTGGTTTGTGAAGCAGCGCCTGGAGTGGCTACAAAGGCCAATTCTAGAGTAACAGACTCTTCCACAGGTGCTGCAGATAAAATTGGTTGTTGGGGCTGTTGGCTTTCCCCTTGCGCTTCTGTCTTTTTTCCTGCCAACTGCTGAGTCTCTTCGACGCGCCACTCTTTAGCCCTGCCTTTATGGCTGTCCGCCAGCTCTGGCGATCACTGGCAACTGACTCCCACGACTTGTGATCAATGTCATAGGACTTCATGTCACGTTTGCAGATGTATTTAAAGCGGAGACACGAACGGCCGGTGGGTCTGATACCAGTGACGAGCTCGCTGTACAAAGTGTCCTTGGGGTTCCTGCCATCTTCCATGCGGCTCACATAGCCAAGTCATCTGAAGCGCCACTGGCTCAGTAGGGTGTATATGCTGGGGATGTTGGCCACCTCGAGGACTTCTGTGTTGGAGATATGGTCCTGCCACCTGATGCCAAGGATTCTCCGGAGGCAGCGAAGATGGAATGAATTGAGACATCGCTCTTGGCTGACATACGTTGTCCAGGCCTCGCTGCCGTAGAGCAAGGTACTGAGACACAGGCTTGATGCACTCAGACTTTTGTGTTCCGTGTCAGTGCGCCATTTTCCCACACGCTCTTGGCCAGTCTGGACATAGCAGTGGAAACCTTTCCCATGCGCTTGTTGATTTCTGCATCGAGAGACAGGTTCCTGGTGATAGTTGAGTCTAGGTAGGTGAACTCTTGAACCACTTTCATATCGTGGTCGCCGATATTGATGGATGGAGCATTTCTGACATCCTGTCCCATGATGTTCGTTTTCTTGAGACTGATGGTGAGGCCAATTTCATTTCAGGCATCCGCAATACTGTTGATGAGTTTCTGCAGATACTCAGTGTGAGATGTTAATGTAGCATCGTCAGCAAAGAGGAGTTCCCTGATGAGGACTTTCCGTACTTTGGACTTCGCTCTTAGACAGGCAAGGTTGAACAACCTGCCATCTGATCTTGTGTGGAGGAAAATTCCTTCTTCTGAAGACTTGAACACATGTGAGAGCAGCAGGGAGAAGATCCCAAACAGTGTGGGTGTGAAAACACAGCCCTGTTTCACGCCACTCAGGATAGGAAAGGGGTCTGATGAGGTGCCGCTGTGCTGAATTGTGCCTTTCATATTGTCATGGAATGAGGTGATGATATTTAGTAGCTTTGGTGGACATCCGATCTTTGCTAGTAGTCTGAAGAGACCACGTCTGCTGACGAGGGCAAAGGCTTTGGTGAGATCAATGAATGCAACGTAGAGGGGCATCTGTTGTTCTTGGGATTTCTCCTGCAGCTGGCGAAGGGAGAACAACATGTCAATGGTGGATCTCTCTGCTCGAAAGCCACACTGCTCGAAAGCACACAGCTGTGGCCTAACTAGCGTTTTATACAGCTCCATCATAACCTCCCTGCTCTTATATTCTGTGCCTCGGCTAATAAAGGCATGTGTCCTATATGCCTTCCTAACCACCTTATCTCCCTGTGCTGCTGCCTTCAGTGATGTATAGACAAGTACATCAAGGTCCCTCTGACCCTCTGTACTTCCTAGAGTCCTACCATCCATTGTATATCCCCTTTCCTTGTTAGTTCTCCCAAAATGCATCACCTCACACTTCTCAGGATTAAATTCCATTTGCCACTGCTCTGCCCATCTTACCAGCCCATCTATATCATCCTGTAATCTAAGGCTTTCCTCCTCACTATTTACGACACCATCAATTTTCGTGTCATCTGCGAACTTACTGATCATACCTCCTATACTCACGTCCAAATCATTAATGTACACTACAAACAGCAAGAGTCCCAGCACCAATCCCTGTGGTACACCACTGGTCGCAGGCTTCCACTCGCAAAAACAACCCTCGACCATCACCCTCTGCCTCCTGCCACCAAGCCAATTTTGGATCGAATTTGCCAAATTGCCTTGGATCCCACGGGCTCTTACCTTCTTAACTAATCCATGCGGGACCTTATCAAAAGCCTTACTGAAGTCCATGTAGACTACATCAACTGCTTTACCCTCATCTACACATCTAGTCACCTCCTCGAAAAATTCAATCAGGTTTGTTAGACACTATCTCCCCCGATAACGTCATGCTGACTATCCCTGCTTAATCCCTGTCTCTCCAAGTGGAGATCAATCCTGTCCCTCAGAATTTTTTCCAATAGTTTCCCTACCACTGATGTTGGACTCACTGGCCTGTAATTACCTAGTTTTATCAGCCTCAAGAATACGAACATCATGGGGCAGGATGTCAGAAATGCTCCATCCATCAATATTGGCGACCACGCTCTGGAAGTGGTTCAAGAGTTCACCTACCTAGGCTCAACTATCACCAGTAACCTGTCTCTAAATGCAGAAATCAACAAGCGCATGGGAAAGGCTTCCACTGCTATGTCCAGACTGGCCAAGAGAGTGTGGGAAAATGGCGCACTGACACGGAACACAAAAGTCTGAGTGTATCAGGCCTGTGTCCTCAGTACCTTGCTCTATGGCAGCAAGGCCTGGACAACGTATGTCAGCCAAGAGCGACGTCTCAATTGATTCCATCTTCGCTGCCTCCGGAGAATACTTGGCGTCAGGTGGCAGGACCGTATCTCCAACACAGAAGTCCTCGAGGTGGCCAACATCCCCGGCTTATACACACTACTGAGTCAGCGGCGCTTGAGATTGCTTGGCCATGTGAGCCGCATGGAAGATGGCAGGATCCCCAAAGACACATTGTACAGCGAGCTCGTCACTGGTATCAGACCCACAAGCCGTCCATGTCTCCGCTTTAAAGACGTCTGCAAACGCAACATGAAGTCCTGCGACATTGATCACAAGTCGAGGGAGTCAGTTGCCAGCGTTCGCAAGAGCTGGCGAGCAGCCATAAAGGCGGGGCTAAAGTGTGGCGAGTTGAAGAGACTGAGCAGTTGGCAGGAAAAAAGAGAAAAGCGCAAGGGGAGAGCCAACTGTGTAACAGCTTCGACAAACAAATTTTTCTGCAGCACCTATGGAAGAGCCTGTCACTCTAGAATTGGCCTTTTTAACCACTCCAGGCGCTGCTGCACATACCACTGACCACCTCCAGGCGCTTACCCATTGTATCTCGAGATAAGGAGGCCAACGAAGAAGATCCCTCCTACCCTTCTTGAATAATGGTACCACCTTCGCTGTCCTCCAGTCCTCTGGTAGCTCTCCTGTGGCCAGAGAGGATTTGAAAATTTGTGTCAGAGCCTCTGCGATCTCCACCCTTGCTTCACATAGCAGCCTGGGATACATCCCACTTTGTCTTGCCCGCCAGTGTTTTTTCATGTCCCCTGTTTGCTCTCTTAATTACTTTTTTAAGTACCCCCTACACTTTCTATACTCCTCCAGGGCCTCCGCTGTTTTCAGCGCTTTGAATCTGCCATAAGCCAACTTTTCTTTCCTTATCCAAACCTCTGTATCCTTTGACATCCAAATTTCCCTCGACATGTTGGTCACACCCTTCACCTTTATGGGTGAGGGGCTGAATGCCAAAGGGCAGGCGAGGGGCTGAATGCCAGAGAAGAGGTGAAGGGCTAAACGCTGGAAGACAGGTAAGAGCAGTTTTCACCAGTGTAGAATTTACCTGTGTATGGCATCAAGGAGGCGAAGCAAAGCTGAAGTTAATGGATAATTCAGCACCCCCTCCCCCTACGTCTCCTCTGGTAACTCTGCAGTGGCTGAAATAATAATTGATCAATAATACTAGTATGCTAGTCTCAGTTTCATGAGGTAGTCTCTTAACCTAAGCATTTAGCTGAAGGAGACACCATAGGAGCAGATGCTGTCAGTCATCTCATAGTCAGCTTCACAAGAGCCACTCTCAAATACCAGCTCCTCCATCACCAAAACAGCAAGACCCTCTCTCAAATACCAGCTCCTCCCTCACCAAAACAGCAAGACCCGCCCTCAAATACCAGCTCCTCCATTACCAAAACAGCAAGACCCACTCTCAAATACCAGCTCCTCCCTCACCAAAACAGTAAGACCCACTCTCAAATACCAGCTCCTCCCTCACCAAAACAGCAAGACCCACTCTCAAATACCAGCTCCTCCCTCACCAAAACAGCAAGACCCACTCTCAAATACCAGCTTCTCCATCACCAAAACAGCAAGACCCTCTCTCAAATACCAGCTCCTCTTTCACCAAAACAGCAAGACCCACTCTCAAATACCAGCTCCTCCCTCCCAAAACAGCAAGACCCACTCTCAAATACCAGCTCCTCCCTCACCAAATCAGCAAGACCCACTCTCAAATACTAGCTCCTCCCTCACCAAAACAGCAAGACCCACTCTCAAATACCAGCTCCTCCCTCACCAAAACAGCAAGACCCACTCTCAAATACCAGCTCCTCCCTCACCAAATCAGCAAGACCCGCCCTCAAATACCAGCTTCTCCATCATCAAAACAGCAAGACCCTCTCTCAAATACCAGCACCTCCCTCACCAAATCAGCAAAACCCGCCCTCAAATACCAGCTCCTCCCTCACCAAAACAGCAAGACCCACTCTCAAATACCAGCTCCTCCCTCACCAAATCAGCAAGACCCGCCCTCAAATACCAGCTTCTCCATCACCAAAACAGCAAGACCCTCTCTCAAATACCAGCTCCTCCCTCACCAAATCAGCATGACCCGCCCTCAAATACCAGCTTCTCCATCACCAAAACAGCAAGACCCACTCTCAAATACCAGCTCCTCCCACACCAAATCAGAAAGACCCGCCCTCAAATACCAGCTTCTCCATAACCAAAACAGCAAGACCCACTCTCAAATACCAGCTCCTCCCTCACCAAATCAGCAAGACCCGCCCTCAAATACCAGCTTCTCCATCACCAAAACAGCAAGACCCACTCTCAAATACCAGCTCCTCCCACACCAAATCAGCAAGACCCACTCTCAAATACCAGCTCCTCCCTCACCAAAACAGCAAGACCCACTCTCAAATACCAGCTCCTCCCTCACCAAATCAGCAAGACCCGCCCTGAAATACCAGCTTCACCATCACCAAAACAGCAAGACCCACTCTCAAATACCAGCTCCACCCTCACCAAAACAGCAAGACCCACTCTCAAATACCAGCTCCTCCCTCACCAAATCAGCAAAACCCGCCCTCAAATACCAGCTTCTCCATCACCAAAACAGTAAGACCCACTCTCAAATACCAGCTCCTCCCTCACCATATCAGCAAGACATGCCCTCAAATACCAGCTTCTCCATCACCAAAACAGTACGACCCACTCTCAAATACCAGCTCCTCCCTCACCAAAACAGCAAGACCCACTCTCAAATACCAGCTCCTCCATCACCAAAACAGCAAGACCCACTCTCAAATACCAGCTCCTCCCTCACCAAAACAGCAAGACACACTCTCAAATACCAGCTCCTCTATCACCAAAACAGCAAGACCCACTCTCAAATACCAGCTCCATCACCAAAACAGCAAGACCCGCTCTCAAATACCAGCTCCTCCCTCACCAAAACAGCAAGACCCACTCTCAAATACCAGCTCCTCTTTCACCAAAACAGCAAGACCCACTCTCAAATACCAGCTCCTCCCTCACCAAAACAGCAAGACCCACTCTCAAATACCAGATCCTCCATCACCAAAACAGCAAGACCCACTCTCAAATACCAGCTCCTCTTTCACCAAAACAGCAAGACCCACTCTCAAATACCAGCTCCTCCCTCACCAAAACAGCAAGACCCACTCTCAAATACCAGATCCTCCATCACCAAAACAGCAAGACCCTCTCTCAAATACCAGCTCCTCCCTCACCAAATCAGCATGACCCGCCCTCAAATACCAGCTTCTCCATCACCAAAACAGCAAGACCCACTCTCAAATACCAGCTCCTCCCACACCAAATCAGAAAGACCCGCCCTCAAATACCAGCTTCTCCATAACCAAAACAGCAAGACCCAGTCTCAAATACCAGCTCCTCCCTCACCAAATCAGCAAGACCCGCCCTCAAATACCAGCTTCTCCATCACCAAAACAGCAAGACCCACTCTCAAATACCAGCTCCTCCCACACCAAATCAGCAAGACCCACTCTCAAATACCAGCTCCTCCCTCACCAAAACAGCAAGACCCACTCTCAAATACCAGCTCCTCCCTCACCAAATCAGCAAGACCCGCCCTGAAATACCAGCTTCACCATCACCAAAACAGCAAGACCCACTCTCAAATACCAGCTCCACCCTCACCAAAACAGCAAGACCCACTCTCAAATACCAGCTCCTCCCTCACCAAATCAGCAAAACCCGCCCTCAAATACCAGCTTCTCCATCACCAAAACAGTAAGACCCACTCTCAAATACCAGCTCCTCCCTCACCATATCAGCAAGACATGCCCTCAAATACCAGCTTCTCCATCACCAAAACAGTACGACCCACTCTCAAATACCAGCTCCTCCCTCACCAAAACAGCAAGACCCACTCTCAAATACCAGCTCCTCCATCACCAAAACAGCAAGACCCACTCTCAAATACCAGCTCCTCCCTCACCAAAACAGCAAGACACACTCTCAAATACCAGCTCCTCTATCACCAAAACAGCAAGACCCACTCTCAAATACCAGCTCCATCACCAAAACAGCAAGACCCGCTCTCAAATACCAGCTCCTCCCTCACCAAAACAGCAAGACCCACTCTCAAATACCAGCTCCTCTTTCACCAAAACAGCAAGACCCACTCTCAAATACCAGATCCTCCATCACCAAAACAGCAAGACCCACTCTCAAATACCAGCTCCTCCCTCACCAAAACAGTAAGACCCACTCTCAAATACCAGCTCCTCCCTCACCAAAACAGTAAGACCCACTCTCAAATACCAGCTCCTCCCTCACCAAAACAGCAAGACCCACTCTCAAATACCAGCTCCTCCCTCACCAAATCAGCAAGACCTGCCCTCAAATACCAGCTTCTCCATCACCAAAACAGCAAGACCCACTCTCAAATACCAGCTCCTCCCACACCAAATCAGCAAGACCCGCCCTCAAATAACAGCTTCTCCATCACCAAAACAGCAAGACCCACTCTCAAATACCAGCTCCTCCCTCACCAAATCAGCAAGACCCGCCCTCAAATACCAGCTTCTCCATCACCAAAACAGCAAGACCCACTCTCAAATACCAGCTCCTCCCTCACCAAATCAGCAAGACCCGCCCTCAAATACCAGCTTCTCCATCACCAAAACAGCAAGACCCACTCTCAAATACCAGCTCCTCCCTCACCAAAACAGCAAGACCCATTCTCAAATACCAGCTCCTCCATCACCAAAACAGTAAGACCCACTCTCAAATACCAGCTCCTCCATCACCAAATCAGCAAGACCCACTCTCAAATACCAGCTCCTCCCTCACCAAAACAGCAAGACCCACTCTCAAATACCAGCTCCTCCCTCACCAAATCAGCAAGACCCGCCCTGAAATACCAGCTTCTCCATCACCAAAACAGCAAGACCCTCTCTCAAATACCAGCTCCTCCCTCACCAAAACAGCAAGACCCACTCTCAAATACCAGCTCCTCCCTCACCAAATCAGCAAAACTCGCCCTCAAATACCAGCTTCTCCATCACCAAAACAGTAAGACCCACTCTCAAATACCAGCTCCTCCCTCACCATATCAGCAAGACCCGCCCTCAAATACCAGCTTCTCCATCACCAAAACAGTAAGACCCACTCTCAAATACCAGCTCCTCCCTCACCATATCAGCAAGACCCGCCCTCAAATACCAGCTTCTCCATCACCAAAACAGTACGACCCACTCTCAAATACCAGCTCCTCCCTCACTAAAACAGCAAGACCCACTCTCAAATACCAGCTCCTCCCTCACCAAAACAGCAAGACCCACTCTCAAATACCAGCTCCTCCCTCACCAAAACAGCAAGACCCACTCTCAAATACCAGCTCCTCCCTCACCAAATCAGCAAGACCCGCCCTCAAATACCAGCTTCTCCATCATCAAAACAGCAAGACCCTCTCTCAAATACCAGCACCTCCCTCACCAAATCAGCAAAACCCGCCCTCAAATACCAGCTCCTCCCTCACCAAAACAGCAAGACCCACTCTCAAATACCAGCTCCTCCCTCACCAAATCAGCAAGACCCGCCCTCAAATACCAGCTTCTCCATCACCAAAACAGCAAGACCCTCTCTCAAATACCAGCTCCTCCCTCACCAAATCAGCATGACCCGCCCTCAAATACCAGCTTCTCCATCACCAAAACAGCAAGACCCACTCTCAAATACCAGCTCCTCCCACACCAAATCAGAAAGACCCGCCCTCAAATACCAGCTTCTCCATAACCAAAACAGCAAGACCCACTCTCAAATACCAGCTCCTCCCTCACCAAATCAGCAAGACCCGCCCTCAAATACCAGCTTCTCCATCACCAAAACAGCAAGACCCACTCTCAAATACCAGCTCCTCCCACACCAAATCAGCAAGACCCACTCTCAAATACCAGCTCCTCCATCACCAAAACAGCAAGACCCACTCTCAAATACCAGCTCCTCCCTCACCAAAACAGCAAGACCCACTCTCAAATACCAGCTCCTCCCTCACCAAATCAGCAAGACCCGCCCTGAAATACCAGCTTCTCCATCACCAAAACAGCAAGACCCTCTCTCAAATACCAGCTCCTCCCTCACCAAAACAGCAAGACCCACTCTCAAATACCAGCTCCTCCCTCACCAAATCAGCCAAACCCGCCCTCAAATGCCAGCTTCTCCATCACCAAAACAGTAAGACCCACTCTCAAATACCAGCTCCTCCCTCACCATATCAGCAAGACATGCCCTCAAATACCAGCTTAGATTAGATTAGAATTAGATTAGAATATTACAGCGCAGTACAGGCCCTTCGGCCCTCGATGTTGCGCCGAGCTGTGAAACCATCTGACCTACACTATTCCATTTTCATCCATGTGTCTATCCAATGTCCACTTAAATGCCCTTAAAGTTGGCGAATCTACTACTGCTGCAGGCAGGGCATTCCACGCCCTTACTACTCTCTGAGTAAAGAAACTACCTCTCACATCTGTCCTATATCTATCACCCCTCAACTTGAAGCTATGTCCCCTCGTGTTTGCCATCACCATCCGAGGAAAAAGACGCTCACTATCCACCCTATCTAACCCTCTGATTATCTTATATGTCTCTATTAAGTCACCTCTCCTCCTCCTTCTCTCCAACGAAAACAACCTCAAGTCCCTCAGCCTTTCCTCGTAAGACCTTCCCTCCATACCAGGCAACATCCTAGTAAATCTCCTCTGCACCCTTTCCATAGCTTCCACATCCTTTCTATAATGCGGTGACCAGAACTGCACGCAATACTCCAGGTGCGGTCTCACCAGAGTTTTGTACAGCTGCAGCATGACCTCGTGGCTCCGAAACTCGACCCCCCGACTAATAAAAGCTAACACACCATATGCCTTCTTAACAGCCCTATTAACCTGGTTAGCAACCTTCAGGGATTTATGCACCTGGACACCAAGATCTCTCTGTTCATCTACACTACCAAGAATCTTCCCATTAGCCCAGTACTCTGCATTCCTGTTACTCCTTCCAAAGTGAATCACCTCACACTTTTCCGCATTAAACTCCATTTGCCATCTCTCAGCCCAGCTCTGCAGCCTATCTATGTCTCTCTGTACCCTACAACATCCTTCGGCACTATCCACAACTCCACCAACCTTAGTGTCATCTGCAAATTTACTAACCCACCCTTCTACACCCTCTTCCAGGTCATTTATAAAAATGACAAACAGCAATGGCCCCAAAACAGATCCTTGCGGTACACCACTAGTAACTAAACTCCAGGATGAACATTTACCATCAACCACCACCCTCTGTCTTCTTTCCGCTAGCCAATTTCTGATCCAAAGCTCCAAATCACCTTCAACCCCATACTTGCGTATTTTCTGCAATAGCCTACCGTGGGGAACCTTATCAAACGCCTTACTGAAATCCATATACACCACATCCACTGCTTTACCCTCATCCACCTGTTTGGTCACCTTCTCGAAAAACTCAATAAGGTTTGTGAGGCACGACCTACCCGTCACAAAACCGTGCTGACTATCTCTAATGTCCTTATTCTTTTCAAGATGATTATAAATCCTGTCTCTTATAACCTTTTCCAACATTTTACCCACAACCGAAGTAAGGCTCACAGGTCTATAATTACCAGGGCTGTCTCTACTCCCCTTCTTGAACAAGGGGACAACATTTGCAATCCTCCAGTCTTCCGGCACTATTCCTGTCGACAATGACGACATAAAGATCAAGGACAAAGGCTCTGCAATCTCCTCCCTAGCTTCCCAGAGAATCCTAGGATAAATCCCATCTGGCCCAGGGGACTTATCTATTTTCACACTTTCCAAAATTGCTAACACCTCCTCCTTGTGAACCTCAATCCCATCTAGCCTCGTAGCCTGAATCTCAGTATTCTCAACAACATTTTCTTTCTCTACTGTAAATACTGACGCAAAATATTCATTTAACACTTCCCCTATCTCCTCTGATTCCACACACAACTTCCCACTACTATCCTTGATTGGCCCTAATCTAACTCTAGTCATTCTTTTATTCCTGATATACCTATAGAAAGCCTTCGGGTTTTCCCTGATCCGATCCACCAATGACTTCTCGTGTCCTCTCCTTGCTCTTCTTAGCTCTCCCTTTAGATCCTTCCTGGCTAGCTTGTAGCTCTCAAGTGCCCTAACTGAGCCTTCACGTCTCATCCTAACATAAGCCTTCTTCTTCCTCTTGACAAGCGCTTCAACTTCTTTAGTAAACCACGGCTCCCTTGCTCGACAACTTCCTCCCTGCCTGACAGGTACATACTTATCAAGGACACGCAGTAGCTGCTCCTTGAATAAGCTCCACATTTCGATTGTTCCCATCCCCTGCAGTTTCCGTCCCCATCCTACGCATCCTAAATCTTGCCTAATCGCATCATAATTTCCTTTCCCCCAGTTATAATTCTTGCCCTGCAGTATATACCTGTCCCTGCCCATAGCTAAGGTAAACCTAACCGAATTGTGATCACTGTCACCAAAGTGCTCACCTACATCTAAATCTAACACCTGGCCGGGTTCATTTCCCAGTACCAAATCCAATGTGGCATCGCCCCTGGTTGGCCTGTCTACATACTGTGTCAGAAAACCCTCCTGCACACACTGGACAAAAACTGACCCATCTAAAGTACTCGAACTATAGTATTTCCAGTCGATATTTGGAAAGTTAAAGTCCCCCATAACAACTACCCTGTTACTCTCACCCCTGTTGAGAATCATCTTCGCTATCCTTTCCTCTACATCTCTGGAACTATTCGGAGGTCTATAAAAGACTCCCAACAGGGTAACCTCACCTCTCCTGTTTCTAACCTCAGCCCATACTACCTCAGTAGACGAGTCCTCAAACGTCCTTTCTGTCGCTGTAATACTCTCCTTGATTAACAATGCCACACCCCCCCCCTCTTTTACCATCTTCTCTGTTCTTACTGAAACATCTAAATCCCGGAATCTGCAACATCCATTCCTGCCCCTGCTCTACCCATGTCTCCGAAATGGCCACTACATCGAGATCCCAGGTACCAACCCATGCTGCAAGCTCACCCACCTTATTCCGGATGCTCCTGGCGTTGAAATAGACACACTTTAAACCAGGTTCTTGCTTGCCAGTGCCCTCTTGCGTCCTTGTAACCATATCCCTGACCTCACTACTCTCAACATCCTGTACACTGGCACTACAATTTGGGTTCCCATTCCCCTGCTGAATTAGTTTAAACCCCCCCGAAGAGCACTAGCAAACCTCCCCCCCAGGATATTGGTACCCCTCTGGTTCAGGTGAAGACCATCCTGTTTGTAGAGGTCCCACCTACCCCAGAAAGAGCCCCAATTATCCAGGAAACCAAATCCCTCCCTCCTGCACCATCCCTGCAGCCACGTGTTCAACTCCTCTCTCTCCCTATTCCTCGCTTCGCTATCACGTGGCACGGGCAACAACCCAGAGATAACAACTCTGTTTGTTCTTGCTTGAAGCTTCCACCCTCGCTCCCTGAATTTCTGTCTTAAATCCCCATCTCTCTTCCTACCTATGTCGTTGGTGCCTATGTGGACCACGACTTGGGGCTGCTCCCCCTCCCCATTAAGGATCCCAAAAACACGATCAGAGACATCACGAACCCTGGCACCTGGGAGGCAACATACCAACCGTGAGTCTCTCTCGTTCCCACAGAACCTCCTATCTGTTCCCCTAACTATGGAGTCCCCAATGACTAATGTTCTGCTCCTCTTCCCCCTTCCCTTCTGAGCAACAGGGACAGACTCTGTGCCAGATATCTGTACCCCATTGCTTACCCCTGGTAAGTCGCCCCCCCAACAGTATCCAAAACGGTATACCTGTTGTTGAGGGAAGCAGCCACAGGGGATCCCTGCACTGCCTGCTGGTTCCCTCTCCTTCCCCTGACGGTAACCCATCTACCTACTTCTTTTACCTGAGGTGTGACTACCTCCCCATAACTCCTCTCAATAACCTCCTCCGCCTCCCGAATGATCCGAAGTTCATCCAGCTCCAGCTCCAGTTCCCTAACGCGGTTCTCGAGGAGCTGGAGTTGGGTGCATTTCCCACAGATGCAGTCAGCAGGGACACTCTTGGCGACCCTTACCTCCCACATTCTGCAGGAGGAACATACAACTGCCTTAATCTCCATTCCCACTATTCCAAATTCCCAACAAATCTACTGAAAAACCAAAAAAACAAAAAGTCAAAACTTGTTAGGTTAGCAATCCAACGGACAGAACTTCCCAAATAAAAAGCTTACCTTATCAACACACCAGAGTCCTTTTTTTTGGTTAGAGGAGGAGGGTGGGTGGGAGACACTACACGTGTAGTGTCTCAGGTACAGCCACCACACAAATATATACCTTTTCCTTACCCAGCAGTCCCCTGGTCCTCCGAAAACAAAAGGGAATTCACTTTTAAACTTACGCTGAAATTGACTTCCCAGCTGTAAGCCCGTTCACGCACCTCCGTTGCTATCCAAGCTGCAGTCACCGAAACTAAAAGAAAGAGATTCTAAACCACACAAATATATACCTTTTCCTTACCCAGCAGTCCCCTGGTCCTCCGAAATCAAAAGGGAATTCACTTTTAAACTTACGCTGAAATTGACTTCCCAGCTGTAAGCCCGTTCACGCACCTCCGTTGCTATCCAAGCTGCAGTCACCGAAACTAAAAGAAAGAGATTCTAAACCACACAAATATATACCTTTTTCCTTACCCAGCAGTCCCCTGGTCCTCCGAAAACAAAAGGGAATTCACTTTTAAACTTACGCTGAAATTGACTTCCCAGCTGTAAGCCCGTTCACGCACCTCCGTTGCTATCCAAGCTGCAGTCACCGAAACTAAAAGAAAGAGATTCTAAACCACACAAATATATACTTTTTCCTTACCCAGCAGTCCCCTGGTCCTCCGAAAACAAAAGGGAATTCACTTTTAAACTTACGCTGAAATTGACTCCCCAGCTGTAAGCCCGTTCACGCACCTCCGTTGCTATCCAAGCTGCAGTCACCGAAACTAAAATAAAGAGATTCTAAACCACACAAATATATACCTTTTTCCTTACCCAGCAGTCCCCTGGTCCTCCGAAAACAAAAGGGAATTCACTTTTAAACTTACGCTGAAATTGACTTCCCAGCTGTAAGCCCGTTCACGCACCTCCGTTGCTATCCAAGCTGCAGTCACCGAAACTAAAAGAAAGAGATTCTAAACCACACAAATATATACCTTGTTCCTTACCCAGCAGTCCCCTGGTCCTCCGAAAACAAAAGGGAATTCACTTTTAAACTTACGCTGACATTGACTTCCCAGCTGTAAGCCCGTTCACGCACCTCCGTTGCTATCCAAGCTGCAGTCACCGAAACTAAAAGAAAGAGATTCTAAACCACACAAATATATACCTTTTCCTTACCCAGCAGTCCCCTGGTCCTCCGAAAACAAAAGGGAATTCACTTTTAAACTTACGCTGAAATTGACTTCCCAGCTGTAAGCCCGTTCACGCACCTCCGTTGCTATCCAAGCTGCAGTCACCAAAACAGTACGACCCACTCTCAAATACCAGCTCCTCCCTCACCAAAACAGCACGACCCACTCTCAAATACCAGCTCCTCCATCACCAAAACAGCAAGACCCACTCTCAAATACCAGCTCCTCCCTCACCAAAACAGCAAGACACACTCTCAAATACCAGCTCCTCTATCACCAAAACAGCAAGACCCACTCTCAAATACCAGCTCCATCACCAAAACAGCAAGACCCGCTCTCAAATACCAGCTCCTCCCTCACCAAAACAGCAAGACCCACTCTCAAATACCAGCTCCTCTCTCACCAAAACAGCAAGACCCACTCTCAAATACCAGATCCTCCATCACCAAAACAGCAAGACCCACTCTCAAATACCAGCTCCTCCCTCACCAAAACAGTAAGACCCACTCTCAAATACCAGCTCCTCCCTCACCAAAACAGTAAGACCCACTCTCAAATACCAGCTCCTCCCTCACCAAAACAGCAAGACCCACTCTCAAATACCAGCTCCTCCCTCACCAAAACAGCAAGACCCACTCTCAAATACCAGCTCCTCCCTCACCAAATCAGCAAGACCTGCCCTCAAATACCAGCTTTTCCATCACCAAAACAGCAAGACCCACTCTCAAATACCAGCTCCTCCCACACCAAATCAGCAAGACCCGCCCTCAAATACCAGCTTCTCCATCACCAAAACAGCAAGACCCACTCTCAAATACCAGCTCCTCCCTCACCAAATCAGCAAGACCCGCCCTCAAATACCAGCTTCTCCATCACCAAAACAGCAAGACCCACTCTCAAATACCAGCTCCTCCCACACCAAATCAGCAAGACCAGCCCTCAAATACCAGCTTCTCCATCACCAAAACAGCAAGACCCAGTCTCAAATACCAGCTCCTCCCTCACCAAATCAGCAAGACCCATTCTCAAATACCAGCTCCTCCATCACCAAAACAGTAAGACCCACTCTCAAATACCAGCTCCTCCATCACCAAATCAGCAAGACCCACTCTCAAATACCAGCTCCTCCATCACCAAAAGAGCAAGACCCACTCTCAAATACCAGCTCCTCCCTCACCAAAACAGCAAGACCCACTCTCAAATACCAGCTCCTCCCTCACTAAAACAGCAAGACCCACTCTCAAATACCAGCTCCTCCATCACCAAAACAGCAAGACCCACTCTCAAATACCAGCTCCTCCCTCACCAAAACAGCAAGACACACTCTCAAATACCAGCTCCTCCATCACCAAAACAGCAAGACCCACTCTCAAATACCAGCTCCTCCCTCAGCAAAACAGCAAGACCCACACGTCAAATACCAGCTCCATCACCAAAACAGCAAGACCCGCTCTCAAATACCAGCTCCTCCCTCACCAAAACAGCAAGACCCACTCTCAAATACCAGCTCCTCCATCACCAAAACAGCAAGACCCACTCTCAAATACCAGCTCCTCCCTCACCAAAACAGCAAGACCCACTCTCAAATACCAGCTCCTCCCTCACCAAAACAGCAAGACCCACTCTCAAATACCAGCTCCTCCATCACCAAAACAGCAAGACCCACTCTCAAATACCAGCTCCTCCATCACCAAAACAGCAAGACCCACTCTCAAATACCAGCTCCTCCCTCACCAAAACAGCAAGACCCATTCTCAAATACCAGCTCCTCCCTCACCAAAACAGCAAGACCCACTCTCAAATACCAGCTCCTCCCTCACCAAAACAGCAAGACCCACTCTCAAATACCAGCTCCTCTCTCACCAAAACAGCAAGACCCACTCTCAAATACCAGATCCTCCCTCACCAAAACAGCAAGACCCACTCTCAAATACCAGATCCTCCCTCACCAAAACAGCAAGACCCACTCTCAAATACCAGCTTCTCCCTCACCAAATCAGCAAGACCTGCCCTCATATACCAGCTTCTCCATGACCAAAACAGCAAGACCCACTCTCAAATACCAGCTCCTCCCACACCAAATCAGCAAGACCCGCCCTCAGATACCAGCTTCTCCATCACCAAAACAGTAAGACCCACTCTCAAATACCAGCTCCTCCATCACCAAAACAGCAAGACCCACTCTCAAATACCAACTCCGCCCTCACCAAAACAGCAAGACCCACTCTCAAATACCAGCTCCTCCCTCACCAAAACAGCAAGACCCACTCTCAAATACCAGCTCCTCCCTCACCAAAACAGCAAGACCCACTCTCAAATACCAGCTCCTCCATCACCAAATCAGCAAGACCCGCCCTCAAATACCAGCTCCTCCATCACCAAAACAGCAAGACCCACTCTCAAATACCAGCTCCTCCCTCACCAAAACAGCAAGACCCACTCTCAAATACCAGCTCCTCCATCACCAAAAGAGCAAGACCCACTCTCAAATACTATCTCCTCCATCACCAAAACATTGGAATTAACACACTTGGGTATGTACACAGTGGAACTTGCAAGGGGTCCAATAAAACTGGGGAACTGCTTGATATAAGTCAAACTGTGACAATTTTGAGAACAGGTCCTACCTACAATATTTTTGCTTTTGTTTTTCAGATGCCGGTTTTTCTTTTGCATATTTGCAGCCTTTCAGATTTGTTTTTCACAGTGCAAATTGAAAGTGGTCTTCAGTAATTTATACAAGCACTTTTATCTGAGGACAACAGTCCCACAAGTTGTTTGTGTTTCAGGCAATGAAGGAATTGACAAAGAGTTGGTCAGCCATCAAGTTGTTGCTGATGAACAGAAACAGCCTCCTAAGTATGGCCCGGGAAGTAGAATAACTGTGAAGTATGTTACTGCAGGTAGGTGCATCAACAGCTGTCTTATTGAATTACGAAACAGCTTAAAATCAAGCATGTGAATGTTGGAAGCTGAAGGATGAATGTTTGGAGATCAGTATCTTATTGAAAAAGGACAGGTTGATCTTTCAAATGTGACCCTTCACTGTGACAGTTTTGAGAAAGGTTCCTGCCAGGAATGCTTTCAGGTGCTGATTGTCCTTTTGCATTTTTCCAGCCTTTATTTCAGTTTTGTTTTCCACAATGCAGAAGGCTTAAACATGTTCGGAAATCCGGCTTCAAACTTGCAACTCGGTGATACAGTATCTGAAACGAGAAAGGTGCCTAGACAGAGCCAGGAAGCTGACATTCCAGTCTCGGCATCATATTTTTCTATTCTCGTATTGTTGTCAAAGTGATGACCTCTGATTCAGCTGTTTGTATATCACAACAAAACTTGTCAATAATTCTGGGAAGTTGTGGAATGAGTAAATAGCATGCTTGGCTGAGACTTGCCAAAACACGCACCAAAGTTTTGCCCACAAAGCAGTAAATGAGTTTTGTAAAATGCACATTGGCTACAGGTGAGGTCCCAGAGGACTGGAGAATAGCCAATGCTGTTCCTTTGTTTAAGAAGGGTAGCAAGGATAATCCAGGAAATTATAGGCCAGTGAGCCTTACATCAGTGGTAGGGAAATTATTAGAGCGGATTCTTCGGGACAGGATCTACTCCCATTTGGAAACAAACAAACTTATTAGCGAGAGGCAGCATGGTTTTGTGAAGGGGAGGTCGTGTCTTACTAATTTGATTGAGTTTCTTGAGGAAGTGACAAAGATGATTGATGAAGGAAGGGCAGTGGATGTTATCTATGTGGACTTCAGTAAAGCCTTTGACAAGGTCCCTCATGGCAAACTGGTACAAAAGGTGAAGTCACACGGGATCAGAGGTGAGCTGGCAAGATGGATACAGAACTGGCTTGGTCATAGAAGACAGAGGATAGCAGTGGAAGGGTGTTTTTCTGAATGGAGGGATGTGACTAGTGGTGTTCTGCAGGGATCAGTGCTGGGACCTTTGCTCTTTGTAGTATAAAAAATGATTTGGAGGAAAATGTGGTTTAGCAGAATGAGAGGAAATTTCATTGAAATGTATAGAATTCTGAGAGGTTTTGTCCCCTGACTGGAGAGTTTTGAAATAGGGGGTGAGAGTCTCAGGATAAGGGTGCCAGCCATTTAGCTCTGAGAGGAGGAGAAATCTCTTGACTCAGAGAGTTGCCAATCTTTGGAATTGTCTACTGCAGGGGGCTGAGGATGCTCAGTCATTGAGTATATTCAAGACTGAGCCTGGTAGAATTTTGGACACTATCATGGTCAGGATTTGGGTAGGTGGGAGTTGGGGGGGAATGTGTGGGAGTTGGGGGGGGAATGTGTGGACAAAGGCTTGGGAAGTTTCCATGGTTCCTTCCTGTCCAATCTAGCGGGTGCAATTTGACAGAGTTTTGGAACATATGCCTGACGCCTGATTAAGGTGTTATGTGGAGAAGTGCAGGGGGATATAGAATAGGGGAATAGGCAGAAGCATAAAATAACTCCAAGAAACCAACATTTTCATTTATTACAACTAAATTATTGTAAGCACAGAAAGGCACCTTCAGTTGTTACATTGCGCTCCTGATTTGTAAGTCTTTAATTTGTCTCCTTTTGAATGTGGACTAATTAGAGTCTTTAGCTGGCTGGAGAAGGTCAACTCTCTTTTCTGTGCAAATATCACAGTCATCTGAACAATCATACTGTCATACAACTTCCTTAATTTAGAATCGGTTATTGAATCAATGTTCTCCTTTTAAAGGTCAACTGAGAAGGTGTTTGCTTTTCATGGACATTTGTAGTACTTCAACTTATTCCACTAAATTATGTGCTTAACTGTGTAACAGCTGATCCCTTGGTGAGGTGTAATTTCAGTGTTTGATTTCTGGCATTGAGTTCTTAAGGAGGGTGGTACAACTGAACAATCTGCTACCTACAAATAATTATGATTGCAATATTGTTCTGCTGGTTTATCCTGATTCTATTCATCTTTGGGGATACGCTTGTTTAAGGATGGGTGTAGTTGACATCCCTTGGTAAACCTCATCGACAGCACCTCCCAAACCTGCGACCTCCACGACCTAGAAGGACAAGCGCAACAGGTGCATGGGATAGGAACAAAACCACCTAAAAGTTCTCATCCAAGTCACACACCATTTCGACTTGGAACTATATTGCCGTTCCTTCACTGTTGCTGGGCGAAATTCCTGGAACTCACTTCCTAACAGCACTGTGGGTGTATTTACTCCACACAAGTACAGCTGTTCAAGTACAGCTCAAGGACAACTAGGGATGGGCAATGAATGCCAGCCCTTCCACTGTTGCCCAGATCCCCAAATTATTATTTTTTTATTGGTTTAGTGGAGATGACTGCTTCAAGCTTTGTTCTGAATTTGATATTTTTCTATGGTAGGCTGGATTTGGAACAGTAGTGGCACCCGTGGAAAAACTTGTGTATTTGGGTATTTCAAAGTTACAGATTTTAACGTCACTTAACATACAGCATCTTGCAATCTTAGCCTCCCCCCCCAACACACATTCAGAACAACATGGCCATCTTGCGATCATAGCCTCCCCCACACACAGTCAGAACAACATGGTCATCTTGTGATCTTGTTTGCACTGGTGTGCTGACTTGGGTAGCATTAGAGTGCTAAAGTGGGAGTTTTGTGACTGAGGGTAATTAAGGGTTAGTTTTATCGAAAGTCTAGTCCTGTTAAGTAGCAAATTAACTTAACAGTTGCTGCTTGGGTTGGAGAAGGTGAGTTTTAGACCAGCTTTAAACAGAGTTCACTCAGGCTCTGCTTGCAGCTGCACCTTGTTAATTAGAGAATTGGCTTAAACCAGTTTTCAGGGGCTCGAGTCAGACAGTATAAAAGTGGGCCATCTTACAGTGCTGACTGTTTGCACTGGAGTGCTGACTTGGGTAGCATTAGAGTGCTGAAGTGGGAGTTTTGTGACTGAGGGAGTTCGGTGAGGAGGGAGCGAGGAGCTCCTTTCATTTCCTACCTGTCCTCAAAGAGCGTGAGGGGAGCCGAGAGTTTCCACAGAGCACAGCTGACTGGTGAGTAAGTCCTGGTGGGTATTTTTCAAGATGGGTTGAATTGTAAGTCATTATTTTAGCAAGACTCAGTTGATTTATTTTTTACTATAATAGTCTTCTAAAGTTTTATATTTAAAGGGTTTAGTCATGGCAGGAGAGCTTAAATCTGTGGTTTGCTCCTCTTGCTGCATGTGGAAATCCGGGAATTTTTCCAGTCCCCGGGACCAGCATGTGTGCAGGAAGTGTGTCCAGCTGCAGCTCCTGGAAGCTCGTGTTTCAGAGCTGGAACGGCGGCTGGAAACACTGGAGCATCCGTGAGTCTGACAGCATCGTGGAAAGCACGCATAGAGAGGCGGTCACACCACAGCTGAAGGGACTTGAGGAAGGAAGGGAATGGGTGACCACCAGACAGTCCAAGAGAATCAGGCAGGTAGTTCAGGAGTCCCCTGGGGTCCCGCTTGCAGATTGGTATTCCATTTTGGAGGCTGATGAGGCTGGTTCCTCCAGGGAGTGCAGACAGAGCCAAGCTTCTGGCATCACAAGCAGCCTGTCTGCACAGGAAGGGGGTAAGAGAGGAAGAGCAATAGTATTAGGGTATTCCATAGTCAGGGGAACAGATAAGCGCTACTGTGGCTGTCAGCGTGACTCCAGGATGGTGTGTTGCCTCCCTGGTGCCAGGGTCCGGGATGTCACTGAACGGCTGCAGGGCATCCTGAAGGGGGAGGGTGATAAGGCAGAGGTCATGGTACATGTTGGTACCAATGACAAAGGTAGAAAGAGGGATGAGGTCTTGCATTAAGAATTCAGGGAGTTAGGCAGCAGACTAAAAAGCAAGACCTCTCGGGTTGTAATCTCTGGATTACTCCCAGTGCCACGTGCTAGCGAGTATAGGAAGAGGAGAATAGCACAGATGAATGCGTGGCTTAAGAGTTGGTGCAGGAGGGAGGGTTTTAGATTCCTGGACCACTGGGACCGTTTCTGGGGAAGGTGGGACCTGTACAAGCAGGATGGTCTACATCTGAACCAGAGGGGGACTAACATCCTTGCTGGCGGGTTTACTAGTGCTGTTGGGAAGAGTTTAAACTAATTTGGTAGGGGGAGGGGACGCAGACTCCGAGCAGAATAGGGACACAGCTAAACACAGGAAAGTAAAAAAGTCAGAGGGAATACAGCGGAAGTAAGTTTCAAGGGAGTAAGACCAGGATGGATGGCCTCTACTTTAATGCCAGGAGTATTACAGGTAAAACGGATGAGTTAAGGGCAAGGATTGACACGTGGAATTGTGATATAGTAGCCATCACGGAGACATGGTTGAGGGAGGTACAGGATTGGCAGTTCAATATCCCGGGATATAGAATCTTCAGGCGAGACAGAGGAGGGGGCATTGCAATATTAGTTAAGGAGTCAGTTACTGCAGTAAGGAGAGATGATATCTTGGAGGGGGCATCAAATGAAGCTTTATGGGTAGAGTTCAGAAATAAAAAAGGGACAGCCACATTGCTAGGTGTTTATTATAGACCCCCAGATAGTGAGCGGGAAATTGAGGAGCAAATATGTGCGCAATTTGCAGAGGTGTGTAAAAATAATAATAGGGTAATTATATTAGATGATTTCAACTTTCCCAACATTAATTGGGATAGTCATCGTGTTAAGGGCTTAGATGGAGTGGAGTTCTTAAAATGTATGCAGGAGAACATTTTAGCTCAATATGTAAGGAAAATATCACAGCTGTACTGCGGGAGGACACCTCAGTGGGGTCATTCAACGAGGCAATATGGGTGGAGCTCAGGAATAGGAAGGGTGCAGTCACGATGTTGGGGGTTTACTACAGGCCTCCCAACAGCCAGCGGGAGGTAGAGGAGCAGATATGTAGACAGATTTTGGAAAGATGTAAAAGTAACAGGGTTGTGGTGGTGGGTGATTTTAACTTCCCCTATATTGACTGGGACTCACTTAGTGCTAGGGGCTTGGATGGGGCAGAATTTGTAAGGAGCATCCAGGAGAGCTTCTTGAAACAATATGTACGTAGTCCAACTAGGGAATACTGGACCTGGGATTGGGGAAAGAACCCGGCCAAGTGGTCGAAGTCTCAGTAGGGGAGAATTTCGGGAACAGTGACCATAATTCCATAAGTTTTAAGGTACTTGTGGATAAGGATAAGAGTAGTCCTCGGATGAAGGTGCGAAATTGGGGGAAGGCTAATTATAACAATATTAGGCAGGAACTGGAGAATTTAGATTGGGGGCGGCTGTTTGAGGATAAATCAACATCTGACATGTGGGAGTCTTTCAGATGTCAGTTGATTAGAATCCAGGACCGGCATGTTCCTGTGAGGAAGAAGGATAAGTTTGGCAAGTTTCGGGAACCTTGGATAAAGAGGGATATTGTGAGCCTAGTCAAAAAGAAAAAGGAAGCATTCATAAGGGCTAGAAGGCTAGGAACAGAGAAAGCCCTTGAGGAATATAAAGAAAGTAGGAAGGAACTTAAGCAAGGAGTTTGGAGGGCTAAAAGGGGTCATGAAAAGTCATTGGCAAACAGGATTAAGGAGAATCCCAAGGCTTTTTGTACGTATATAAAGAGCAAGAGGGTAACTAGGGAAAGGGTTGGCCCACTCAAGGACAGAGGAGGGAATCTATGTGTGAAGTCAGAGGAAATGAGCGAGGTACTAAATGAGTACTTTGCATCAGTATTCACCAAAGAGAAGGACTTGGTGGATCATGAGTCTAGGGAACGGAGTGTAGACAGTTTGGGTCATGTCGTTATCAAAAAGGAGGTGTTGGGCGTCTTGCAATGCATTAAGGTAGATAAATCCCCAGGGCCTGATGGGATTACCCCAGAATACTGAGGGAGGCAAGGGAAGAAATTGCTGGGGCCTTGCCAGAAATCTTTGTATCCTCATTGGCTACAAATGAGGTCCCAGAGGACTGGAGAATAGCCAATGTTGTTGCTCTGTTTAAGAAGGATAATCCGGGAAATTATAGACTGGTGAGCCTTATTAGAAATTATTAGAGAGGATTCTTCGGGACAGGATTTACTCCCATTTGGAAACAAACAAACTTATTAGCGAGAGGCAGCATGGTTTTGTGAAGGGAAGGTCGTGTCTCACTAACTTGATCGAGTATTTTGAGGAAGTGACGAAGATGATTGATGAAGGTGAAGTCACACAGGATCAGAGGTGAGCTGGCAAGATGGATACAGAACTGGCTCTGTCATAGAAGACAGAGGGTAGCAGTGGAAGGGTGATTTTCTGAATGGAGGGCTGTGACGAGTGGTGTTCCGCAGGGATCAGTGCTGGGACCTTTGCTGTTTGTAGTATATATAAATGATTTGGAGGAAAATGTAGCTGGTCTGATTCATAAGTTTGCGGACAACACAAAGGTTGGTGGAGTTGTGGATAGTGATGAGGATTGTCAGAGGATACAGCAGGATATAGATTGGTTGGAGACTTGGGCGGAGAAATGGCAGATGGAGTTTAATCCGGACAAATGTGAGGTAATGCATTTTGGAAGATCTAATGCAGGTGGGAAGTATACAGTAAATGGCAGAACCCTTAGGAGTATTGACAGGCAGAGAGATCTGGGCGTACAGGTCCACAGGTCACTGAAAGTGGCAACGCAGGTGGATAAGGTAGTCAAGAAGGCATACGGCATGCTTGCCTTCATCGGTCGGGGCATAGAGTATAAAAATTGGCAAGTCATGTTGCAGCTGTACAGAACCTTAGTTAGGCCACACTTAGAATATTGCGTGCAATTCTGGTCGACACACTACCAGAAGGACGTGGAGACTTTGGAGAGGGTACAGAAGAGGTTTACCAGGATGTTGCCTGGTCTGGAGGGCATTAGCTATGAGGAGAGGTTGGAAAAACTCGGATTGTTTTCACTGGAACGACGGAGGTGGAGGGGCGACATGATAGAGGTTTACAAAGTTATGAGTGGCATGGACAGAGTGGATAGTCAGAAGCTTTTTCCCAGGGTGGAAGAGTCAGTTACTAGGGGACATAGGTTTAAGGTGTGAGGGGCAAAGTTTAGAGGGGATGTGCGAGGCAAGTTCTTTACACAGAGGGTGGTGAGTGCCTGGAACATGATGCCGGGGGAGGTGGTGGAAGCAGGTCCGATAGCGACGTTTAAGAGGCATCTTGACAAATACATGAATAGGATGGGAATAGAGGGATACGGTCCCCAGAAGTGCAGAAGGTTTTAGTTTAGACAGGCATCAAGATCGGCGCAGGCTTGGAGGGCCAAATGGCCTGTTCCTGTGCTGTACTGTTCTTTGTTCTTTGTAGAGGATCCAACTGGGGAAGGTGCAGTGCTGGACCTAATTCTGGGGAATGAAGCCGGACAGGTGGTTGATGTGTTGGTGGGGGAGCATTTTGGTGATAGCGACCACAACATGGTACAATTTAAGCTTGTTATGGAGAAAGAAATAGACAAGTTGCAAAAAAAGGTTTTGGAATGGGGGACTGCGAATTTTCGTAAAATAAGGCAGGATCTGGCCAAGGTAGACTGGAAAGAGTTACTTGTCGGGGAATGTACAGAAGAGCAGTGGGGGACATTCAAAAAGGAAATGGGGAGGGTACAGGCCCAACACGTTCCCTCTAGGGTAACAGGTAGGAGCAACATGCCCAGAGAACAATGGATGACCAGAAACATTCAGGGTATGAGAGAAGGAAAAGAGATGCTTTTCGCAAATACAAGGAGAGCAAATCAATGGAAGCATTAGTGCAGTACAGAAAGTGTCGGATGGAGCTTAAGAAAGCAATTAGGAGAGCAAAGAGGGGATATGAGAAAGTTCTGGCTGGTAAAAGTAGGGAGAATCCCAAGATATTCTATAAGTATATCAATGGGAAGAGGATAACCAGGGAAAGAGTAGGACCCATTAGGGACCAAGGGGGAAATCTGTGGGTGGAGCCAGAGGACATTGGTAGGGTGTTGAATGAATACTTCACATCTGTCTTCACCCAAGAGAATGAGGATGTAGATATGGAACTCAGAGAGACTGTGAGGATCTTGAGCAAATTGTCATAGGGAGTGACAAGGTATTGGAGGTTTTGGCAGGCTTAAAAGTGGACAAATCTCCAGGTCCAGACGATTTGTGTCCCAGGATGCTGTGGGACGCGAGGGTGGAGATTGCAGGGGCTCTGACCTTAATTTTTAATTCCTTTCTGGCCATGGGGGAGGTGCCAGAGGACTGGAGAACAGCTAATGTGGTCCCACTATTTAAGAAAGGTTGTAGAGATAAGCCAGGGAACTATAGACCAGTGAGTCATACGTCAGTGGTAGGGAAACTATTGGAGAAAATTCTGAAGGAGAGAATGTATCTTCACTTGGAGAGGCAAAATTTGATTAGAAATAGTCAGCATGGCTTTGTCAGAGGGAGGTCATGCCTAACAAATTTGATTAAATTTTTTGAGCATGTGACCAGGTGTGTAGATGAGGGTAGTGCAGTTGATGTAGTTTACATGGATTTCAGCAAAGCCTTTGACAAGGTCCCACATGGGAGACTTATCAAGAAAGCAAATGCACATGGGATACAGGGTAACTTGATAAGGTGGATTCCAAATTGGCTTAGCTGTAGGAGACAGAGAGTGATGACAGACGGCTGTTTTAGTGACTGGAAACCAGTGTCCAGTGGCGTGCCACAGGGATCTGTGCTGGGTCCCCTACTGTTTGCCATTTATATAAACGACATAGATGACTATGATCAGTGTGTTCGCGGATGACACAAAGATTGGCCAAGTGGTTAACAGTGAGGTTGAGTGTCTTGGGTTACAGGAAGATATAGACGGGATGATCAAATGGGCAGAAAAGTGGCAGATGGAATTTAACCCTGAAAAGTATGAGGTGATATACTTTGGAAGGAGTAATGTAACATGGAAGTATTCAATGAATGGCCTGACACTGGGAAGTTTTGAGGAACAAAGGGACCTTGGCGTGTTTGTCCATGGATCTCTGAAGGCAGAAGGGCAGGTTAATAGGGTGGTGAAAAAGGCAGATGGGACACTTGCCTTTATCAATCGAGGTATAGATTACAAAAGCAGGGAGGTCATGTTGGAGTTGTACGGAACTTTGGTGAGGCCACAGCTGGAGTACTGTGTGCAATTCTGGTCACCACATTATAGGAAGGATGTGATTGCATTGGAGGGGGTGCAGAGGCGATTCACCAGGATGGTGCCTGGGATGGAACATTTAAGCTATGAAGAGAGGTTGGATAGTCTTGGGTTGTTTTCGCTGGAGCAGAGAAGACTGAGGAGTGACCTGATCGAGGTGTACAAGATTATGAGGGGCATGGACAGGGTGGATAGGGAGCAGCTGTTCCCCTTAGTTGAAGGGTCAGTTACGAGGGAACACAAGTTTAAGGTGAGGGGCAGGAGGTTTAAGGGGGATTTGAGGAAGAACTTTTTTACCCCAAAGGTGGTGACGGTCTGGAATGCCCTGCCTGTGAGGGTGGTAGAGGCGGGTTGCCTCACATCCTTTAAAAAGTACCTGGATGAGCACTTGGTACATAATAACATTCAAAGCTATGGGCCAAGTGCTGGCAAATGGGATTAGGTAGACAGGTCAGGTGTCTTTAATGCATCGGTGCAGACTCGATGGGCCGAAGGGCCTCTTCTGCACTGTATTATTCTGTGATTCTTTGATTATTAGCCTTCCCCCACACACAGTCAGAACAACATGGCCATCGTGCGATCTTAGCCTTCACTCACACACAGTCAGAACAACATGGTCATTGCAGGACAAACCCGTTTGCAGTTTAAATCCTCTGCTCCTGAGGCACTTCAGCAATGCTGTAGGTCGGGTGTACGTTGTGTCCATTGTTGCTCGGGTACAGGTTACAAAAGATCCGACATGTTGGCCTAGATATCGAATGGCACCAGAACCGGGCTGAAGAGGACGGCAGCAGCACCATGGCACATTGGTCAACTGGTCTCATTTATTAGCGGGAAGGGCAAGCTGCGGGTAACTGTTGTGACTTGCCAGTCCTGGGAGGCAACTAGGTCATTGTAATCATTTCTACCTCTCTTAATCAATAGTGCCACTTTCTTCCTTTTCTATCATGGAGTCAGAATCATAGAGTCATTCGGTACAGAGGAGGTCATTTGGCCCATCGAGTCCATGCTGGCTCTCTGTAGACCGCGATCAAATTTCCCCCCAATCTCCTTTGCTCCAGGGAGAACAACCACAGCTTCCCCAACTTAACCTTGTCGCTAAAATCCTTCATCCCTGGAATCATTCTTGTAAATCTTCTCTGTACCCTCTCAAGGACCCTCACATTCTTTCTAAAGGATGGTGACCTGAACTGGATGCAGTACTCTCATTGTGGATGAACCAAAGTTTCATAAAGGTTCAGCATAACTTCCCTGCTTTTGTACTCAGTACCTCTATTTATGAAGTTCAAGATCCCATATGCTTTGTTAACGACTCCCTCAATATTTCCCACCACCTTCTCAGATCTCTGTATAGGAACCTCTAGCTCCCACTGTCCCTGCACACTGTTTAGAACTGTGCCTGGTCTATATTGCCTCTCCCAATCCCTTCTGCCAAAATACGTCACCTCATACCTTTCTGTATCTACCACTTGTCTGCCCATTCTGCTGGCCTATGTCCTGTTGCAGTCGATTGGTATCATCTTCAATATCTGCCACGCATCCATATTTGATATCATCAGCAAATTTTGAAATTTTACATTGTATTTCAATATCAAACTCATATATATAAAATATATATCAAAAAAAGCAGGGTCCAAGCACTGACCCTTGGGGAACACCACTGTCTACCATCATCCAGACTGAAAAACAGCCATTTACCACAACCCTGCTCTGCCATGAGCCTCAATTTTGTACACCACCATTTAATTGTCAAACACTTCTTTAAAATCCATATAGACAACATGCATTGCTTCTCTCTAATTCTGGCCTCTTGTGAATCCCTGATTTTAATTGCTTCACCATTGGTGATCGCACCTTCAGTTGCCTAGGTCCTAAGCTCTGGAATACCCTTCCTACACCTCTGTGCCTCTCCATCTCATTTTCCTCCTTTAAGTCACTACTTAAAAACTACCTCTTTGACCAAGCTTTTGGTCATTGATCTAATATCTGCTTTGGTGGGTCTGTGTAATACTTTGTTTTATAATGCTCCTGTAAAGCACCTTGGGACATTTTATTAAGGTAAAGGGACTATATAAATGTAAGTTGTTGTTGTTTCCTTTATTAACCTTCTCTGTTACTTCACCAAAAAATTCAATTAGATTAGCCAAGCAGGATCTGCCTTTTACAAATCTGTGTTGGCTCTCCTTAATTAACTCAAACTTCTCCAAGTGCCTGTTGATTTTTTTTCTCTTACCCACCACTGATGTTAAACTGACCGACCTGTAGTTACTAGGAATATCCTTACAGCCTTTCTTGAATCAGGGTGCCACATTTGCCACTCTCCAATCCTCTAGCACCTCCCCGCATCGTGGGAAATTGGAAGATTATGGCAAGCCCTTCCGCTATCTCCACGCCCACGTCCTTTAGCAACCTAGATGCAAGCCATCCGGACCAGGAAACTTACCATTCTAAGCATAGCCAGCCTTTCCAGTACATCCTGCCTATCAATTTTCACCCCATCCATTATGCCCACTATCTCCATTTCTACTGATATTTTGTAAGCATCCTCTTCCTTTGTAAACACCGATACAAAGTACTTATTAAGTATTTTAGTTTTGCCATGTGCCTCTAAGCATGTATCACCCTCTTTGTCCCTAATGGGATGCACTCCGCCTCGTACTACCTGCTTACCATTTACATGCTGATAGAAGATTTTTGGGTTCCCTTTTATGTTAACTGTCATTCTATTCTCGTATTCTCTCTTTTCCAGTCTTATTTTCCTTTTCACTTTCCCTCTCAACTTATTGTATTTGACCTGGTTCTCGCTTGAAAAATTCACCTGATAGGCATCATATTTTCTATCTCCCTCGTCATTCAAGGAGCCTTGGCTTTGGTTCCCCTACCTTTCCTTCTTGTTGGAATATACCTAGCCTGTACCTGAAGCATCTCCTCCTTATAGATCAACCATTGTTTGGTTACAGTTTTTCCTGTCAATCTGTGGTTCCATTTTACCCTGGCTAGATCATCTGTCATCCCATTGAAGTTAGTCATTTTCCGATTTGGATCTTCTACTTTAGATTGTTTCTTGCTTTTCCCAATTGTTAATCTGGACCTTATGATACAATGATCACTTTACGCAAGTGTTCTACCACAGACACTTGGCCCACCTCATTCCCCAGTAGCAGATTCAGCAATGCCTCCTTCCTAGTTGGATCGAGTAACATACTAGTCAAGGAGGTTCTCCTGAACATATTTCAGAAATTCCTCCCCACTCCTTATGCGAACATATGAATTAGCAGCAGGAGTAAACGGTTCGGCCCGTTTCAGCCTGCTCCACCATTTAATAAGATCATGGCTGATCTAACTGTGGCCTCAACTCCACTTTCCCGCCTACCCCGATACCTCTTGACTCCCTTGTTAGTCAAGAATTTAACCACCTCTGCCTTACAAATATTCAATAACCCTTCCTCTACTGCTCCCTGGGGAAGAGACTTCCAAAGACTCACAACCCCCGAAGGGAAAAACATTCTCCTCATCTCCATCTTAAATGTGCGACCCTTATTTTTAAACTGTGTCCCCTAGTTCTAGGGGAAACATCCTTTCACCCTGTCTAGTCCCCTCAGGATCTTATATGTCTCAATAAGATCACCTTTCATTCTTCTAAACTCCAGCGGATTCAGACCCAACCTATCCAACCTTTCTTCATAAGATAACCCCCCCGCACCAATTTCAGGTGTCAGTCTAGTGAACCTTCTCTGAAATGCCTCTAACACAGTTATATCCTTTCTTAAATAAGGAGACCAAAACTGTACACAGTACTCCAGATGTGGTCTCACCAATACCCTATACAACTGTAGCGAAACATCCCTACTTCTATATTCCATTCCCTTTGCAATAAACGACAACATTCCATTGCCTTCCTGATCACTTGCTGTATCTGCATCCTAACCTTTTATGATTCATGTACCAGGGCACCTAGATTCCTCTGTATCTCAGAGTTTTGCACTGTATCTCAATTTAAATAACATGCTGCTTTACTCTTCTTCCTGCCAAAGTGGATAAGTTCACATTTTCCCTCATTCGATTCCATTTGCCAAATTTTGCCCATTCACTTAACCTATCTATATTCCTTTGCAGACTCCTTTTGTCCTCTTCACAACTTACTCACCTATCTATCTTTGTGTCATCAGCAAATTTAGCAACCATACATTCAGTGCCTTCACCCAAGTCATTGATATAGATTGCAAATAGTTGAGGTCTCAGCACTGATACCTGTGACACTCCATTTGTCACATCTTGCCAACCTGAAAATGACCCATTTATGCCTAATCTCTGTTTCCTGTGAGCTAACCAATCCTCTCTCCATGCTAATATGTTGCCCCCAATGCCATGAGCTCTTATTTTGCTTAGTAACCTTTGATGTGGCACCTTGTCAAATGCCTTCTGGAAATCTAGGTATAGCACATCCACAGGTTCCCCTTTATCCATGTTGTTTGTTACTTCCTCAAAGAACTCCATTAAATTAGTCAAACATGATTTCATTTTCATAAAGCCATGTTGACTCTGCCTGATTACATTGAGATTTTCTAAGTGCCCCGCTATAACCTCCTTAATAATAGATTCCAGCATTTTCCCTATGACAGATGTCAAGCTAACTGGCCTGTCGTTTCCTGCTTTCTGTCTCCCTCTTTTCTTGAATAGAGGGGTCACATTCACTATTTTTCAATCTGATGGGACCTTTCCAGAATCTAGTGAATTTTGGAAAATTAAAACGAATGCATCTACTATCTCACCAGACACTTCTTTTAAGACCCTAGGATAAAGTCCATAAGGACCTGGGGACTTATCAGCTTTTAGATCTAATAATTCTTTCAGTACCCTTTCCCTGATGATTGTAATTGTTTTAGTTTCCTCCCTCCCTTTCACCTCCTGATCCACAATTATTTCTGGGATGTTATTTGTATCCTTTACAGTGACGTCAGATGCAAAATATCTGTTCAATTCATCCGCCTTCTCCTTATTTTCCATCATTAATTCCCCAGACTCACTCTAGATGACCAACGCTCACTTTACTTACTCTTTTCCTTTTCAAATAGCTGTAGAAACTCTTACTATCTGTTTTTATATTTCTAGCTAGTTTTCCCTCGTACTCTAATTTCTCCCTCCTAAACATTTTAGTCATTATTTGCTGTTCTTTATATTCTGCCCAGTCTTCTCACCTGCCCCTCATCTTTATGGAATTGTATGCTTTTTCTTTCAATTTGATACTATCTTTAGTAACATTTATTGTATTATATAACTTTTACTTAGTTAGCCACAGATGGAGCATCTTTCCCTTAGAGTTTTTCTTTCCCACTGGAATCCAGGAAAATGCAGCAAGGTGGATACAAAATTGTCTCAGTGGCAGGAAACAAAGGGTAATTGTTGATGGGTGTTTTCGCGACTGGAGGGCTGTTTCCAGTGGTGTTCTGCAGGGCTCAGTACTGGGTCCCCTGTTTTTTGTGGTATATATTAACAATTTGGACGTAAATGTAGGGGACATGATCAAGATGTTTGCAGACGACACAAAGGTAGGCTGTGTGGTATATCCACAGTGGACAGCTGTGGACTGCAGGAAGATATTGATGGTCTGGTCAGATGGGTAGAAAAGTGGCCAATGGAATTCAACCTGGAGAAGTGTGAGGTGATGCATTTGGGGAGGTCAAACAAGGCAAAGGAATACACGATTAATGGGACAATACTGAGAAGTGTAGAGGAAGCGAGGGAACTTGGAGTAAATGTCCACAGATCCCTGAAGGTAGCAGGACAGGTCAATAAGGTGGTGAAAAAGGCATATGGAATCCTTTCCTTTATTAGCTGAGGGATAGAATATAAGAGCAGGGAGGTTATGCTGGAACTGTATAACTCATTGGTTAGGCCACAACTTGAGTACTCTGTACAGTTCTGGTCACCTCATTATAGAAAGGATGTAATTGCACTAGAGAGGGTGTGGAGGAGATTTACGAGGATATTACCAGGATTGGAAAAATGCAGCTATGAGGAAAGATTGGATAGACTGGGGTTGTTCTCCTTGGAACAGAGATGGCTGAGGTAAGATCTGATTGAAATGTACAAAATTTTGAGGGGCCTGGATAGAGTGGAGGTGAAGGGCCTATTCATCTTAACAGAGAGGTCAGTGACAAGGGGCATAGATTTGAAGTGATTTGTGGAAAGATTAGAGGGGAGATGAGGAAAATCGTTTTCACCCAGAGGGTGGTGGGAATCTGGAACTCACTGCCTGAAAGGAAAGTTGAGGCAGAGACCCTCAACTCATTCAAAAGGGAGTCTGGAAGTGCACCTGAAGTGCCATAATATGCAGGGCTATGGACCAAACGCTGGAAGGTGGGAATAGAATAGGTGGATCATTTTTCGGGTGGCACAGACACGATGGGCCAAGTGGCCTCTTTCTGTGCCTTAAACTTTCTATGATTTTATGAATCTATATTTTCTGAGTATTCTGAAATATCTCCTTAAATGTCTGCCACTGCACCTCTACTGAGCTATCCCTTAACCTAATTTGCCAGTTTACTTTAGCCAGCTGTGCCTTCATGTCCTCATAATTGCCCTTATTTAAGTTTAAAACACTAGTCTTAGATTCGCCCGTGTCGCCCTCAATCTGAATGTGAAATTCAGTCATATTATGATCACTGCTACCTAGGGGCGTCTTCAGTATGAGGTCATTGATTAATCTTGTCTCGTTACACATTACCAGATCTAGTATAGTGTGCTCTCTGGTTGGCTCTAGAACGTGCTGCTCCAAGAAACTGTCCTGAAAACACTCTATGAACTCATCATCCAGGCTACCTATACCAGTCTGATTTGTCCAATCTTTATGTAGATTAAAATCACCCATGATTATCATCTTACTTTTCTTACAAGTCCCCATTATTTCATGCTGTATACTCCATCCTACAGCGTGTTTACTGTTAGGGGCCTATAAACCACTCCCATAAGTGACTTCTTACCTTGACTATTTCTCAACTCTACCCAAAATGATTCTAAATCTTGATCTTCAGAACAAAGGTCATCTCTCCCTATTGTACCAATGTTGTCCTTAATTATCCTTTAGCATTATCACAATTGATATTTGGGTAATTAAAGTTCTCCAATATCACCACTGTATAGTTCTCACACATCTCTCTGATTTCCCTGCAGATTTTTACTCCTCTATCTTTTTTTCTTTTGGGCCTCCTTATCTCGAGAGACAATGGATACGCGCCTGGAGGTGGTCAGTGGTTTGTGAAGCAGCGCCTGGAGTGGCTATAAAGGCCAATTCTGGAGTAACAGGCTCTTCCACAGGTGCTGCAGAGAAATTTGTTTGTTGGGGCTGTTGCACAGTTGGCTCTCCCCTTGCGCCTCTGTCTTTTTTCCTGCCAACTACTAAGTCTCTTCGACTCGCCACAATTTAGCCCTGTCTTTATGGCTGCCCGCCAGCTCTGGCGAATGCTGGCAACTGACTCCCACGACTTGTGATCAATGTCACACGATTTCATGTCGCGTTTGCAGACGTCTTTATAACGGAGACATGGACGGCCGGTGGGTCTGATACCAGTGGCGAGCTCGCTGTACAATGTGTCTTTGGGGATCCTGCCATCTTCCATGCGGCTCACATGGCCAAGCCATCTCAAGCGCCGCTGACTCAGTAGTGTGTATAAGCTGGGGATGTTGGCCGCTTCAAGGACTTCTGTGTTGGAGATATAGTCCTGCCACCTGATGCCAAGTATTCTCCGAAGGCAGCGAAGATGGAATGAATTGAGACGTCGCTCTTGGCTGGCATACGTTGTCCAGGCCTCGCTGCCGTAGAGCAAGGTACTGAGGACACAGGCCTGATACACTCGGACTTTTGTGTTCCGTGTCAGTGCGCCATTTTCCCACACTCTCTTGGCCAGTCTGAACATAGCAGTGGAAGCCTTACCCATGCGCTTGTTGATTTCTGCATCTAGAGACAGGTTACTGGTGATAGTTGAGCCTAGGTAGGTGAACTCTTGAACCACTTCCAGAGCGTGGTCGCCAATATTGATGGATGGAGCATTTCTGACATCCTGCCCCATGATGTTCGTTTTCTTGAGGCTGATGGTTAGGCCAAATTCATTGCAGGCAGACGCAAACCTGTCGATGAGACTCTGCAGGCATTCTTCAGTGTGAGATGTTAAAGCAGCATCGTCAGCAAAGAGGAGTTCTCTGATGAGGACTTTCCGTACTTTGGACTTCGCTCTTAGACGGGCAAGGTTGAACAACCTGCCCCCTGATCTTGTGTGGAGGAAAATTCCTTCTCTATCTCTCTCTCACTATTTGGTCACCTGTAGAATACCTGCAGTAGTGTAATCATACCTTTCTTGCTTCTCAACTCTAATAAAATGAATTCTGTCTATGTCCCCTCAAGGACATGCTCTCTTTTCAACACTACAATGTCTTCCCTTATCAGTGCTGCCACCTCACCATCCTTATATCCTTCCCGCTTTTTTTCTCATTTTGTATCCTTGAATATTAAGCACCCAGTCCTCACCATTTTTAAGCTAAATTTCCATTAGTGCCACTACATCATATTCTCACACGGCTATTTGTGCTTATAGCTCACCAACCTTATTCACCACACTTTGTGCATTTTTATACATGCATTCTAAACCTGTCTTTGTATTCCTCATAGTTCTTTTTAGTCTGCTTCTATATGATATATGGGTATAACGAGCCCAGGAAAGAACGAGAGCTCACTGAGAGCAGCGGGAAACATTGAGAGCAAAGCGGGACATAAAGAGCCCAGGAGAGAGGGAGGCTTCACTGCGAGAGTGAAGGGAAACAGCGAGTGTGGAGCGAGGCATAAAGAGCCCAGGAGAGAGCGAGGTGTCACTGACAGAGGCAGGAAACAGTGAGAGAGACTTTACTCAGAGTAGCAGGAAACAGCTGGAATGGAGCAGGGCATAAAGAGCACAGGAGGGAGTGAGAGAGTTCACTGAGAGAGCAGCAGGAAACAGCGAAGCAGAGTGAGGCAGAAAGAGCCCAGGAGAGAACGAGAGTTCACTGAGAGCAACGGGCAATAGTAAGAGCAGAGCGGGGCATAAAGAGCCCAGGAGGGAGTGAGAGTTCAATGAGAGAGTGACAGGAAACAGTGAGAGTAGAGTGGGGCATAAAGAGCCCAGGAAAGAGCGAGAGTTCACTGTGAAAGCGGCAGGAAACAGGGAAACAGTGAGAGCGGAGCGGATATAGCCACGACCGCCGTTGCCAGTCTGAAGGTTCAGAGCCTGTGTTCAGAAAGAAAAATTGAGGTGTGACATCACAGGGAAGCAGATTGGCTAGTGAGTGTTTCCTATTTTATCTAAACTATGGAATAAGCTGGTGTGTCTTTTTTTGAAAAGTAAGGTTTATTACTACTAGTAATAAAGTATTAGTAGGGTTTATCGGTCTTAATACAGTTTATTCGCATTAGTAAGGTTTATTAAAAGTAGTAAGGTTTATTAATATTGGTAAAGGCTTGTTAGCAGGAGTAAGGTTTATTAGCTGTAGTAAGGTTTATTATTACTAACAAGGTTTAGTTGTAGGACCAAGATTACTATCCAATAGACAGAGGAATGGCAGGGCTGCTCCAACCTCGAGAGTGCATATCCTTTGCTATGTGAGAACTCCAGAACGCTTGTTGTGCAGAAGTGTCGTTAGTTGCAGCAGCTTGAGCTCCGGGTTTCGGAACTTGAGCGGCAGCTGGCGGCACTGCGGAGCATCCGTGAGGATGAGAGCTTCGTTTATTGATGTGGTCACCCCGCAGCTTAAGAGTATGCAGGGAGAGAGAGGATGGGTGAATGCCTGGCAGTCAGGAAGAAGTAGGCAGGTAGTGCAGGAGACCCCTGAGTGTGTCTCGCTGTCCAGTTCTGAGTACTGAGGAAAGTGATGGCTCATCTGGGGAGTGTAGCCAGAGCCAAGGCCATGGCAACGCGGGTGGCTCAGCTGCACAGGCGGGCACAGAGAATACTGTGGAAGAGCGATAGTGACAGGAGATTCGATAGTCAGGGGAACAGGCAGGCGTTTGTGAGGCCACAGATGGGAATCCAGGATGGTGTGTTGCCAGGGTCAAGGATGTCACTGAACAGCTGCAGAGCACCCTGGGGAGAGGCGAGGGTGAACAGCCCACGATCGTGGTCCACATTGGTACCAACAACATAGGTCGGAAAAGGGATGTGGTCCTGCAGAAAGAGTTTAGTGAGCTAGGTAAGAAATTAGCAAGCCGGACCTCAAAGAAGTAATCTCCAGATTACTCCCAGTGCCATGTGCAAGTGAGTAAAGAAATAGGAGGGTAGTGCAGATGAATGCATGGCTGGAAAGATGGTGCAGGAGGGAGGGATTTAGATTCCTGGGACATCAGGACCAGTTCTGGAGAAGGTGGGACCTGTACCAACGGGACGTGTTACACCCAGGCAGGACCAGAACCGATGTCCTCGCAGGGGCGTTTGCTAGTGCTGTTGAGGAGGATTTAAACTAGAATGGCAGGGGGAACAAGAACCTGAGCGGGGAGACTGAGGAGGAGGAAACAAGGATAGAAACAAAAGACAGGAAACAAAAAGGCAAAAGTGGAAGGCATCGAAATCAAGGGCAAGAAACAAATAGGGTCATAGTGCGAAATAATGCCAAGATAGAGTCATAAAGAGATACAGCACCGAAACAGGCCCGTCGACCCAATGAGTCCGTGCCGACCATCAACCACCCATTTATACTAATCCTACATTAATCCCATTTTCCCTCTCATATCCCCACCTTCCCGCAGTTCTCCTACCACCTGCCTATACAATGGCCAATTTACATATCAACCCATAAGCCTTTGGCACATGGGAGGAAACATCAGGAATACTCAGTATGGTTTTGTGAAAGGGAAATCATGCTTAACCAATTTATTGGAGTTCTTTGAAGGAGTAACCTGCGCTGTGGATAAAGGGGAGCCTGCTGACATACTGTACTTTGATTTCCAGAAGGCATTTGACAAGGTGCCACATAAAAGGTTATTGCGCAAAGTAGGAGGGTGTCGGAGTAACATATTAGCATGGATAAAAGATTGGCTGGCTGGCAGAAAACAGAGAGTATGCATAAATGGGTCCTTTTCTGATTGGCAGGATGTGATGAGTGGAGTCCCGCGGGATCTGTGCTGTGGCCTCAACTTTTTACAATTTATATCGATGACTTAGATGAGGGGAACTATGGCTTGGTAGCTAAATCTGCAGATGACTCAAAGATAGGTAGGAAAGTATGTGAAGAAGAGGAGATAAGGAGCTTGCAGATTGATATAGATAGGTTGAGTGAGTGGGCAAAAATCTGGCAGATGGAGTATAATGTGGGAAAATGTTCACTTTGGCAGGAAGAATAAAAAAGCAGAGTATTACTTAAACGGAGAACAACTGCAGAATTCCAAAGTGCAGAGGGATCAAGGTGTTCTGGTGCATGAGTCACAAAAAGTTAGTATGCAGGTACAACAGGTATTAAAGAAGGCTAATGGAATGCTTTCCTTTATTACGAGAGGAATTGAAAATAAAAGTAAGGATGTTATGCTTCAGTTATACAGGGCATTGGTGAGACCACATCTCGAATACTTTGTGCATTTTTTGTCTCCTTATTTAAGGAAGGATGTAAATGCGTTGGAGGCGGTTCAAAGGAGGTTTACTAGATTGATACCTGGAATGAGCGGACTGTCTTATGAGGAAAGGTTGGACAGACTGGGCTTGTTTTCACTGGAGTTTAGAAGAGTGAGGAGAGACTTGATTGAAGTATATAAGATCCTGACTGGTCTTGACAAGGTGGATGCGGCAAGGATGTTTCCTCTTGTGGGTGAATGCAGAACAAGGAGGCACTGTTTTAAAATTGGGGATCGCCCTTTTAGGACAGAGATGAGGATAAAATTTTCTCTCAGAGAGTTGTGTGACTTTGGAACTCTGCATCAGAAGGTTGTGTAGGCAGGGTCATTGAATAATTTTAAGGCGGAGGTAAAGCAAGGGAATCAAAGGTTATTGGGGGTAGATGGGAGTGTGGAATTCGAGATACAAACAAATCAGCCGTGATCTTATTGTATGTCGAAGCAGGCTCGAGGGGCCGAATGGCCTACTTCTGCTCCTAATTCGTATGTTCTTATGTAATCTAGTTAATATCTTGTATAAACCATTAATTTTAATTAATGCCTCTTGACCTGCTCTGTGCCAATACTCTTAATAATAATTCCCATACTGTTACAGTTGCTCTGATTGAAATTTTATTGATCACAGAATCACAGCATCGTTACAGTGCAGAAGGAGGCCATTCAGCCCATAGTCTCCACACTGGCTCTCTGAAAGAGCAACTCCCTCGGTTCCATTCCCCTGCCTTCTCCCTGTAACCCTGCACATTCTTCCTTTTCGTATAACTATCTAATTCCCTTTTGAATGCTTCAGTTGAACCTGACTCCACCTTAACCACTCGCTGCGTTAAAAAGTTTTTCTTCATGTCACTTTTGCTTCGCTTACCAAATGCTTTAAATCTGTGCCCTCCCATTTTTGATCCTTTCACGAGTGGGAACAGTTTCTATCTACTCTGTCCAGACTCCTCATGATTTTGAATACCTCTATCAAATCACCTCTCAGCCTTCTCTTCTCCAAGGGAAACAGTCCGAACTTCTCCAATCTATCTTCATAACTGAAATTCCTCATCCCTGGAACCATTCTCATGAATCTTTTCTGTACTCTCTCCAATGCCCTCACGTCTTTCCTAAGGTGCGGCACCCATAATTGGATATAATACGCCAGCTGAGGCCGAACTAGTGTCTTATACAATTTCAACATAACTTCCTTGCTCTTGTACTCTATGCCCAGGATACTGTATGCTTTATTAACTGCTCTCTCAACCTGTCCTGCCACCTTCAATGACTTATGTATATATACACCTAAGTCCCTCTGCTCCTGCACCCCCTTTAGAATTGTACCCTTTATTTATTATTGTCTCTCCGTGTTCTTCCAACCAAAATGAATCAGTTCACATTTCTCCGCATTGAACTTCATCTGCTACCTGTCAGCCCATTCCACCAATTTGTCTATGTCCTTTTGAAGTTCTGCACTATCCTCACAATTCACAATGCTTCCAAGTTTTGTATCATCTTCAAACTTTGAAATTGTGCTCTGTACACCAAGGTCTAGGTCATTAATGTATATCAGGAAAAGCAAGGGTCCCTGGGCAACTCCACTACAGACCTCCTCCAGCCCAAAAAATGTCCATTCACCACTCCTCTGTTTCCTGTCACTCAGCCAATATCGTATCCATGTTGCTACCGTCTCTTTTATTCCACGAGCTACAAGTTTTCTCACAAGTCTGTTGTGTGGCACTGTATCAAACACCTTTTGAAAGTCCATGTACACCACATCAACAGCATTGCCCTCATCAATCCTCTCTGTTACCTCCTCAAAAAACTCCAGCAAGTTAGTTCAACATAATTTTCCCTTAAGAAATCCACGCCGGCTTTCCTTAATTACTCGCATTTGTCCATGTGACTCGCCTTTGTTCGGAATTATTTTTTCTAGAGGTTTTCCCACTGCCAAAGTTAAACTGACTGGCCTGTAGTTGCTGGGCTTATATTTACACCCTTTTTTGAACAAGGGCATAACATTTTCACTTCCTCAGTTCTCTGGCACCACCCTGAGTCTAAGGAAGACTGAAAAATTATGGCCAGTGCCCCTGCGATTTCCACCGTCATTTCCCTCAGTATCCTTGGATTCATCTCATCTGGTCCTGGTGTTTTATCCACTTTAAGTACAGACAGCCGATCTAATACTTCCTCTTTATCAATTTTAAACCCCTCTAGTGTCTGACTTACCTTCTCTTTCAAAGAATTATAGAAAGTTTAAGGCACAGAAACAGGCCACTTGGCCCATCATGTCTGTGCCAGCCGAAAAACGATCCACATATTCTAATCCCACCTTCCAGCATTTGGTCTGTAGCACTGCAGTTTACAGCACTTGAGGTGCATATCCAGATTCCTTTTGAATGAGTTGAGAGTCTCTGCCTCAACTACCCTTTCAGGCAATGAGTTCCAGACCATCACCACCCTCTGGGTGAAAAGGTTTTTCCCCAACTCCCCTCTAATTTTTCGAAAAATAACTTTAAATCTATGCTCCCTTGTCACTGACCTCTCGGCTAAGGTGAATAGACCCTTCAACTCCACTCTATCCAGGCCCCTCAAAATTTTGTACATTTCAATCAGATCTCCCCGCAGTCTTCTCTGCTGCAAGGAGAACAACCCCAGCCTATCCAATCTTTCCTCATAGCTGCATTTTTCCAGTCCTGGTAACATCCTCTTAAATCTCCTCTGTCCCCTCTCTAGTGTAATTACATCCTTTCTGTAATGAGGTGAACAGAACTGCACAGAGTATTCAAGTTGTGGCCTAACCAATGAGTTATGTAGTTCCAGCATAACCTCCCTGCTCTTGTATTTGATACATCGGCGAATAAAGGAAAGGATTCTATATGCCTTCTTAACCACCTTATTGATCTGACCTGCTACCTTCAAGGATCTGTGGACATTCACTCCAAGGTCCCTTACTTCCTATACACTTCTCAGTATTTTCCCATTAATTGTGTTTTCCATTGCCTTGTTTGACCTCATCACCTCACACTTGTCCAAGTTTAATTCCATTTGCCACTTTTCTGTCCATCTGACTAGACCATCAACATCTTCCTGAAGCCTACAGCTATACTCCTCATATCTACCAATGGCCAACCTTCATGCCCCCTACATTGACGTCCAAATCGTTAATATTCTTCATCTTCTTCTTCTTCTTTGACCTCATTGTCTTGAAAGACAATGGGTAAGTGTCTGGAGGTGGTCAGTGGTTTGTGAAGCAGCGCCTGGAGTGGCTAGAAAGGCCAATTCTAGAGTGACAGACTCTTCCACAGGTGCTGCAGATAAAGTTGGTTGTAGGGGCTGTTACACAGTTCGCTCTCCCCTTGCACTTCTGTCTTTTTTCCTGCCAACTGCTAAGTCTCTTCGACTCGCCACACTTTAGCCCTGCCTTTATGGCTGTCCGCCAGCTCTGGCGATCACTGGCAACTGACTCCCACGACTTGTGATCAATGTCATAGGACTTCATGTCATGTTTGCAGACGTCTTTAAAGCGGAGACATGGACGGCCGGTGGGTCTGATTCCACTGACGAGCTCGCTGTACAATGTGTCCTTGGGGATCCTGCCATCTTCCATGTGGCTCACATGGCCAAGCCATCTCAAGCGCCGCTGGCTCAGTAGGGTGTATATGCTGGGGATGTTGGCCGCCTCGAGGACTTCTGTGTTGGAGATACGGTCCTGCCACCTGATGCCAAGGATTTTCCGGAGGCAGCAAAGATTGAATGAATTGAGACGTCGCTCTTGGCTGACATACGTTGTCTAGGTCTTGCTGCTGTAGAGCAAGGTACTGAGGACACAGGCTTGATACACTCGGACTTTTGTGTTCCATGTCAGTGCGCCATTTTCCCACACTCTCTTGGCCAGTCTGGACATAGTGGTGGAAGCCTTTCCCATGCGCTTGTTTATTTCTGCATGGAGAGACAGGTTACTGGTGATAGTTGAGCCTAGGTAGGTGAACTGTTGAACCACTTTCAGTGCGTGGTCGCCGATATTGATGGATGGAGCATCTCTGAGGTCCTGTCCCATGATGTTCGTTTTCTTGAGGCTGATGGTTAGGCCAAATTCGTTGCAGTCAGCTGCAATCCTGTCGATGAGGCTCTGCAGACACTCTTCAGTGTGAGATGTTAAAGAAGCATCGTCAGCAGTCCCTGATGAGGACTTTCCGTACTTTGGTCTTCGCTCTTAGACAGGAAAGGTTGAACAACCTGCCATCTGACCTTGTGTGGAGGAAGATTCCGTCTTCAGAAGACTTGAACGCATGTGAGAGCAGCAGGGAGAAGAAGATCCCAAACAGTGTGGGTGCGAAAACACAGCCCTGTTTCATGCCACTCAGGATAGGAAAGGGGTCTGATGAGGTGCCGCTATGCTGAATTGTGCCTTTCATATTGTCATGGAATGAGGTGATGATACTTAGTAGCTTTGGTGGACATCCGATCTTTTCTAGCAGTCTGAAGAGACAATGTCTGCTGACGAGGTCAAAGGCTTTGGTGAGATATACACCACAAAAAGCAGGGGGCCCAGTACTGAGCCCTGCAGAACTGGAAACAGCCCTCCAGTCACTAAAACAGCCTTCTACAATTACTCTTTGTTTCCTGCCACTGAGCCAATTTTGTATCCACCTTGCTGCATTTCCCTGGATCCCATGGGATTTCATTTTTTTAACCAGTCTGTCATGTGGGACCTTGTCAAAACCCTTGCTAAAATCCATGTAGGGCGCATCAACTGCACTACCCTCATCTATCTTCCTTGTTACTTCTTCAAAAAATTTGATCAAGTAGATCAAACAAGATCTTCCCTTAACAAATCCATGCTGACTATCCTTGATTAACCTGTGCCTTTCGAAGTGACAGTTTATCCTGTCTCTCAGAATTGATTCCAATACTGTGCCCACTACTGAGGTTAGACTGACTGGACTGTAATTATTCGGTCTATCCTTCGCTCCCTTTGCAAACAGGGCGGCACAGTGGCACAGTGGTTAGCACCGCAGCCTCACAGCTCCAGTGACCCGGGTTCAATTCTGGGTACTGCCTGTGTGGAGTTTGCAAGTTCTCCCTGTGTCTGCGTGAGTTTCCTCTGGGTGCTCCGGTTTCCTCCCACATGCCAAAAGACTTGCAGTTTGATAGGTTAATTGGCCATTATAAATTGCCCCTAGTATAGGTAGGTGGTAGGGAAATATATAGGGACAGGTGGGGATGTGGTAGGAATATGGGATTAGTGTAGGATTAGTATAAATGGGTGGTTGATGGTTGGCACAGACTCGGTGGGCCGAAGGGCCTGTTTCAGTGCTGTATCTCTAAACTAAAAACTAAAGGTACAACGTTAGGAATTCTCCAATCCTCCAGCACCACACCTATATCCAGTGAGGACTGGAAAATGATGGTCAGACTCTCTGCTATTTCCTCTCTTGCTTCTTTTAACAGCCTGGGATACGTTTCATCTGGCCCTGGTAATTTATCAACTTTCAAGGATGCTAATCCCATTATTACTTCCTCTCTCCCTAAGTTGATCACATCCAATACATCACACTCTTCCTCCTTAACTACAATGTCTGCATCGTTCCCTTTTTTGTGAAGACAGATACAAAGTATTCATTCAGAACCATACCAATATCTTCCACTCCTACACAGAGGTTACCTTTTTGGCCTTTTATGGGCCCTACTCTCTCCTTAGTTATCCTCTTACTCTTAATGTATTAGAACAAAGAACAGGACAGCAGAGGAACAGGCCATTCGGCCCTCCAAGCCTGCGCTGATCTTGATGCCTGCCTAAACTGAAACCTTCTGCACTTCTGGGGACCGTATCTCTTTATTCCCATCCTATTCATGAATTTGTCAAGATGCCTCTTAAACGTCGCTATCGTATCTGCTTCCACCACCTCCCCCGGCAGCAAGTTCCAGGCATTCACCACCCTCTGTGTAAAAAACTTGCCTCGCGCATCCCCTCTAAACTTTGCCCCTCGCACCTTAAACCTATGTCCCCTAGTAACTGACTCTTCCACCCTGGGAAAAAGCTTCTGACTATCCACTCTGTCCATGCCACTCATAACTTTGTAAACCTCTATCATGTCGCCCCTCCACCTCCGTCGTTCCAGTGAAAACAATCCGAGTTTTTCCAACCTCTCCTCATAGCTAATGCCCTCCAGACCAGGCAACATCCTGGTAAACCTCTTCTGTACCCTCTCCAAAGCCTCCACGTCCTTCTGGTAGTGTGGCGACCAGAATTGCACACAATATTCTCAGTGTGGCCTAACTAAGGTTCTGTACAGCTGCAACATGACTTGCCAATTTTTATACTCTATGCCCCGACCGATGAAGGCAAGCATGCCGTATGCCTTCTTGACTACCTTATCCACCTGCGTTGCCACTTTCAGTGACCTGTGGACCTGTACGCCCAGATCTCTCTGCCTGTCAATACTCCTAAGGGTTCTGCCATTTACTGTATACCACCCACCTGCATTAGACCTTCCAAAATGCATTACCTCACATTTGTCCGGATTAAACTCCATCTGCCATTTCTCCGCCCAAGTCTCCAACCGATCTATATCCTGCTGTATCCTCTGACAATCCTCATCATTATCCGCAGCTTCACCAACCTTTGTGTCGTCCACAACCTTACTAATCAGACCAGCTACATTTTCCTCCAAATCATTTATATATACTACAAACAGCAAAGGTCCCAGCACTGATCCCTGCGGAATACCACTAGTCACAGCCCGCCATTCAGAATAGCACCCTTCCACTGATACCCTCTGTCTTCTATGACCGAGCCAGTTATGTATCCATCTTGCCAGCTCACCTCTGATCCCGTGTGACTTCATCTTTTGTACCAGTTTGCTATGAGGGACCTTGTCAAAGGCTTTGCTGAAGTCCATATAGATAACATCCACTGCCCTTCCTTCATTAATCATCTTCGTCACTTCCTCAAAAAACTCAATCAAATTAGTAAGACACGACCTCCCCTTCACAAATCATGCTGCCTCTCGCTAATAAGTTTGTTTCTTTCCAAATGGGAGTAAATCCTGTCCCGAAGAATCCTCTCTAATAATTTCCCTACCACTGACGTAAGGCTCACCGGCCTATAATTTCCTGGATTAATCTTGCTACCCTTCTTAAACAAAGCAACAACATTGGCTATTCTCCAGTCCTCTGGGACCTCACCTGGGGCGAATGAGGATGCAAAGATTTCTGTCAATGCCCCAGCAATTTCTTCCCTTGCCTCCCTCAGTATTCTAGGATAGATCCCATCAGGCCCTGGGGACTTATCTATCTTAATGCTTTGCAAGACACCCAACACCTCCTCCTTTTTGATAATGAGATGACAGACTATCTACACTCCCTTCCCTAGGCTCATCATCCACCAAGTCCTTCTCTTTGGTGAATACTGATGCAAAGTACTCATTTAGTACCTCGCCCATTTCCTCTGGCTCCACACATAGATTCCCATCTCTGTCCTTGAGTGGGCCAACCCTTTCCCTGGTTACTCTCTTGCTCTTTGTATACGTATAAAAACTCTTGGGATTTTCCTTAATCCTGTTTGCCAATGACTTCTCATAACCCCTTTTAGCCCTCCTGACTCCTTGCTTAAGTTCCTTCCTACTGTCTTTATATTCCTCAAGTGCTTCGTCTGTTCCTAGCCTTCCAGCCCTTACGAATGCTTCCTTTTTCTTCTTGACGAGGCTCACAATATCCCGCGTTATCCAAGCTTCCCGAAACTTGCCAAACTTGTCTTTCTTCCTCACAGGAACATGCTGGTCCTGGATTCTAATCAGCTGACGTTTGAAAGACTCCCACATGTCAGATGTTGATTTACCCTCAAACAGCCGCCCCCAATCTAAATTCTTCAGTTTAGCCTAATATTGTTTTAATTAGCCTTACCCCAATTTAGCACCTTCACCCGAGGACTACTCTTATCCTTATCCACAAGTACCTTAAAACTTATGGAATTATGGTCACTGTTCCCGAAATGCACCCCCACTGAAACTTCGACCACCTGGCCGGGCGCATTCCCCAATACCACGTCTAGAATGGTCCCTTCCCGAGTTGGACTATCTACGTATTGTTTCAAGAAGCCCTCCTGGATGCTCCTCACAAATTCTGCCCCATCCAAACCCCTAGCACTAAGTAAGTCCCAGTCAATATTGGGGAAGTTAAAATCACCCACCACCACAACCCCGTTACCTTTACATCTTTCCAAAATCTGTCTACATATCTGCTCCTCTACCTCCCGCTGGCTGTTGGGAGGCCTGTAGTAAACCCCCAACATCGTGACTGCACCCTTCCTATTCCTGAGCTCTACCCATATTGCCTTGCTGCATGACCCCTCCGAGGTGTCCTCCCGCAGTACAGCTGTGATATTCTCATTAACCAGTAATGCAACTCCCCCACCCCTTTTACATCCCCCTCTATCCTGCCTGAAGCTTCTAAATCCCGGAACGTTTAGCTGCCAATCCTGTCCTTCCCTCAACCAAGTCTCTGTAATAGCAACAACATCATAGTTCCAAGTACTAATCCAAGCTCTAAGTTCATCTGCCTTACCTGTTATACTTCTTGCATTGAAACAAATGCACTTCAGACCACCAGTCCCGCTGTGCTCAGCAACATCTCCCTGCCTGCTCTTCCTCTTAGTCCTACTGGCCTTATTTACTATGTCCTCCTCATTTATTTCACTAGCTGTCCTACTGCTCTGGTTCCCACCCCCCTGCCACACTAGTTTAAACCCTCCCGAGTGACGCTAGCAAATCTTGCAGCCAGGATATTAGTGCCCCTCCAGTTTAGATGCAACCCATCCTTCTTGTACAGGTCCCATCTGTCCCTGAAGAGAGCCCAATGGTCCAGATATCTGAAACCCTCCCTTCTACACCAGCTGTTTAGTCACATGTTTAGCTGCACTATCTTCCTATTTCTAGCTTCACTGGCACGTGGCACAGGGAGTAATCCCAAGATTACAACCCGAGAGGTCCTGTCTTTTAACTTTCTACCTAACTCCCTAAACTCCCCCTGCAGGATAAAACATCTTTGGGTTCACCTTGATTTTGCTTGCCAATATTCTTTCATGTCCTCTCTTTGCTTTCCTAGTTTCCTTTTTGATTTCACCCCTGTTTCTATACTCATCTCGGCTTTCTGTAGTAGGACATAAGCTTTCCTTTTCTACCTTATCTTACCCTGTGGGCTCCTTGACATCCATGGGGCTCGAGATTTGACCGCCTCACCCTTTTTCTTTGTGGGAACATGTTTGCCCTGAACCCTTTGAATCTCGCCTTTGAATGCCTCCCACTGTCTGGCACTCATTTTACCTTCAAGTAGCTGTTTCCAGTCGACTTTCGCTAAATCACTCCTCAGTTTAGTAAAATTGGCCTTGCCCCAATTGAGAACTCTAACTCTTGTTCTCTCTCTGTCCTTTTCCATAATTATGTTAAAACTGACTGAATTATGATCACTGCCAACAAAATGCTCTTCCCACTGCCACTCCTTCCACCTGTCCATCTTTATTTCCTCAAACTAAGTCTAAAACTATGCCCTCCCTTGTTGGACTTGCTACATTCTGGCCAAAAACGTTCTCCTGAATGCACCTGAAGAATTCTGCCCCCTCAATTCCTTTCACACTAAAACTATCCCAGTTAATATTGGGGTAATTAAAATCCCCTACAATTACTGCCCTATTGTTCTTGCACTTCTCAGAGATTTGCTTACATATCTGCTCTTCTATCTCCCTCTGACTGTTTGGGAGTCTAGAGTGCACCCACAGCAGTGTGATTTCCCCTTTTTTGTTCCTTAGCTCAATCCATTTCGCCTCATTTGATGAACATTCCAGCATATCATCCCTCCTCACAGCTGTAGTAGTTTCCTTCTCCAAAGTTGCCACTTGCCGTCCTTTCTTAGCCCCCTCCCTATTGCATCTGAAAACCCTGTAACCAGGAACATTGAGCAGCCATTCCTGTCCCTCCTTAAGTCATGTTTCTGTAATAGCTGATATCATACTGCCACGTGTCCTGTGCCCTCAGCTCATCTGCTTTATTTGCTGTACTCCTTGCATTGAAATAGATACCCTTGAGCACTGCCAAACTCTTTTTTTAATTTTCTGACCCTCGTTTCCTCTGTCTTCCAGACTCATCCATTAATTTTCTAACTTCCATATTAATTTCTGGTTTTGTCCACATGAGTCTACCCTCAGGTCCCCATCTCCCTGCCAAACTAGATTAAACCCTCCCCAACAGCACCAACAAATTGATCCCGCAAGGAATTCAGTCCCGGCTCTGTTCAGGTGCAACCCATCCAGCCTGTACAGGTCCCATCTCCCCCAGAGCCGGTTCCAATGTCCCAGGAATCTGAAGCCCTTCCTCCTGGACCATCTTTCCAGCCACACATTCATCTGTCTTATCCTTCTATTTCTATACTCACTTGCACATGGCACTGGGAGTAATCTGGAAATTACTACTTCTGAGGTCCTGATTGCTAATTTCTTACCTCGCTCCCTAAATTCTGCCTGCAAGACCACATCCCTCTTTCTACCTATGTTGTTGGTTCTGATGTGAACCATGAGTGCTGGCTGTTCACCCTCCACCTTCAGGATGCTCTGCAACCGCTCAGTGACATCCTTGACCCTGGCACCAGGGAGGCAACACACCATCCTGGATTAATGTCTGCGGCCAAAGAAATGCCTGTCTGTTCCCCTGACTATTGAATCACTAATCACTACGGCTCTTCCAGTCTTCCCTGTACCGCACTGTGCAGCTGAGCCACCTGTGGTGCCATGGACTTGGCTCTGGCTGCACTCCCCAGATGAAGCATCACTTTCCTCAGTATTCAGAACTGAATACCTGTTGGAGACTGAGATGCACTCAGGGATCTCCTGCACTACCTGCCTAATTCTTTTTGACTGTCTGGTGGTCACCCATTCCCTCTCATCCTGCATACTCTTAAGCTGTGGGATGACCACATCTATAAACGTCCTATCCATGTAGCTCTCATCCTCATGAATGCACCGCAGTGTCGCCAGCTGCCGCTCAAGTTTCAAAACCCGGAGTTCAAGCTGCTTCAATAGCCGACACTTCCTGCACAAATGGTTCTCCAGGATACGGGAAGCATCCTGGAGCTCCCACATAGCATAGGAGGTGCAGTTTCGAGGTTGAAGCACCCCGGCCATTCCTTTATTTATTAGTTGACCCTTTACTACTGCTAAAAAAACCTTACAAATACTACAACAGCTTAGAATTATTAATAAAACCTTACTAATACTGATAAATATGACTAAAAATCAATACAATTCACTATTTAAAATAAACCTCATTCAAAACAAACAGCTACTCACTTGTTCCTTATTATTAAGCTTTATGCATACACACCCTAACAGTAGTGTACTAACCCAGCTATTTAGAGTTATTCCCTAATAGCAGTTACTCACCAACCAATCACCTTGCAGCTTTCCTGTGACGACACTGTTTACTTTGTTTTCAAACTCTGGCACACCTGGACTCCTCTCCGCTGCTGTCCCGGAAGAAAAGTGCTCCAGGCTGCGATCCTCGGGCTCTATTTATCTGCTCCTTGCTCCGTGTTCTTCCTGCATCTTCTGGGGAGGATTGTTGATTCTTCAAAGCTTACCAGACACACTCGGTGGGTGGGGGGGGCGGGGGCGGGGTGAGGGTGGTGGAGTGCTGGCTCTTACACAGACAACACGTGGATCATCACTGTTGTCCAGACCAATCTTGTTAATTGAATCGGTGAGCACTTCCATTGTCTCTCTAGTCAACTGTCTCACAGAATGCAAATGTGCAGCCATGTTTTGGTTGTTCAGCTCTGTGGTCCTTTTAAATAAGTTATGTTTAATGTCCAGTAAACAGTTCAAGTAGTGTTCCATATGACGAAATTAATATATTTCCATTTGGCCGGTGTGGTTTCCATCACACCTCCACCTCTCGCCGAATGACATGCGCAATTAGGGGAGCATTTCATTATAAATTTGAAGGAAGAGACAATACAGGAAAGCATACGTGCATTTCTCTTATTTATTCTTATTCATTCAGAAAATTGTTACAGCCTGTCTTTTCTCTGTAGCAGTACTGCTTTAAACTGCCCCTTTTCCTTTGAGGTGGGATGAGATAGTTTTGTGTTGCCCAGGGGGGGGGGTTTAAAGATTCTTCACTATCAGCTAACAATAAGTTGGGACTAGGCATCCCAATAAACATGTGATTTTTGTGGAGGTTTGAAGTTTGCACATTTCCATGATTGTCTAGGGTGCCTTTGTTCCTGTTGGAGTCTGCAGGGGGATGGTTAAATTTAATTAGCCCTGGTTTGGAACTCTGATCATGGACATTGGCAGTGGGTGGATCCACTGTGACCTCACTTTCAGTGCTCTGGTGAGTCATGCAAGTGCTGTTCACTTCAGGGCACTTTTGGTTCCCTTTTTTCCTCACTATTGGGGGGATTCTTTGCTAATATTTCCTTTGTCCTCTGGGACATTCCTGCTTGCAGGTATTTGTCCAGATTGTACTGCACTCCCCTGCGGCATTTCAACTAGGTGAGGCATCACCCTCACAATTTCTCTGCCCTCTTGAGGACTTTCTTTGTCCCTGCAGGTTTCTGTAAATGCTGTCAGCAACCCTGGTGGGGTGCTTCTGGTGTCTGCATTTACATAGGAGGATGTGGGGTCTAATTGTTCAAACATTTCAGGTTTTGCTAACTGGACAGTCGGGGTTTTAATTGGGGAATCCTCTCAGACCTCCTTTAACCTGTTCTCTTTGTCCCTTTTTCCCCTTTCCTTACTAACTTTTTGCCAGACCTGTGCCTGTCTGTCCCCTTTTGCTCTTGGCAGGGGCCCCTTTCAATTTACCAGCCCTCTGCTGCAGGATTTCCCAAAAGCCGATTCAGGAATTATGAGTGCAGATTTCACTGCAGGTTGGGGTTTCTCCTTAACCTGGCACACGTGGCAACTCCTATAATACTCCATCACATCTTTGTGGAGATTTGGCCAGTCAAACTGCTGTCTTATTCGGGCTTTGGTTTTTCCTAAACCGACATGTACAGCCATTGTAATCTCATGGGCTATTCTCAATATTTCCCTCTGCGGCACCACTAACTGGTGAACCACTGTCCTCTTTGTCCTCAGAGCTGTGAGGAGAACTCCACTTCCTCATCAGTACCTCATTGTTTAGATAGTAGCAATCAGGGACTCCCTCTGCTTCAATTTCAGTCTCGGCAGCCTGTGCTAATTTTTCCAGTACTCGTGAGCTTCCCTCAACTAGGGAAGATCCATTTAATCCATTCCCTGGGTCCTCTAATTTCCAAAGAAAGTTGCAGACAGACAGACCTCATGGTCATCCTTCTGCAGTGCCAATTCATTCTCTTCTGGGGGAGCTGGGTTGGTCATGGCCAGATTCATTACACATTCAGGGGCACTGCAGGGGACCGTCTCCTGCCACTGCCCTGTCTCCTTGACCTCCTGCAGTCTCTTTATCCCTACTGGGGAAGCTACCACCTTTGCCACCGCCAGATCATTACCTAGGAGCAGGTCAACCCCGTCCAGGCAAACTAGGGTCACTCCCTACGGTCACCGGTCCCGAAACTAGGTCGCACTCCAAGTGCAGCCGACGTAAAGGTACAGGCGTACACTGCCCTCCAATACCATTTACCACCATTCTGGTATTTACTGCACTTTCTGGGGAAAGGTCAGGCCTTTTCCCAGCAAAAGGAATCTGGTGGCCCCTGTATCAGGGTTTACTATGTAATCAGGATTACTATGAGCTTGCTTGCCCCACTCGAGGGGTATGGGGTTACTCTCCCTTCAGATACAACATCCTGATAACCTTCAAGGATCTCATTAAATTTTCTTGCACCCACACCAGTATTTTTTCTGGGTCTTACTGCTGCTGCAGTCAAAGCCACAGCTTGTTCTGCTGCACTTTCCATCAGGGTTACTTCTCCTTTACAGAGCGCATGTGCCCTGATTAACCCTACAGGCTCTCCCTGTGGTTTCCAGCAGTCAGCTCTCAGATGGAAGCACGCAGGTCTCTGGGTCTCACTCCTACTTACAGCACTATCCTTTTTGACTGGAGAAGGACCCACTGTGTCTCCTGTTTTTCTTTCTCTCCCAGGACTGCTTGGGCTCCTATCACCTTCCCACCCTTTGTCCTTTTCGGATTTGTGGGTCGATGAAGAAAGCTTTTTCCCTGGGGAACCAACTTTTATGTTAGAGCAAACTCATCAGCCAGAACTGTGGCTTGCCTCGCTCTCTATACTTTTTGTTCCTCCCCATGGGTTTTTTTGGAGAGGGGGAGAGAGTTTTTAAATTCCTCAAGGAGAATGACCTCTCTGAGGTTTTCATACCTGGGCTGCACTTTAAGAGCCCTCAACCACTGATCAAAAGCCAGCTGCTTACTTCTCTCAAACTCCAAGTAAGTTTGATCAGCTTGTTTCCGGAGGGTTCGCAGCTTCTGTCGGTAGGCTTCTGGTACTAGCTCATATGGCCTGAGGATAGCATTTTTAGTCAGTTCATAATTTGATGAACTCTCATCTGGCAACAGGGAAAAATGGTTGGCCACTAGTCTTAGAAGTTCAGATTTCCTAGCCTTGGTACGGAAAGTGATCCCACACTGCTCAGTATATTGCTCAACTCTTCCATAGACAGTGCCTTTAACTTATCCTAAGTTACTTCACCCTGGCTTGGATAGCTACTGGCTTCGGCCATGGACATGTTAGTATTCTAGTATACACAACCACAAGAAAACCTGTATTAAAATCTTTTCTCTTTTTTGATTGGGATCAATTTGATTTTCCACTTCCAATTTCTCGTTTATCTGTGGGTCCAATTCGGATGCTAGCCCCCAAATTTCTGTTATGACTGGGTGAGGAAGGGGTCTCAGGCTCCCATCGTGCCCCTTTCCTGGATTGGCCATAACAGGGTTTAACTTTTAAAACACAGTGTTTTTAGCTTCACCTCAGTGAGGCCTTGCTCACTGCTCTCTAACTGTAGTTGTAAATGAACCAATCAGATAGGCTTTCTTAGGTTTAAGCAAGAAAGAAGTAAGTTTAATAACCTTATCGCTCTAACTCAGTTAAAATTACTAAAATATGTGATGCAACCACACTAGCATGCATACAAGAGAAACACATATACAAATAGATAGAGAGGGTGAGAATGAATAAAGGAGGGGGGTTGGAGTAGTAAATGGAATTCAGTTACTGTCTTTAGTTTTTCTGTAAAGTCCTTGATTGGAGTTGAAGTCTTGCAGTTCTCGCTGGGGCCCAGTGCACACTTTCAAACTTGTTTCTCTGGTACCTGAAGGCTAAAGAGGTTCTCTGTCTTGAGGCTTAAGCTGCTTCCGTGGGTCCCTGGGACTTTGCTTGAGAGAGAGACAGAGAGAGAGAGGGACCTTCTCTTTTGTCTTCAAATTGCAGTCTACCCTTAACCTTTCTGTGAGGCATAACTCAAACAGTTCCCAGTCTGGCGAGCAGGTAAGTCATATGACCAGCTCTTTGTTTGAAACAGCATCTTCTTGGGAGGATTGCTGATTCTTCAAAGCTTACCAGACATATTCGGTTGGGGTGAGGGGTGGTGGTGGAGGGATGGTGAAGTGCTGGCTCGAACACAGACAAGATGTGGATCATCACTGTTTCCCAGACCAATCTTGTTAATTGAATCAGTGAACACTTTCATTGTCTCTCTATTCAACTGGCTCTCAGAATGCAAATGTGCAGCCATGTTTTATTTGTTTGGCTCTGTGGTCCTTTTAAACAAGTTATGTTCAATGTCCAGTAAAAAGTTCAAGTAGTGTTCCATATGACAAAATTAATATGTTTCCATTTGGCTAGTGTGGTTTCCGTCACAGAATGGAAAAAAAGCTTTCAAATTTTTGGAACTCTCCCATATGTTCCTTTCTTCTTCCCTCCCTTCTACAGCCATCACGCTTGAATTCAGATTTACCAGAGGGGAGATGAAGAGAATTTTTTTTACGCTGCCAGTTGTTATGGTCTGGATTGCACTGCCTGAAAGGGTAGTGCAGCAGATTCAATAACACTTCCAAATGGGGATTGGATAAATACTTGAAGGGGAGAAAATTACCAGTCTTTGGGGAAAGGCTAAATGTACAGCTCATTCGAAGAACCAAGATTTGCATGATGGGCTGAATAGCCTCAGTCTGTGTTGTATGCTTCTAGAATAACACTAATCACAACCCTGATCACTGCTTGCTCATTTCCTTGTCTTCTCGTTCTCACTTTCCAACCTTGATGGAGTCCCGTTATGAGGGTTTCCTAATAAATTGTGCAGCAAATGCTATGTTGTTTTTCTGTGGCTAAGTCCAGATGGATGTATAATCCTGATGCCATACTGTTCCTTTCAGAACCAGATGATAATTATGATGATGGTGCCTTACACCATATCTTAAGGCTGCGGGATGCTCTTGGCTGGCATACAGAGTTATCGAGCTATGAATCAAGATTAAAGTCTACTGATCAAAACATTAAGGTAAACCAACTTCAGGTACATGTTTCTTTGTTTTAGAATTCCTCTTTTATAGTACAAACTAAAAGCAAATTCAGGTAGCTCATGATATCTGTTGTACATGAGATCTGATGTTCAGTTGGATATAAAATCTAATCATGAGTTGGACCGGAGATCTAATGACAGACAGTTGGACAGGAGATCTGGTGATGGTCAGTTGGACATGAGATCTAATGTACAGTCATACATGAGATTTGCCAATGGTCAGATGAATATGAGATCTGATGGTCAGTTGGACAGAAGATCTGATGATGGTCAGTTAGACATGACATTTATTCTTCAGTCAGACATGAGTCATTAGAATTAGAATTAGAACATTACAGCGCAGTACAGGCCCTTCGGCCCTCGATGTTGTGCCGACCTGTGAAACCATCTGACCTACACTATTCCATTTTCATCCATATGTCCATCCAATGACCACTTAAATGCCCTTAAAGTTGGCGAGTCTACTACTGTTGCAGGCAGGGCGTTCCACGCCCCTACTACTCTCTGAGTAAAGAAACTACCTCTGACATCTGTCCTATATCTATCACCCCTCAACTTAAAGCTATGTCCCCTCGTGTTTGCCATCACCATCCGAGGAAAAAAGCTCTCACTATCCACCCTATCGAACCCTCTGATTATCTTATATGTCTCTATTAAATCACCTCTCCTCCTCCTTCTCTCCAACGAAAACAACCTCAAGTCCCTCAGCCTTTCCTCGTAAGACCTTCCCTCCATACCAGGCAACATCCTAGTAAATCTCCTCTGCACCCTTTCCAAAGCTTCCACATCCTTCCTATAATGCGGTGACCAGAACTGCACGCAATACTCCAGGTGCGGTCTCACCAGAGTTTTGTACAGCTGCAGCATGACCTCGTGGCTCCGAAACTCGATCCCCCTACTAATAAAAGCTAACACACCATATGCCTTCTTAACAGCCCTATTAACCTGGGTAGCAACCTTCAGGGATTTATGCACCTGGACACCAAGATCTCTCTGTTCATCTACACTACCAAGAATCTTCCCATTAGCCCAGTACTCTGCATTCCTGTTACTCCTTCCAAAGTGAATCACCTCGCACTTTTCCGCATTAAACTCCATTTGCCATCTCTCAGCCCAGCTCTGCAGCCTATCTATGTCCCTCTGTACCCTACAACATCCTTCGGCACGATCCACAACTCCACCGACCTTCGTGTCATCCGCTAATTTACTAACCCACCCTTCTACACCCTCTTCCAGGTCATTTATAAAAATGACAAACAGCAGTGGCCCCAAAACAGATCCTTGCGGTACACCACTAGTAACTAAACTCCAGGATGAACATTTGCCATCAACCACCACCCTCTGTCTTCTTTCAGCTAGCCAATTTCTGATCCAAAGCTCTAAATCACCTTCAACCCCATACTTCCGTATTTTCTGCAATAGCCTACCATGGGGAACCTTATCAAACGCCTTACTGAAATCCATATACACCACATCCACTGCTTTATCCTCATCCACCTGTTTGGTCACCTTCTCGGAAAACTCAATAAGGTTTGTGAGGCACGACCTACCCTTCACAAAACCGTGCTGACTATCGCTAATGAACCTATTCTTTTCAAGATGATTATAAATCCGGTCTCTTATAACCTTTTCCAACATTTTACCCACAACCGAAGTAAGGCTCACAGGTCTATAATTACCAGGGCTGTCTCTACTCCCCTTCTTGAACAAGGGGACAACATTTGCTATCCTCCAGTCTTCCGGTACTATTCCTGTCGACAATGACGACATAAAGATCAAGGACAAAGGCTCTGCAATCTCCTCCCTAGCTTCCCAGAGAATCCTAGGATAAATCCCATCTGGCCCAGGGGACTTATCTATTTTCACACTTTCCAAAATTGATAACACCTCCTCCTTGTGAACCTCAATCCCATCTAGCCTAGTAGCCTGAATCTCAGTATTCTCCTCGACAACATTTTCTTTCTCTACTGTAAATACTGACGCAAAATATTCATTTAACACTTCCCATACCTCCTCTGATTCCACACACAACTTCCCACTACTATCCTTGATTGGCCCTAATCTAACTCTAGTCATTCTTTTATTCCTGATATACCTATAGAAAGCCTTAGGGTTTTCCCTGATCCAATCCGCCAATGACTTCTCTTGTCCTCTCCTTGCTCTTCTTAGCTCTCCCTTTAGATCCTTCCTGGCTAGCTTGTAACTCTCAAGTGCCCTAACTGAGCCTTCACGTCTCATCCTAACATAAGCCTTCTTCTTCCTCTTGACAAGCGCTTCAACTTCTTTAGTAAACCACGGCTCCCTCGCTCGACAACTTCCTCCCTGCCTGACAGGTACATACTTATCAAGGACACGCAGTAGCTGCTCCTTGAATAAACTCCACATTTCGATTGTTCCCATCCCCTGCAGTTTCCTTCCCCATCCTACGCATCCTAAATCTTGCCTAATCGCATCATAATTTCCTTTCCCCCAGCTATAATTTTTGCCCTGCGGTATAAACCTGTCCCTGCCCATCGCTAAGGTAAACCTAACCGAATTGTGATCACTATCACCAAAGTGCTCACCTACATCTAAATCTAACACCTGGCCGGGTTCATTACCCAGTACCAAATCAAATGTGGCATTGCCCCTGGTTGGCCTGTCTACATACTGTGTCAGAAAACCCTCCTGCACACACTGGACAAAAACTGACCCATCTAAAGTACTCGAACTATAGTATTTCCAGTCGATATTTGGAAAGTTAAAGTCCCCCATAACACCTACCCTGTTACTCTCGCTCCTGTCGAGAATCATCTTCGCTATCCTTTCCTCTACATCTCTGGAACTATTCGGAGGTCTATAGAAAACTCCCAACAGGGTGACCTCACCTCTCCTGTTTCTAACCTCGGCCCATACTACCTCAGTAGACGAGTCCTCAAACGTCCTTTCTGTCGCTGTAATACTCTCCTTGATTAACAATGCCACACCCCCCCCTCTTTTACCATCTTCTCTGTTCTTACTGAAACATCTAAATCCCGGAACCTGCAACATCCATTCCTGCCGCTGCTCTACCCATGTCTCCGAAATGGCCACTACATCGAGATCCCAGGTACCAACCCATGCTGCAAGCGTTGAAGTAGACACACTTTAAACCAGGTTCTTGCTTGCCAGTGCCCTCTTGCGTCCTTGTAACCTTATCCCTGACCTCACTACTCTCAACATCCTGTACACTGGCACTACATTTTAGGTTCCCATTCCCCTGCTGAATTAGTTTAAACCCCCCCCGAAGAGCACTAGCGAATCTCCCCCCCAGGATATTGGTACCCCTCTGGTTCAGGTGAAGACCATCCTGTTTGTAGAGGTCCCACCTACCCCAGAAAGAGCCCCAATTATCCAGGAAACCAAAACCCTCCCTCCTGCACCATCCCTGCAGCCACGTGTTCAACTCCTCTCTCTCCCTATTCCTCGCTTCGCTATCACGTGGCACGGGCAACAACCCAGAGATAACAACTCTGTTTGTTCTCGCTCTAAGCTTCCACCCTAGCTCCCTGAATTTCTGACTTAAATCCCCATCTGTCTTCCTACCTATGTCGTTGGTGCCTATGTGGACCATGACTTGGGGCTGCTCCCCCTCCCCCTTAAGGATCCCAAAAACACGATCCGAGACATCACGAACCCTGGCACCTGGGAGGCAACACACCAACCGTGAGTCTCTCTCGTTCCCACAGAACCTCCTATCTGTTCCCCTGACTATGGAGTCCCCAATGACTAATGCTCTGCTCCTCTTCCCCCTTCCCTTCTGAGCAACAGGGACAGACTCTGTGCCAGATACCTGTACCCCATTGCTTACCCCTGGTAAGTCATCCCCCGCAACAGTATCCAAAACAGTATACCTGTTGTTGAGGGAAACGGCCACAGGGGATCCCTGCACTGCCTGCTGGTTCCCTCTCCTTCCCCTGACGGTAACCCATCTACCTACCTCTTTTACCTGAGGTGTGACTACCTCCCCATAACTCCTCTCAATAACCCCCTCCGCCTCCCGAATGATCCGAAGTTCATCCAGCTCCAGCTCCAGTTCCCTAATGCGGTTCTCGAGGAGCTGGAGTTGGGTGCACTTCCCGCAGCTGCAGTCAGCAGGGACACCCTTGGCGACCCTTACCTCCCACATTCTGCAGGAGGAACATACAACTGCCTTAACTTCCATTCCCTCTATTCTAAATTCCCAACAAATCTACTGAAAAACCAAAAAAAATGTCAAAATTGTTAGGTTAGCAATCCAACGGACAGAACTTCTTAAATAAAAAGCTTACCTTATCAACACAACAGAGTCCTTTTTTTTTGGTTAGAGGAGGAGGGTGGGTGGGAGACACTACACGTGTAGTGTCTCGGGTACAGCCACCACCCAAATATATAGTTTTTACTTACCCAGCAGCCCCCTGGTCCTCCGAAAACAAAAGGGAATTAACTTTTAAACTTCCACTGAAATTGACTTCCCAGCTGTAAGCTCGCTCTTGCACCTCCGCTACTGTCAAAGCTGCAGTCACCAAAACTAAAAGAAAGAGATTTTAAACCACCCAAATATATAGTTATTGAGTCATACAGCACAGAAACAGGCCCTTCGGCCCATCATGTCCATGCCGGCCATCAAGCACCTAACTATAGCCTTGTATGCTATGGCATTTCAGGTGCTCATCTCAATACTTCTTAAATGTTGTGAGGGTTCCTGCCTCTATCACCTGTTCAGGCAGTGCGTTCCAGATTTCAACTACCCTCTGACTGAATTTTTTTTTCTTAAATCCCCTCTAAACCTCCTGCCCCATACCTTAAATCTATGTCCCCTGGTTATTGACCCCTCTGCTAAGGGAAAAAGTTTCTTCCTAACTAACAATCAAGTTACTTAGACACGATCTTCCCCTGACTAAGCCATGCTGACTATCCCTGATTAATCCCTGCCTCTCCAAGTGGAGATTAATTCTGTTCCTCAGAATTTTTTCCAATATTTTCTCAACCACTGATGTTAGACACACCGGCCTGTAATTACCTGGTTTATCCCTGCTACCCTTCTTGAATAATGGAACCACATTCGCTGTCCGCCAGTCCTCTGGTACCTCTTCTGTGGCCAGAGAGGATTTGAAAATTTGTCTCAGAGCCCCTGCTATCTCCTCCCTTGTCTCACATAACAGCTTGGGATACAACTCATCTGGGCCTGGGGATTTATCCAATTTTAAGCCCACTAAAACAGCTAATACTTCCTCCCTTTCAGTGCTAATATGTTCAAGTATATCACAATCCCCCTCCCTGATCTCTACACCTACATCATTCTTCTCCCTAGTGAACACAGATGCAAAGTAATCATTTAAACCCTCACCTATGTCCTTTGGCTCCACACACAGATTGCCACTTTGGTCGCTAATGGGCCCTACTCTTTCCCTGGTTATCCTCTTGCCCTTAATATACTTATAAAATGCCTTGCGATTTTCCTTTACCTTGCCCACCAGTGTTTTTTCATGCCCCTCTTCATTCTCCTAATTACTTTTTAAAGTTCCCCTCCTACACTTTCTATACTCCTGTCGGGCCTCTGCTGTTTTCAGCCCTCTGAATCTGCCATAAGCCTCTTTTTTTTCCTTATCCAATCCTCTATATCCCTTGACACCCAGGGTTCCCTGGACTTGTTGGTTCTACCCTTTACCTTTACAGGAACATGTTGGCTCTGAACTCTCACTATTTCCTTTTTGAATGACTCCCACTGGTCTGATCTGATGTAGACTTTCCTACAAGTAGCTGCTCCCAGTCCACTTTGGCCAGATCCTGTTTTATCATATTGAAATCGGCCTTCCCCCAATTCAGTGCCTTTATTTCCGGTCCATCTTTGTCCTTTTCCATAACGACCTTAAATCTTACAGGGTTATGGTCACTATCCCCAAAATGCCCCCCCATTGACATTTCAACAACCTGTCCGGCTTCATTCCCTAGGATTAGGTCCAGTACCGCCCCTTCTCTTGTTGGACTTTCTACGTACTGGCTCAAAATGCTCTCCTGTATGCATTTTAAGAATTCCGCTCCCTTTAAGCCTTTTACAGTAAGACTATCCCAGTTAATATTAGGCAAGTTGAAATCCTCTACTCTAATGACCCTATTATTTTTACACCTCTCTGAGATTTGCATACATATCTGCTCCTCTATCTCTCCCTGTTTGGAGGCCTGTAGTACCCTCCCAGCCAATTGATTGCCCCCTTTTTGTTTTTAAGTTCTACCCATATGGCCTCATTTGAAGAACCTTCTATGATATCATCCCTCCTTACTGCCGTAATTGACTCCTTGATCAACAGTGCAATGCCACCTCCTCTTTTACCCCCTCCCCTGTCTCACCTGAAGATTCTATACCCTGGAATATTGAGCTGCCAGTCCTGCCCCTCCCTCAACCATGTCTCTGTGATAGCAACAGTATCATTTTCTCGTGTGCTAATCAACGCCCTCAATTCATCTGTCTTACTAGTAAGACTCCTTGCATTAAAATAGATGCAATCCAACCTTGCGTTTTTCCCTCGTGCTTCAACAGGTCTATATTTGCTCTGCCTTCCAGACTGACTCAGTTTCTCTTCTATATTTGACTGCGTATCACCCTCTACTGTACCTCCACTCTGTATCCCATTCCCCTGCCAAATTAGTTTAAACCTCCCCAACAGCACTAGCAAACCTCCCAGCAAGGATGTTGGTCCCGTTCCAGTTCAGGTGCAACCCGTCCAACCTGTTCAAGTCCCACCTTTGCCGGAAACAGAGCCAGTGATCCAGGAAACTAAAGCCCTCCCTCCTGCACCATCTCTTCAGCCACGCATTCATCTGCTCTATCCTGCTATTCCTATAATCACTAGCACGTGGCACCGGGAGTAATCCAGAGATTACAACCTTTGAGGTCCTGCTTTTTAATCTGCTACCTAGCTACCTAGGACCTCATCCCTCTTTTTACCTATGTCGTTGGTACCAATCTGTACCACCCTCCCCCTTCAGAATGTCCTGCTGCTGCTCCGTGACATCCTTGACCCTAGCACCAGGGAGGCAACATCCCATCCTGGAGTCACATTTGTGGCTACAGAAATGTACCCCTTACGATAAAATCCCCTATCACTATAGTTCTTCCACTCCTTTTCTTCCTCTGCTGTTCGTGGTGCCACAAACCTGGCTGTTGCTGCTTTCCCCTGTGAGACCATCCCCCCCAACAGTATCCAAAGCGGTATATCTGTTTGAGAGGGGGATGGCCACAGGGGACTCCTGCACTACCTGCCTGCAGCTACTACTCACCTGGCAGTCACCCATCCCTTTTCTGCCTTTGCAGCCATTGCCTGCGGTGTGACCACCTCGCTAAACGTGCTATCCACGACGTCCTGAGCATTGCGGATGCTCCACAGTGAATCCACGCGCAGCTCCAGCTCCATAATGCGGGTATCCAGTAGCTGCAGCGGGATACACCTCCTGCACACATGGGCATCAGGGACACTGGAAGCATCCCTGATTTCCCACATAGCGCAGGAGGAGCATATCACGGGTGCGAGCTCTCCTGCCATGATTTACCTTTAGATTAATTAGTTACTCCCTTTATAAAATACTAATATACTTGGGGCCTTGTTCTACTTCAAACACTACCCACTAATTACACTAATTAAAAAAAAGACACACTAGTACTACTCGCTATCACTTGAGGTCTTTTTTCTAACAAAAAAAACAACTTTCCACTTATTTTTATTAAGCTATTTAAATTGACTAACAGCTGTTACTTACCCAACCAATCACCTTACAGATTTCCCGTGATGTCACTGTAAGTCTTTTTTTTCCTCTTTCGAGTCTCAGCGCGCGCCGAGAGATACAGGGAGCTCTGGATCAGCTTCCTTGCAGGTCTGTCAGTCGCCGTTCCACTCCCAGGTAAGTAAGGGCCTTGAGCCCCGCTTTTCATTTATAGCCGCCGCTCCAAATCAGCTTCCTCGCAGGTCTGTCAGTCACTGCTCCGCTCCCAGAGAAGTGATTTGCCAACGATCAGATGGATATGAGATCTGATGGTCAGTCAGACATGAGATCTGTTGATCTTCAGTCGGAGGTGAAATCTGTTGATGGTCAGTTGGATATGAGATCTGATCATCAGTTGCCAAAATGCATCACCTCACACTTCTCTGTATTAAATTCCATCTGCCATTTGTCTGCTCATTCTGCTAGTCTATCTATGTCCTGTTGCAGTCGATTAGTATCATACTCACTGTTCGTCACACCTCCAAGTTTGGTATCATCAGCAAATTTTGAAATTTTACTCTAGTCCAATATCCAAGTCATTTATATATAGCAAAAGAAGCAGGACCCGAGCGCTGACCCTTAGGGAACACCACTGTCTACCATCCTCCAGACTGCAAAACAACTATTTACCGTGACCTGCTGTTTTCTGTCCTTAAGCTAATTTTTTATCCAAGCTGACACTGACCCTTCTATTCCATGAGCCTCAATTTTTAACCAGCCTTTTATGTGGTACTTTGTCAGGCACTTTCTTAATATCTTATGGACAAAATCCATTGCTTTCCCTTCATCCACCTTCACTATTACTTGAAAAAATTCAATTAGATTAGTCAAGCATGATCTGCCTTTTACTAATCCATGCTATCTCGCCTTAATTAACTCATTCCTGTCCAAGTGCCTGTTGATTTTTTTCCCTGACTATTGTGTCTAAAACCTAAAACCATAGATGTTAAACTGATCGGCCTGTAGTTACTAAGACTGTCCTTACACCCTTTCTTGAATAAGGGTACCACATTTGCCACTCTCCAATCCTCTGGCAGTTTACACATATTTAGGAAAGACTGGAAGATTTTGGCAAGCCCTTCCACTCTCTCCACTCCCACTTCCTTGAGCAACCTGTGATGGAAGCCATCTGGGCCAGGCGAGTTTCCACTCGGAGCATAGCCAGCCATAAGATTCTCTGTAAGATTTAAGGTAGTTATGGAAAAGGACAAAGATGGATCAGAAATAAAGGTACTGAAGTGAGGGAAGGCCGATTTCAATATGATAAAACAGAATCTGGCCAAAGTGGACTGAGAGCAGCTACTTGTAGGAAAGTCAACATCAGACCAGGGGGAGTCATTCAAAGAGGAAATAGTGAGAGTTCAGAGCCAACATGTACATGTTAAAATGAAAGGTAGGACCAACAAGTCCAGGGAACCCTGGGTGTCAAGGGATATAGAGGATTGGTTGGGTAAAAAAAGGAGGCTTATGGCAGATTCAGAATGCTGAAAACAGCGGAGGCACTAGAGGAGTATAGAAAGTGTAGGAGGGTACTTAAAAAAGTAATTAGGAGAGCGAAGAGGGGACATGAAAAAACACTGGCGGGCAGGATAAATGAAAACCTAAGGCGCTTCATAAGTATATTAAGGGCAAGAGGATAACCAGGGAAAGAGTAGGGCCCATTAAGGACCAAAGTGGCAATCTGTGTGTGGAGCTGGAGGACATAGGTGAGGTTTTAAATGATTACTTTTTATCTGTGTTCACTATGGAGAAGGACGATGTAGGTGCAGAAATCAGGGAGGGAGATTGTGATATACTTGAACATATTAGCATTGAAAGGGAGGAAGTATTAGCTGTTTTAGCAGGCTGAAAAGTGTATAAATCCCCAGGCGCAGATGAGATGTATTCCAAGCTGTTATGTGAGGCAAGGGAGGAGATAGCAGGGGCTCTGACACAAATTTTCAAATCCTCTGTGGCCACAGGAGAGGTACCAGAGGATTGGAGGAAAGTGAATGTGGTACCATTATTCAAGAAGGGTAGCAGGGATAAACCAGGTAATTACAGGCAAGTAAGTGGTAGGGAAACTATTGGAAAAAATTCTGAGGGATAGGATTAATCTCCACTTGGAGAGGCAGGGATTAATCAGGGATAGTCAGCATGGCTTTCTCAGGGGAAGATCGTGTCGAACTAACTTGATTGAATTTTTCGAGGCGGTGACTAGATGTGTAGATGAGGGTAAAGCAGTTGATGTAGTCTACATGGACTTCAGTAAGGCTTTTGATAAGGTCCCGCATGGGAGATTGGTTAAGAAGGTAAGAGCCCATGGGATCCAGGGCCATTTGGCAAATTGGATGCAAAATTGGCTTAGTGGCAGGAGGCAGAGGGTGATGGTCGAGGGTTGTTTTTGCGAGTAGAAGCCTGTGACCTGTGGTATACCACAGGGATTGTCCTGGGACCCTTGCTGTTTGTAGTGTACATTAATGATTTAGACATGAATATAGGAGGTATGATTAGTAAGTTTGCAGATGACATGAAAAATGGTGGTGTTGTAAATAGTAAGGAGGAAAGCCTTAGATTACAGGACGATATAGATGGGCTGGTAAGATGGGCAGAGCAGTGGCAAATGGAATTTAATCCTGAGAAGTGTGAGGTGATGCATTTTGCAAGGACTAACAAGGCGAGGGAATATACAATGGACGCTAGGTCCCTAGGAAGTACAGAAGGTCAGAGGGACCTTGGTGTACTTGTCCATAGATCACTGAAGGCAGCAGCAGAGGTAGATAAGGTGGTTCGGAAGGCATATGGGATACATGCCTTTATTAGCCGAGGCATTGAATATAAGAGCAGGGAGGTTATGATGGAGCTGTATAAAACGCTAGTTAGGCCACAGCTGGAGTACTGTTTACAGTTCTGGGCAGCACACTATAGGAAGGATGTGATTGCCCTAGAGAGGGTGCAGAGGAGATTCACCAGGACATTGCCTGGGCTGGAGCATTTCAGCTTTGAAGAGAGACTGAAAAGGCTATGGTTGTTTTCCTTAGAGCAGAGAAGGCTGAGGGGGGACATGATTGAGGTATACAAAATTATGAGGGACATTGATAGGTTAGATGGGAAGAAACTTTTTCCCTTGGCAGAGCGGTCAATAACCAGGGGTCATAGATTTAAGGTAAGGGGCAGGAGGTTTAGAGGGGATTTGAGGAAAAAAAAGTAAGTCAGAGGGTAATTGAAATCTGGAACACACTGCCTGAAGAGGTGGTGGAGGCAGGAACCCTCACAACATTTAAGAAGTATTTAGATGAGCACTTGAAATGCCATAGCATACAAGGTTACGGGCCAAGTGCTGGAAAATGGGATTAGAATAGTTTGGTGCTTGATGGCTGGCACAGACACAATGAGCCGAAGGGCCTGTTTCTGTGCTGTATAACTCTATGACTCTATGACCTAGCCTGTACCTGACACATCTCCTCCTTAATGATCACCCATTGTTCCGCTACAGTTTGTCCCGTAAGCCTTTGGTACCATTTAACCCTGCCTAGATCCTCTCTTAACCCTCTGAAGTTAGTCCTTTTCCAATTTCGAAATTCTATTTTAGATTGTTTCTTACTCTTCTCCATTACCAATCTAAACCTTATGATACAATGATCACTCTTACCCAAGTACTCTCCCACAGACACTTGGTGCACTTGGTCCACCTCATTCCCCAGCACCCCATCCAGCTATGCCTCCTTCCTAGTTGGACCAAGAACATACTGGTCAAGGAAGCTCTCCTGAACACACTTCAGAAATTCCTCCCCCTCATTTCCCTTTACTCTAACAGAATCCCTGTGGATACTTGGGTAATTAAAGTCCCCTAAATATGACCACTCTATACTTCTTGCAGATCTCTGTGATTTCCATGCAGAATTGCTCCTGTATCCCTCTCTCACTATTTGGAGGCCCATAGAACACCCCCCAGTAGCATGATCATACCTTTTTTGCTTCTCGACTGGAACAAAATGAATTCTGTCCTTGCCCTTCAAGGCCATCCTCTATTTCCAACACGACAGTGTCTTCCCTAACCAGCACTGCCATTCCACCTCCCTTTTTCCCTTCCCTGTCTTTTCTGAACACCTTGTATCCTTGAATATTAAGCACCTAGTCCTCACCATTTTTAAGCCATGTTTCTATGATTGCAACTACATCATATTCCCACATGGCTAATTGTGCTTGCAGCTTACCAACCTTATTCACCACACTTTATATGTTTACATACATGCATTCTGAAATTATCTTTGTATTACTTGTAGTCTTTCTTAGTCTGCTCCTATCTATGTGGTACTACTCCCTTCTCTAGTACTGTCCAACACGCTCATGTTATTGTTATGATTGGGTGAGGAAGGAGTCTCAGGCTCCCCTCTTACCCCTTTCCTGGTTTGGCTGTAACAGGGTTTATCTTTTAAAACACAGTGATTTAGCTTACCCCCTCAGTGAGCCCTTTGCTCACTGCACTCTAATTGTAATTGCAAATGAACCAATCAGACAGTAAAATAAAAGAAAAATACTGTGGATGCTGGAAATCTGAAATAAAAACAAGAAATGCTCGAAATACTCAGCAGGTCTGGCAGCATCTGTGGAAAGAGAAGCAGAGTGAACGTTTCGGGTCAGTGACCCTTCTTTGGAGTTCCTTCAGTGATCTGTGGACAAGTGCACCAAGGTCCCTCTGACTTTCTGTACTTCCAAGGGTCCTACCATCCATTGTGTATTCCCTTGCATTGTTAATCCTCCCAAAATGCATTACCTCAGTCTTTTCAGGATTAAATTCCATTTGCCACTGCTCCGCCCATCTTACCAGCCCATCTATATCTCCCTGTAATCTAAGGATTTCCTCCTCACAATTTACAACACCACCAATTTTCATGTCATCTGCGAACTTACTGATCATACCTCCTATATTCATGTCTAAATCATTAATGTACACGACAAACAGCAAGGGTCCCAGCACCGATCCCTGTGGTACACCACTGGTCACAGGTTGAGGTCCGACAACTAGTTTTACAGGAGCTAGGGAGTCATAGAGCCATAGAGTTCTACAGCACAGAAACAGGCCCTTCGACCTATCGTGTCTGTGCCAGCCATCAAGTACCTAACTATTCTAATCCCATTTTCCATCACTTGGCCCGTAGCCTTGTATGCTATGTCGTTTCAAGAGCTCACCTAAATACTTCTTAAATGTTGTGAGGGTTCCTGCCTCCGCCAAATCTTCAGACAGTGCCTTCCAGATTCCAACCACCCTCCGAATGAAAAAGTTTTTCCTCAAATCCCCTCTGAACCTCCTGCCCCTTACCTTAAATCTATGCTCCCTGGTTATTGACCCCTCTGCTGAAGGAAAAAGTTTCTTCCTATCCCACCTATCAATGTCCCACATAATTTTGTATACCTCATTCATGTCCCCTCTCAGTCTCTGCTCTAAGGAAAACAACCCTAGCCTATCCAGTCTCTTTTCATTGCTGAAATGCTCCAGCCCAGGCAACATCCTGGTGAATTTCCTCTGCACCCTCTCCAGGGCAATTACATCCTTCCTATAGTGTGGTGCCCAGAACTAAATACAGTACTCCAGCTATGGCCTAACTAGCGTTTTACACAGCTCCATCATAACCGCCCTGCTCTTATATTCTATGCCTTGGCTAATAAAGGTAAGTATCCCACATGCCTTTCTCACCACCTCACCTACCTGTGCTGCTGCCTTCAGTGATCTATGGACAAGTACACCAAGGTCCCTCTGTACTTCCTAGGGTCCTGCCATCCATTGTATATTCCCTTGCCTTGTTAGTCCTCCTAAATTGGATCACCTCACACTTCTCAAGATTTAATTCCATTTGGCATTGCTCCGCCCATCTTACCAGCCCATCTATATCATCCTGTAATCTAAGGCTTTCCTCCTCACTATTTACGACACCACCAATTTTCATGTTATCTGCGAACTTACTTATCATACTTCCTATATTCACGTCGAAATCATTAATGTACACTACAAACAGCAAGGGTCCCAGCACCGATCCCTGTGGTACACCACTGATCACAGGCTTCCACTCGCAAAAAAAAACCCTCGACCATCACCCTCTGTCTCCTGCCACCAAGCCAACTTTGGATCCAATTTGCCAAATTGCCCCGGCTCTTACCTTCTTAACCAATCTCCCATGTGGGACCTTATCAAAAGCCTTACTAAGTCCATGCAGACGACATGTAGACTACATCTACTGCTTTACCGTCATCACTGGTAGGCGGTGGCGTAGTGGTATTATCACTGGACTAGTAAACCAGAGACTCAGGGTATTTCTCTGGTGACATGGGTTTGAATCCCACCACAGCAATTTAATTAATAAATCTGGAATTAAAAAAGCTAGTCTAACGATGGCCATGAAACCATTGTCGATTGTTGTAAAAACCCATCTGGTTCACTAATGTCCTTTCGGGAAGGAAATCTGCTGTCCTTACCTGGTCTGGCCTACATGTGACTCCAGACCCACAGCAATGTGGTTAACTCTTACATGCCCTCTGAAATGGCCGAGCAAGCCACTCAGTTGTACCTAACCGCTGCAAAGTCAATAAAAAGGAATGAAACCGGACGGACCACCAGCATCGACCTAGGCACCGGAAACAAAAATGGCAAACACAGCCCTGTTGACCCTGCAAAGTCCTCCTTACTAACATCTGGGGGCTTGTGCCAAAGTTGGGAGAGCTGTCCCACAGACTAGTCAAGCAACAGCCTGACATAGTCATACTCACGGAATCATACCTTACAGACAATGTCCCAGACACTGCCATCACCATCCCCAGGTATGTCCTGTCCCACCGGCAGGACAGACCCACCAGAGGTGGCGGGATAGTGGTATACGGTAGGGAGGGAGTTGCCTTGGGAGTCCTCAACATCGACTCTGGACCCCATGAAGTCTCATGGCATCAGGTCAAACATGGGCAAGGTAACCTCCTACTGATTACCACCTACCGCCCTCCCTCAGCTGATGAGTCAGTACTCCTCCATGTTGAACACCACTTGGAGGAAGCACTGAGGGTGGCAAGGGCACAGAATGTACTCTGGGTGGGGACGTCAATGTCTATCACCAAGACTGGCTCGGTAGCACCACTGCTGGCCAAGTCCTAAAGGGCATAGCTGCTAGACTGGGTCTGCGGCAGGTGGTGAGGGAACCAACACGAGGGAGAAACATACTTGACCTCGTCCTCACCGTCTGCCTGCCGCAGGTGCTTCTGTCCATAACAGTATTGGTAGGAGTGACTACCGCACAGTTCTTGTGGAGACGAAGTCCCGCCTTCACATTGAGGATACCGTTCATCGTGTTGTTTGGCACTATCACCGTGCTAAATGGGATAGATTTCAAACAGATCTAGCAATGCAAAACTGGGCATCCATGAGGCGCTGTGGGCCATCAGCAGCAGCAGAATTGTACTCAACCACAATCTGTAACCTCATGGCCCGGCATATCCCCCATTCTACCATTACCATCAAGCCAGGAGACCAACCGTTGTTCAATGAAGAGTGCAGGAGGGCATGCCAGGAGGAGCACCAGGCATACCTCAAAATGAGGTGTCAACCTGGTGAAGATACAACAGAGGACTACATGCGTACCAAATTGTGTAAGCGGCATGCAATGGGCAGAGCTAAGCGATCCCATAACCAACGGATCAGATCTAAGCTCTGCAGTCCTGCCACATCCAGCCGTGAATGGTGGTGGACAATTAAACAACTAACTGGAGGAGGTGGCTCCACAAATATCCCCATCCTCAATGATAGTGGAGCCCAGCACATCAGTGCGAAAGACTAGGCTGAAGCATTTGCAACAATCTTCAGCCAGAAGTGCCGAGTTGATTATCCATCTCGGCCTCCTCCTGAAGTCCCCAGCATCACAGATGCCAGACTTCAGCCAATTCTATTCACCCGCGTGATATCAAGAAATGATGAAGGCAGTGGATACTGCAAATGCTATGGGCCCTGACAGTATTCCGGCAATAGTACTGAAGACCTGTGCTCCAGAACTTGCCGCGCCTCTAGCCAAGTTGTTCCAGTACAGTTACAACACTGTCATCTACCTGGCAATGTGGAAAATTGCCCAGGTATGTCCTGTACACAAAAAGCAGGACAAGTCCAACCCGGCCAATTACCGCCCCATTCGTCTACTCTCAATCATCAGTAATGTGATGGAAGGTGTCATCAGCAGTGCCATCAAGCAGCACTTGCTTAGCAATAACCTGCTGAGTGACGCTCAGTTTGGGTTCCGCCAGGGCCACTCAGCTCCTGCCCTCATCACAGCCTTGGTTCAAACATGGACAAAAAAGCTGAACTCAAGAGGTGAGGTGAGAGTGACTGCCCTTGACATCAAGGCAGCATTTGACCGAGTATGACATCAAAGAGTCCTGGAAAAACTGGAGTCAATGGGAGTCAGGGGGAAAACCCTCCGCTGGCTGGAGTCATACCTAACGCAAAGGAAGATGGCTGTGATTGTTGGGGGTCAATCATCTGAGCTCCAGGACATCACTGCAGGAGTTCCTCAGGGTAGTGTCCTAGGTCCAACCATCTTCAGCTGCTTCATCAATGACCTTCCTTCAATCATAAGGTCAGAAGTGGGGATGTTCGCTGATGATTGCACAATGTTCAGCACCATTTGCAACTCCTCAGATACTGAAGCAGTCCGTGTACAAATGTAGCAAGACCTGGGCAATATCCAGGTTTGGGCTGATAAGTGGCAAGTAACATTTGCGTCACACCAGTGCCAGGCAATGACCATCTCCAACAAGAGAGAATTTAACCATCTCCCTTTGACGTTCAATGGCATTACCATCGCTGAATCCCACTATCAACATCCTGGGGGCTACCATTGACCAGAAACTGAACTGGAGTAACCATATAAATACCGAGCCTACAAGAGAAGTTCAGAGGCTAGGAATCCTGCAGCGAGTAACTCGTCTCCTGACTCCCCAAAACCTGTCCACCATCTACAAGGCACAAGTCAGGAGTGTGATGAATTACTCTCCACTTGCCTAGTTGGGTGCAGCTCCAACAACACTCAGGAAGCTCGGAAGTTCCCCTCCAAGTCACACACCATCTGGACTTGGAACTATATTGTCGTTCCTTCACTGTCATTGGGTCAAAATCCTGGAACTCCCTTCCTAACAGCACTGTGGGTATACCTACCTCACATGAACTGCAGCGTTTCAAGAAGGCAGCTTACCACTACCTTGTCAAGGGAAATTAGGGATGGGCAATAAATACTGGCCTGGCCAGTGACACCCACATCCCATGAATGAATGAATAAATAAATAAACCACTGTCCCCACATCACTCTCCCAACCCTTTCCCAGTCGTTGAGGGGAACGGGGTGTTCATATCGAGGCCAGTATCTTGGTTGTACATTAGAGCAGAAACATAGTGGAAACCATGGCACATGCATGGAGGCTTCAGGCTGATGGTCCTGGGTATGTAGCAACAGCATAAATCTCGTTTTATAGAAACATAGAAACCCAGAAAATAGGAGCAGGAGTAGGCCTTTCCGCCCTTCTAGCCTGCTCTGCCATTCATTATGATCATGGCTGATCATCCAACTCAGTAACCTGTTCCTGCTTTCCCTCCATATCCTTTGATCCCTTTCACCACAAGAGCTATATCTAACTCCTTCTTGAATACATATAATGTTTTGACCTCAACTGCTTTCTGTGGTAGCGAATTCCACAGGCTCACCACTCTCTGGGTGAAGTAATTTCTCCTCATCTCAGTCCTGAAAGGTTTACCCTGTATCCTTAGACTATGACCCCTGGTTCTGGACTCCCCACCATTGGGAACATCCTTCCTGCATCTACCCTGTCAAGTCCTGTTCGAATTTTATCGGTTTCTATGAGATCCCCCCACCACGCCCTCCCCACTCTTCTGAACTCCAGCGAATATAATCCTAACCGACTCAATCTCTCCTCATACTGCAGTCCCGCCATCCGGGAATCAGTCTAGTAAACCTTCGCTGCACTCCCTCTATAGCAAGAACATCCTTCCTCTGATAAGGAGACCAAAACTACATACAATATTCCAGGTGTGGCCTCACCAAGGCCCTGTATAATTGCAGCAAGACATCCCTGCTCCTGTACTCGAATCCTTTCGCTATGAAGGCCAACATACCATTTGCCTTTTTTACCGCTTGTTGCACCTGCATGCTTACCTTCAGCGGCTGGTGTACGAGAACACCCAGGTCTCGCTGCACATTCCCCTCTCTCAGTTTATTGCCGTCCAGATAATAACCTGCCTTCCTGTTTTTGCTACCAAAGTGGATAACCTCACATTTATCCACATTATACTGCATCTGCCATGCATTTGCCCCCTCACTCAACTTGTCCAAATCACCCTGAAGCCTCTCTGCATCCTCCTCACACCTCACCCTCCCACCCAGTTTTGTGTCATCTGCAAATTTGGAGATATTACATTTAGTTCCCTCATCTAAATCATTAATGTATATTGTGAATAGCTGGGGTCCCAGCACCGATCCCTGCAGTACCCCACTAGTCACTGTCTGCCATTCGGATAAAGACCCGTTTATTCCTACTCTTTGTTTCCTGTCTGCCAACCAATTTTCTATCCATCGCAATACACTACTCCCAATCCCATGCGTTTTAATTTTACATGCTAATCTCTTACATGGAACTTTGTCGAAAGCCTTCTGAAAGTCCAAATAAACCACATCCACTGGCCGTACCTCATCAACTCTACTAGTTACATCTAGGTCTGGTTATTCACCTTTGCCTTCTAGTTACATTTCTCCACAGATTCAATCGGAACTTGGCACTGTTTTATTTTTCTCTTGTGTCATTTGAATTTTCAGCGAACTCTTTGATGCAGGGCCAACTCTTCAAGTGTATGTTCCCATCGTGGAGGCTTGCTTGCTGGGGAGAGTGTCAGAAATGTCAACCGTGCTCCCACAAAATAAGTGGATGGGAAACCGTGGGCTGCAGTCTGCTTTCAAAGAATTAGTTCTGCACATCTCTGTTCTCTGTGCGCTTGGTGTTTCTCACAATGTCTGAGAATCGTTGGGTAGCTTTTGAGTTAGCGCGTTACTGTGAAAGTGTAAATCTCTCCCGATTTTTATTCAGTGAAATAGGTCATTGGAAATAAAAGTAGCGAGAGATGTAAAACAGGCTGCTGGTTCACCAACACCTGTCTTACACTATTGCACCAAATCAAAATTAGCCATTATAAATTGCCCCTAGTATAAGTAGGTGGTAGGGAATATGGGATTAGTGTAGGATTAGTATAAATGGGTGGTTGATGGTCGGCACAGACCCGGTGGGCCGAAGGGCCTGTTTCAGTGCTGTATCTCTAAACTAAACTAAACAAACTAAAATCTATCCTATTCACTCCGAAGAATTTTAAACCTTTCAAATTGGTCATAATTGTTCAGCAGAGTATCCTGATTCCTTCAATATAGGTTTGAAAGAGAAAAATCTGCAGGACTATGGAGAAAGAGCAGCAGAGTAAGGCTATAGAGCAGCTCTTTCAAAGAGCTGGGACAATGGGATGAATGGCCTCCTTCTGTGCTGCAAGATTCTACGAAATAAGACAGCAGTGAAGATGCAAAAGCAAGCAGTGATTGCAAGTTCTGCTAACACTGAGCACGTCTGAAAAGGGAAAAGGCGGTTTAATATTTCAGGTGGAGGATCTTCATCAAAACTGTCCCGATGATGGTAACTTCACCCGAAATGTTGCAACTTGTCTTTTGTCTCTCATATGCTGACTGACCTGCTGAGTATATGTGAATGAAGGAGTGCCTCAATTGTTGGAACTGTTACTGGATTTTTGCAAGGCTTTTGACAAGGTCCCACATGGCAGACTGGTCAGAAAATTGAAAGCTCATGGGATCCAAGGGAAAGTGCCAAGTTGGATCCAAAACTGGCTTAGTGGCAGGAAGTTAAGGTCATGGTTGATGGGTGTTTTTATGACTGGAAGGTTGTTTCCAATGGGGCTCAGAACTTGGTCCCTTGCTGTTTGTGGTATGTATCAACGATTTCGACTTAACTGTACGAGACATGATTAAGAAGTTGCAGATGATACAAAAATTGGCCGTATGGTTGATTGTGAGGAAAAAAGTTGGAGATTGCAGAAAGATATCAATGGACTGGTCAAGTGGGTGGAACAGTGGCAAATGGCGTTCAGTTTGGACACGTGTGAGATAATGCATCTGGGAGATCAAACAAGACAAATGAATGCACAATAAATGGTAGGTTACTGAGAAATGTAGAGGAACAGAGGGACCTTGGAGTGCATGTCCACAGATACCTGAAAGTAGCAGGACAGTTAGATAAAATGGTCAAGAAGGTATACAGGATACTTTCCTTTATTGACTGAGGCATAGAGTATAAGAACAGGGAGGTTATGCTAGAATTGTATAAAACATTAGTTAGGCCACAACTGGAGTACTGTGTACAGTTCTGGTCACCGCATTACAGGAAAGATCGCACTAGAGAGAGTACAGAGAAGATTTATGAGGATGTCGCCAGGAATGGAGAAATTTAGAAGGATTGATTAGGCTTGGGTTGTTTTCTTTGGAACACAGAAGGCTGAAGGGAGATTTAATTGCGATGTATAAAATTATGAGGGGCCTGGATAGAGTGGTTAGTGGAGAGGTCAGTAACTGGGGCATAGATTTAAAGTAATTAGTAGAAGGATTGGAGGAGTATTTTTTTTTCACCCATAGGGTGGCGGGGGTCTGGAACTCACTGGTAGAGGCAAAAACCCTTATTGCTTTGAAAAAATATTTGGATATGCACTTGAGGTCCATAACCTACAGGGCTATGGGCCAAAGCTGGAAAATGGCATTATGGGCCCAATTTTCCCAGCCCTGTGGTGGCGTCTTTGCAGGTTGGGGCGGGGAATTTAGACACAAAAGCATCAAGGCGGCTCCCTGATGTGTTCCCGCCTCCTTGTGATTTTTCTGGAGGTAGCTTTGTGGAGATGATGGCTAGCCACCCAGCAGTGGTGGGAAACCAATGAATAGCAAATGAGCCAATTAATGTCCATTTTTCGAAGGAGTTTGAATTTTGCTGGAGGTGTATGTGACCCCCGCTTTGTCTACAGCTTGCCTGCTCACTGGAGGTAAGGGCACAGCTGGAGGCTGAAGCACCATGAGATGCATATGCACTTGAAGGATCAAATTGGCAAGCCTCAGGCTATGCATCTGCAATGGCTTACAAATAGAACCATAGAAAAATTGTGGCACAGAAGGAGGCCATTCAGCCCATCGTGTCTGCGTCAGCTGAAAAAAACTAGCTGCCCAATCTAATCCCACCTTTCAGCACCTGGTGCGTAGCCTTGCAAGTTACAGCACTTCAGGTGCAGGTTAAGGGTTTCTGCCTCTACCGATCCAGGCACTGAATTCCAGACACCCACCACCATCTGGGTGAAAAAGCTTTTCCTCATGTCCCCTCTAATCCTTCTACCAATCACCTTAAATCTGTGCCCCCTGGTAATTAACTTCTCCACTAAGGGAAACAGGCCCTTCCTGTCTACTCTGTCTAGGCCCCTCATAATTTTGTACACTTCAATTAAGTCACCCCTCAGCCTCCTCTGATCTAAGGAAAACAACCCTAGCCGATCCAATCTTTCCTCATAGTTGCAACTTTCCAGACCTGGCAGCATTCTTGTAAATCTCCTTTGTACTCTCTCCAGAGCAATTATGTCCTTCCTGTAATGTAGTGACCAGAACTGTACGCAATACTCCAACTGTGGCCTAACCAGCATTTTATACTGTTCCAGCATTACATCCTGCTTTTGACTTCTATACCTTGGCCAATAAAGTAATGCATTCCATATGCCTTCTTCACCACTCTATCTACTTGTCCTGCCACCTTCAGGGACCTGTGGACAGGCACTCCAATGTCTCTCACTTCTTCCACCCCTCTCAATATCCTCCTGTTTATTGTGTATTCCCTCGCTTTATTTGCCTACCCAAATGCATTACCTCACACTTATCTGGATTGAATTCCATTTGTCACTTTTCCACCCATTCAACCAAACCATTGATATCTTTCAGGAGTCTACAGCTATCCTCTTCACTATCAACTACACGGCCAATTTTTGTGTGTTTCACCTGTAGACGAATCCAACGGATATTGCTGAGCGTGGCTGCCGGTCCCATCATCAGTATTGCACCTCCACCTTGTGCTCCCTCTCTTGCTCCATGCAGCTCAGTATCACGCAGCCTTCACAGTGGGGCTGACGGCCACCCTTCACTGGACACTCTGATTGGCTCTTCTGCATCCATGGAGCTCCTGCTGTCCCTAATTGGATGCTGCACATTGAGGCGACCTGCTAATTGGCTGCCTGTCGTAAAATTAAGCAGGCAGGTGCACTGTGGCAGGGAGCAGGATCTGGACCCATAAATAATCCCACCTCCCGAATGTTTTCAAATTTGGGAAAATTCAGCCTGGTGGGTCAAATGTCAAATGTCCTCCTTCTGTGCTGTAAATGTTTTTGCTGCAGCACGAGGCTGGGTGCCCATGCCAACATTCCCTGTTCCTATCACCTCTGCCACTTCATTTGCACAGAGTATTGCATAATATGTGACTTCTGCCTTTCCACTGCAGGATGTCACAACTCCAAAGGAAGACAGGGGAGACTTTCTATACTGTCTCTCAAGAACTCGGGATGATCCAAGAGCTCGCTACAATCCTTATGATCTGCAAATTGTTTCGGCAAGCAAAGCCAAATCCTACAAACAGTACTGGACAATCAGTGCATCCTATGTTTCTAAGGTAACAGGAACTACTCATCCCTTTCACTGCAGTGTTTGATTTGTCAATAGTCACACAGTTTATTTAATAAATCAGTGCTGCTTATTGTTTGGATACTTTCCTCCTTTTGCACAAACTGTTCTGCTTAAAAAGTAACAGAAACTTGGGAACAAGATATTAGAGAGTTAAAAAAATCTAGAATGCTAGAAATTCAAAACTTTTCAAGGCTGCAGGGATAGAGGAGGGGAGTAGGTCTAATTGTACAGTTCTTTGCAAGAGCCAGCAGAGGCTCAGTGGGCCAAATGACCTCCTACTGTGCTGTTTCATTCTATGATTATATAAAAACAGAACATGCTGTGAATACATTGCAGGCTTGCAGACCCGCGGGCATTTGAAAAAGAAAATGGAGGTCAGTGCTTGAGATGGGCTCCTCTATCACAACACTCCAAGCCGAAACATTAGGCGGTCTTTTGCTTGGAAATTTTGTTGGAAATTTCCTTTCCTGACTGACACTCGTACCATCAGCAGAATACTGTTGGAAAACCTAGACGTGCCAGTCTTCCGCTGAAGTTACGGTGGGTGGTCGGGAGGAAATTCCCAGTGGCTATTCCTAATATTTTCTATAGCAATTCATAAAGAATGGGACCAAAGTGCAAGAGATTTGTGTTCTCTGAAAACAGAAGTGTGATTCCTGCCTTTCTCTCAGTGCTGCATCTCCGTTACTCTGTAATTATTGCATGCAATTTATTGTGTCAGTTCCCAGGCATCTGGAAGAGATGGTGAATATTTCTTTAGGATCAAGGTCAGGCTTTACTGATGAATACAATTAGAAATGATGGAGTGATGTGGGGAACAAAGTGGTCATGAACTGCTGGGCTCGGGTAATGGCGTGCCAAGAAAGGTGACAATGTCAAGACATCCCAGTATCAAAATCAGCAACACCATCTAAAAAGATAACAACTTCCAAACCAGCCTTGAATATATAATGTGCAAAGAGCAGTGGGTCATCACTTAAACTGCACGTAATGCCAACATCCTATGACCCATAGCTCAGGAAAAAGGATTAAATACACGAAAGCTCAGTTTGTGACAAAGGCAGTGCTGAAGCTGGGGGATATATTTTGACTTGATATTTTATATTTGGGGCATTTTCCAGCATTTTGGAGTCTGCTTAATCCTACCTTTCAAACCAAAGTTAATTCCCCCGGGAAGTGGCAGAGATGTTTTCAATACTGTTGCGAGGTTTCCATTTTTTATTAAAAGCTTGAGAATCTATATTTTTAAAAACTGAAAAGGATTTAATGGACATTGAATCATCTGGAGATTGCAGAACTTTGTGGGTGTTTTTTTAAAAGGAAGGTCAACAAAAGTAAGCAAGTTTTTGCTGGAAGGCACATGATTTCAGGTAAACATAGCAGGAGGTTTTGAACTAAGAGCGTTTGCTTATTGACAAGTCAGAATTTATGATTATCATAGGACTTGCCTGGAAAAAGTTTGTTTCATTTTGCACTGTTAAAAGGCAGCTGGTTTTTGGACTGAAAGGGACAGTTGGAATTTGCTTATTGATTTGCGAGGAGGACAGAAAATCCAGACCACTGTTACCTCTCTTTGAAGAATCCCTGCACTTGAAAAGCAAAGCTCTGTATGAAGTTGTACTGTTTCCTCCTGTATTTTGAAGAAATCCTGAATGTTTGCAGAAACCTTGCATTTTTAAAAAAGAACTTTGCATCGAATGTGTGAGAACTGAAACCTTTGTTGCTGCACACCTGATGGAAGACCTATGTGAAGCCTTCTGCAGTTGAATTTCTTTCACCGCCTACTCAAACAGACTGTTCATCAGTATTGCCTGGAAAGAGTCCTAGTGGCAGCCACCTATTCGACTTTGGGTCACGTCACCAAAATAAAGGACTTCCTTCCATATCTTCTCTGCAGTCTAAGCTGTGAACAAAAATCCCTTTTTTCCTGATTGGTTAAGACATGGTTGATAATAAATGGATAATTTTATTGTTTATTAAAGAGACCTGGTTGGTGTGCTTTATTCTGGGGACAAATAGAGTATTGAATTGACTGTTCCAGTAAGTGGGAAAAGATATTGATATGCTGTGATCTGTGGAGAAGTGGAACTGAATTAACAGTGCACACCTGCCGCCTCGGTCATAACAATACACAGAATTTGATATTTACACTGAAATCGATGGAACTTGCTACCTCAAACAGTCGTTGAGGCAAATAGCTAGATGTATCTATCATCGAATCATCGAATTATAGAATGGTTACAGAACAAAAATAAGCCAGTCGACTCTTTGAGTCGGTGCCAGCTCTCTGCAAGAGCAATTTCGCCAGTCCCACCCCTGCACTTTCCCCGTAGCTCTTCTGGTGCTTATCCAATTCCCTTTTGAAAGGCACAATTGAATCTGCCTCTGCCACACTCTCAGGCAGTGTATTCCAGATCTTAACCACTCGCTGCATAAAAAAGATTTTCCTCATGTTGCTGCTGTTGGTTCTTTTGCCAGTCACGTTAAATCAGTATCCTCTGGTTCTCGACCCTTTCGCCAATGGGAACAGTTTCTCTCTATCTACTGTGTCAAGACCCCTCCTGGGGATAACTAGATAAACACATGAGGGAGAAAGGAGTAGAAGGATATGCTAGTGTGGTTAGGTGAAGAGGCTAGTGTGGAACATAAACATTGGCACAGATCATTTGTGCTGAATGACCTGTTTCAATGCTGAAAATACTATGTAATATTCTGTATTAGTTCATTCCATTGGGAATGAATTGAAATATCCAACAATGTTACCTGTTCACTTCATATCTTGATGGGGTTCATGATGAATGGCCCCTCTCCCTTACTGTGTTACAAGAGTGCTTCTGTTTTTCATATTGTAATATATGTTTTTAAGGACTTAAAGTTGAATTATGGACATTGATTCATCTGGAAGCTTGAAGAGATGCTGAACTTTGTGTTTTTTTAAAAAGAGGTCTCCAGAAGGCTTCCTGGTCTTGGCTTGTAAACATGTCATGTTTTCAGATAAAATACCACCAGGCAGCTTGTTGTTTTGATGTGGAGAAGATGTTTACAGAGAAGTGACAGGCCAAGATTTATAGGGGTCAGGAGGCTTGATTCTTGTGACATTGGTTTTGCTTTGGATATTGAGTTGGAGAGTCAACTGCTTGGAAGACAGTTAGTTTTTGCCTGCCAAGGAAACCCAGCTCATCCCTTTCTCTCTCTTGGAAATAAACCCTGCATATCCAGTGGGTGAGTCTCCTCTTTCCTCCTGTATTTGAAGAAACACTGCATATCGAATGTGTGGGAACTAAAACCCCTGTTGCTGCATTTCTGCGGTAAGCCCTATCTGAAACCTCTGTTGCTGCATTTCTTGGAAAGTCTACCCAAACTGATCTTCAAAATAGCCTGAAAAGTACTGTTCCAGGCAGATCCCATGACAGCTGTCCATATGCATTTGACGCCAAACTAAAACAAAGGACATCTTTCTATATCTTCTCTTTCTTCTTCAAGAATGAGCAAGTATTTAACCCAAGTGGTTTTTTTTGTCTGTTTTTTTGTAATAGAGCTCAAAAACACAAATCAGTTTATTTTTCTGGTTAACCAGTATATGTGTGTCTATGTGAGTGTGAGGGGCTGAGGTAAAAAGGGAACTTTAATATTTCAATCTGTGTGTTTATGATTTACTTCATTACTGATTAAGACTTGTTTTATGATAAACTGATAATTTTGTTGTTTATTAAAGAAACCTGGTTGGTGTGTTTTATTCTCGGATAAAAATAGAGTATATGATTGACCATATCGATAAGTGGGAAAATTTAAATATATGTTGTGAACTGTTGAGAAGTGGAACTAGAATAAGCAGTGCACTCCTCCCGCTTAGATTGTAACAACTGTAAAACAACTGGTGAGAACAAGGACTTCAGCATTGGTGGCAGAGCGACTCAGCCCCACAGGACCATATAGTTAATTATAACAATTTAATAAGGATTTAATAAGTATTTATTTATTTCATATTAATTAACTAATTAGTGCTTGAAATGACAGTTAGAGGGGTGAAGTGCTTCACCTGTGAGATGTGGGAAGTCCGTGACGCTTCCAGCATTCCGGACGACTACATCTGCATGAAGTGTACCCAGTTGCAGCTCCTCACAAACCGCATGGATCGGTTGGAGCGGCAACTGGATGCACTTAGGAGCATGCAAATGGCAGAAAGCGTCATAGACAGGAGTTTTAGAGAAGTGGTTACACCCAAGGTGCAGGCAGATAGATGGGTGACCGCTAGAAGGGGCAGGCAGTCAGTGCAGGAATCCCCTGTGGCTATCCCCATCTCTAACAAGTATACCGTTTTGGATACTGTTGGGGAGGATGGCCTATCAGGGGAAAACAGCAGCAGCCAGAGCAGTGACACCACGGCTGGCACTGTTGTTCAGCAGGGAGGGACAAAGCGCAGAAGAGCAATAGCTTTAGGGGACTTTATAGTCAGAGGCACAGATAGGTGCTTCTGTGGACGTGAAAGAGACTCCAGGATGGTATGTTGCCTCCCTGGTGCCAGGGTCAAGGATGTGTCTGAACGGACAGGGGGCATTCTGAAGGGGGAGGGTGAACAGCCAGAGGTTGTGGTACACATCGACGACGTAGGCAGGAAGAGTGATGAGGTCCTGCAGGGGGAGTTCAGGGAGTTAGGTAGAAAGTTAAAAAACAGGACCTCTAGGGTTGTAATCTCAGGATTACTCCCTGTGCCACGTGCCAGTGAGGCTAGAAATAGGAAGATAGTGCAGCTAAACACGTGGCTAAACAGCTGGTGTAGAAGGGAGGGTTTCAGATATCTGGACCATTGGGATCTCTTCAGGGACAGATGGGACCTGTACAAGAAGGACGGGTTGCATCTAAACTGGAGGGGCACAAATATCCTGGCTGCGAGGTTTGCTAGCGTCACTCGGGAGGGTTTAAACTAGTGTGGCAGGGGGGTGGGAACCAGAGCAGTAGGACAGCAAGTGAAATAAATGAAGGGGAACTAGTAAATAAGGCCAGTAAGACTAAGAGGAAGAGCAGGCAGGGAGATGTTGCGGAGAACAGCAGGACTGGTGGTCTGAAGTGCATTTGTTTCAATGCAAGAAGTATAACAGGTAAGGCAGATGAACTTAGAGCTTGGATTAGTACTTGGAACTATGATGTTGTTGCTATTACAGAGACTTGGTTGAGGGAAGGGCAGGATTGACAGCTAAATGTTCCAGGATTTAGAAGCTTCAGGCGGGATAGAGGGGGATGTAAAAGGGGTGGGGGAGTTGCATTACTGGTTCAGGAGACTATCACAGCTGTACTGCGGGTGGACACCTCGGAGGGGTCATGCAGCGAGGCAATATGGGTGGAGCTCAGGAATAGGAAGGGTGCAGTCACGATGTTGGGGGTTTACTACAGGCCTCCCAACAGCCAGCGGGAGGTAGAGGAGCAGATATGTAGACAGATATTGGAAAGATGTAAAGGTAACAGGGTTGTGGAGGTGGGTGATTTTAACTTCCCCTATATTGACTGGGACTCACTTAGTGCTAGGGGTTTGGATGGGGCAGAATGTGTAAGGAGCATCCAGGAGGGCTTCTTGAAACAATACGTAGATAGTCCAACTAGGAATGGGGGCCGTACTGGACCTGGTATTGGAGAATGAGCCCGGCCAGGTGGTCGAAGTTTCAGTAGGGGTGCATTTCGGGAACAGTGACCATAATTCCATAGGTTTTAAGGTACTTGTGGATAAGGATAAGAGTAGTCCTCGGGTGAAGGTGCTAAATTGGGGGAAGGCTAATTATAACAATATTGAGCAGGAACTGAAGAATTTAGATTGGGGGCAGCTGTTTGAGGGTAAATCAACATCTGACATGTAGGAGTCTTTCAAACGTCAGTTGATTAGAATCCAGGACCAGCATGTTCCTGTGAGGAAGAAGGATAAGTTTGGCAAGTTTCGGGGACCTTGGATAACACGGGATATTGTGAGCCTTGTCAAAAAGAAAAAGGAAGCATTCGTAAGGGCTGGAAGGCTAGGAACAGACGAATCCCTTGAGGAATATAAAGACAGTAGGAAGGAACTTAAGCAAGGAGTCAGGAGGGCTAAAAGGGTTATGAGAAGTCATTGGCAAACAGGATTAAGGAAAATCCCAAGGCTTTTTATACGTATATAAAGAGCAAGAGGGTAACCAGGGAAAGGGTTGGCCCACTCAAGGACAGAGAAGGGAATCTATCTGTGGAGCCACAGGAAATGGGCGAGGTACTAAATGAGTACTTTGCATCAGTATTCACCAAGGAGAAGGACTTGGTGGATGATGAGCCTAGGGAAGGGTGTGCAGATAGTCTCAGTTATCTCATTAACAAAAAGGAGGAGGTGTTGGGTGTCTTGCAAAGCATTAAGGTAGATAAGTCCCCAGGGCCTGATGGGATCTACCCCAGAATACTGAGGGAGGCAAGGGAAAAAATTGCTGGGGCCTTGACAGAAATCTTTGCATCCTCTTTGGCTACAGGTGAGGTCCCAGAGGACTGGAGAATAGCCAATGTTGTTTCTTTGTTTAAGAAGGGTAGCAAGGATAATCCAGGAAATTATAGGCCGGTGAGCCTTACGTCAGTGGTAGGGAAATTATTGGAGAGGATTCTTCGGGACAGGATTTACTTCCATTTGGAAACAAATGGACTTATTAGCGAGAGGCAGCATGGTTTTGTGAAGGGGAGGTCGTGTCTCACTAATTTGATTGAGTTTTTTGAGGAAGTGACAAAGATGATTGATGAAGGAAGGGCAGTGGATGTTATCTATATGGACTTCAATAAAGCCTTTGACAAGGTCCCTCATGGCAGACAGATACAAAAGGTGAAATCACATGGGATCAGAGGGGAGCTGGCAAGATGGATACAGAACTGGCTCGGTCATAGAAGACAGAGCGTAGCAGTCGAAGGGTGCTTTTCTGAATGGAGGGATGTGATGAGTGGTCTTCTGCAGGGATCAGTGCTGGGACCTTTGCTGTTTGTAGTATATATAAATTTAGTTTAGTTTAGAGATACAGCACTACCCAGAATCGAACCCGGGTCCCTGGAGCTGTGAGGCTGCGGTGCGAACCACTGCACCACTGTGCCGCCCATAAATGATTTGGAGGAAAATGTAGCTTGTCTGATTAGTAAGTTTGCGGACGACACAAAGGTTGGTGGAGTTGCGGACAGTGATGAGGATTGTCAGAGGATACAGCAGGAAAGATCGGTTGGAGACTTGGGCGGAGAAATGGCAGATGGAGTTTAATCCGGACAAATGTGAGGTAATGCATTTTGGAAGGTCTAATGCAGGTGGGAAGTATACAGTAAATGGCAGAACCCTTCGGAGTATTGACAGGCAGAGAGATCTGGGCGTACAGGTCCACAGGTCACTGAAAGTGGCAACGCAGGTGGATAAGGTAGTCAAGAAGGCATACGGCATGCTTGCCTTTATCGGTCGGGGCAAAATAGGCAAGTAATGCTGCAGCTGTACAGAACTTTAGTTAGGCCACACTTAGAATATTGCGTGCAATTCTGGTCGCCACACTACCAGAAGGACGTGGAGGCTTTGGAGAGGGTACAGAAGAGGTTTACCAGGACGTTGCCTGGTCTGGAAGGCATTAGCTATGAGGAGAGGTTGGATAAACTCGGATTGTTTTCACTGGAACGACGGAGGTGGAGGTTTACAAAGTTATGAGCGGCATGGACAGAGTGGATAGTCAGAAGCTTTTTCCCAGGGTGGAAGAGTCAGTTACTAGGGCACATAGGTTTAAGGTGAGAGGGGCAAAGTTTAGAGGGGATGTGCGAGGCAAGTTCTTTACACAGAGGGTGGTGAGTGCCTGGAACTTGTTGCCGGGGGAGGTGGTGGAAGCAGATACCATAGAGACGTTTAAGAGGCATCTTGACAAATACATGAATAGGATGGGAATAGAGTGATACGGACCCCAGAAGTGCAGAAGGTTTTAGTTTAGGCAGGCATCAAGATCGGCGCAGGCTTGGAGGGCCGAATGGCCTGTTCCTGTGCTGTACTGTTCTTTGTTCTTCTTTGTTCTTGAAGAAATTCCTCCTCATCTCAGCCCTGCATGGTCTACCTCTTATTCTGAGACTGTGTCCCCTGATTCTAGAGCCCCCCAATCAGGGGAAACATCCTTCCTGCATCTACCCTGTCAAGCCCTGTAAGAATTTTGTATGCTTCAATGAGATCATCTGTCTTTCTTCTGAACTCTGGAGAATATAAGCCCAGTCTCTTCAATCTCTCATTCCAGCTTTCATCCTTATCCCCTCAGCTTTAGCTTTTATTCCAATAATAAAAGCAGAATACTGTTTTCATCAGTTCTGAAAGGTCACAGACCTGAAACGTTAACTCTGCTTCTCTCCCGACAGATGCTGCCTGACCTGCTGAGTATTTCCAGCACTTTCTGTTTTTATTAACCTTTATTCCAATCTATTACTTTGATCGATATCTTATGTCTTTCTCAATCATTATCTTAAACCTTAATATGTTGTGATCGCTACTGTCTTGATGTGCCCTTACGCTTACTTCTCTTATCTGCTCTGTTTCAATTCTCATTATTAGATCCAATAGTGATTCCTCTCTTGTTACTGAGTAAGAAAGGAGTCCTGTGTTATGCTCCTCTTGCTCAATGTGGGAGCTCAGGGACACGGCTGATGTCCCTGACTCCTTCACGTGCTGGAAGCGTGTCCAGCTGCAACTCTTGTTAGACCGCATGACGGCTCTGGAGCTGCGGATGGACTCACCTTGGAGCATCCGCGATGCTGAGGAGGTCATGGATAGCACGTTTAGCGAATTGGTCACACCGCAGATTAGGACTGCTGAGGGAGAAAGGGAATGGGTGACCAAAAGGCAGAGAAAGAGCAGAAAGGCAGTACAGGTGTCCCCTGCGGTCATCTCCCTCCAAAACAGGTATACCGTTTTGGATACTGTTGAGGGAGATGGCTCACCAGGGGAAGGCAGCAGTTGCCAGGTTCATGGCACCGTGGCTGGCTCTGCTGTTCAGAAGGGCGGGAAAAAGTGTGGAAGGGCTATAGTCATAGGGGATTCGATTGTAAGGGGAGTAGATAGGCGGTTCTGTGGTCGAAAACGAGACTCCCGAATGGTATGTTGCCTCCCAGGTGCACGGGTCAGGGATGTCTCAGATCGGCTGCAGAACATTCTGAAAGGTGAGGGTGAACAGCCAGTTGTCGTTGTGCACATAGGCACCAATGATATAGGTAAAAAAACGGGATGAGGTCCGACAAGCAGAATTTAGGGAGTTAGGAGCCAAGTTAAAAAGTAGGACCGCAGAGGTAGTAATCTCAGGATTGCTACCAGTGCCACGTGATAGTCAGAGTAGAAATGAAAGAATAGCCAGGATGCATGCGTGGCTTGAGAGATGGTGCAGGAGGGAGGGGTTCAGATTTTTGGGACATTGGGACCGGTTCTGGGGGAGGTGGGGCTATTACAAATTGGACGGTCTACACCTGGGCCGGACTGGAACCAAAGTCCTTGGGGGTGCTTTTGCTAACGCTGTTGGGGAGGGTTTAAACTAATGTGGCAGGGGGATGGGAACCAAATGAGGAGGTCAGTGGACAGTAACGAGGTAGTAACTAAAGCCTCTAAGGAACTAGATAATGAAGTCAGTGTGACTAAGGGGAAGAGTAGGCACGGAGCAGATGATGAATGCAAAGGGACTGGTGGTCTGAGGTGCATTTGTTTTAATGCAAAAAGTGTAGTAGGTAAGGCAGATGAACGTAGGGCTTGGATTAGTACCTGGGAGTATGATGTTATTGCTATTACTGAGACTTGGTTGAGGGAAGGGCACGATTAGCAAACAGGGTTAAGGAAAATCTCAAAGCCTTTTATTCATATATAAGGAGCAAGAGGGTAACTAGAGAAAGGATTGGCCCACTCAAGGACAAAGGAGGAAAGTTATGCGTGGAGTCAGAGAAAATGGGTGAGATTCTAAACGAGTACTTTGCATCAGTATTTCACCGAGGAGAGGGACATGGCGGATGTTGAGGTTAGGGACAGATGTTTGATTACTCTAGGTCAAGTCGGCATAAGGAGGGAGGAAGTGTTGGGTATTCTAAAGGGCATTAAGGTGGACAAGTCCCCAGGTCCGGATGAGATCTATCCCAGGTTACTGAGGGAAGCGAGAGAGGAAATAGCTGGGGCCTCAACAGATATCTTTGCAGCATCCTTAAACACGGGTGAGGTCCCGGAGGACTGGAGAATAGCTAATGTTGTCCCCTTGTTTAAGAAGGGCAACAGGGATAATCCAGGTAATTATAGACCGGTGAGCCTGACGTCAGTGGTAGGGAAGGTGCTGGAGAAGATACTGAGGGATAGGATCTATTCCCATTTGGAAGAAAATGGGCTTATCAGTGATAGGCAACATGGTTTTGTGCAGGGAAGGTCATGTCTTACCAACTTAATAGAATTCTTTGAGGAAGTGACAAAGTTGATTGATGAGGGAAGGGCTGTAGATGTCATATACATGGACTTCAGTAAGGAGTTTGATAAGGTTCCCCATGGTAGGCTGATGGAGAAAGTGAAGTCGCATGGGGTCCAGGGTGTACTAGCTAGATGGATAAAGAACTGGCTGGGCAACAGGAGACAGAGAGTAGCAGTGGAAGGGAGTTTCTCAAAATGGAGATGTGTGACCAGTGGTGTTCCACAGGGATCCGTGCTGGGACCACTGTTGTTTGTGATATACATAAATGATTTGGAGGAAAGTATAGGTGGTCTGATTAGCAAGTTTGCAGATGACACTAAGATTGGTGGAGTAGCAGATAGTGAAGGGGACTGTCAGAGAATACAGCAGAATATAGATAGACTGGAGAATTGGGCAGAGAAATGGCAGATGGAGTTCAATCAGGGCAAATGCGAGGTGATGCATTTTGGAAGATCCATTTCAAGAGTGAAGTATACAGTAAATGGAAAAGTCCTGGGGAAAATTGATGCACAGAGAGATTTGGGCGTTCAGGTCCATTGTTCCCTGAAGGTGGCAACGCAGGTCAATAGAGTGGTCAAGAAGGCATACGGCATGCTTTCCTTCATCGGACGGGGTATTGAGTACAAGAGTTGGCAGGTCATGTTACAGTTGTATAAGACTTTGGTTCGGCCACATTTGGAATACTGCGTGCAGTTCTGGTCGCCACATTATCAAAAGGATGTGGATGCTTTGGAGAGGGTGCAGAGGAGGTTCACCAGGATGTTGCCTGGTGTGGAGGGCGCTAGCTATGAAGAGAGGTTGAGTAGATTAGGATTATTTTCATTAGAAAGACGGAGGTTGAGGGGGGACCTGATTGAGGGGTATAAAATCATGAGAGGTATAGACAGGGTGGATAGCAAGAAGCTTTTTCCCAGAGTGGGGGATTCAATTACTAGGGGTCACGAGTTCAAAGTGAGAGGGAAAAAGTTTAGGGGGGATATGTGTGGAAAGTTCTTTACGCAGAGGGTGGTGGGTGCCTGGAACGCGTTGCCAGTAGCTGTGGTAGACGCGGGCACGATAGCGTCTTTTAAGATGTATCTAGACAGATACATGAATGGGCAGGAAGCAAAGAGATACAGACCCTTAGAAAATAGGCGACATGTTTAGATAGAGGATCTGGATTGGCGCAGGCTTGGAGGGCCGAAGGGCCTGTTCCTGTGCTGTAATTTTCTTTGTTCTTTGTTCTTTGTAAACACTGTAAATAATTCGATTCCATTTTCCTCTTTTCTGGCCTCTTCTATTTAGGGGTATTTGTCATGATGATTGTTCAATATCTTTTACTCATTTCCATGTTGCAAGTGCCAAGGGACTCCCAGGTGCCTATCCTACAGCCCATTGTGGTGATAAGTGCACAGAGATGAATCATGCAATTCGATTTCGTTTGAAATGTGTTTTGGACAAAGCCCTTTTAAGGTATCTTGCTTACCAAAGTTTCAGGTAAAACTGCAGTGTGTGTCCTGCTGCAGAATGTTAAACGTTCAAAGGGCCATCAGGTATTCCGAGGGCGTGAAAGCACTTTATAGCATGCATACTTTGATGGTCATCTTAGCATTAGGTGAGCGATCTTATCTGGTCTCCCTGACTGAGATCAACTAAACAAAGATTGAACACAGGAAGCCCCAAGCCTGTATAGCTCAGCAATTGAATGGGGGAAGTTTTTTTTAATTTCTTTATTGGGATGTGAGTGTCGCTGGCATAAGCAGCATTTATTGCCCCATCCTTAATTGCCCTTAAGAAGGTGATGGTGAACTGCCTTCTTGAACCGCTGTAGTTCATGTGGTGTAGGTACACCCTTTCAGATGGTGCGGTTCCCACGTTTCTGCTGCCCTTGTCCTTCTAAGTGGAAGAGGTTGCGGGTTTGGAAGGTGCTGTCGAAGGAGGCATGATGAGTTGCTGCAGTGCATCTTGTGCTACACGCTGCTGCTACTGTGCGTCGGTGGTTTAGGGAATGAACTTTAAGAATGTCGATGGGCTGCCAGTCAAGTGGGCTGCTTTGTCCTGGATGGTGTCGAGCTTCCTGAGTGTTGTTGGAGCTGCATTCATTCAGGTAAGTGGAGAATATTCCATCACACTCCTGACTTGTGCCTTGTAGATGGTGGACAGGTTTTTGGAAGTCGAGAGGTGGGCTACTCACTGCAGAATTCCCAGCCTCTGACCTGCTCTTGTAGCCACAGTATTTATGTTGCAGCTCTAGTTCAGTTTCTTGTCAATGGTGCCCTCGCCCCCAGGATGTTGATAACAGGGGATTCAGCGATGGTAATGGCCTGAATTTTACGGTAGATGGACGGGAGCCGGACTCCGATGTGAAAGTTGGTGGCGAGCCCGCTCCCGCCCAGCTGGGGATCTGTCCCATATTTTACGGATCCCCAGACTGTAATTGTCCTGAGGCGGAACTTCCACCTACTTGAGGGAGGAGGTCCCGCCTCAGTGAGCTGCCGGCCAATCAACGGGCCGGCAGCTCTTCGTCCCAGCAGCGCCACCGGGAGCGGACACATGTCGTCGGGACCCTTTGGGGTCGGGTCAGGTGGCAGGCCTTTACATCAATACATGCGTAAAGGCCTGCTACCCGACCTGACCCCAACGGGATCCAACGGCACGTGTCAGGTTTGGGTCGGGCATCCGGGTCCAATATTCGGACTTGGGTCGGGTTTCCTTTGCACACCTCTACCAGGAGGGGGTAAGTTGGGGGATTGGACCTTCCCTGGTGAGGCTGGAGTGGTCCTTTGGGGAAGTGGGGTGTCGTGGGTCCCGGGGGTGGGTTGGGAGGCGGGGGCATCCCTCAATCAGGCACCTTGTGCCCGACTGCCATGTGCCCCCCCCCCCCACCCCGGGGTGTGGAAAGGCCGGCAGCTATCGCTGGGCAGCCTTTCACGTCCCCAGCCCACCCGCTTGCCACGGGTAAAATACCCGTGGAGGCAGGTGAGAGCCCTTAAGAGGCCGTTAAGTGGCCACTTTAGGGTCTCGATTGGCCTCGGGCGGGCGGGTCGTTTCCCACCCTCCCATCCCCCGGCTGACCTCCATAAACTTGTCCAGAGGCGGAATCGAGGCGGGTCGGCCTCCCGGAGCCTGCCGCTCAATTTTACGCCGCCCTCACGCCACCATCCGACCCGCTGGGGTGGTGTAAAATTCCAGCCAATGTCTTTGAATATCAAGTGGAGATGGTTGGATTCTTTCTTGTTGGAGATGGTCATTGCCTGGCACTTGTGTAGTGTGAATGTTTCTTGCCATTTATCAGCCCAAGCCTGAATGTTGTCCAGGTCTTGCTGCATATGAGACAGACTGCTTCAGTATCTGAGGAGTTGTGAATGCATCACTCCATTGGAACCCTATAATTGCAATAGGTTCTTTATGCTGAAGGAGTTAGAATTTTTTTCTTTTGCAGCATCCAGAAATGATAATATGCCCCATTTCCTATTGGTGTGTTAATGAGTTCCATTGTCGCAGGTCTGCATTGTATTATGGATGAGCTATGTAGATCTAATTCACACACAGCCTGGTGTGGTCAACAAAAGGTCAGCTGTTTCTTTTCAGTTATGGTCTCCTTTTAATGATGCATTTTTCTTTTATCAAGCAGAAGATGATGCTTCTACTATTAACATTGAATGGTTTTCTCCCACTGCAGAAGCCCATTATTAACAATCCTTTGTGTGCAGTAAAGGTTGCTGCTCTAAATTATCCAGCAGCTTTTGAAAATTGTCAGGTGGCTGCTTCTGTTTGGCATTCAGTTTTCAACAAGCTGCATAATTGAATTCCGTTAGTTTGAAGAAAGGTTGCAGCATGGAGTGTGCTTTGCAGGAACCTGCAGTTTTTGCTGATTTCAACCAGTATGGAGAGTGTATCTTACTGACAGTGGTATGGTGTTACCCAGCCTGCTCAGCTAGCAGCATTTCCAATGTGTACCACGATTGACAGCTAACTGTGGCATTGTTTTATTGGGTCTACGAGAAGCCTCCTCACCCCAGTGCCTGTCTGTCCATCAGTAATTGGATAGAATACAGGAACATGTTTGTCATTTGATTGCCCACCCATGTTTCCACTTGAGCTCCTAATTTCTGTCATTCTTCCTTGCAATCTTACTTGTTTCTATTTTGTCAATGATACAATGCTCACTGCTCCTCTGACCTCTTCTCTCATTCCCCTTAAAATCTAAATTCCCAGTCCTACCATCATTCTCACTGTACTGAAATCGAGATTCAGTGCACTGTCTCCAATTCCATTCTTTCCCAGGACCTCAAATCTCTGGATCTTCTTATCACTCCAAGTCTTTTTTTTCTCCCAGAATCTGCGGCTTTTAAAATCCATTTGGGTTCTGCTGCTTCAATGGCGTGTCTCAATTTGAAAAACAGCATAAATTGTTTAGACATTTTCAGGATGTGTCTGTTGCAACTCTGTTTGACACGCAGCCCCATTTTTGCAAATATTCAGTTATTCACAGCTCCGAATATTAAGCTTACTTTGTCCAGCCCTGTGATCTCTTCAGTTACCATTCCACCCTGATTATGTTAAACAATTTACATTTTTTCCCCCTAAGTTCCAGTTCATTTCTAAATATAGAATTTATTTGTCTCAATACTTTCCTTTTCAGATTACCTCTCTGTATGAAAAAGGTGGAATAGAAACCATCTCTGTAATGGATTGGTTGGTTGAACGGTGTCATTTCTACAGGATCCATCAGCTGCCTATATTTGTAAAGTTCAGGTTGGATACCATAGATTTATTCTAAAACAGTTGTTTATCTACAGAAACAAAGGTTATTTCCAGGATGTTATGGGGTTTAATCTGCCCCCCGCCCTACCTTTCAACCAAAATATTCTGTCATCTTTATTTTCGTAGAAGTTTGAGGCACAGAAAGAGGGCATTCATTCCATTGGAGGTAATTCACACGTTCACTGCCTGGCAGTAAGTTGGCACATTGAATCACACTCCCATTGTCAAACTTGACAATGTTTATTCTGTTGATATCAATGAATGAAAATTGGAGATCTCATGAAAGGACACAGACCTGAAATGTTAACTCTGTTTCTGTCTTTACAGATGCTGCCAGACTTGCTGAGTATTTCCAGCACTTTCTGTTTTTATTTCAGATTTCCAGCATCAGCAGTATTTTGCTTTTATTATTATTAATGAAAATCGGACGTGTTCTCTAAAGGGTGGGTGACAAGGTTACTGCCCAGGTGGAGATGTTGAAAATTGCCTCCATTGTGTCTGGGCTAGCTCTTTACTGGAGCAATCCGAAAACTAATTTCAACACCTTGTTTTCACCCTATTTGAAAAACGACGTCTACTTTAAATATTTATCCAATTTTCCCTGAATAGACTCAATGTTCTGTGCCTCAACTACTGTCAGTGGCAAAGTATTCCATATTCCAGCAACCGTCTTCTGTAAAGAAACTTGTTTTAACCTCACTTCTCAATTTTAAATTGATGACTCTTCCTAACTACCTTCCTTACCAGAGACAACAGTTGAACATCCTCCTCTAGTACATCCAGATTTTCAGTGCTATCAGTAGAAACCAAAGCAACCATTTATTTAATATCTATACATTCATCCTTCACAATTAGGCTTCCTCCAGTAAGGCAGGAGGAATGAATACAGCACCTTCCAAACCCGAGACCTCTACCACCTAGAAGGACAAGGGTAGCAAATGCATGGGAACACCATCACCTGCAAGTTCCCCTCCAAGACACACGCCATCCTGACTTGGAACTATATCGCCGTTCCTTCACTGTCGCTGGGTCAAAATCCTGGAACTCCCTTCCTTACAGCACTGTGGGTGTACCTACCCCACATGGACTGCAGCAGTTCAAGAAGGCAGCTCACCACCACCTTCTCAAGGGCAATTAGGCATGGGCAATAAATGCTGGCCTGGCCAGCAACGCTCACATCCCATGAATGAATAAAAATAATGTAAAATAAATGAATTAAAATTTCCACACAACACTCCTGTTGAAACTAAACTCTATACTTTTCTGGCATGGCTGAGTAGCTAGCCCTGTGGCCTCTTAATCAGAAGGTTATGTTCTAATGTTCTCATTGTGGATTCAAGTCCCAATTCAAAGACTGGAGCATGAAATCAAGGCTGACAGTCTCAGTGCCAATACTAAGGGAGTGCTGCACGATCAAAGGGGGAGTACTGAGAGAGTGCTGTACTGTCAGAGGGGCAGTATGGAGAGCGTGCTGCACTGTCATGGGGGAAGTACTGAGAGAATGTTACACAATCGGAGGGGCAGGACTGAAAAAGTGCTGCATTGTCAGAGGGGTAGTACTGAGGTCTGTCTTTTGGATGAGACTTTAAACCGAGGCCCTGTCTGCCCTTTCAATTCCATGGAATTAGAATTGGATTGGAAGAGAAGTAGGGGAGTTCACCCGATGCCCTGGTCAATATTTATCCCTCTACCAAGCCACTGAAACAGATTCTCTGGTCATTATCTCTGTTTTTTGTGGGATGTTGTTGTGTGCAAATTGGCGCAACAGTGACTAAACTTTAAAGGTACTTCATTGGCAACATTCATTGGTACTTCATTTGTCTGAGATCGTGAAAGGCACTATATAAATGCAAATTAATTATTTTATTTTACACTCCACTATTTTAAACATAGAAAAATAGGAGCAGGAGTGGGCCATTCGGTCCTTCGAGCCTGCACTGCCATTCAATACGATCATGGCTGATCATCCAAACTCAGTACCCTGTTCTTGCTTTCTCCCTGTATCTCTTGATCTCTTTAACCCTAAGAACTATATCTAACTCTTTCTTGAAATATTTAATGATTTGGCCTCAACTGCTTTCTGTGGTAGAAAATTCCACAGGTTCATCACTCTCTGGGTGAAGAAATCCCTCCTCGTCTCAGTTCTACATGGCTTACCCCTTATCCTTAGACTGTGATCCCTAGTCCTGGACACCTCCACCATTGGGAACATCTAGTTTGTCCAGTCCTGTTAGAATTTTGTAGATTTCTATGACATCCCCTCTCATTCTTCTAAACTCTAGCGAATACAAGCCTAATCGACCCAATCTCTCTTCATATGTCAGTGCTGCCATCCTTCGAGTGCTCTTGCACTCGAATCCTCTCACTATGAAGGCCAACATGCTATTTGCCTTCTTAACTGCCTGCTGCACCTGCATGCTTACTTTCAGCGACTGGTGCACAAGGACACCCAGGTCTCGCTGCACCTCCCTCTTTCCCAATCTATCGCCGTTCAGATAATAATCTGCCTTCCTGTTTTTGCCACCAAAGTGGATAACCTCACATTTATCCCCATTATACTGCATCTGCCATGTATTTTCCCACTCACTCAACCTGTCCAAATCACACTGGAGCTTCTCTGCATCCTCCTCACAGCTCACACTCCCATCCAGCGTTGTGTCATCTGCAAACTTGGATTATTACATTTAATTCCCTCATCTATATCATTAATATATATTGTGAATAGCTGGGGTCCCAACACTGATCCCTGAGGTACCCCACTAGTCACTGCCTGCCACTCAGAAAAAGACCCATTTATTCCTACTGTTTGTTTCCTGTCTGCCAACCAATTCTCTATCCATGTCAGTACCATACCTCCAATCCTATGTGCTTTAATTTTGCATGCTAATCTCTTATGTGGGACCTTATCAAAAGCCTTCTGAAAGTCCAAATATACCACATCCACTGCTTCTCCCTTATCTATTCTAGTTACATCCTCAAAAAATTCCAGTAGATTTGTCAAGCATGATTTCCCTTTTATAAATCCATGTTGACTTTGTCCGATCCTGTCATTGTTTTCAAGTGCTCTGCTATTACATTTTTTATAATGGACTCTGGCAATTTCCCCACTACTGATGGCAGGCTAACCGGTCTAAAATTCCCCTTTTTCTCTCTGCCTCTTTTTTAAATAGTGGGGTTACATTAGCTACCCTCAGATGGCAGTTGGCATTTCATAGGGTACAAATTGCATAACATTGGTCCCATTTCCTAAACAAAAAATGTGTTCAAGGATGAACAGGGCTACACCCTGTACCCCCAGAACACCTGAAAAACATCCAAACCAATATTGATTATGAACGATTCATGATAGTCACTTAAAACAGATGTTAGTCCCCTTGCTGTTGCTAACACCACTTTAGGTCCTCTTTTTTTGAGGAGTTGGGCTGCCCCAAGTGGAGAACATAGAACAGTACAGCACAGTACAGGCCCTTCGGCCCACGATGTTGTGCCGAACCTTTAACCTATTCTAAGATCAAACTAACTACCTACCCTTTCGTTCTACTATCATCCATGTACCTATCCAAGAGTCGCTTAAATGCCCCTAATGTATCTGCTTCTACTACCACCGCTGGCAGCGCATTCCACGCACCCACCACTCTCTGTGTAAAGAACCTACCTCTGACATCTCCCCGAAACCTTCCTCCAATCACCTTAAAATTATGCCCCCTGGTGATAGCCCTTTCCACCCTGGGAAAAAGTCTCTGGCTATCCACTCTATCTATGCCTCTCATCATCTTGTACCCCTCTATCAAGTCACCTCTCATCCTTCTTCGCTCCAATGAGAAAAGCCCAAGCTCCCTCAATCTTTCTTCGTAAGACATGCCCTCCAGTCCAGGCAGCATCCTGGTAAATCTCCTCTGCACTCGGAGAGTAAGCTGTGAAGAGAACATAAGGAGTCTGCAAAAGGGTGTAGATAGGTTAAGTGAATGGGCAAAGATTTGGCAGATGGAGTGTCATGTGCAAAAGTGTGAACTTGTCCACTTTGGCTGGAAAAATAGAAAAGCAACATATTATTTAAATGGAGAGAGATTGCAGAACACTGAGATACAGAGGGATCTGGCTGTCCTGATACATGAAACACAAAAAGTTAGTATGCAGTTACAGCAAGTGATTAAGAAGGCAAATGGAATGTTGTCATTTATTGCAAGGGGAATGGAATATAAAAGTAGACATGTTTTGCTACAGTTGTACAGGACATTGGTGAGACCACATCTGGAGTATTGTGTACAGTTTTGGTCTCCTTATTTAAGAAATGATATAATTGCTTTCGAAGCAATTCAGAGAAAGTACACTCGACTGATTCCTGGGATGAGAGGGTTATCTTATGAGGAAAGGTTGGACAGGTTGGGTTTGTGTTCATTGGAGTTTAGAAGGATGAGAGGTAATCTTATTGAAACATATAAGATCTTGAAGGGACTTGACAGGGTGAATGTTGAAAGGATGTTTCCCCTTGTGGGAGAGACTAGAATTCGGGGGCACAGTTTAACAATAAGCGTTCTCCCATTTAAGAGATGAGGAGGTAGTTTCTCTCTCAGTGCGTGGTGAGTCTATGGAACTCTCTTCCCCGGAGAGCGGTGGAGGCAGGGTCATTGAATGTTTTTAAGGCAGAGGTAGTCAGATTCTCGACAAACAAGGGAGTCAAAGGGTATCAAGGCTAGGAAGGAAAATGGAATTGTGTTCACAAACAGATCAGACATGATCTTATAGAATGGCAGAACAGTCTTGAGGGGCCGAATAGCCTACTCCAGCTCCTAGTCCATATATGCGTAGGAAATGTCTCCAGCTGCTTCAGCTCGAACTCAGGATCCTTTAGCGATGAGTGACCATAATATGATAGAATTTTACATTATGTTTGAAAGTGAGGCAGTTCAATCTGAAGCTGGGGTGTTAAATTTGAACAAAGGAAATTATGAAGGTATGAGGAGCAAATTGGCTGAGGTGGGTTGGGAAAATACATTAAAAGGAATGACAGTACTGTCATGCAGGCCCCCAACTGCCAAGAATGAGGCACATCAATTTCAGCACATGGGCACTAAATTTCAAATTGTTGCTGGGAAGAAGAGAAGGCCTATGACAGGGGGTTGCCAGGCCCCTGGCTGGAAAGACATTTTTGCATACTAACAGACAGTGCTTGGAACAAAGGAGCTATCCCCTGCTCCAATACAATCCACAAATAGACATGGTCAAACCAGTTAGTCACATGACCAACCCGCGTGGCAACCTGGGGGTTTCTGAACTGTAGTTTGAACTGAGAGTCTGAAGAAAGCTGTTTGCTCCTGGATTGAAGGAACCTCTCCTGGTTGACTCGCCACAGCCTCTCCTGTCTGCTCCCATCTCCCCATCACAACCCTCCGAATCCACCGAAAACACATGAACCCCAACAGAGAAAACTTTCCTACAGTGAACAAGTCCAAGAATACTGGGCCCCAACGAAAAGCAAGACCCACCTACAATCAAGGACTCCACAGTGAGCTCTAAAAACCGCAACAACTCTTCAGACATTGCCTCAAACCTTTCCACTCCACTTTTCTTATGCTCTTCTTTGTCTCCACCTGCATGCGTGGATCGAACACGCATGCCAGCATGGGCGCGTCGAGAATCCACAGGCACCAACCGAACCAGAGTTCAAGTTTATGTTTAATAAATTTCAACCTTTCTTCCCCAAATCCAAGAAAGTCCGTTTGCGCTGTTCCCCCGCCTGATAATTGGAAAGCAATGAACAAGGATTCACCAAGGGGGAAACAAAAACACGGCGTGTTCAACAATAAAACCCTGTTACAGCAAGACCAGGTGAAGGCTGAAAGGGAACCCCGGACCTCCTTCTCACCTGGTCATAACAGTACATAGGCAATGGATAGCCTTTAAAGAAATACTGCATAGTATATACAACTATACACTCCTTCAAGGCACAAAAACCCCAAAAGTAAAGACAGTCAACAGTGGATAACAAAGGAAGTTAAGTATTGTATAAGATTAAAAGTAAAGGCCTATAAAGTTGCCAGAAGTAGTAGTAAACCTGAGGATTGGGAGGATTTTATAATACAGCAAAGGAGGATGAAGAAACTGATAAAGAAAGGGAGAACAGAATATGAATGTAAGCTAGCAAAAAATATAAAAAAGAACTGTAAAAGCTTCTACAGGTACGTAAAAAGGAAATGTTTGGCTTAGACAAATGTCTGTCCATTACAGGCAGAGTCAGGAGAATTTATAATGGGGAATAGAGAAATGGCAGAGAAGCTAAATAATTACTTTGTGTCTGTCTTCACTGAGGAAGATTCAAGAAATCTCCCAGAATTAGAGATCCAATGGATTAGGGAGAATGAGGAAATTAGTATTAGTTGGAAGGTTGTATTGGAGAAATTAATGGGGCTGAAGGTTGATAAATCCCCAAAACCTGATATTCTACATCCAAGAATGTTGAAAGAGCTAGCTATGGAGATAATGGATGCATTGGTGATCTTATTCCAAAATGCAAAAGATTCCGGAGCAGTTCCTGCAGATTGGAAGGTAGCAAATGTCACCCCACTATTTAAGAAGGGAGGGAGAGAGAAAACATAGAATTACAGACCTGTTAGCCTGACATCAGTCATTGGGAAAATGCTGGAATCTATTCCAAAGGATGCGATAAATGGACACTTGGATAATAATGATCTGATTGGGCATAGTCAACATGGATTTATGAATGGGAAATCATGTTTGACAAACCTGTTGGAGTTTTATGAGGATGTTACTAACAGATTTGATAAAGGGGAGATGGTGGATGTGGTATACTTGGATTTTCAGAAGGCGTTTGATAAAGTCTCCCACAGGAGATTGGTTAGCAAAATTAAAGCACATGGGATAGGAGGTAATGTACAGGCCAGAATTTTATGCCACCCCAAAGAGCAGGATGGTGGCGGGGTGGGGGCGGTGTAAAATGGAGCGGGAGGCTCCGGGAGCCTTTCCCAACCCGCTCCCGCCTCCACTTTACGCAGGGCGGCAATAGCAAAAAATGGCCCGCCCGCCCCAGGCCAATCAAGGCCCTTAATGGGCCACTTAATGGCCATTTAAGGGCCTTCGCCCACCTCCACGTGGATTTTACTCGTGGCAAGTGGGCATCCTATACCCAAGAGAAGCCGCCTGACAAAAGCAGGTGGCTCTCAAACGTCCCGGGGGGGCCCTCATGATCTGGCACCCTGTGCCTGATGGAGGGCCGCACCCGTACCCCAACCACCCCGAACACCCAATATGACCCCCCAAACCCCATCCCGCCAACCAACCACCCTTGCCTGACTGGGGTCCGACCGATTACCCCCAGCGAGGCAACCAAAACTCACCTGTCTTCCAGGCTCCCCAGCATCTTTACTTCTAGCTGGGCTGTAGTCCCAGCAGTGGCCGCCACTCCCAGTGGCACTGCTGGGTCTAGCAGCTGCCAGACCGCTGATTAGCCAGCAGCTCCATTAGGCGGGGCTTCCGACTTCAAGCGGGTGACATTGGACCATGTTTTTGGAGCTTGGATATGGACTAGCAGCCGCCACCAAAAAAGGTCAGTACGTTTTCTTTAAGGGTTGATGTGGAGCAAGAGGAACAGGAGTGCTCCTTCTAGCTCTCAGCACTCCCAGGGCCACTTATATCATGCCCTTTCACATCTCTCAGAAACACCTCAAAGTACTTCACATTCATCTGAAGTGCAGTTACTGTGGTGATGAAGATTAGTTGATTAGATAGTTAGGAACAAGGAGTCATTAGTTCAAGTACCCTTCATACAGAGCCTACATCTGATTATTCTATTTCAGCTTTCCAGCATCTGTAGAATTTTGCTTCTGTGTTCCGATTATTCTATGGTGAATTCCCTCCTGCATCACCTGTTGATCCCTGTTAGGCAACATTAATTTACTAAATCTCTCTATGACCCTCTCAATATTCTCTTTCTTCTCTCAACCAAAACAGATTAGCTGGCCATTACAGCAGGGTCCCACAGACAGCAATGTGACGATGAATAAATACCCAGTGAATCTGTTTTTGATGGCATTAATTGTGGGATAAATGTCAGCCTGGATACTAGGAGAACTTTCCCTGCTCTTCAGATCAGTGGCACAGGATTGTTTCAATCTATCTTGAACAAACAGACAGTTTTATCTGAAAGGCAGCACCTTTGACAGGGAATCAGTCCCTCAGCACTGTTCTAAATGGCAGTCCAGATTACGTGCTCAAGTCCTGGAGTGGGGCTTGAAGACATGACTGTGTGATTTTGAGGTAGGAGCTGAGTCAAGCTGACAGTATTTTTCTCCAATAATATAAAAGCAAAATACTGCGGATGCTGGAAATCTGAAATAAAAACAAGAAATGCTGGAACTACTCAGCAGGTCTGGCAGCAATCTGTGGAGAGAGAAGCAGAGTTAACGTTTCAGGTCAGTGACCCTTCTTCAGAACCTTTTTCTCCAAGTGGCACTCTGTGACCTTTAGTTTCTTCCTATCTTGTCTCTTATCTTCTCTCCACTGGTCCAGTCTCTTCCCACCTACATCCGTGACTCTTCTGACGCACTACGTCATTTTGACAACTTCAAGTTTTCTGGTCCCAACCGCCTCCTCTTCACGATGGACATCCAATCTCTCTACACCTCCATCCCCCACCAGGACCGTATGAGAGCTCTCCACTTCTTCCTTGAACAGAGGCCCAACCAGTCCCATTCACCACCACCCTCCTCTGCCTGGCTGAACTTTTCTCACATTGAACAACTTCTCCTTCAACTCCACTCACTTCCTTCAAGTAAAAGATGTTGCAATGGGTACCTACATGGGTCCTAGTTATGCCTGTCTTTTTATGGGATATGTCGAACATTCCTTGTTCCAGTCCTACTCAGGACCCCTCCCCCAACTCTTTTTCCGGTACATTGATGACTGTATCGATGCCATTTCCTGCTCCCGCCCCGAACTGGAAAACTTTATCAACTTTGCTTCTAATTTCCACCCTTCTGTCACCTTTACATGGTCCATCTCCGACACTTCCCTACCCTTCCTCGACTTCTCTGTCTCCATCTCTGGGGATAGGCTGTCTACTGATATCCATTATAAGTCCACTGACTCCCACAGCTACCTCGACTACACTTCTTCACACCCTGCCTCCTGTAAGGACTCCATTCCATTCTCCCAGTTTCTCTGTCTCCGACGCATCTGCTCTGATGATGCTACCTTCCATGACAGCGCTTCTGATATGTCTTCCTTTTTCCTGAACCGAGGATTCCCCCCCTACTGTGGTTGACAGGGCCCTCAACCGTGTCCGGCCCATTCCCCGCACTTCTATCCTCACCCCTTCCCCTCCCTCCCAGAACCGTGACAGGCTCCCCCTGTCCTCACCTTCCACCCCACAGCCTCCATATCCAAAGGATCATCCTCCGCCATTTCCGCCACCTCCAGGGTGATGCCAGTACCAAACGCATCTTCCCCTCCCTTCCCCTGTCAGCGTTCCGAAGGGATTGTTCCCTCCGTGACACCCTGGTCCACTCCTCCATTACCCCACCACCTCATCCCCTTCCCATGGCACCTTCCCCTGCAATCGCAGGAAGTGTAATGCCTACCCATTTACCTCCTCTCTCCTCACTATCCCAGCCCCAAACACTCCTTTCGGGTGAAGCAGCGATTTACTTGTACTTCTTTCAATGTAGTATACTGTATTCGCTGCTCACAAGTGCTCTCCTCTACATTGGGGAGACCAAACGTAGACTAGGTGACCGCTTTGTGGAACACCTCTGCTCAGTCTGCAAGCAGGACCCCGAGCTTCCGGTTGTTTGCCATTTCAACACTCCCGACTGCTCTCATGCTCAGATCTCTGTCCTGGGCTTGCTGCAGTGTTCCAGTGAACATCAACGCAAGCTCGAGGAACAGCATCTCATTTACCAATTCGGCACACTGCATCCTGCCGGACTGAACATTGAGTTCAATAATTTCAGAGCATGACAGCCCCCCATTTTCCTTTTATTTTTAGTTATTTTTTCTTTTTCCTTGAAAAAAATTTTTTTGTGTTTATTTTATTTTATTTCATCTTAGTTTGTACTTGCGGCTGTTCAATTTTAAGTCTGTTAACACCCTATCTGTACTAATGCTTTGTCTTTCAACACACCATTAACATATTGTTTGTCTTTGCTCCACGACCTTCTGGTCAGCTATTCTGTGACCTTGTCCTATCTACACCTTCTTTGTTATCTCTTGCCCCACCCCCACTTTACTTGCTTATAACCTTTTACATTTCTAATATTTGCCAGTTCTGAAGAAGGGTCACTGACCTGAAACATTAACTCTGCTTCTCTCTCCACAGATGCTGCCAGACCTGCTGAGTATTTTCAGCATTTCTTGTTTTTATTTCAGATTTCCAGCATCCACAGTATTTTGCTTTCCTTTAGTATCTACCTGGATTACTGAAACAGGCAGACAGCATATTTAATTGTTGACAATGCAGCACTCCCTTGATGCTGCAGTGGAATGTCAACCTAGATTATGTGCTTGAACCCCTCGGTGTTCTGACTTAGTGGTGGGAATGCTACCAACTGAGCCAACCTGACACACAATGAGAACGCTGTCTCAAAGGTACGGAAGCAAATGTGAGAAAAGAATAGGATAGGCTAACATGGTGAAGAAGGGTGGGAAGAGGAGCGTGTAGAACATGAGCATAGACCAGTTGGGCTGAATGGCCTCTTTTGTGCTGCACATTCCATGTATTGCCATTATCTGAATCTTATAAAAAAAAGAGAGCCACGCCACCACAGTGATGCACCAGAGAGCTTGTAAGTCGATTAAAGGAAGTGCTGCACAAGAGCTGTGCATCATTGTACAGGAAAACATTTTACAACTCAAAATGTAGCACAGAAAGAGTTAATATTTGGACCTTGCTGTTAATTTAAACCTGACCCGTGGGGTGGAAACCGATTCAGTGGCCAATTAAAAATAAGCCAGTTACTTACCCGCTCAGATCCCGATCTCAACCGAACTCTTATCCTTGTTTTCAAATCCCTCCGTGGTCTCGCCAGTGATCTCCCCTCCCTATCTCTGTAATTTCCTCCAAATCTACAACTCTCCGAGATATCTGCACTCCTCTATATCTGTCAAGCATCCCCGGTTTTAATTAATTCAGCTGCCAAGGCCCGAAGCTCTGGAATTCCCTTCCTAAATTCTCAGCCTCCCTACCTCTCTTTCCTCCTTTAAAACATTACTTAAAATCCACCTCTTTTTGCTCACCTGACCTAATTCCTCCTTACATGGCTTGGTGCCAGATTTTTGTTTGGTAACACTCCAGCTGGGATGTTTTACTACGTTAAAGACACAATATAAATATAAGTTGTGGTAGTTGGAATAGTTTTTCGGGCAGATTAATGCAAGTGGGAGCCTCATAAACTTTGCAAATCAATGTCCTATGATGTCATTTGGACCCACGTGGTCGATTGCGTTATTTTAACTGGCGCCTGAGGGGAGAAATGGTCACAACTTTCCCACTGGGCTGAAGCAGGTCGGCATCTGGTTTGAAGACTAAAGAAGCCTTTCTGGTGAGTCTGAATCTCTCCTTTGTGGCACCAGGAGACCCAGAATTGCTTCTTCAGACCCCATGGAGAAAGGCACCACCTCCTCTTATTCCATCCCTTCCTCCTCCCCCCGGGAGACCTTTGTGCAATCCCATCCCCATCACTTAACTGGCAGATGGCCATGAGATTGCCGATCTCAGCCTGGCAGCAACCACTCTGTGTCCTCTCTATGCCTGAATTAGGCGGCAAGTGGCCGAGTGGCATGTAAGTGAGGCCCAAGATGTTAAAATAGCTCGAGTCTGATAGGCCAGCCCGCCTAGCATGGCCGATATGGTCTAAAATTGTCCTCATCATCTCCGGTTAGTACAGTGTATGTAGACAGCTAGGCTGAAAAGCTCATGAAAATTATTTGAAGATTTTGATAATTAAAGAACTTTCAGAGTCCAGCAGAAAGAGTAAAGTCACATGAAAAATAGTCCATTGGCAGGGTTTGATTTATAGGCTGGGCTTTTCCTTTACTACATTTTTGCCATTACTAATATATTGTTTGTAAATGTTTTCTTTTCCAGAACCTGGAAAGCTTTCAGTGTTTGGAAAGTCAATGTCCGCAACTTAAAGACCAGCAACAGCAGGTAGGTTAGAATACTAATAGTTTGGAGGTTTATAGTGACTTTGAGAGGGCCTAATTATTGACACTTCTAAAAGCTGCAGCTCCTCATAGCTGGGAGGTAGAAATTAGTGACAATGTAATAAGATCTTAATTAGGTTTACTGTTCAGGTATGTGAATGCGCGGTGTGTGGTAAATAATGTTGGTGAGCTGCAGGCGCAGATAGCCACGTGGGAAATATGATGTCATGGCGATAATAGAGACCTGTCTCAAAAAAGGGCAGGACTGGGTACTAATTATTCCTGGATACAACTTGTTCAGGAAAGATGGGGAAGGAAATAAAGGAGGAGAGGTAGCAGTATTGATAAGGAGAACATTGATAAGGAGATAGAAGATGTCCTAGAGGGGTCAAAGATGGAATGTATTGGTGAGAGCTAAGAAATAATGGAGGTACCATTACTGGGTGTATTCTATAGGCCACCAACTCATTGGAAAGACATAGAGTAACAAATTTGCTGGGAAATTATAGAGGTGCAAGAATTATAGAGTAGATATGGTGTGGGACTTTATTCTACTATAGACTGGAATAGTAATAGTGTAAAGGGAGCAGAGGGGGAAGAGTTTACGAAGTGTGTCCAGGAGAATTTTCTACATCAGTATGTTTCTGGCTCAGTGAAGAAGGAGGCACTGCTGGATCTGGTTCTGGGGAATGAGTTGGGTCACTTTGGTAGGAAAAACAGAAATACAGAGTAGTTCTTAAATGATGAGAGATTGGGATGTGTTGATGTCCAAAGGGACCTGGGTGTCCTTGTTCATAAGTCACTGAAATCTAACATGCAGGTGCAGTAAGCAATTAGGAAGGCAAGTGGTATGTTGGCCTTAATTGCAAGAGGATTTGAGTAATTGTACAGAGCTGCAATTTTATAGAACCTTAGTGAGATCGCACCTGGAGCATTGTGTACTGTTTTGGTCTCCTTACCTAAGGAAGGATATACTTGCCATAGAAGGAGCGCAAGAAAGGCTGACTGGACTGATTTTTGGGGTGGCAGGATTGTCCTATCAGGAGAGATTGAAGAGTGGGCTATATTCTCTAGAGTTTAGAAGAATGAGAGGTGATTGCATTGAAGCATACAAAATTCTTACAGGGCTCGACAAGGTTGATGCAGGAAGGATGTTTTTCCTGGATGGGGTTGGGGGAATCTAGAACCAGGGGACACAGTCTCTGAATAAGAACAAAGAACAAAGAAAAGAACAAAGAAAATTACAGCACAGGAACAGGCCCTTCGGCCCTCCAAGCCTGCGCCAGTCCAGATCCTCTATCTAAACCTGTCGCCTATTTTCTAAGGGTCTGTATCTCTTTGCTTCCTGCCCATTCATGTATCTGTCTAGATACATCTTAAAAGACGCTATCGTGCCCGCGTCTACCACCTCCGCTGGCAACGCGTTCCAGGCACCCACCACCCTCTGCGTAAAGAACTTTCCACGCATATCCCCCCTAAGCTTTTCCCCTCTCACTTTGAACTCGTGACCCCTAGTAATTGAATCCCCCACTCTGGGAAAAAGCTTCTTGCTATCCACCCTGTCTATACATCTCATGATTTTGTACACCTCAATCAGGTCCCCCCTCAACCTCCGTCTTTCTAATGAAAATAATCCTAATCTACTCAACCTCTCTTCATAGCTAGCGCCCTCCATACCAAGAGGTAGACCATTTAGGACTGAGATGAGGAGGAAGTTCTTCACTGAGACGGTGGTGAATCTTTTGAATTCTCTCCCCCATGGAGTGTGTTCAAGACAGTGATCGATAGGTTTTTAGATATTAAAGATACCAAGGGGTATGGGGCTAGTGCGGAGAAATGGCGTTGAGGTAGAATAAGACATGATCTAGTTGAATGGCGGCACAAGCTCGAGAGGCTGAGTGGCCTACTCCTGCTCCTATTTCCTCTGTTCCTAAGTGATGTAAGGAAACATTTAGGGGACAGTAATCATCGGATCGTAAAGTTTAAGTTAGCTATGGAAAAGGACAAGGAACAATCCAGAGTGAAAATAATTAAATAGGCAGGTGGGGGGGGAGGCACAATTTCAGTGGGTTGAGAATGGACCTGGCCCAGGTAAACTGGAATCAGAGTTTGGCGAGCAAAACTGCAACAGAACAATAGGCTTCTTTTAAAGAGGAGATAGTTTGGGTACAGTTGAGGCTGAATTATAAAGTTCAGAGGGGAAGTGAAAAAAAGAAATAAGAGAAGCAAACAGAGAGTATGAGAAGAGACTGGCAGCTAACGTAAAAGGGAGTCTTCTATTGACATATAAATAGTAAAAGGGTGGTAAAAGGAGGAGTGGGGCCCATTAAGGACCAAAAAGGGGACTTACACATTGAGGGACATGGCTGAGGTACGAAATGAGTACTTTGCATCAGTCTTTACCAAGGAAGAAGATGCTGCCCAAGTCATGGTAGTTGAGACACTGGATGGGCTAAAAATTGATCAAGAAGAAGTGTTAGATAGGCTGGCTGTACTTAAAGTTTATAAGCGACAAACAGTAGATGCGATGCATCCCAGGGTACTGAGGGAAGTAAGTGTCTATTTGTGGAGTCACGAGCCAAAATCTTCCAATCCTCCATGGGTGGTGCCAGAGGATGGGCCATATGGTCTATTCCTGCTCCGATTTCTTGTGTTCTTGTGATTACAGAATTGCAAATGTTACACCCTTATTCAAACAAAGGTGTTAGGATTAATGCAGCAACTACAGGCATGCCAGTTTAACCTCAGTGGTGGGAAAGCTTTTAGAAATGATAATTTGGGACAAAATTAACAGTCACTTGGACAAATGTGGATTAATTAAGGAAAGCCAGCATGTATTTGTTAAGGGTAAATCATGTTTAACTTACTTGATTGAATTTTTTTATGAGGTAACAGAGAAGGTTGATGAGGGTAATGCAGTTTAGATTAGAACATTAGAACATTACAGCGCAGTACAGGCCCTTCGGCCCTCGATGTTGCGCCGACCTGTGAAACCATCTGACCTACACTATTCCATTTTCATCCATATGTCTATCCAATGACCACTTAAATGCCCTTAAAGTTGGCGAGTCTGCTACTGTTGCAGGCAGGGCGTTCCATGCCCCTACTACTCTCTGAGTAAAGAAACTACCTCTAACATCTGTCCTATATCTATCACCCCTCAACTTAAAGCTATGTCCCCTCGTGTTTGCCATCACCATCCGAGGAAAAAGACTCTCACTATCCACCCTATCTAACCCTCTGATTATCTTATATGTCTCTATTAAGTCACCTCTCCTCCTCCTTCTCTCCAACGAAAACAACCTCAAGTTCCTCAGCCTTTCCTCGTAAGACCTTCCCTCCATACCAGGCAACATCCTAGTAAATCTACTCTGCACTCTTTCCAAAGCTTCCACATCCTTCCTATAATGCAGTGACCAGAACTGCACGCAATACTCCAGGTGCGGCCTCACCAGAGTTTTGTACAGCTGCAGCATGACCTCGTGGCTCCGAAACTCGATCCCCCTACTAATAAAAGCTAACACACCATATGCCTTCTTAACAGCCCTATTAACCTGGGTAGCAACTTTCAGGGATTTATGTACCTGGACACCAAGATCTCTCTGTTCATCTACACTACCAAGAATCTTCCCATTAGCCCAGTACTCTGCATTCCCGTTACTCCTTCCAAAGTGAATCACCTCACACTTTTCCGCATTAAACTCCATTTGCCATCTCTCAGCCCAGCTCTGCAGCCTATCTATGTCCCTCTGTACCCTACAACATC